>NW_026652279.1:90519874-91119874 GCF_009828535.3 Hylobates moloch
AGAAAGAAAGAAAGAAAGAAAGAAAGAAAGAAAGAAAGAAAGAAAGAAGAAAGAAAGAGAAGGAAAGAAAGAAAATGAAATGCAGTGAGAACGCTGTAAGAACAACTTCTATGAGCTGGGACCCTGGGAGCCCAGTTTGGTCCGAAAGGCAGGACTAACCTCATAATTATAATCACGAACTTTCATTGCTACCCAGTACTAGAAGAAAGAGCTCCATGAAGGCTGGAGAAGTAAAATCTTCTGGACTTTACAGGCTAACTGGTCTGGGGGTAGTGTCTTCAGAATGGGGTCACCTGGGAGAGAGGAAAGTTTAAAGGATGGCCCAGTTCACTGAGGAAGTAAGTGTGGTGTGGTGAGAGGAGATCAGACAGACTAGGGGAGGACAAAAATTCCAAAAGCATACAGGGAATTGCTGATCAGGGAGGGAAGAAAACTAAGATAGTGCAGACTCATTAAGGCACAGAGAAGTGAGATTCCAGAAACAACTAGTGGAGAGAGCTGGACTTGGGCAGTGTTTTCCAAACCGTTAGAGGGCTGTGAACCAATATGGTTATGAAACCAGCACTTCAAAGGATAATAGAAAATGTCAGAGAAGGCTGGGCACAGTGGCTCATGCCTGTAACCCCAGCACTTTGGGAGGCTGGAGATAAGCCTGGGCAACATAATGAGACTCTGTCTCTATTTCTTTTTTTTGAGACGGGTTCTCACTCTATTGCCCAGACTGGAGTACAACGGCATGATCTCGGCTCACTGCAACCTCTGCTGCTGGGTTCAAGCGATTCTCCTGCCTCGGCCTCCCAAGTAGCTGGGATTACAGGCACCTGCCACCGCACCTGGCTAATTTTTGTAGTTTTAGCAGAGACGGGGTTTCACTATCTTGGCCAGGCTGGTCTTGATCTCCTGACCTCGTGATCCACCTGCCTCGGCCTCCCAAAGTGCTGGGATTACAGGCATGAGCTACCATGCCTGGCCTTCTGTAATACATATATATATATATACACACACACACACACACTATATATATACACATATATACATATATACATATATACATATACATATATACATATATACATATACATATATACATATACATATATACATATATACACATATATACATATACATATATACATATACATATATACATATACATATATACATACATATATACACATATATACATATACATATATACATATACATATATACATATACATATATACATATATATATACACATATACATATACATATACATATACATATATATATATTATATGGCCTGGTGTGGTGGCTCACGCCTGTAATCCCAACACTTTGGGAGGCTGAGGTGGGCAGATTGCTTGAGGTCAAGAGTTCGAGACCAGGCTGGGCAACATGGCAAAACCCTGTCTCTACTAAAATTACAAAAATTAGCTGGACGTGGTGGTGTCTGCCTATAGTCCCAGCTACTCAGGAGGCTGAGGTAGGAGAATCACTTGAACCCAGAAGGTGGAGGTTGCAGTGAGCCAAGAGTGCACCTCTGCACTCCAGCCTGGGTGACAGAGTGAGACCCTGTCTAAAAAAAAAAAACAAAATAAAAAGAACAAAAAAAGAAAATGCCAGAGTGTATCTCACATAGCAAGGGTAGTTTCCAAAAACTTCTGTTTAAGATATATATTGGGGGGGGGTGTGCACAATATCATCTCTGTGACGTTCTTAATTAAAAAAATGCATAACCTCAGTCCTATCATGAAAAAACATCATACAAACCAAAATGGAGGGACACTTGACAAAACACCTCTTCAAAAGTGTCAAGGTCATGAAAGTCAAGGAAAGACTGAGGAAAAAGTCACAGACTACAGGACACTAAAGAGACAGGACAGCTGAATGCATTGCAGGGAATAGGACCCTGGAACTGAAAAGGGGTATCAGTGGAAAGCTGGTGTCTTCAGTTTGGTTGATAGTATCATGCCGAAGTTGATTTCCTGATTATGACAATTGTACTATGGTGACATAAGTTGTTAATAGTAGGGGAAGCTGGATGAGGGATATATAAAAATTTCTTGGACTATTGTTGCAACTTTTCTGCAAGTCTAAAATTAGTTCAAAATAAAAAATGTGTTTTTGTATGTGTGAACGACAGGGGGCTCGTGATGTAGAATATGTTTCTTATAATGGGCTGTGGTGGAAAATGTTCACAAGCCACCTCCCTTGGGTGTGGAAGGTGTCCGGAGGCACCAGCCTGGGCCAGGCGGTGAGGGTAGCTCCTGGAGCTGAGGTTCCTGGAGGGTTTGTGGGTATAATGGGGGTGAGTCAGAAGCTGCTGGTGACAGATCATGGTCAGATTTGGTGGTAGCTGGAATGATCACGGTGTCTCTAGGCATTTCAATCCAAGCCACCTATCTGCTGTTTGACAGAGGCTGTAGATTCCAGAAGGGCGAGGAACTCTGACCCCATGAAGTCTGAGAGGTGGGCATCAGGGATCCTGAAGCTGTCACAGTGCTATTCTGTTATAACCTCAAGCAGCCACTTGTGGGAAGTTATATGTCAGGAAGAGAGACTGTTGGAGGATTGGTGGTGTTTGATAGTCTGGAATTGTGTTATCGCCTTTTTCTTTTCTTTTCTTTTCTTTGTGAAGGAGGAGCTAATTTCAGCCCTAAACCATAGTTTCTGTGACTCCCCAAGGCTGTAGGCAGATAAATGTCCCTCTTTTACCAGGAATCTTTCAAGCAACTTGGAGAAATGAAAGGTTTGATGAGGCAGCTGTTTCTAATACCTATACCCCTGCTTTGAAAACATATGGAATTAGAACAGCAGTTCTTGACTGGGGGTGACTTTGCCCCCCCCCCTCCAGGAGACATTTGGCAATGTCAGGAGACATTTTCAGTTGTCACACTGGGAGAGAGTGTATGTGTGTGTGTTACTGGCATCTAGTGGGTAGGGGCTAGGGATGCCGTAAACATCCTACTATGCACAGGACAGCCCCCCTCCACCAGCACAGTGGAAAATCATTCAGCCCAAGATGCCGACAGTACTGAGAATGAGAAACCCTGAGTTAGAGGAGATGAAAAGCCGATATCTGTTTATAGTCCAGAAAGTTGCCTGGGTGCTTTTCACAAAAGTAAGGGTTTTAAGCTTCATTTCTTGGCTTGATTTCAAGTGGATAATTATAACCTGCCTACCTAAAATTTACACTTTAATTTTCAGTGGGTATCTTTCTTCAGTTCATGCTTAAACAAGCTAAATGTGGCTGTGTTCTTGACAACAGGGCAATATTCCATGGCTGAGTCGGTTACAGGTCAACAGTGGGTGAAACAATTGGTCTGCAAAGTGATTTGAAGCCTTTGGGGGCTAAAAAGCACTAAAACAAGAAACCTGGGACATTATCATCATTATTAATTATTAGTGATATTACAGCACTTATTAAGCCACTCTCAGGATTCCCACAGGATTCCCATTAGTGCTAAGGTCAAAATCAGATTCCTGACCTTCAGTCCAACACTGCTTAGAATTAATATGTTAGCTGTTAGAAGCCGGGAGCTGTCACGCTGCATGTCCCCGCTGCTCCAGTGTTTGGGAGAGGCTTTGCACTGGAAACATTGAGCTTCAAAGGAAATCTTCAACCTTCTATTTGCACTCACTGTTCCCATATATAGAACAGAGCAGCACACACTTGTCTATTGCTTCAAGGCAAGAGCAAATTCTGAAGGTATTAAATAGAGTCTTACTTCAACCAAACAAGAGAGCCCAGAGAAAGCTAAGGACAAGGTTCTGTCCCTTCCCTTACATTTTAACGATTTTATTTATTTATTTATTTATTTATTTATTTATTTATTTATTTTTTGAGATGGAGTCTCGCTCTGTCACCCAGGCTACAGTACAGTGGTGTGATCTCGGCTCACTGCAACCTCCACCTCCCAGGTTCAAGCGATTCTCCTGCCTCAGCCTCCTGAGTAGCTAGGATTACAGGTATGCACCACCACACCCGGTTAATTTTCCTATTTTTAGTAGAAATGGGGTTTCACCATGTTGGTCAGGCTGGTCTCGAACTCCTGACTTTGTGATCCGCCCACCTCAGCCTCCCAAAGTGCTGGGATTACAGGCATGAGCCACCGCGCCTGGCCTAGATTATAATAATTTAGAGTGGCAGAATTTAAGATCAGGATCCAAGATGCAAACTCTTAAACTGAAGGGTTATTGTTTTAGAAGCCATACATACCAGTTTATGAAACGTGATTTGGCTTTTTACTTTTTAAAACAGCATTTAAATGTTAAACAAGCCTGGACAGCTACAGACAGGCAACAGGCATAAAAGAAGTGGGCTTAAAAAAAATTTTTTTTTTTTGGTGTGTTTGTTCATTTTCCCTGGGATTTCTGTCTTTAGAAAGATAATATCAATTTCATCTTTAGTAACCTGGAGTTTTGGCGAAGTGTGATTTCTGGAATTTTGAATGGTAATATCCGTCGTTTCTCTGCTTGACACAGCTTTATTTAAATAGCTTTAAAATTGAGACTCCTCTGGCATGACTCTTTCAAATCCATATAATTTCATAGTACAAGTGCTACCTTTCATATATGGACAAGGTGCCACTGACTTTCTTGATTTTTTACTAGTTGATTCGTCTACACCCTCTCACGAGGGCCCTGAAAAACATGCCTTTCGAAGGTGTTAGCCAAAGTGAGGGGCAGAAAGTTTAGCCAAGGGACAGAGTTTGTCTTCGCAAAGCAAACTGGTGTGTTCCAGACAGAGTCTGAAACCCTGGCTCTCCATAGGAATCATCGCAACAGAGTTAATATTTATTGGCTATTGAGTATGTGCCAATGAATCCCAAATTTTCTGTGGAATGACTCATTTCAGCCTTGCCACAACTCCTCTATTTTACAGCCAGTGAAACTGAGGCTCCAAGAGGTTAGGTATTTTATTTATCTAAGGTCAGGGAGCAGAAAAGACTGCGGGAATCTGAAACAAGCCATCTGTCTCTAGAGCCCCTTGCTCTTGACCTCTTCCCAACAAACATGATCTAAAAAAAACCCATTAATCCTATTAGCATGTGATTATTACATAGTTTGATTTTTAAACGGTTCAAACTATTTTCACAACTGTTACCTCTTTTGCTCCAGAGGCATGATGGTAACTAAAATCTCGGAATGTGTCTTTTCGTAAAGATTAGATTTGGAAAAGACACACAAGAAAATCCCTTTTCCAGTGCAATGTTAACGGAAGCCCTACTTGAGCAAATCTGGTGCCCCAGGAGATCACCTCAGTTTATTTTCCTTCTCCCCAAGATAAATGTAGGTGGTGGGGTGTTTTAGGGTTTCTGTCAGTACCGCTTTTATTTTTCTACATTTTTCCTGAACGTGATGCAATTGATACCCTTTTGAAGTTTAATTATACCTCTGGCGTCACATTGCATGAAGCATTTTCCTCATGGCTGTGTTTTTGGAAGCTAAGTGCATGGCAGTAACAGCATGTTTATCTTGGAGTTGAGACTTGAGAAGCAAGTTCCTCCCTTGAACACAACCTGAGATATATCACCTCCCCATCTGGGATTCCAAACTTAGGTACATAAGGGAGCCAACTCATAATTTTAAGAGACAATGGGAGTGAGAAGCCATTTTCCATCAATTTAGATGAAAGCCGATGAGGTGAGGCACAGCCGTCTATCATTTCTAGGGGGTTTTAGTACTAGTATCTTCCCCCAACTGCCTCCCGATTCACTATTCTATAAGTGTGGGGGTCAAGAATGGTTGGCAAATCACCACTTTCAACAATGTCTGTTTAGGCTTAAACATGGCCCTCCTGCATCAAGTTGATAATGAACAAGTTGCTAAACAGACACATCTGTGCTTAGGAGACCTGTGGCAACTTGCCGGCATGGCCTAGGGGGCCTTTTGAAATTGGTCCTCGGCCTTCCTTTCTGGCCCAAGCACTGGCCACTCCCTATTCTGCAGCTATACCAGGCAGCCTGCACCTCTTTACTCCAGATGGGCTCAAAGGCAAGTCGTGGCTACATTTTGGAATTCCAGGGATTGGTTTCCTACTTCTTCTAGGCTGCAAGTTTGAGATTTAGTGGTTCTAGGATGGATGAGGTGGTCCTGGGATGATAACCAACTCGTGCAGCCAAACCTTCAAGACACAAAGGAAATTCAATGTCATCATTTAAGGCAGGAGACCCCTCCAAATCTTTCATCCATATGGATCCCTTATTCTGGGATGCCTTCTTTCACTTCATCTCTTGAATTATAATATTAATATATTCTTCCTTCAATATTCAATCATCTCCCAGGAGCAGCTTTCCCCACCCACCTTCTGGATGGGATGTCTGTGCCACGGCCCATCACACCCTGGGCTTCCCTCAAATGCAATACGGACCACACGGAGGCCTCCCAGCATGGTTTTATCTACCCCTCCCACTAAACTATATTCAATCATTCTGGCTGATAGTAGGGGATCAATATATTTGTTCAATGAATGAACAATTCTTTCTGGTAGAGGAGCCTATTTGGGAAACAACTCAAGTCAGATTACTTGGTGAATATTGAGGGCCTGGAACAAGCTGAGCTGAAAATGCTCCAAATCTACTTCTGAAGTCAGTTACCCTGTCCCGTGGCCATTATCGCTCTCCTGGTTTGTCCTACATTCTTCAAACTCTCCATATTTCAGTGCTGTGGGCATCTCTGTCAGCTCTGTTGGTGTCAAAAGGGCCCCCAAGTAGCTCCTAACTCATTAGCTAAACTTGGCCATGACTGTAGTGGAGAAAGGTGCTAGTATCTTACGTTGAAGAAGTGGGATCATGAGTAGGGCTAGGCCAACTGCGTGGTGTCTTCCATTTGTAGATTTTCTCATGGCTGCCTCTGTGCCCCAACAACATTGTATGCCTGACTTTTTTTTTTTTTGGAGACAAGGGTCTTACTATGTTGCGCAGGCAGTTCTCAAACTCGGGCAGTCAAATGATTGTTCTGTCTCAGCCTCTCAAGTAGCAGGGACTGCAGGCACAGGCCAGTGTGCCCAACTTGCCTGCCTTTTAAAGGGGTGGAGGAATGCTTTTATGCTAGTGGCTGCATAGGACACAGCCATGCTGGGGAGAATTTTCCACTCGGAGACAGCTCTGCGTGCAAGCAAAGGAGATGGCCCCCTTCATATGAGATGAGAACAGAAACTGTTTAAAATGAGTCTCTCACCACTCCGTGCAATGAAATTCTACCATCAAATCCAAGTAGCTGCCTCGAGGGGCTTGTAGGCCTGCAATCTATTAACCTCTCCTAACACATTAGCATTAATTAGTTTGTTCAAGGACAAGTCCATTTGCAGTGTGGAGAAAGGCGCCTGAAAGGTCTGTAATTGCGGAGATGAATAGAAACGTGGGCAGCGTGCGGACCTGAGCTCAGGCCACGATCCTTCTCTTGCCTGGGTTTTGGCCCGTCTCTTTGAGACCTCAGCCAAGCTCTCTAGCTGTGGAGTTTTATCCTCCAGTTTTGGATGGAGAGCACTCATTTTCTTTCTGGGCCCAAATGAAGTGTAAATACTTTAAACTGCCCCCAAAAGCCTGGTAGGTCAGGTGCTGTCAGTAACTAATCATGAAGCTGATCTCCCCCAGTCCCAGCGCTCAGCATGAGGGCCGCCCTTCCCATTTCCTCCCCTGTCCCCTGCAGGAATTAATCCCTCAGGCCATCACATTCCCAGTGCATTTTCTTTTTATACCTCTGTGTGTCACTTGGGGCTGTCTGCCTTGAATTAGAGTTATTTGTGTACCTGTGCCTGGCAGCCTCCCCACGACTTGACGATTTGAGTGTCTGAGTGACAGGGCCATCTCTTTTTCATTTTTCTATTCCTCGGAGCACCCTGCTCAATATTTTATATTTAGGTACTCAATGTGTGGTTTGAATTGAATTGAATGCAACAACTGGGATTTAGATTTGCTGGATAAACCACTACCCTGTGTACCCTCAAAAATATACGAACTTGGGTAAGTTTCACAATTAGGCTGGAGTGGTCGTCAACAGTGAGCCCATGAAAAGGGCTACACGCAGCCTGAAATTTTCTAGATAGTCTTGGATCAAAGTAGCCTATCTTGTTCTCTGAGTATATGTACCCCTTTTTTTTTTTTTTTTTTTTTTTGAGACGGAGTCTTGCTCTGTGGCAAGATCTTGGCTCACTGCAACCTCTGCCTTCTGGGTTCAAGTGATTCTCCTGCCTCAGCCTCCAGAGTAGCTGAGACTACAGGCACCCACCAGCATGCATGACTAATGTTTGTATTTTTAGTAGAGACAGGGTTTCACCATGTTGGCCAGGATGGTCTCCATCTCTTGACCTCGTGATCCACCCACCTCAGACTCCCAAAGTGTTGAGATTACAGGCATGAGCCACGGCACCCGACAAATTTTACACCAGAGTTTTCTAATTTGGGACTTGGAAAGTATAATGGCTATATCTGTGGCACATCAGTATAACAATAATGACAATAATAATGGTAGCCAATAAACATTTGTCAAGTGCGAAGCACAAAGTTAAGTAAGTGCTCTTTCCTGTAGCGTGACAATTACATGAGGCACTAGGTAGAGAAGTGAGGTGGTATCTTTATTTGTGGCTTTACCATTCATATGTTTTTCCTAATGACTTTTTGGACTCTGACCTGAGGCTCTTCATTGCAGGCTCAGCCCAGGTCTGACTTGGTTGAAGCAGGAGACAAGTTTGCTGGAAAGCTGAAGGAGAACGCTCCCACATCTGATCTGCTTTTGGGTTTATGGGTGATCAGAGTGTTACAGCAACTGTCAGCTGTTAATAAAGACAACAATTTGATCCCATCCTAACCACCAGCTTAACTTCTTCCAAGGAGGCCTGTGGTTTTTCCAAATGAGGGTTTTCTTTCTTTTCTAGCAACTCAAAATACCCTGTTTATTTATTTTGTTTTATTTATTTGTATTTTATTTTTACCCTGCATTCCAGCTAACAAGTTATGGACCCTGTTTACTTAGAGTTATTCAGTACATGCTTTATATAAGTGTGAAATATTCTTGGCTGGGCGTGGTGGCTCACCCCTGTAATCCCAGCACTTTGGGAGGCCGAGGTGGGCAGATCACCTGAGGTCAGGAGTTTGAGACCAACCTGGCCAACATGGTGACACCCCATCTCTACTAAAAATACAAAAAAATTAGCTGGGCATGGTGGCGTGCACCTGTAATCCCAGCTATCGGGAGGCTGAGGCAGGAGAATCACTTGAACTCTGGAGGCGGAGGTTGCAGTAAGCCAAGATCACACCACTGTAAGCCACCCTGGGCAACAAGAGTGAAAACTCCATCTCAAAAGAAAAAAAAGTGTGGAATATTCTTTATGGTTCCTTGTAACATGCCCTATTCTATTGTATGTTGTCATAAAATCAAGGCAGAGAACATCTGAAACTTGCTGTCTCAATTTCTCCTATCATGCTTCCTGGGACGTTTTGCCTTCATATCCCATCAAGCCCAGCTCCTGTGCTAATACTCCATCTAGAATTTCCCATAACCTACTGCAAAATCTGTTTCTTAATAAGTGAGGCCAGGCGTGGTGTCTCATGCTTGTAATCCCAACACTTTGGGAGGCCAACGTGGGAGGATCACTTGAGCCCAGGAGTTTGAGACCAGCCTGGGGAACATAGAGAGAATCTGTCTCTTTTCCATCGAGGCTATCAGTTACTGTCTTCTAAAGAGAAGGCAAGCCCATTCTCCAGCACAGGACAGAAAATTGCAGTGATGGATTCACTCATTCCACAAATATTGATTGAATGTCTTCTCTGCAGGGCACAATTGCAGGTGCCAAGGATGCAAGAGTGACTAAGAAAGAGGGGGCCCTGCCCTCATGGAGCCTCACCCCAGAGGGGTAAGTCACCTCCAAGAGGCCAAGCCCTGGGCCCTGATGGGGCTGGGAGAGTGGGGACAGTGGGGCATTACCCTGATGGGGCTGGGAGAGTGGGGACAGTGGGGCATTACCCTGATGGGGCTGGGAGAGTGGAGACAGTGGGGCATTACCTGCATGGCTACAACGACCAAGGGCCCTTCTCTCCTGGCCACTAAGGACTAATTAATTTAGCAGCAGATGCTTCAGAAACAAGAGTTGAACCTTTGTTGGGAGATACGGGTGGGATCTTGTTTCTTAGAGTCCTCGTAAGTCGGCACTGAGGAGTTCTACCCCTCCAGCCCTGTTTCTGATCCTGCACCAAGAGAAGCCTCTGTGTAGAGGCCACTTCGCTGCTGTCAGCATGACTAAAAACACAGCAGAGCTACTCTGGAGTGATCACTCTGTGAACTTTGATCAAAATATTGCACAATTCCAGCCTGAGCGCCAGCACCTTCCCCTTCCCTGTTTCTCCACAGCCAGTTTCAGAGGACACTCCAGAGACTCTGGCAGGTACTGCCCAAAAGGCCAGCCCGTCCAAAGTGCCGGAGGGCCGAGGGATGGTTGTGGGCAACCTTCTAAAGGACAGCATGCCAGTACTGCTTATGCGCCTTGTGAGAGAGGTGCAGGGCCTCTCCTGCTTTGACAGGGCCTAACGTGGGTCTGTGACTGAACAGAGAGTAAAAGCGTGCCCTGAAATCGGCAGAGCCTCTGCTATCTTGAGTCAGCGCTGGCCAGGAGGTCAGGAAGGGGGAGACTGAGAGAAAGGATACAGCTAGCATATTCTTAGTGAAGTCTTGGCTGGATTTTGACAGACATTCAATGGCTCCTCTTCCCTCTAGACATGTAGCCCACACCAAAGGAAAAGGAAAATGGTGAGCTGAAACAGAAGTCGGAAATGCAGGCAAGATATGTCTGCTGGCTAAGGGTGGTATTTTATAAAAGCAGCATTGCCTCAGAGAAGGTCCTTGACATTCATGTCTGATAAGCAATGCAGATATCAGAACTTAGCCCCCCAAAAGTGGCCCCATGGCCATCCCTAACTCTGACCTATGCATTGGAAGGAGGGGCACAGTTCATGCTGGAGGAAGGGACAGCACAGTCTCTGACCCCAAAATTTAGGATGAGGGTATACTGTATTTTTTTTTTTTTGAGATGGAGTCTCACTCTGTCGCCCAGGCTGGAGTGCAGTGGTGCGATCTCAGCTCACTGCAACCTCTGCCTCCCAGGTTCAAGTGATTCTCCTGCCTCAGCCTCCCAAGTAGCTGGGACTACAGGTGTGCATCACCATACCCGGCTATTTTTTTTTTTTTTTTTTTGTATTTTTAGTAGAGATGGGGTTTCACTATGTTGGCCAGGCTGGTCTCGAACTCCTGACCTCAGGTGATCCGTCTGCCTCGGCTTCCCAAAGTGCTGGGATTATAGGCATGAGCCACTACGCCTGGCCATATGCCATATTTTGAACTAAATTTCTCCCAGCCTATCTCAACAACACTTGCCATAGTTCCTTGTTTTCCTGAGAGAAATAGTAACTGCCACCTTCCCTCCGTAGAAGGAGAGCCTAAGGCAGAAACAAGGTACCATGTCCAGCATCAGTAAGTCTTTAGAAAATCAAAGAATAAAATTTATGTCTTTTTCAGGCTCACCTCTTACAAAGACCTGAACCACCAAGAGTGTCAGAATGGCACAGCCTCAGCCAGACATGGTGGCTCATGCCTATAATCTCAGAACTTTGGGAGTCTCAGGTGGGATTGCTTGAGCCCAGGAGTTTCAGACCAGCCTAGGCAAGATGGTCAGACCCATCTCTACAAATTATTTTTTATTTTTTTGCCAAGTGTGATGGCATACACCTGTAGCCCCAGCTACTTGGGGAGAGGCTGAGGTGGGTGGATTCCTTGAGCCCAGGAGTTCGAGGTGACAGTGAGCTGTGATTTCACCGCTGCACTCCAGCCTGAGCTACAAAGGGAGACCCCATCTCTAGAAAAAACAAATGGCACAGCCTCTATGGAAAGCGGTACAGTGGGTCCTCAAAAAAATTAAACAGAATTACCATATATCCACCAATCCTACTTCTGGATATTTATCCAAAATAATTGAAAGCATGACTTCTATTGAAAGGAATTGAAAGGAAATAATTGAAAGGAACTCATGCAGATAATTGTATACCCAGGTTCACAGCAGCATCCTTCACAATGGCCAAACGATAGAAGCAACCCAAGTGTCCATGGATAGATGAATAGATAAAATGTGGTATACATACAATGGAATATTATCCAGCCTTAAAAAAGGAAGGATATTCTGACACATGCTTCAACATGGATGAACCTTTAAGACATTACGTTAAGTGAAATAAGTCAGTCACATAAGGACGAATACTATGTGACCCTACTTATATGAGGTGTCTAGAGACGACAGCAGAATGGTGGTTACCAGCAGATAGGGGAGTGGAAAATGGGGAGTTAATGTTTAATTGGTCCTAGGCTTAGTACCTGGGTGATGAAATAATCTGTACAACAAACCCCCGTGACATGAGTTTGCCTGTATAACAAACCTGCACATGTACCCCTGAACCTAAAATAAAAGTTAAAAAAAAAAAAAGAAAGAAAGAAAAGTGCCCTTTGCGGTTCTACACAGAGGCACCAGCCTTGGGCTGAGAGAACTCACTGGTTTGATGGTTATTGGATCGCTCATCAGAGATAACCGAAGCTATTGTTTCTCCCTGGTCTTGCCTCTGTAGTTGAGTCATCACCCTTAGAGGCAGAAGAAAGCAAATTATAGCAGGGCTTCTTCAGCATTGGGGTGGGGGAAATATTAAAACATGCATGGTAAAGATGTCACCTTCTTGGTTGTGGGAAAGCCTTCTTGGGGCAAATCTGCATATATTTGCATATATATATGCACACATACATCCTAACCTGAAGGGGACATCCAGCTCTTCTCACCTACATAAAGATGAATCCTTCTGATGTCTCTTTTACAGGGTATGTGGAGAATAAAAATTTAACTATTAATGTAGAAATCTAAGGGGAAAAAAATCGCAAAATGAACACGCCATTTACATTTTAAATTTAAAAATGTCATTTTTAGTGTGAATTCTTTATAGGTAGATAAGAGCATATCTTGAAGACTTTAGGAAGGGAGAAGGGGAAATAGTAAAAGGTAACGTCAATCCTAAATCTTTATTTGAAAAGGAGACTGGATCTGTTTTTTTCTCTAATTGTGTGCTGGGCAGTAGTTCTACCTTACCGTACCAAGGGGACTAACAGGGTTTGGAGAAACTGGGCTTCATCTTTTTCCAGTATCATCAGACATTTTCCAGGGGGAAAATGGACTTTCACTTTGGAAAATATAAAATCGTGTTTGTTTTACCTTACGAAACAACTGGGCCTCTGGAAGACGAGGCTGTACGGTGCGTTGTGTAACCCGCCTGGGGAATCACGTTGCACAGACAAATCTCACAGGCTTTTACTGCAATAATAAGCTTGATCTTCTTATTCAAATACAAGTAACAACCACAGCCGGCTCCAAATCACGTGTCCAGGTCACATGGCACACAGACGCAGAAGCCGACTGGCAATCATTAGCCAATGCTTACTACCAGGGAGAAAATCCTGGCTTTAAAGACGCGAACTCAGTTTTTGTAAAACAACCAGGACTGCAAGAGAAGGCATTTGATGTGGGGGTAGGGAGTCATTCTTGTTAAGTGCTTTCCAAGGAAAGGAAAAGAGCCAACACACACTCCCTCCTTTCGCTCTTCTCCCAGAACTTTCCAAACTTGCCCAGCGTAGCCGCCTTTTCCAAACCTGGAGGAGTCCTGGGCTGTAGCATCCCCAGCTCAGGTCTGGGAGCGAGAGGGAGGGGGAGGGGCGGGCTGACTTGGCTCCGGGTCCTAGCCCTTGGGAAATGGAGGGCTGAATTCCGAGCTGAATTTAGTAGAAAGCCAAGTTTTCTCTTCCTTATGAAATTAATGCTTCTGGGTCGATGGAGTTTGGGGAGGGGCGAGGGGTGAGAAGAAGGACTGTGAGCTATGGGATCCGTCTAGACTTTTTGTTAACATGAAAAACAACATCCAGAATGTGGCTTCTTTAAGTTTTTCTGTGGTAAGAACAGAAACTGCAAGGCCTCTGCCTACCTGAATGTTTCCTTGTTCAGCCGTTTGAATTTAGAAAGAAGTTCTTTCACTTTCTCTAACTTGTATAGTGTTACTTTGTGCTTCACAAAAACTGCAGTGATCGAACTGAGTTTGTTTAATTTAGTGTGGAAGTGACAATAGTGGGTGTGAGTTTAGAATCTGCTGGAGGGAAGGGGTAAAGTACAGATAAAAGGCTTTAGCAGAAAGTTGACAGCTTTTTTTTTTTTTTTTTACAATCTAGGTGTGTTTTATTTCACATTGCACAGAAAGTACTTTACCCAAACACTGCAGTACAGATGCAGCCTTACAAGAATATCTGTTGGTATAGTCTGGAGTCTTAATCCTATTTCATTTAGCTCTTTTCAGAAAGAATAACCATACAAAGAATTTCTCTGTGTCACTGAAATATATTTCACAAAATTTAGTTAAGAAGTTTGGTTTTCTCCCTCTTCACCTTATTCTCCATCCTACCCTCTTCAAAAAGCTAAAATACGCCTGTAATCCCAGCACTTTGGGAGGCTGAGATCAGGAGTTCGAGACCAGCCTGGCCAACATGGTGAAGCCCCATCTTTACTAAAAATACAAAAAAATTATCTGGGCATGGTGGTGTGTGCCTGTAATCCTAGCTACTTGGGAGGCTGAGGCAAGAGAATTGCTCAAATTGGGGCAGCAGAGGTTGCAGTGAGCTGAGATTGCACCACTGCACTCTAGCCTGGCTGACAGAGTGGGACTCCGTCAAAAAAAAAAAAAAAAAAAAAAGCTAAAATAAGAGTATGTGAGCCAAAGGGGTGAATCTAGGTTTCGTAGGTCCTGAAGCTTATGCAATTTGGAAGGAAGAGAATATAACCTTATACATACAAAATTACGTATTAAAGTATCACTAAATTTAGAAAAACATATAATTAACTGACCAACATATGATTTTAGACCATATCTCTAAAATCCTTTCTATCCCACATTTTGGGGCAGATATTCATTGATGGCCTCTTATGTTCCTGAAAGGTGAGAACTTTCGTCTTGACCAGTGATCCATTTAAGTGTACCTACAATTGTACAAGTTTGGTGATTGGAAAGCTTTGCCCCAGACTCATGTAGGACCCTATTTCACATCTTGCTCCCCTGCTTGCTCTGGGAACATGCATATATCATGATACGATGCTTGAGTCTGAGCCTTCACAACTCCATGCCAGCTAAGCCGGCACGTAGGAATATCCCCGGAAATCTTTTCTAAGCAGTTGCTTGGCTATACGAAAGTGACTGCATCAACCAGGTGCAGTGGCTCGTACCTGTAATTCCAGCACTTTGGGAGACCAAGGTGGGCAAATTGATTGAACCCAGGAGTTTGAGACCAGCCTGGGCAACATGGCGAAACCCAGTCTCTACAAAAAAAATCCAAAAATTAATTGGGTGTGGTGGTATGTGCCTATAGTCCCAGCTACTTGCGAGACTGAGACAGGAGGATTGCTTGCACCCAGGAGGTCTAGGCTGCAGTGAGCCCTGATCACACCACTGCACTTCAGTCCAGTGATACAGCGATACCCTGTCTCAAAAGAAAGAAAGAAATTGACTGTATCAGTATATCATAATCAACCCAAAACTAAAGGTAGCTCTAACTTGGATTCTTTTGCTAGGTCCCCAGAATGCCCATGGCCATTCCAAAGCCACCCAAAAGGAGAGGAAATGTGGCCAAATGGAAGTCATGGTGGAAAGAGGCAGCGATCTGAAGCAACTAAACATCTTACCATTGCAGAGTTTATAACAGTGTGACCATATGCACAGGCTGCTGGGGCCCCAGCTTGAGTCTCCCTGCAGGATGAGTGAAGTGAGAATCCTGAAGTTTCATTTTCATTAACTTCATGGTAAATCTGCTTCTAGGGACCCCAGGTTCATAATAAATATTTCAAAAAGTGATTTTCTGGGCTCTAGAAAAGTTGAATATGCTTATTTGAGGTGAGCTTGCTCTTTGGACATATCATATGGAATAGGTTGTCAGTGTAAATTCTACTTAATAAAAAGCCTCTATTGGGATCGCAGGACTCAGCCCCAGGAACAGCTCCTCTGTCGGCCAGGCACCCGGGAAAACCATGTGCAAGGAAAGGGAGGAGGGGAGCAGGAGGGACGACTTGGCTCTTGTTCCAGACTAATTTTGTGCACAGCCCCCTATCCAAGCACTGGATTACACACATCACACCCTTTCTCAGGACAGCCCTGCATAGTGACTCTTATTATTTCTCCTGCTCTACAGATGAGAAATGAAGTCTCAGAGAAATTGTTTTCTGCCTACACATGGCGGAAGTGTTTCAAAGCTGGAGTTCAAAACCAGGTGTGTCTGCCTCCCCTCAACTCCACTGGTGCCTTCATGGCACAACTCTGACCTTGAACCTTGGGTGAATCAAATGCAGCCCATGCCTTGTGTTCCTTTCTATACTGGAGCTGACTTTATTTGCAGCAGTATGTGGTTATAGCTCCCAGCTCTTTAGCTCTGTTCTTGCAGACCATGATCTCATTGCCTGCTAAAATAATAAGCGATTCCCTGACCAGCTTTAAAGTTCCACTCCTCCCCATTGGATGGTAATGATCTTTCCTGCCTTTCTCTGCCCATGCCCTCTTGCCCTTACTAATGCCATACTTCACTCTGGGCATGCCACCGCATTGACTGCCTCTAGAGTAGGTCGTATGCCTTTGCCTCACGCGCAGCAGAAAGACTCACCTTGCTGAATCACTCCCTTAGTTTGTCAGGACAGTATTTTGATTTTGGAAAGGCTTATCAGCATGCTGTTTGGCCGGGGGAAAGGAGGCTGTCAGTTCAGGCAATCTGTAAATGTGTTAATTAGCTGGATGGAAGAAGCCCAAGTGCAAGCAGCAGCATCTCCCCTCCCAGAAGAGCTAACCCATCTGATACTGTTTCCTGATTAGTGTCCACCATGCTTCATTCCGGGCCGGGCTGTGGACGAGGGCTAACGAGCATTACTGATTTTTTTAGTTCAGAGTTTTTCAACCTCGACACTATTGACATTTTGGGCCAGACTGAGGGGCGGGTGGGAGAGCTGCCTGTGCATTATAGGATGTTTAGCAACATCCCTGGCTGCTACCCAGTAACTCCCCTCCCTGCTCCCACCTAAGTTGTGATGATCAAAAATAGCCAAATGTCCCCTGCGGGCCCAAATCGCCCCTAATTGAAAGCCATTGCTTGAGCTCTATCAACAGACTTTGCCACCATCAGCATCCAGTTCTTTAGATTCTTAAAGCAGAGTTGGGAGGTAGCGTGGTTTTTGATATGCTGATAGGAAGATGATGCAGAGTGGGAGAGCTGTAAACGGGACACAGAGCTAATCCTCTTGGATGACAGTATTGTGAGGAAAAAGGTAACAATACCTTTGAGTATGCATACTCATTTCCCCATGGTCAGAGTGAATCTGAGACAGGTGGTGCCTGAAAACTTCAGCATAGTGGTTGAGAATTCTGTAGTCAGAGATTGGGTTGGAATCCCTACTCCCTAATTAGCTGTGTGACCTTGCACAAGTTACTTTAACTATGCCTCAGTTTCCCTATTTGTAATATGTAATAGTAATATCTACATAGTAGAGGTGTTGTAAGAATTGCAGCCAGGTGCTGTGGCTCATGCTTGTAATCCCAGCACTTTGAGAGGCTGAGGTGGGAGGATTGCCTGAGGTCAGGAGTTTGAGACCAGCCTGGCCAACATGGCGAAAACCTATCTCTACTAAAAACACAAAAAATTAGCCAGCCATGGTGGCACATGCACACACTCTCAGCTACTCAGGAGGCTGAGGCAGGGGAATTGCTTGAACCCAGAAGGCAGAGGTTGCAGTGAGCTGAGATTGCACCACTGCACTCAAGCCTAGGCAATAGAGCAAGACTCCATCTCAAAAAAAAAAAAAGAAAAAAAAAAAGAATTAAATGACAATGCATGCATTGGTTACACAATGCAAAATAGGTTACACTGGTTAAGCACTTGATACATAGTAAGTGCTTAACCAGTGTATCCTACTTTACAAATTTCTGAACAAATCTTTGATTTCTTATTTTTATTTTATTTTATTTTTTTGAGAAAGAGTCTCCCTCTGTCATCCAGGCTAGAGTGCAGTGGCTTGATCATGGCTCATTGCAACCTCTGCCTCCTGGGTTCAAGTGATCTTCCCTCCTCAGACTCCTGAGTAGCTGGGACTACAGGTGCACATCACCATGCCCGGTTGAATTTTTGCATTTTTAGTAGAGCTGGGGTTTCACCATGTTGCCCAGTCTGGTCTTGAACTCCTGGGTTCAAACGATCCATTTGCCTTAACCTCCCAAAGTGCTGGGATTACAGGTGTGAGCCACAGCACCTGGCTGTTTTTTTTTTTTTAAATGATACAGATAAATATATTTCTGCCCAAATTCTTCAGATAACTTTGCCAGCCTCCAGGTTTGTTGATCTGGAGACAGTGTACTGCAAATCAACTTTAGAATATCCTTGCTTTTCTCTTTTTTTTTTGACACAGGGTCTCGCTCTGTTGCCCAGGCTGGAGTGCAGTGGCATGATCCTCGCTCACTGCCACCTCTGCCTCCCAGGTTCAAGCAATTCTCAGCCTCCCAAGTAGCTGGGATTACACGTGTGCACCACCACGCCCAGCTAATTTTTGTATTTTTAGTAGAGATGGGGTTTCGCCATGTTGGCCAGGCTGGTCTGGAACTCCTGGCCTCAAGTGATCCTCCCGCCTCGGCCTCCCAAAGCGCTGGGATTACAGGCATGAGCCACCACACCTGGCCTCCTTGCTTTTTATAGGAAGTACAGACCCCATCTCCTTGAGAACGTCCACGATTGTCAACAAAGCTGTGCTTTCCCGAGAAAGGTCAGTCACCACCAAGGACTGGTATCAGGGTTCTTGGCTGCAGGCCTCATGGTCTAAGGTGTGCTTGCTTTGCTAGTACAGGGTGCTGAGGTGTTTTACAAACACGTTTAACTCCATCATGCCCGTGAAAGGGTTTATTAACGTATTCAATTACAAATGAGAGACAGTTTGTTGTTGTTGTTTTAATAGAAAACAGTGACAAAGTAACGAATGCTGCCCTTGTGTATAGACTGAGTCATTCAACATCAGGAAAGGTTCTAAAGGACAAAGGGTAATTATGTAATATATAAAAGCTGCCTTACCTCTGTAGTCAACAATAATCAGCAGTGGATAGAAAATGCAGTAGACAAACCCCAAAGGATTTAAAGTGCCATGGCTTGAAGGCAAGACATCCACAGAGTCTACCAGCCCTGTCCAGGAGAATGCCAGCTGTTTGCTTGAAGACTTCGAGCCTAGGAGTGATGAAATGTTTGCCTCAAGCCACGGATATTTCCTCTATATAAGGCGCCTTTGAATTTGCCTGACTTCAAAGTGGAGTGGTGGATGTGAAGCTGCTAAGGAGATTCTTACAATACTTGCAGATGTTATCTGTCCCAACGGAACTTTCAATGTAGAAAAAAATGGATTTGTTAGGGGAAAACATGCCTGAGAGTGCATTCACCAGTTCAGAGGGGGAGCATGTGCGTGAATTTAAAACATGCCTGTTTGGTGGAAAGAAATCTGAGGGCTGCAAGCTTAAACCCTTCCTAGGCAACTGAACTAACAAACAGTGCACTTAAGAATGATCTTTCAGGACGTAACCTGCTTTTACGTGGAGGAGCTTCTGAACATGAAGAATCTTGCTGCCGCCTGGCAGCTACTTCGTTATTTCTCTACAAATGTGACATGTCAGCTCACATTTGTAAACATGGGTCTCGTTTTTAAAATTCCGAGGGCATAAACAGGTGGTATAGTTCGAGCCTAGACTATATGATCCTGTAATCTTTTGGAGATGATAAAAGAGTGGCTTCCTTAGAGGTTTTAGCTCTGCAGAGCAGGAGCCAAGAGCAGCTCAGAAGAGCACAGGAAAGCAGGTTTGACCCCTGTGGCGATTTACTTCCCTTTCCTCTTTCCTTTTCTAGTCCAGCAAAGTCCAAGGCCTTGGAATTCTAGCCAAACCTACTGGCTGAGGCAGAAGAATGAACGAGAAGCGTCAGCCAGGCCGCTGGCCCAGGCACCAACTCACAGTTGCCCAGTAGGATTGAGCTCTGGGGCCGTTTACAAGTCCACGTCATTCCTGTATAAACCTCAGAAGTTTACTGAATAAACCTTAGAATAAGGATATAAGATGACTTATTTTAATATAGTATGTGTCTTTGGAAAATTTTTTATTCTGAAATAACTTTAGACTTATGGAAAAGTAAAAATACTAGAGAGGCTGTTTACGTATCCCTCACTCGGCTTCCCCTAAGGTTTACATCTTACAGAATGTCAGCACTATAGCACGATGATCAAAGCCAAGAAAGCAGCTGTGGTAGAGTATGACTAACTAGACTGCAGGTTTACTTGGAGTTCACCAGTTTTCCCTTTAAGTCTTTCTTCTGTTTCAAGATCCAAGCGAGGGTCCCATAGTGCATTTAGTCTCTTCAATCTGCAACAGTTCCTCAGTCTTTCCTTGTCGTTCATTATTTTGTCACTGTTGAAGAAAACCAGTTTGTTATGTTGTAGAATATCCTTCCATCTGAGGTTCTCAGTTGACTTCCTCCTCCTCTTCTCCTTCTCCTTCTCCTCCTCCTCCTCCTTCTTCTTCTTCGACAGAGTCTTGCTTTTGTCACCCAGGCTGGTATGCAGTGACGCAGTCTCAGCTCTCTGCAACCTCTGCCTCCCGGGTTCAAGCGATTCTCCTGTCTCAGCCTCCCGAGTAGCTGGGATTACAGGTGCCAGGCACCATACCCAGCTAATTTTTGTATTTTTAATAGAGATGGGGTTTCGCCATGTTGGCCAGGCTGGTCTTGAACTCCTGACTTCAAGTGATCTGCCTGCCTTGGCTTCTCAAAGTGCTGGGATTATAGGCGTGAGCCACTGTGCCTGGCCAATTTGTTCCTTTTTATTGCTAAATAATATTCCATTTTTTAGGCACCTCAGGTTATTGCTGCCATTCTGTCATAGTGCCTTGAATTAGGCCTAGAGGGTTTTTTTTGTTTTTTTGTTTTGTTTTTTTTTTGACACGGAGTTTCGCTTTTGTTGCCCAGGCTGGAGTGCAATGGCGCAATCTTGGCTCACTATAACCTCTGCGTCCCAGATTCAAGCGATTCTCCTGCCTCAGCCTCCCGAGTAGCTGCGATTACAGGCATGCACCACCATGCCCAGATAATTTTGTATTTTTAGTAGAGACAGGGCTTCACCATGTTGGTCAGGCTGGTCTCGAACTCCCAACCACAGGTGATCTGCCTGCCTCGGCCTCCCAAAGTGCTGGGATTACAGGCGTGAGCCACCGTGCCCAGCCAGCCTAGAGTATTTCAGAGGAAAAAGTGAGACACACGCTGCTGCTTTGGTGGCACATTGGATTCTCCTCTTCCTCAATCTGCCTGCTACTATTTACTTCTCAGAAATACTATTTACTTGCCGGGCACGTGGCTCACAGTGTGAGATTCTGTCTCAAAATAAATAAATAAATAAAAGACTATTTACTTCCCTTTTTTTTTAATTTAAAATTTTTAAAAATGTTTATAGAGACACGCTCTTGCTATGTTGCCCAGGCTGGTGTCAAACTCCTGATCTCAAGTGATCCTTTGCCTTGGCCTCCCAAATGCTGGGATTACATTCTGTCCAGGTTTTTATAAGTGCAGTTAGGAGAGCCCAGGTGGAGTGTGGGTTTGCCCTCCTACCCAGAATTGGAGCCTCTATCCATTGTCTGTTTGCTTTTCTTTTTCTTTCTTTCTTTATTTTATTTGTTCATTTTTTGTTTGTTTGTTTTGTTTTGTTTTTTTGAGACAGGGTCTTCCTCTGTCACCCAGGCTGGAGTGCAATAGTGTGATCATGGCTCACTGTAGCCTTGACCTCCCGGGTTCAAGTGACCCTCCCACCTCAGCCTCCTGAGTAGCCAGAACTACAGACATGCAACACCACACTCAGCAATTTTTTTTTTTTTTTTTTTGTAGAGATAGGGTCTCACTGTGTTACCCAAGCTGGTCTTGAACTCCTGGGCTCAAGAGATCCTCCGCCTTGGCTTTCCCAAAGGTTAGGAGTAAAGGCGTGAGCCACCGCACCCAGCCTCTATTTGCTTTTAAATGGCTGAAGTCGGTGTGTTTCCTGATCCTTTTAATTGACTTATTTTCTCTTTATGAAAACCTGTAGGATTTTTTTTTTTTTTTGGACATTTCTCATTGATGATCCTTGGTGTGATTCTATTTTCATCTACTGTGTTGGGCACTTGGTGGGCTTTTCATTCTGGAAATTCACGTCCTTCTGTTCTGGGCAAACTTCTTGATGAATTTTGTTGATGGGTTTCCCTCGATTTCTCTTTTCTCTCTTCCTGAGTCTCCTCCTATTATTCAGTGTCAGGCCTCCTGGACTCATCCTCTCCTTTTGTCTTTCATTTTATAGCTCTTTGTCTTTTTGCTCTAGCTTCTGGGATACTTCCCATCAACTTGATTTTCCAGCCTCTCTATTTAATTTGTCATCTGTATGCTCCTGTTTTTAATTCCCAAGAGCTCTTCTAGCTGTTGCTGTTCTCTGTGTGGGTTTTTTTTTTTTCTTTCCTTTTTGCATGGATCTTTTGTCATCTCTCTGAGGATATTAATTGTTTTGGAGGAAGTTTTCTTCTCCCTGCATACACTCCAATTTGTCTTTTTCTTCTGTTTGTTTTCTCTGTATCTTCAAGAAAAAGAATTGAGAACCAAAAAGCTAACTGGAAGCTTGGAGCTCAAGGCAGGTTTTGTTGCCTGTGAGCTTCACTGCAGGGTCAGCTGGTGGGCTGGACCATTTGTTGAACAAACCTAATTTCAGTATCTTCTGATGACTTCTCTTGAGCTGGTCAGATTCTCTGGAGCAGAATTTTAGTCTCCTGCCTGGATGCTTAAGATCTGGCCGTCAGTGCTCTGGGAGCTAAGCTGGGGGAAGAGGGCCTGGGAGTCTCATCACTCAGCATCCACTGTGCATACAGTCATTTAATCTTCTTGGTTTTGACACAGTGCTTTCAGCTTCCCAAGTCCAAATACTTCTGTTTTGCACTCGTAAGAGAGTGAGATGTGTAGACTATGAAGGGGTGGAGGCAAAGCAGCTTCCAGGTGACAAAGAGCCAGGGAAGGAATCTCGGTGTATCTCTGGGGTCGCCACCCAGTCCTTATTTCCACCACCCTCTTTGAACCTCCATTCCCAGAGGTATCTCGTGCTGTTAGGTACCAGGTACCTGAGCTTTGTGAAGATTCTATAGTGAATAAGTTTATCCTTAGCTTTACCAACCACCAATTCCAGGCCTGTTAATTTGTGTTTTCCTCATTTATCCCTTATAGAAGCTTCCTAGCTTCTATTCCTTTGTTGCTACTGTCTCCTGTCCTTCCTATTTTTGTGGGATATGTCTTTTAGAAAATTTCTATACTGTAACTTTAGTGTGTTTTGGGGGGAACTACATTAGGTGTGTGTATTCATTCTTGCATCCTAAAGTGGATGTCTAAAATGCATTTTTTTGAAATTGCAGAAATCATAACTCAACTCTACAGTGGAATGTGGATGCCACCTTGACTTTGCTAGGCCTCAGGTGGACAAGTGACCTGTAAAAGCCACACAGCTAGTTATTGGCAGAGCAGCCATAGAACCCAGGACTCAACTTGCCTAACTCTGTTGGTTCTATATTGTCACAGTGCTCCTTATTATCATCATCAAATACACTTTAAAAAAACACTTCGGCTGGGCACAGTGGCTCAAGCCTGTAATCCCAGCACTTTGGGAGGCCAAGGGGGGGCGGGTCACCTGAGATCAGTAGTTCAAGACAAGCTTGGCCACCATGGTGAAACCCCTTCTCTACTAAAAATACAAAAATTAGCCAGGCGAGGTGGCACACGCCTGTAGTCCCAGTTACTCGGGAGGCTGAGGCAGGAGAATTGCTTGAACCTGGGAGACAGGGGTTGCAGTGAGCCAAGATCATGCCACTGCACTCCAGCCTGGGTGACAGAGCAAGACTCCGTCTCAAAAAAAAAAACCAAAAAACAAAAAACTTTTATTATTTATTTATTTATTTATTTTGCCACCACCCCCAGCTAATTTTTGTATTTTTAGTAGAGACGGGGTTTCACTATGTTGGCCAGGTTGGTCTCAAACTCCTGACCTCAGGTGATCCGCCCACCTCGGCCTCCCAAAGTGCTGGGATTACAGGCATGAGCTACCGTGCCCAGCTATAAATAATTTAGAGTGCACAAGAAGTTGCAAAAATAAGTTGCAGAGAGTCTTCACGTGCCCTTTCTCCAGCTTTCCCCGTGACGTCATCTTATATAACAATATATGTCAAAAGCAGGAGCTCAATGCTGTTATAATAGTCTTAAGTCAGGTGCACACTTTCAAGTAACACTTTTGATGTAAAAATGTGTATATTCTGTTAAGAAAAAGCCAGAAAAAGACCTAATCTTGGCTGGGCATGGTGGCTCACGCCTGTAATCCCAGCACTTTGGGAGGCCAAGGCGGGTGGATCATCTGAGGTCAGAAGTTCGAGACCAGCCTGGCTAACATGGTGAAACCCTGTCTCTACTAAAAATACAAAAATTAGCTGGGCGTGGTGACGGGCACCCGAAGTCCCAGCTACTCTGGAGGTTGAGGCAGGAGAATCGCTTGAACCTGGGAGGCAGAGGTTGCAGTGAGCCGAGATCACACCACTGCACTCCAGCCTGGGCGACAGGGTGAGACTCTGCCTCAAGAAAAAACCCAATCTTTTCCTATTAAGAACCTTACAATCTAAATAGACATTTAAAGATAACTTGCCAAATAACAAAACCCAAGTACAGGTCCAAAATATATTTTAGGGCATCCTTTCAGAAAAGCAAGAAGTGGGAGAAAGGAGAATAGGCTTTGAAATCAGACAAATCTAGGTCTGAGTTGAGCCTTGCTATTGAAGATTTGTGTGTCTCTGGGCAAGGCATTTCCCTGATCCTCATTTGCTTGATTGTAAAATGAAGAATATTACTATCTACTCTTTAAGATTGAGATGGTACATATATATCATACATATGTATATTAACTGCCTAGAGTAGTGATTGGCACACAGTAGATATTTAATAAATGGCCAACATAATAAAGGTTAATAAAATAAGAATCCCTAAAGTCATAATTCTCTGGTTGCTCGTGTAAGTTCAAGTCCTGCCAAAAGGCTAATGTTTGTCTCACTGCAGTATCGGTTCACAAACGCTCAGCTCCAGCCCAGGTGATGAGACTTGCTTCTTCCCCAAATTCCCCAATTCCACATGCAAGTCCAAAGGTCTCACCCCAAAGAGGAAGCTTTCATCACAGGCACAGTAGGAGTGTTCTGGTATTTAAAAGCACATACCAATTCCACATTGAGCTTTAGTAGACTATCTGAATAAAAACACAAGTTAATGTTTGAAGTAGCAACTTGGGGCTTGCAAAGGCCTCCATTGGTCCTTATGCAGATGGTTGTCAGATAAGCCCTGCTTCCCACCACACCTGGTGCCCCGCCTGCCTGACTCTGGCTTAAATTTCCTGCCCTTGGCACTAACCGGAAAGCACTCACAAAGGCAGCAGCTGCTGGTGTGGTCCCGTGGCAAGGAAGGCACTCCGCCCAAAACGTGCCTTCTGTTTAAGTCGCAAAGCAATGATTGTCCTGTGGGGGTGGGAGGTCTCGGTCAGTGGGGACCAACAGATGGCCCTCGACCAGACTGGGCAATGTCCTCATTTGGTTCCATCCAAGCAGCCTGATGGTAAAACCAGACCAGAGGATAAAGAAAAAGCTACTTTTTGATATGTAGCTCTTCTCCGTTCCTATCGCCTATGACGAAAGAATAACTTTCAGGCCTTTCTTTATGACTCCAGCTCCATTCTTTCCTCCACTTCCCCCCCGCCAAAATCCTGTTGCCTTCTGCCTATTTGTCTGTGTTTTTTATTTTTTTCTTTTTAAAAATTATTTATTTATTTATTTTCTGAGACAGAATCTCACTATTTCACCCAGGCTGGAGTGCAATGATGTGATCTCAGCTCATTGCAACCTCTGCCTCCAGGTTTAAGCAATTCTCCTGCTCCTGAGTAGCTGGGATTACAGGTGTACACCACCACACGCAGCTAATTTTTTTTTTTTTTTTGTATTTTTAGTAGAGACAGGGTTTCATCATGTTGGCCAGGCTGGTCTCAAACTCCCGACCTCAGGTGATCTGCCCACCTCGGCCTCCCAAAGTGCTGACATTACAGGTGTGAGCCACTGTGCCCTGTTTATATGTGTGTTTTTAATGGTGTTCAGCTATAGCTTTTGGTAGTTTAATAGAATTGCTAGTTAAAGAAAACTCTCTGCCGGGCGCAGTGGCTCACGCTTGTAATCCCAGCACTTTGGGAGGCCGAGGCGGACGGATCACGAGGTCAGGAGATCGAGACCACGGTGAAACCCCGTCTCTACTAAAAATACAAAAAATTAGCCGGGCGTGGTGGCGGGCGCCTGTAGTCCCAGCTACTCGGAGAGGCTGAGGCAGGAGAATGGCGTGAACCCGGGAGGCGGAGCTTGCAGTGAGCCGAGATCGCGCCACTGCACTCCAGCCTGGGCGACAGAGCGGGACTCCGTCTCAAAAAAAAAAAAAAAAGAAAAGAAACTCTCTTCTATTAGTCACGTAATTCACATAACCAGAATATCCTAAGGAAATTCGGCTACATCTCAATTAACTGTGTGGTAAGTAAGTGCCGTGATATAAACAGAAAACTCGGCTTGTTATGGGTGAAATTGTTTCCCTTCGAAATCCATATGTTGAAGCCTGAACCCCTAATACCTCAGCATGTAACTACTATATATTTGGAGACAGGATCTTTAAAAAGGTGATTAAGTTAAAATTAGATTATGAAGGCGGGCCTTAATCCAATCTGACTTGTGTCCTCATAAGAAGAGGCAATTAGGACACAGACATTTCCAGAGGCAAGACCATGTGAAGACACAGGGCCATCTATAACTCTAGGAGAGAGGTCACAGGAGAAACTAACCCTCCCCACACCTTGGTCTCAGACTTCAGCCTGCAGAATTGTGGGGTGATAAGCCTCTGTTGTAGGCTGGGCAGGGTGGCTCACACCTGTAATCTCAGCACCTTGGGAGGCTGAGGTGGGTGGATCACTTGGGGTCAGGAGACCAGCTTGGCCAACATGGTGAAATCCTGTCTCTACTAAAAATACAAAAATTAGCTGTGCGTGGTGGAGGTGCCTGTAATCCCAGCTGCTTGGGAGGCTGAGGCAGGAGAATCGCTTGAACCCGGGAGGCAGAGGTTGCAGTGAGCCGAGATCACACCACTGCACTCCAGCCTGGGCAACAGAGTGAGATTCCGTCTCAAAGTGTCTGTTGTGTGAACCACCCAGTCTGCGGTACAATTCGATCAATTTTGACATATATCTATGCTCATGAAACCATCACCACAATGACAATGAACATATCTGTTCATCATCTCCAAAAGTTTCCTTATGCACTTTTGTAACTCCTCTCTCCCTTTCCCTATTTCCCAGTGCACCACAGAAACTGCTTTTGGTCCCTATAGATTAATTTGCCATTTCTAGAGTCTTTTGTAAATGGAACCATACAGTATGCACTCCTTTACCTTGCATAATTCTCTGGAGATTCATCCAGGTGGTTGTGTGTGTCAGTAGTTCATTCCTTTTCAGTGCTGAGTAGTATTCCACAGCATAGATAAACCCAGTTTATCCATCTGAGGTGGGAGACCAGCAGGATTTATTTCCCAGTCTCAGGCAGGAAAAAGTGAAGAAACCAACGGGAACCAGCAAATGACAACAAAAGCCATCCCTAGCTGTCATCATTGCTCATTAGCATAAGACACTCACACCAATGCCATGACAGTTTACAAATGCCATGACAATGACCCAGAAGTTACTGTCCCTTTCCTAGAAAGTTCTAAATAACCAGTCTCTCAATTTGCTTTAACTGCCCCTTAATTTGCATGTAATTGAAAGTTGGTATAAGGGGGTAGAAATACAGTTGCCAACAGCTCATTTGTTGGCAACTCTAGATGCACTGTCTATGAGTTAGCCCTGCTCTGCAAGGAGCAGTACTGTTCAGTACAAGATTGCTGTCTAACATGGTAGCTCACCCTTGAATTCTTTCCTGGGCAAAGCCCTGGCTAAGCCCCAGTTTTGGGGCTCGCCTGTCCATCATCACATATACTTATGAAGGCACCCTTTAAAGGCTTCTTATAGTTTTGTGAGATTATGAATAAGTTATTATAAGCATTCATGTACAAGTCTTTCATTGTATGGACATACGTTTTTTTTTTTCCTTTTGAGAAAATAACTAGAAGTGAAATGGCTGGATCATGTGGTAGGTGTATGTTTAACTTTTTATTTTATTTTTTTTAGATGGAGTCTCATTCTTTCGCCCAGGCTGGAGTGCAGTGGCTCGATCTTGGCTCACTGCCACCTCTGCCTCCTGGGTTCAAGTGATTCTCCTGCCTCAGCCTCCTGAGTAGCTGGTGCTACAGGTGTGCACCACCACGCCTGGCTAATTTTTGTATTTTTTCTTTTTTTAGTAGAGGTGGGGTTTTGCCATGTTGGCCAGACTGGTCTCAAACTCCTGACCTCAGGTGATCTGCCTGCCTCAGCCTCTCAAAGTGCAGGAATTACAGGCATGAGCCACCACGCCTGGCCGGGTGTATGTTTAACTTTTTAAGAATCAAACTTTTCCAAAATGGCTGTATCACTTTGCATGACCCCCAGCTGTGTATGAGAGTCCCAGCTCTTCTCCATCCTTGCCAATACTTGGTAACTGGTCTTTTTGACTTTAGTCATTCAAATAGATGTGTAGTGGCACATCCTTGCGATGCTAATTTGCATTTCCCTAATGATGTTGAGCATCATTGCTATCTGTGCATGTTTTTTTAATGAAGTATCTGCTCAACGCTTTTACTTATTGTTTTCATTGGATTATTTATTGTCTTACAGAGTTTTGAGAGGTCAGTATGTATTCTGGATACAAGACCTTTATCACATACATACTTTGCAAATATTTTCTCCAGTCTATGGCTTGTGTTTTCATTCTCTTGATAGTGTCTTTCAAAAGGCAGAAGTTTTTAATCTCGATGAAGTCAAGTTATCGTTCTTTCTTTTATTGCTTGTGCTTTTGGGGTCGTTTCTAAGAAATCCTGGTCTAACCCAACAACACCAAGATTTTCTCCTATGTTTTCTATAAAAATGTTACAGTTTTCAGTTTTACATTTAGGTCTGTGGTCTATTTTGAGTTAATTTTTGTCTATGGTACAAGGTATGAATCAAAGTTCTTTTTTTTTTTTTTTGCATATGGATGTTCAATGGTTTCAGCGCTATTTGTTGAAAAAGACTATTCCTTCACTGATGAATTGCTTTTATCTCTTTGTCATATCAGTTTCCCCTATGTGTATGAGTTTATTTCTGGACTTTTAATTCTGTTCCATTGATATTTGTGTCTGTCTTTACATCAATACTGTACCACACAGTCTTGATTACTGTAGCTTTATAGTAAGTCTTGAAATTAGGAAGTGTTAATTCTCTAACTTTGCTCTTCCGAGTGTGCTTTGTAGATAGCATATTGATTAATGCTGTTATTGCTACTTGGAGGTCCTTTTGGGTAAACCTAACTCATTTCCTGTCTTAATCCCCTGTGTGGTTCTTAAGGATTTGTGCCTTCTCCTTAAGCCCCCACCCTGCCTTTGCTCCTCTCATTCTTAATTCTTGACTTTGCCCCTGACTTGGCCCAAAAGTTAAAGTCATCAGCTAACGATTCTTTTGAGCTCTTATGCTCCTCTGCTATAAGGTCACCTCCATTTGCACTACTCCTTACCTGCTTCATTCCTAGCTCAGAGAATAATACCAGTTATAATGACAGTTAGCTAATTATAGTTAACAAATATTGAGTTATTTCTATGGGCCAAACACAGATATGCACTTTACACCATTTCTCATTTAATCAGCATAACATTTCTATCAGATGGAGATATATTATTATTCTCATTTTACAGAAGAGGAAACAGAGGCAACAAGGTTCATTACTTCATTATCTTTTCCATGGTTTTGTAGCTAGAAGGAGATGGAGATGGCATTCAAGCCCAGGGCTGTGTGATTTCTGTCCCTCCTCCTGGCCAAAGCTAACAATCCCTCACAATTTTGTCCCCACCTAGCTGATGGAGAAGCTCCCTCCATTCATTATCCAATGTCCCGCCCCACCCCCACCCCCATTGTCTCTTCTACTTTCCCTCTCCACGTGCTCCTTTCTTTTTTCTTTTTAAAAGATTTTAGAATTATTTATGTATTTTGAGACATGGTCTTGCTCTGTTGCCCAGGCTTACTAAATTTATCTGGGTCCTTTGTAATTTCTGCATTCATCCTAATTTTTTGGAAGAAAAGTTCAAAGTAGTAGAAAGTAGTGGCACAATCATAGCTACTGCAGCCTCAAACTCCTGGGCTCAGGCAGTCCTCCTGCCTCAGCCTCCCAAAGCTCTGAGATTACAGGCATGAGTCACTGCACCTGGCCCTTGCTCCTTTTCATCATGGTGCTCACAACAAAATAAGTATTTTCAACTTGGGCTAAGAAGTTAAAGTTTTCCAACCCTTTTTCTCCAGCCAGACTTGGGTTCTGCTTCATATATTAAGTTGTGTGTTGGTTAGCTTCACCAGAATACAGCGAGGGCACCTCAAACATCAAAACAAAACCTACCATCTTCTCTCCAAACCCACTCTTCTTCCTAAATTCTCTGTCTCAGTAGATGGCTCTTCCAACCATGCAGTAGCCCAAGCCCAAAACTGGCAATGGAAAAACCCAGATTTTGGTTTGAAAACGCCACTCTGCCACTTACCAGATAGGAGACTGTTGGCCCTCAGTTTCCCAATCTGAAAAGTAGGAATAATAGTCCTACCTCACATGGTTGCTTTCAAGGCTAAGTGATCATGTTAGCTGCTCAAAAATGGGAAATTATCATCATTATCATCATTGTCATTATCATTATTGTCATTGTCACCTCGTGATGCTTCCTTGCCTAAGTTCTACAAAAATATCCTGCACCCTCCTTTTAATTCCTTTGATTCTGCTGTTACTTTTGCCAAAAGGTTACCCTGACATTCTAGAGCAGTGATCGCTAAAGTGCCAAATCAATCCTTAGAGATTCAGGAAGAAAGTATTAGAACGTTAATTTATATTCATTTAAAAAATCTCATCTTTTAGGTTTCTATTTAAAATTTTTAAATGTTTAATCGAGTATATATAAAATTTAGAAATAAATATAACTATTGAGGGTGCATGTTCAAAATTGTTGTGAAGGCTAGATTATGAAGATAGTTGGGAGGTCACCATTCTTGGCTGGGTAAGGTGACCCTGTTCTTTTCTTCTCCCAGAATGACATGCTGCTTTGTCATTATTTATTGTCTTCCTTATGGACAACATGAGGACAGCGACTGTGATTCAGTCAGGATGAATCTGCAGACAGCAGGATCCACTCTAGTTATAGTAGAAATGGATTTATTATAGGTGGTTGACTTTCAGCAGAGGTCCCTAAACTTTAGGGCATATCAGAATCACCTAGAAGGCTTGCTAAAGTCAAGCCTACCAGGTCCCACCCCCAGAGTTTCTGATTCAGCAGGTCTGGGGTGGGGCCCAAGAATTTGCATTTCTAACAAGTTCCCAGGTGCTGCTGGTCCAGAGCCCACCCTTGGAGAACCACTGGGCTATAGAATGATGGCAAGGGCTGGAGAGGGAGGCTACAGAGTGGGTCTAGGTCCAGGTACAGTCCCAGAACCACACTGCAAAACTGGCTTAGTCAGGTAGCTGCTGTATCTGCTGTTTCCACTGTGAACTCAAAAACCACATTGCCTGTGCTGCAGGCCGGAAAGCTGCTGAACCAGGAAGCTGTGCTGATGCTGCTGACGGCCCCTGAGGTTAGAGATTTACTAGACATAGTGCCACTGTCATCCCTGCTGGAGAAGGTCCAAAGCACCTCCACCTCTGTGCTTCCAGAGGGGCAGTGTGGTGGCCACTTAAAATGCTCAGGCTGTACCACACACTAGAGCATCTACCTGGTTAAGCTGCTATTATTGTTATAATCGACCTGGAAGATTACTCAGGGGAAACCCTAGTGCAAGGGACTTTGGAGGAAGAGGTCTTTGGTGTTTCAGCCTTTGGTGCACAGGAAAGCTTGCTAGGAGGTTGGAGTGGTTTTGTGTGAGGCGAGAGCAACGTCTGCTGCAGACTATTTTTCATGTTGGCTCCTGGTATGGTGCCTGAGCTCTAGGACTTGGCACATAGAAGGCCCTCTTCCTTTTCCTTCCTCAACCTGCTAGTCTCAGCCACTCCCCGGAGCACATACAGTATGCTGAAGTGTTTCAGTGTTTCAAGTGGGCTCTTGAGCGTGCTAGGTATCCAGGGAGACCAGAATTCTTGCAGTGACAAGTCTGCTGGGGCTATTTCCATCTAGGAGTCAGTCCCACTTAGCTCACTGGGGATCTAGGTTACATGTGTTTTCCCACAGTGACCTCCCCCTAACCCCCTTCCCTCCACATCCTTGTCTCTGGAGCCTGGAACCCTAGGATGATACCTTGGTCTTGAGAATCTCAGGCTGAATCCATTTCTAGGAGGTAGACATGAGATTCTTCCACAAATGAGGTGGGGAGGGGTTGGAGGAAACTATTGTTTCTAATATACCCTTCAGGCAACAGGTGCAAGCATAGAGAGTTCCAGCTTAAACTTTAGGATGATATGACAGTGACAGGCATTTAGTAGAAAGTGCACTTCAGGGCTGGCCGTGGTGGCTTACGCCTGCAATCCCAGCACTTTGGGAGGCCGAGAAGGGTGGATCACGAGGTCACGAGATCGAGACCATCCTGACTAACACAGTGAAACCCCGTCTCTACTACAAATATAAAAAAATTGGCCAGGCATGGTGGCACATGCCTGTAGTCCCAGCTACTCAGGAGGCTGAGGCAGGAGAATCGCTTGAACCTGGGAGGCAGAGGTTGCAGTGAGTCGAGATCATGCCACTGCACTCCAGCCTGGGCAACAAAGTGAGACTCCGTCTCAAAAAAAAAAAAAAAGTGCACTTCAGATTCTGAAGACTGGCCTTTATCCCACAGGCAAGAGATATGCTGTATGACACTCTCCTGGTGCTGGGCAGTGGCTGCGAGCCAAAGCACCCAGGCAGCCCTGCCATCAGAAGGGTAAACCACAGACACCTGACGCCTTCCTGAAGGAAGAGCACTACGCCTGCCAAACCATCAAGCGTTGATGCTCCAGCGCCTTCTACCCGTGGTTCTCCAGCCTCAGCAGAAGAGAGAGAAATTGATGACCCTGTCGTTATAGCATCCCCATCACCCAGCAATTAATCTTAGTTCAATGCTTCAAACGCTCTTCAGGTGCAGTGTACGTTCAGCTGTGTCAGCTAATGGTGAGTACCCGGACAACCATTCTGTTTCACATTCAGTACAGTATTCAATAAATCACATGAGATACTCAACACTTTATTATAACATAGATATGCCTGTGTTAGATTATGTTGCCCACTGTAAGCTAATGTAAGTGTTCCGAGCACATTTAAGGGAGGCGAGGCTGAGCTCTGATGTTAGATAGGTTAGGTGTATTCAAAGCATTTTAGACTTTCAATATTTTCCATTTACAATGGCTTTTATAGGGACATCACTCCACCGTAGGTCGAGGAGAATATGTAGTCAAGTTGCTTGCTCATGAGCACATTTTAGGTCAGGTGTGTTTTACGCAGCTTCTAGCGATTGCTCCTTCCTTTGGAGTTTGAGCTTGGGGGTGTGGGTTGAGGACAAAGAGTAGGTGTGGGCCAGGAGTGGCGGCTCACATCTGTAATCCCAGCACTTTGGGAGGCTGAGGTGGGAGGATCTCTTGAGCCCAGGGGTTCGAGATCAGTCTGGGAAGGTGATGAGACCTTGTCTCTACAAAAATAAAATAAAAATAAATAAATTAGCCAGGCCTGATTGTGCATGCTTGTAGTCCCAGCTACCCAGGAGACTGAAGCAGGAGGATCACTTGAGCCCAGGAATTTGAGGCTGCAGTGAGCTATGATCACGCCACTGCACTCTGGCTTGAGCAACAGAGTGAGACCCTGTCTGTATTGAGAGAGAGAGAGAGAGAACAAAGAGCAGGTGTGATCGGCACTCAGGAAATCCTCCCTCTGGTAAGCAGTCTCACCCTTCTATTGAGGCTGCCACCACAGTGCCATCCGCAGCTTTTGCAGACCATGACATACGCAAACTGTTGTAAAATTTTGGCAGTGCTCATAGCATCAGAGCCAAGCTTTGAAACAGAGGCAGCAGGAGACAGTGGGAGGAGGGTGGGATTAGAGACAGAAGGTCTCCGGGTTTGAATCTTTTCTCTCTATTGGCTGGTTGTATGACTCTTGTCTCAGCTTCTTGGGCTGTACAAAGAGAAAACTAACACCTGCCTTAGAGACTTGTGATGATTTAATATAGAGTGTTTGACATGTTATTGAATATTAGCAATTGCTGATATTTATAATGAAGAGCACTGGAAGCTATCACAGTTCTCATAGTTTATTTTGCATTTGCTCATAAGCATCCTGTGCTCATCTCAGTGTCTGTGTGGTCTTAGTGGGATGCTGACTATATTAATACTTGTAAACTTTACTCATTTTCCATCTCAAATGGGACAAGGGATAAAAATTATTTTTTATATTGTATATTGATTTAGTAAGTGAGTACTTTCCATTTTAGGCACTGGAGATGCAGAAATGAAAGAGATAACGTGCCCTCAAGGATCTCACAGTGTGTGGTGAGGTGGACACACACACATATCTAAGCACATGACAGTGAGAGGCACGTGGTCACGAGGTTGTGATGTGGAGCTGAGAGCTCAGAGGAAGGGCTTTGGGTCAAGTGTGGTCAGACCACACTCGGCCATGAAGGTCTTTGGTGAAGGGGGGAAGATGGTGAGGGGATTCCAGGGCTGGGAGAGATACGCTCCCTACACGTTCTAACCAACTGGCCGTGGGGAGGAAGCTGGAGGTCAGGACGCGGGTGGGGCCTGGGTTTTTGCCTCATGTGACTGGGTGGATGGTCACACTTCCGCCATGCTGTCTTTGAACTCAACACCACCAAAATCATAGGATATTCCTAGTAATATTGATTTCCACTAATTACTTTTGGTACCAGAGTTTTAAAGGCAGAAGTCTTTGTCCCTTTTTTTCTCTAACGGGAAGCCATTCAGGGCCATTTATTTGCTGTTAACTTACACAGCCCACTGGAGAATGGAGGGGTGTGAGTGTGGGAGCCTGGGTGAAGGCTGCACCAGACTGTCACCAGGACAGTCCTCAATGCTGCCTGGCTTAGCCACATTGCTAAAAACATACACCCATAGGTTATGAAATATTCAATACTGTACTGTATGGAGAAAAACAAAGAGGAGAAAGAACTAGGTTGAAAAGGTGGTCTGATCAGGTATCTCAACCCACTGGCTGGCTTATAGACCAGGAACCATTCTAGCCAATGCATGTAAGGAACAGAAATGGGAAACAAAAACATTTAAATTATATTTTTCTCTGATTGCAATAAACTTGGAGGACAGCTATTTTCTTACTTTGAGCTTTTCTTCCAATTATGATGAATGCAGAGATTAATTACAAAGGACCTGGATAAACTAAAAATCATCGACAGCATTTTTTGTTTGTTTGTTTGTTTGTTTGAGACGGAGCCTCACTCTGTCGCCCAGGTTGGAGTGCAGTGGCGCAATCTCCGCTCACTGCAAGCTCCGCCTCCCGGGTTCACGCCATTCTCCTGCCTCAGCCTCCTGAGTAGCTGGGACTACAGGCACCCACCACCACGCCCAGCTAATCTTTTTTGTATTTTTAGTAGAGATGGGGTTTCACCGTGTTAGCCAGGATGGTCTCCATCTCCTGACCTCGTGATCCACCCGCCTCGACCTCCCAAAGTGCTGAGATTACGGGCATGAGCCGCCGCGCCTGGCCTCTACAGCATATTTTAAAAGGCAAAAAGGTATTTTAAAATTCATGTTGGAAGACGTAGGCTCTAGCTGGGGCTGAGATAGATGATTCAAGTATCTTTTTTATTTTATTGTGCACTGAGGGTTGAAGCTGAAGAGCATGCATGCTTACCATTGTGTGTGCACATGTGTGTACGTGTGTCTTACACCAAAGACTGAAATCTCAAAGAAGCCCCAGTGAGCAGGTATAACTATTATGCTACAAATGAACAGGCGTATTGTGGATTGCTGTTATATAGTTCTTTTCTTCAAACATACCTTCCTAGTATAACGTTTTCTTCCTGAAAGCAAACAATTTCTACTATTGGATTCTTGAGTGTATCATCAAGCTTCTCCAAACACAAATAACATCTACTATGCTTTAAAAGTAATGGCCCACACAGCTATTTATTTGTGTGACTGTTTATCTGTTTATACCTTTGCCTGTTTTTATCTTCAAGCAAATGGGGGATCTCAGAAGTCTTAATGAAGTAACTATCCCTGAACACTCAATAGTCAGAATCCAGCCGTCAAATCAACACCAAGGTACGTACTGGGGAAAGGAAGGTTTTAGGTGAACTGCTAGCTGCATATTTGGTTAACCTGCAACCACACAAAGCAGCTGGGGCAAAGGTGTGTCCCGATGCCTTGTGGTGTACTTGGAACTCCACAGCCAGAAGATTAGACGTTGTTTGCTCACTGTGTTCAAAACAAGAGGTGTAAAGGAAGTTCAGCAACAACTGAAAGATGACTCGTAATTTGTAACTGACTGGCTATGCTTGGCGAGCCTGGTGTATTTATAATCTTTCAAAGTCAAGTGCAAAGGCTCCTGAGCCTCATGCGTCACCCAACTGCAGCATTCCTGCTGATCACGCTGGCTGTCACCATAAAGCCTGAGCAAAAGTAAACTTTTCTGTCCCAAGGGTTTCCTTGTACTGAAAGAGCCACTGCTTGAGGCTTTTTACAGGATCACAACCAATGTCTGTTTCATGTGGCAGGTCCCTGGGGACTGTAATTGCAGAAGTATAACCTGGCGGTTATGCCACATGGCCCAAGAAACTGCCAGGGGACCAACGTGCTTCCTGCCAGACGACCTTTTGCAGCTGAAGGCACTAGTGCCCCATCTGCGGTCGCTGTCTCTGTATGAACAATTCTCTGATATTCCCTGGGCAAAAGGAGGTGCTTGTTGACAACACTGAGTCAAAACTTGGAACCCTGAGCCCTCAGTCTGCCACCATATCATTTTCCTGTTAATGGGGTGTTAATTAAGGGTTTTTGTTTTTATGAAACGAGCTGTTTTTAAGTATGAGGATTTCCTACCTTTGAATCAGCTCAGAGCTCATTTCCTACTAAAATGATAGGTGGTATCAGTATAAGGATGTGGAAGGTTTGCCCAGTTTAAGCGTTGGGAATGGAGGCCTAGCTCCACGGCTGAAGGGATTTGGGCCATGCATGGCCTCACTGGTTGAGGACATGGATGCTGGAGATGCTCAGTTCTGGGCTTCTTTGTCTCTCTAGCCTCAGTATTCTCATCTGTAAAATGGGGTGATATGAGAAGTCGATGAACTAATGCACATGAATAATGATAGCTAATACTTGTGTGGCCCCAACTACATCCTGGGCAGTTTTTCTGTTAACTCATTTATTCCTCAGAGCAATCCTATGAGGGAGGTACTATTGTTGTCAGTCCCATTTTACAGATGGAAAGCTGAGGCACAGAAAGGTTAGTAACTTGCTCAAGGTCACGCAACTACTAAGTGGCAGACCTGGGATTTGAAACTATGCCTGCCTGTGGAGTCCATGTTCTTATGATGCCAGTCATCGTAAGACAGTCAGTAGGTGGCATGCACTTGGTAAGTACTTTGTAAGACAGTCAGTAGGTGGCATGCACTTGGTAAGTACTTTGTAAGACAGTCAGTAGGTGGCATGCACTTGGTAAGTACTCAGTAACTATCAGAACGGGGTATACAGCAGATCACCTGGAATAGAAGCCATGTTTCTCATCTCTGTTGGCTATGGTGCAAGGCATGGGTGACCTTTAAGGGCCTAATAGTGCTGTCTACTTATCAAAGGCTCAGCTTCTTAGCTGTGGCCACAGGAGACTGGGGCAACCAGAAGTCTGGTAGGGTGTCAAGCCAATAGTCATCCTGGGGATGATGAGATGCCACCAGATTGCTGCTGACTTGGGCCAAGCTGTTGGCAGGCACTTCAGGCCATGGGAGGAACCAGGCATGAGAGTAGGGTGTGGCAGGGGAGAGACACTTGGTCTGTGTGTGTTTAGGGAGGTAGATGGGAGCCTCAGGTGATTTTGGGTCTTGGGAAAGATAGCTTGGGATGGGGAATTGGATCTCAACCCTCGTCTCTCACTCAGGTCTATACCTAACTGGAGACACTGAGAAGAAGAATCAGGGATGAATGCAAGAAGGTGATGTGAGCCATCCCATCCCCACACCTGTGTGTTAAGGAACATGGGGATGTTTTAACAGTAAAGAAGTGCCCATAGGATGTTTGGGGGTGGTGATTACTTCTGGTATTTCCTCTCAAAAGGCTAAAAATACTGACAGTCTTGTGCTGAAACTGGCTTTAGATTTTCACCCATTTGTCATTCTGCTTTAAGACTGGCCGGGCACTATTCTAGGGAATGGCGATTCAAAGACAGAAAGCACATCCCTGTCCTCAAGATACAACACATAAACATATAATAGAAATCAATAGGGTCATCCAGAAGTAAGCACTGGGGTCATGGGAGCTTTGGGAGGGAAGAGGCAGGTCAGAGATGGTGGGGGATAACAGCTGAAGGTCAGCCTTCGAGGCAATGGGAGGTGGAAGCATGATCAGGTTTAGGACAGGAAGGCAAGGGATGAACAGTTACATCTTGATAGGGCTTGATAGATGTCAGTCTAGGTGAGTAGAAGATAAAGGTGGGGAGGTAGGGCCAGGTGTAATATATATTTTTATTTTTTACTTTTTTTTTTTTGAGACGGAGTCTTACACTGTCACCCAGGCTGGAGTGTAATGGTGCCATCTCGGCTCACTGTAACCTCCCCTACCTGGGCTCAAGCAATTCTCCGGACTCAGCATCATCAGTAGCTGGGATTACAGGTGCCCGACACAATGCCTGGCTAATTTTTTGTATTTTTAGTAGAGACGGGGGTTTCGCTATGTTGGCCAGGCTGGTCTCAAACTCCTGACCTCAGGTGATCCACCTGCCTTGGCCTCCCAAAGTGCTGGGATTACAGTCGTGAGCCACCGCGTCTGACCTAGGTGTAATAAATAAAGGAGTTTGTGCTTTATTGGCTGGTCAGAAATGTTGGTGTCATTAGATGTCTGAGTTGCTTATTTATTATCATTATTTTATTTTTTAGAGACAGGGTCTCACTCTGTCACCAGGCTGGAGTACAGTAGTGTAATTATGGCCCACTGCAGCCTTGAACTCCTGGGCTCGAACCATCCTCCTGCCTCAGCCTCCCAAAGCACTGGGATTACAGGGCTGAGCCACCACACCTGGCTCTGAGTTGCTTTGTAAACGGATCCCCATGGCAGCAGTATGGAGGATGAAATTCATGAGGGAAAAAGCCGAGCCAGGGATATCTGTTACAGTAAATCCAGATGAGATGATGAGGGCTTAAGCTAAGACTGAGATCACGGGAAAGCTAGGTAAAAAAATAAGTAGGACTTGAAGTTTGATTGGTCATTGAATGAGGGGCCAGGAGACAGAGAATGAGAATTCAAGGACAACTTCCAGGTTTTCAGCTCAAATGGCCAAGTAGGTGGTGGTAATACCCACTAGTTAACAATCACTGGGAGTGGGTAGCTGGGTTGGAGCAGGAAATGATGGGGTTAGCAGGGAACATGCTGAGTTTGAGGTGCCTGATGAGTATTTAGGGAGAAGGTCCAGGAGGCAGTTCCAGAAGTCTTGGCTAACAGCATCTGCATCTAGTGCATTGCTGAAGCCTCAGAAGAGATGGGCTCGGCTGGGGAGAGAGTGAGTAGGGAGCAGACCAGTGCTCCAAGGGGAGGACTCGGCAGTGCCGGCAGCCTGAGGCTATGGTGCGTCAGCTCAAGGCAACTGGTGTGGCCCTGGCTCTGGTGGGCAAAGATGCTGGTGCCTACACTGGCTTTGCGGGAGAATGGGGCACAGCGGGCCTCTTTCAGGAATTGGTGCATTAGGTCTCAGTTCCAGGTGCAGGGCTGGAGAGAAGAGTGGGATTGAGGAAGAGAAAAAAGTCACAGCCCTCTGCTGGCTACAGGGGTTCTTTAAAAGGGGAGCATTTAAACGTTAGTGAAACATCATTAAATGTCCTGTTCATTGAGGGTCCAGGTAGCGGTTCTTTTTTTTTTTTTTTTGACATGGAATCTCACTCTGCTGCCCAGGCTGGAGTGCAGGGGTGCGATCTCCACTCACTGCAACCTCCACCTCTCAGGTTCCAGCGATTCTCCTGCCTCAGCTTCCCAAGCAGCTGGGATTACAGGTGCCTGCCACCACACCTGGCTAATTTTTGTGTTTTTAGTAGAGACGGGGCTTCGCCACGTTAGGCAGTCTGGTCTCAAACTCCTGACCTCAGGTGATCCGCCCGTCTCTGCCTCCCAAAGTGCTGGGATTACAGGCGTGAGCCACTGCACCCGGCCCCAGGTAGCGGTTTTTAAGCAGATGAAGGGGTAGAACCCACCTGTCTGGCTTTTTCCAATTGTGCATGCGCTCCTCCTCCCACAGGCCTGAGATTCTCACAGGTGTGTGATAGGCGTGGGAGTTGTCTTTCGGGAGCTGGCAGTGGGGGGTCCGTTTTGTGGACCACAGTCTCCCTGGGATGATTCTGATACATCCTTACCCAACGGAGAATGCACCGTTTGCAGTGAGGGAAGCAGTGCTAATGGGAGAGAAAGCTTGGGACCCTCCTTTGTATTTTGCACCCCTAGGTTGAACCATTTTCCATTAGCACTTAAAGTGTCCTGCTCCAGCCTAGTAACAGCACAGTCCCACCATTTAGAATCTCCAGTTCATTCACACTGCAGGTCAACAGCAGGTCAACAACCACATAATCATCACTCAGCCACACCGCGTGTGAGGGAGGTGAGGGGCAACACCTGAAGCCATGGGGCTCTTTGTAGAACACCATGAAACATTGACGTAATTTTTTCTCTTTTTTTGAGACAGAGTTTCACTCGTCGCCCAGCCTAGAGTGCAATGGCGCTATCTCGGCTCACTGTAACCTCCGCCCCCCAGGTTCAAGCGATTCTCCTGCTTCAGTGTCCCAAGTAGCTGGGATTACAGGTGCACACCATCATGCCTGGCTAATTTTGTATTGCCCAGGCTGGTTTCAAACTCCTGACCTCAGGCGATCCGCCCTTCTCGGCCTCCCAAATTGCTGAGATTACAGGGATGAGCTACCGCGCCCGGCCTTGATGTACTTTTTCTTTTTCTTTTTTTTTTTTTTTTTTTGAGACGGAGTCTTGCTCTGTCGCCCAGGCTGGAGTGCAGTGGCGCAATCTCGGCTCACTGCAAGCTCCGCCTCCCGGGTTCACGCCATTCTCCTGCCTCAGCCTCTCCGAGTAGCTGGGACTACAGGCGCCCGCCACCGCGCCCGGCTAATTTTTTGTATTTTTAGTAGAGACGGGGTTTCACCATGGTCTCGATCTCCTGACCTCGTGATCCGCCCGCCTCGGCCTCCCAAAGTGCTGGGATTACAAGCGTGAGCCACCGCGCCCGGCCGATGTACTTTTTCTATTAAATGATCTAAGAACAATTTTACGGGCAGAAAGTATGACTGTAATAAATGTATGCAATCCAAAACTACCACCCACCATGCATGAAAATACAAAAATCAAGCTGTCATGCCAAATCTAATTGGTTACTTCTGTTTCTCTGCTAATAGTCGTTAGCTACACTCATTTATTTGTTTTATTGTGTCAGTGTCCACTGTCAGATAAGTAGGAGCAGGTGCTGAAATTTTAAGAAACGTTTGAGGGAACATTTTCAATGGAATCTATTGAAGTTGAGGTGCCTTTAGTACACTAGTACAACTGCATTACCCCTGAGTGTTAGCGTTAAGTGCAATGATTTAATTTTACTGTGGAACTCCCAAGTCCAGCTTATGGAATAAATTCAGGATCATAGTTTGAGAACTACTGGCTTAAAGGGTCCCATTTCTTGCTTCTTTAACTGTCAAACAGTGACTGTGATTATATATATATATTCCTGGCCCAAGTGATGGGCAAGCTTCAAAGCAGATGAGGACTCCAGTCAAAACTAACTGTGCCCCCTCAGTGTTCTAGTTCTGAGGATTTGGTCCCTGGTTTCTTCCTTCAATCTCCACCATCAAGAAGCATTTTTGGCCAAGTGCACTGGCTCATGCGTGTAATCCCAGCACTTTGGGAGGCCGAAGTGGGTGGATCACTTGAGGCCAGGAGTTTGAGACCAGCCTGGCCAACATGGTGAAACCTCATCTCTAACTAAAAATACCAAAATTAGCTGGGAGTGATGGCCTATGCCTGTAATCCCAGCTACTCAGGAGGCTGAGGCACAAGAACTGCTTGAACCTGGTAAGAGGAGGTTGCAGTGAGCCGAGATCATACCACTGCACTCCAGCCTGGCCAACTGAACGAGACTCTGTCTCAGAGAGAGAAAAAAAGAAAAAAATCATCCTTCTAGGCTCTGCACATAGGCCAGGTGCTAAAATCAGCATTCCAAGGGCCAGAAGGACTTCTAGAGGCATCTTTCAGGTGCTGACGCTAGTTCAGAGCCTCACAGATAGCTCCAGTTTCTGCCCAAGTACCTTCAGGGCCCAGGAACTCACTACTTCCCCCAAAAAAGGTTCTTATGAACCATCATCTCCCATCTCCACCCTCTAAAACCACCCAGTTCTTAACTTCTGCTTTGTTTTTGCTATCAGCACTCTCTGCCTTGTATTGTTGTTATTTGGATACTTAACTGTCACACAGTGGTAAGGGCTTAGGTTTTGGAACCATTTGCGTTAGAATCCCAGCTCCGTATTTATCTTCACCATTTACCAGCCATGTGATCTTGGCAAGTTACTTAACCTCTCTGAGCCTCAGTTATCACCTATATGGGAAGGGAATAACCTTAGGGTCTATTTCAAGGATTATTCGGAGGCCTAAGGTAATGGGAGGAATCTGCTTGACATGTAGAAAGCTCTCAGTACAGCATAGATATTATTATTATTCCTCTGCTAGACTACAAAATCTCTGAGGGCAGGGACCTCTTCTTGGATATCTTTGAACCCCTCCATAACAGTGGGCAAAGTGTCTGTCAGAGGGATTTAATGAAAGTATCACACAAAAGAGGTTGTACTGAACAAGAGAGACAGGAGGCTTGGATAATTATTTGAATATCTGCAGTCATCAGAAGGCTTATAAATGTAAAGCCAAAGCTCTGCCAAAGAAATGTGTGGAGCAGAAAAGAAAACCCAGAGCAGAATGTCAAGAGCAAGGATGTGTTGAGACAGGAAATGGAGACGAGATTGGGAGAGGTCATGCAGAATCAGGTCACATTCTGGAGGGAAGAAGGAGCAAAGGCACATGATGAGTGAGTGCTAATTAAGGTGGCCAAAGAGAACAGCGTGGTGCTGTAAATGCCGGCAGAGCAAGGAGACCTGCTGCCAGCCTGACCCAACACAGGCACGTTGATGAAAATGGAAAAGGATGGCTGGAGGTAATGATGTATTATAGATCGCAAAATCGCTAGAAGAGAGGGTTTTGAATGTTCTCATCCCAAAGAAATAATAAATGTTTAAGGTGCTGGATGTGTTAATTACCTTGATTCGATCATTACACAATGTACACTTGTACTGAAACATCACATTGTACCCCATAAGTGTGTGCAATCATGTTAATCATAAATTTAAAAATTAAATTTTTTAAAAAAGGAAAAACAATCTTTCCACCACACAAATCATTTTCTGAGCCTGCACATTGGCATTCATCTTTCCTCCTACACTTGTGACCTTAAAGAGGAAGAGTATGATTGGCAGCGTGGCAGCCTCTCGATATTTACGGACCCTAGCGCTCACTCCTGGCTTCAATGGTGTTTTCAGCTGGAGCCTCTTCCTGCCATTCCTTTCCTCTCTGCATGGCTGCTGATGCTCATCCGGGAGCAGGAAATGAGTGCATTCTTAGGCTTTTCTGCAATTAGTCTTCTAAAGAGAAAAACAAAACCAAACAAGAAAGACAACTGAAGGTTTAGGGACATTCTAAAAAACTTTTACAGGCTGGCCATTGATGGAGGCCAGTAAAGAAAGGTGGAGGCTGGCGACTCAGCCCCTCTGGATTGGGGGTTTGTGGGAATTTATCTCGGGCTCTCTTATGTTTATTCTACACTTCCAAATAACTTTGAAGGTTTACTTGGAGATTCCAACATGGGAGAGGAGGCCCTTGCAAACTCTTGAGTGTGCAGCGCCCCATTTTTTGGGGGGAGAAAATGGCTTTGGGAGAGCATGCAGAGGGGATAGGGCACTCAAATCTCCACCCCATAGCTCACTGTGTCACCTCTCAGGTAGGGGTGTGCTAAATAAATTAAAGGTATTATAGTAAGTTGGAAGTGTGCTAGAGCCAGGTTGCAGAGGAACACTCTCAAATCCGCCTTCAGTGAAACCACGGAAATCTCCAAATACTACACATTGGGGCTTTTCTTCCCCTTCCCTGAGAATCAGCTGATAATTTACTGGCATGTCACTGCATATAAACAAAATCCAAAAGGAATCAGTTAACCTGCTGGACTGAACAAGGGGTTTGGCATAAAACTGGCCAGATAAACAGATAAGGCTGATTGTGTTATGTCTCCCTTCCTTAATGGAAGCCTGATAGGAATGAGGCCCACGGTGACTCAGCAGTTAGTTCCCTTTACTGCGTAGCCTTGGAAGTAATGGAGTGGGCTTTCATGATTTTGCTTCTTTCTTCTTTTCCACTGAAATGGAGGCCTCCAGTTGCAGAGCTCTCCATTGTCAGATTACGCTGCCTGATGGGCATGAAAAGTCCACAGAAGAGAATTTTCTGATGTGAGAATGGAGGGTGTTGCCTGCAACTACCCCAGATCCCTGCGGTGGCAGTTTGAGGTAGGTGGGAAGGCTCTAGACGTGTGGGACTGGAGTCTTGTGTTCTTTGCCTCAAAGCTGAATTCTGACTCCTCTTTCAGCCTTATACCAATTTCCCTTCAGTGACCATCTGCACATAGAAGTGCTGTTGAGGCTGGAGAGTGGTGAGTTCAGCTTCAAGGTGCACTCTAGAGATAGGGCCTGTGTGTATTTTTGGAATTGCTCTCCATACATCCCAAAAATTGAAAGCTTCAAGGTCCACTCCACCAGCTGACCCAGTTTTTCAGCTAAAAGACCATGGCCTGGCCTCCTAAAGTCCTATGTCTATAGATTCCAGCCAGGTGGGACCCATGGTGCCCATTTTGTTAATTCCAAAGACACAGCATGGTGTAGGAGAAAAAGGACAGAATTTGGAATACAGAAGCTTGGAGTCAGACTTATGTTGAAGGCAAAATGAATCTTTCATGTCGAAGTCAGAAGGGGCCGGGGGGTTTACTGAGAAAGGGCACAAGGAGACGTTCTGAGTGATGGAAACGTGTTTCCCCTTTTGGGGTGGTAGTTACACACAGTGCATCCCTTTGTCAAAATTGACCAGACTGAATACTGAAGGTCTGTGTCTTATCGAATGTAAATTATACAGCAGTTTTTAAAAGGACAGATTCCAGTCCTAGCCCTGCCTCTTATTTACCATCCAGAGAAGTTCCTCACCTCTTTGAGACTCAGTTTCTTTTTCTATTAGATGGAAGTAGTGCTTATACCCATGCTTATATTCAATAAGATCATGCAAGCAAAAGAGCTTTGTAAATGACAAAAAGCCTCGATGAGCGGATCACTCCTATCGTTATTCTTTCCATCCAGCTGCCTCCTGGAGCAGATTGTTAAGCTGATGCGAGTCTGGGCTCTGCCTCACCACTTGCCTTGGAGGTTAGTGTTTATCTATTTTAAGGAGACTCCGGAGATATCAAAATGCTGCAGAAAAGCAAATGGAATATGGATTTGCCAGGGAGAGGAGGGCGGGCTGGAAGGGAACAGCTGGGGAGAAAGCTATCAATCCAGCTCAGCAGCAGGGCCGGGCGGGTGCCGAAATGGAGTCGCTAAATGCCTGAGAGAGAATCGTGACCAGTAAAAGCAGCATGAGTTAAAAAAAAAAAAAAAAGAAAAGAAAAAAAATCACATCTTGCCGAACAAATTGGGTCACATTCGTGATGGAGTTAGTCACTGAGAGCACAGATGGGAAAGCAGTTTTAGGGCAAAATGCAAAAGATTTGGGGACCCTGGTGACTCAGCTGAATGTGGCAAAGATCACTTGGGCATCCTGGCCTGGGTTGGGGGTTAAATAAAGGCTCTTCCTGTGGCTCCTGCTATGAGTCTTATCATACTTTTGATTTGAACTTGAACTTGATCTTTACTCCTAATGGCACCACAAGCTACCTTTTTTTTTTTTTTTTTTTTGAGGCAGGGTCTTGCTCTGTTGCCCTGGTGTTGCCCAAGCTCACTGCAACCTCAACTTCCTGGGCTCAAGCAATCCTCCAACCTCAGCCTCTCAAGTGGCTGGGACTACAGGCACGTACCACCATCATGCCTGGCTAATTTTTTTTTTTTTTTTTTAGTAAATATATATATGTTTTATTTGTCAAGAGTAAATGCCAGTTTTATTTAGAATATTCAAATACAAAAAAATGAAAATTTATATATCTATGACTGGTAAGAAATGTTAGAAATCATTAAAGTGTTCTGAGAATACCAGTAAGGCACTGAATGCAAATACCACCTGAAATATGAATTATGTGCATTTTTATATCTTTAATATTCAGATGTTCATAGTTATTTTCTTAAAAAATATTTTTAATAAAATGATTCAACCTTATTATTTTTCCCCTGGAAGACAGAGTTTAAACAAGTATGTAATGAAAAGTTTTCCTAATGAAAGCTGTTATACACTCATGCTCAAAGGTACTTTATCCTTAGGAAAAAAAGTTTATATATCTGGATGTTTTAACTTTTAAAGATATTTTGTTTCACCGCAGTAATACATCAGCCATAATAAGGCATAATAAAGCATGAAGTCATCATATTAAATAATCTGACACAAAAGCTTAAGATTGTATCACCAATTGGGTAACTATATCAAAAATTTTTAAGTTCTATAAAACTATTAAGAGGTTAGAGTTTCGGCTCTATAATACATCCCAAAATGTATTCCCCCAAATTTTTGGTATATGTAAAAAAGCTTCATCTTGGAATATAAATGTAATCAGATAGCCACGATATTAATGGGTTCTGTATTTTCAATGGCACTGACACTTTGCTCTTTGGTACAATGCACTGCAGTGACAATAGCTTGGTAGCAAGAGAAAAGATTTAGATTCGTCACGAAACAGCAACTTAAAAATTTCTAACAACAGTGAATATATATGAATATATAGGTATAAGCTGAGTATCCCTTATCCAAAATGCTAGGGACCAGAAGTGTTCTAGAGTTCAGGTTATGGAATATCTGCGTATACACAGTGGGACCTGACTCTAATTACATAATTCATGTTTCACATCCACCTTATACATATAGCCTGAAAGTAATTTATACAACATTTTTAATAATTTTGTGTAAGAAACAAAATCTTATTTAAACCAAACCATCAGAAAGCAAAGGTGTCAGGTGGGGAATTTTCCACTTGTGGGGTCAAGTCAGTGCTCAAAAAGATTCAGATTTTGAAGCTTCTGAATTTCAGACTTTGAATTAGAGATGCTCAACTTGTAGTATCATTCACTCTGGCTTACGTATTCACCTTGTACTTGAAAGTACTTTTCCATAAATATCAGTAACTGTGGCCGTTCACCAAATATAGAAGTGATAAAACAAATAAAAACAGCAAAATCAAAGCACACTTCCAGTTTTTTTTTTTTTTAATAAAGTTTGCTTGCGATGATGACCTTCTGTGCTCTGGAACTTCTGTTTTACAGAAAATTGGAGTTCTTACGGTCATTGTCCTTCCTCAGGTTGCTGCCTGTTGCCAGAAACGACTGGCTGTGAAATATCTCAGAGGTAGCTTTCTTTTTAGAGAAAGCAATTATTTCTTCTTCCAAAAGTCTTCTCTTTTCTTCAAGCTTCATTCTCTCTTCTTGGTGAAGTCTCTTAAGGTGCTCAAATTTGGCCTGTAGCTCTCCCTCAGCTTCTTTCAATATGGCTTCTTTCTCCTTTTCTCGCTGCACAAACATCTGCTTCATTTCTTCTTCCTTCCTCTGACGTTCACCATGGAACTCACGTCTTTTGGCTTCATAGGTCTCTTGAAGACTGACCAGCTTGTTTTCTGGGCCTACATCTGTAAAGCCCATTTCCTCCAGTTTGCAGCGCCTGTAAAGCTCATAGTGCCTGGTATGGGTCTGCTCTCGCAGGTCCTCCATATTTGTACAAATGAGCATTTCCTGCAGCTTTACAAAGTACAGTGGTTTTCATCTTCCACTTGTACAGCACCCCAAGGGTACTGGCGAGCTTTGACCATCTCGTTTCCGACTTTTACCTCATCCATACTTCCCCCAACAGCAAACGGCAACTGTCCATTCATTGCAGCGTTGACCTTAGCAATAGTGTCATCATCCGTTGGGGACTGGTATATCTGGACGCCATTGCTGACCAATTCACTCATGAGCTTGATCCTAAACTTCTGTAATTCAGTTTTAGAAACCGTATCCGCTTTGGCAATCACTGGTATAATGCTTACCTTGCTGTCAAGGTTCTTCATGGTTAAGAGATCAAGTGTCTTCAGAGAGTGGCCTGTCGGTGAAATGAAGTAGAGGCACACATGGATGCGAGAATCATGGTAGGTAAAGAGAGAACGCTTAATCTTCAGTTCTTCTTGGAAATAGGCCTCAAACTGATCATCTATGTAGTCAACTATCGGTTGGTAGCTCTCTTCTTTATTTATTTGGTCACCAAATCCCACTGTATTCACAATGGTCAATTTCAATTGAACATTACTTTCCTGGAGTTCGTATGTCTGAGCTTTAAGTTTAACATTTGGGCAAAAATGTGAGGATTCATAGTCTTCAAAATTAGTATTAAACAATGTGTCAATCAGTGTTGATTTTCCAATTCCAGTTTCCCCCACACAGAGAATATTAAAGCAGAAACCTTGCTGAATGGATATGTTCACCAGCTGATCAGGCAAACTCTCAAAACCAACATGGCCAGACATAGTCAACGAACGAATGTTTTCTCTTTTTCTCTGTTCATCATCTGATCCTTGTGAAGACATACAAGTTGTTTTCGTTGCCATGTGAGACTGAAAGAGCAGGTGCCGCGCCATCTCGGAGGAGGCCATGGTCGCGGGCGGGGGCACGGCGAAGCGGCTGTATCAGCCCGGCCCCAAGCGGCTGGTCCCAGCGACGGCGGCCGGAAGGCGGGAGAGCTGCAGCAATGGGCGGGGCGCGAGGCTAGGCTGCCTCGGCGACCATGCCTGGCTAATTTTTAAAATTTTTTTTGTAGAGACGAGGGTCTCACTACATTGCTCAAGCTGGTCTTGAGGCTCACCTCAGTCTCCCAAAGAGCTGAGATTGCAGGCATGAGACTCAGTAGTCTGGCCTACAAACTAGCTTTACATCAGAATCAAGAGCACAGTGTACAGTTTTAAACAGGAAAATCTTAGAGAGAAGTCAAGTTAAGTGGAGGCTGAGAAAGCAGGAAGGCCATTCTGGAGTTCACCCTTGGAATTCAAGTGGGAGAGGACAACTACCTGAACCCAGCCAAGCTTCTTCATGATTATGCCGGCAAAGTCCTTTCAGTTTAGAAACTTTTAACCCCAGAGCCAATGTCCTTTGACAATAAGATCCTATAAGATGATTGAACAGTGTCAAAGTAAATGTTAAATTGTTAGCCACTAAAATAAAGTTAAAATAGGGAAAGATTTAACAGGAAGAAATAATCTAAAAGAGAAATCTGATGTGCGAAATTTTGATTTTATCCTCATTATAAACATTTTGGTGCTTTCTGCTAGCTATTTCTGCCAAGAAATGTGATATGTTGAAAAAGAAGAGGAAATGTACTCTCTCTAGATGCTGTGACTATAAAAGTCTGTTTAAAATGATAGGAATCAGTCAAGGTTCTCCCAGTGACCAAGGTTATAAAATTAGAATCTTAAACTACCAAATCAGGGTGAGAAAAAAAATCTTCAACAAAAGCAACATCTAAATTTATTTTATTATAATTTCCATTATCCCACAATGTTTGCGTTTTCTCTGGACACAACAAATTTCTTTCTTTCTTTTTTTTTTTTTTTTTTTTTTTTTGAGACGGAGTCTCACTCTGTTGCCAGGTTGCAGTGAGGTGGTGCGATCTCAGCTCGCTGCAACCTCCACCTCCCGGGTTCAAGCGATTCACCTGCCTCAACCACTTGAATAGCTGGGACTACAGGTGTGCGCCACCACACCCAGCTAATTTTTGTATTTTTAGTAGAGACGGGGTTTCACCATGTTGGCCAGGATGGTCTCAATCTCTTGATCTCGTGATCTGCCCGCCTCGGCCTCCCAAAATGTGGGGATTACAGGCATGAGCCACCGCGCCCAGCCCACACATGGAATTTCTTATGTTGTTAATTCCCTGCCCCAAAATACATCCTTATTGGAGCAAAGCAAGGGATTGAGGAGAGATCAGGTGGGGTGAGAAGCACCGTGAGAAGGCGGGGCATCTTTCCTGCAACCTCTGAATCTGAGAGATGCCAACAGTGCATCAATATATCAATGTCAATACCCAGGATGCTGAATGAAGCCTAGGTTGGAGGATCCTTCCAAACCCAGGTCTTTGTCTTGCTGGAAATCTTGTGCCTCTTATCCTCTGCCATCCTGTCTCCCACCTCAACACTTTAGCTCTACTGCTCCGTTAATTAGCACATGGAGTCTAAGGTTGGGCCTTTTGCATCTGGGCACTGGCTTCATATGGTTCCTCAACCCCCTTTGTTCCCAGGTCTTCAAGAACCATGTAAGATGCAACCTCTCCCCTAGGTCTCCTGTGGGCAGGGACCCCTTAGAGGATTTCTCCTTCCAATGCCCTGGCTTTGGGGATGACAGACTTGGGTTTGACTTGGCTCCATCCCTTATTGGCCAGTTAGATAAGCTCTGTGAACGCTGATTTCCCTGCCTTGGAGGGTGGCACACTGACAGAAGTAGCTGATACCCATGAGCTGTAATTAGCTACTCAACACTTTTGGCAGTGACTTGATGGGAGAGCTTGATGGCAAGTTGCCCAATAGGTGACAGGAAACCAATGGATGTGAACTAAGAAGAGGGATCCACAATCTCCAGTCATGAATTTGGGACATGACTGGGATAGCCCAAAACAAAGGCTGTGTTCTTGTCCCAGATCAGCTTTCCAAGTGCAGGATTGTGACTTGTGGTTCAATGGCAACACGTGTGAAATAGATTTAGGAGTGTCTGGTCCACAGTGAACTTCTAGTGGGGACTGGGACAGGACAGGGTAATCTGGGTCAGAGTTCTTCGGTTGCAAGCAGCTGAAATGGACTCTAAATCAGAAAAGGGATTTTTCTGGAAAGGTATGGAATAGTTGTTGCATGCTGAAGAACCAAGCTGCAGGAAAAAGAGGACACCCCTCACAACCCCACCCCTGAAATGGTGTCATCAGAACTTCTCTGTTCCACTGTTTTCTGTTACATTTTTCTTCCAAATGCTCAAGACTCTGGAAGCCAGAATCTTAAGGCTTAAACTGAGTTCTGTGTGCTACCGTCCTCTGAGTAGGAGGGGCAGGGAGAACCAAGACTTCTCGGAATAAGGAAGAACAGCTCTCTAATGAGAAATCACAGTGCTTATACCCAAAAAAGTGGGAGGGTTTGCTTGACAGGCCAAAGCAAGGGATCTCCGGGATGCTGATTTTAGAAAGGCGCACAGAAAAACAGGGAGATGATTCCACCCTACTCCTTCCTGGTCAAGATCGGGCCGAGTTCTGGGCAACACACTTTCAGAGACTTTTGACTGCTTGGAGTGAGAAGGGATAGGTTCGAAAACAGCAATTAAGATGCAAATATCTGAAACACATGACACACAAGCAAGGTTGAGAGAACTGAAGTGATCGAACCCAAAGAAGAGAAGACCAAGTTGACATCTAATTGCAGCCCTCAGGCTCCGTGAGGCTTAGAATGTAGATGGAGGACAATTTTGTATTCACTGGTTGTGAAAGGAAGACCTAAAATCAAGAAACAGGAACAGATTAAAGAGGAACAGATTTTATCCCATTATATGTAAGATCTTTCCAAGGAATGAAATGAACTGAGTTGTAAGGTAGGGAACTTCCCATTTCTGGGAAACCTCGGATGCTCAGTTACCTTTAGCAATAAGCGCACTCCTCACAATGGATCACAACACACTTGGGCGCCATGGCCCTGCTGCTGAAGATGCTGACCTAATAATCATGGTGATTCAGGGCCAGAAACTGCACTCCCTATTTGGCCACCTCTGCCAAAGAGCACGTTTCTGAATGTGGAGTTCCAGACATGGGCAATGTGAGTGATGATGGGGAGAACAAGAAAGGACTCCTCTGTACCCCTAACCACCTGCCCAGGCCCTACGTGGTGCAAGCCCGCCGTGCGGAGTGCCTTACGTGACAGCGCTGCTTCACCAGAGGACTTCTTTTGGGATGTGTTGCATTGATCCACTTCCTTCTACACACCTTCCAATGGGAATGACATGACATCTTACTTTATCTCTGAACAATATTTAATAAATACATGCTGAGTCTCTACGGTGATACCTGTGATTAGGAAACTAGAGTATACATATTTCAAAACATCATGTTGTACATGATAAATATATACTTTTTTGTCACTTAAAACATAAAAATAAATAAAAAGGAAGCTAGGGTATCAGAGTTGGAAGGGCCTTTTGTGATCAGTGTGTTTACAATGCTTAAATATATCCAGTGGCATTTCTGACAAGTTGATTTGTAGCCTGGTCTTGATTCCTTTCTGAAACTCACAACCTCCTAAAGTCGTCCACAATACCACCTGAGTGGTTTTGGTTGCTAAAATTCTTTCTTACTGTAGGCTAAAATCTACTCACAATTTGGCCATATCTATCAAAATTTAAAATGCACATACCCTTTGACCAGCATTCTACCTCTAACAATTTACCCTACAGATATAGTTCCCATGGGCTCAAAGACATGTGTACAAAGATATTCATTGCAGCAAAGGGCTGGAAATAATTTAAATGTTTGACCAGGGGACTGATGAAATAAATTATGGAATATCTGTACTGTGAGAAACCAAGAGGCTGTTAAAAAAATTAAACCATTCTCATGCACTGACAGGGAAAAATCTAAAATTCATGTTGATTTGTGAGAAAGAGAGACTAGCTAAATAATATGTAGAGAATAATTCCATTTACGTGATAGAAAAAAAGGAGATACATGAACATATGCTTAGGTTGTATATGGAAAGATACTGGTAACTGTTTGCCTCTGCTGAGGGCATCTATGGTAACCGGTTTCAGGGGTAGAAGGAAGAATTTTAGGTTTATATATGTATGTATATATGTATGTGTGTTTATATGCATGTATGTGTGTGTGTGTATATATATATATATATATATATATATTTTCTTTTTTAGACAGAGTCTTGCTCTGTCACCTAGGCTGGAGTGCAGTGGTGCCATCACAGCTCACTGCAGCCTCGACCTCCCCGTGCTCAAGTGATCCTCACACCTCAGCCTCCCAAGTAGCCGGGATCACAAGTACGTGCCACCACACGCTGCTAATTTTTGTAGTTTTTGTAGAGATGAGGTTTTGCCATGTGGCCCAGGCTAGTCTCAAACTCCTGGGCTCAAGTGATCTGCCCACTTCAGCCTCCCAAAGTGCTGAGATTACAGACATGAGCCACCATGCCTGGCTGCATATATATATATCGCAATTTTTTTTAAACTCTGTGCATGTATCATTTTAAAAACTTCTTTAAAAACCTGCCCTCTTAAATCCTAGCACAGGGTCCGCCTGGTTCTACTTCATAAAGCTGTGCAGAACACCTCTAATCTTTCTTCTGTAACAGCATGCATTTGCAAACTTCTACCATGGGCCCTTTATACCCCGTCTTCTACAGGTTAAACAAGCACAGTTCTTTACATCAATGCTTCCGTCCCTGGCCATCTGGTCTCCTGTCCCCTCCAGACCCAAAACCATGGGCTGTGCTGCAGCAAGATGAGGGTGTACTCAGTACACTGAGGCCCATGTACCATGAGAGATGGCGAGTGATATCAGGGAGAGGAACATCTGCAGAGGCAGCACTGCCCTGGAAGGCCTTGTCCCAAGCAGTAGTGGGAGCATCTGGAAGCAGTGAATAAGGAGTGTGGGCTGGGCTGGGATGGAGGGGAGGCTAAGCATGCAGACACCAGCTTTGCTAAGCTGTGCAGTGCATAAGGGTCCCCCTAAAGGGACTAGTTTGCTAGAACAAAAGAGAAAAACCAGAATCTCCTACATTTACATGGCTACTTTATAATTCTCAAGGCATTTTTTACAAACTGCATTACATTTGTTACTTATCACAGTGCTGTAAGTTAGGTATTCAGGAATTATTTTTCTCATTTCAGGAGAAAGCCTTGGCCAGAGAGTTTAAGGATTTGGGGCTGGGCACAGTGGCTCGTGCCTGTAATCCTAGCACTTTGGGAGGCCAAGCAGGAGGATCACTTGAGGCCAAGAGTTTGAGACCAGCCTGAGCAACATAGTGAGACTCCCATTTCCAAAAATAAAAAAATTAGGCCTGGCACAGTGGCTCACGCCTGTAATCTCAGCAGTTTGGGAAGCTGAATCAAGAAGATCACTTGAGGCCAGGAGTTTGAGCCCAGCCTGGTCAACATAGTGAGACTTTATCACTACAGAAAGTTTTTATTTATTTATTTATTTGAGACAGGGTCTCGATTTGTCACTTAGGCTGGTGTGGAGTGTGCGATCACAGCTCACAGCAGCCTCAACCTCCTGGGTTCAAGCCATCCTCCCACCTCAGCCTCCTGAGTACCTGGGACTACAGGCATACACCACTGTGTCTGGCTAAATTTTTGTACTTTTTGTAGAGACAGGGTTTTGCCATGTTGCCCAGGCTGGTCTCTAGCTCCTGGGCTCAAGCAATCTGCCTGCCTCAGCCTCCCAGAAGCCTGGAGCTACAGGCGTGAGCCACTGCTCTTGGCCATTTTTAATTTAAGAGACAGAGTCTCGCTTTGTTACCCAGGCTGGAGTGCAGTACCCTTACTGCAGCCTTGAACTACTGGGCTCAAGCCATCCTCCCACCTCAGCCTCTCAAGTAGCTGGGACTACAGGTGTGCGTCACCATGCCCAGCTGACTGAGCTACCACCATGCCACTGCATGCCAGTTGTGACAAAGTGAGACCCTGTCTCTAAAAAATAATTAAATAAAATATTTAATGGTGTTCTGAGTCCTTACTTCATGGACCCTTTCCACTATGCAGCCTGCCACTGATTTCATATAAAGACAAAACCGAAAGAGATCCTTTGCTAAATTATCCCAAGTCTTACAATATGGAAAGATTGAAAAATGTTTTCTATCGAGATAGAGGAAACTGACTGGATGATTTTGCCAGATCATCATGCATATTGGTGAGTTCCAAGGCCCCACCTCCACCCCATAAGACCCTAGGTTAGGCAGCAACACTGGGGGACCCCTTTGTTTCCACTGGCCACAACTGGGCCTGCCTCTACCAAAGGGTAAGAGACCAGTTAAGCTTCTTATGTTGGGGAAAGACAAGTCCCCTCCCTATGGCTGCATAGAAGGAGTTCAGTGTATCCTTAGGGCCGAGGGCATCCGTGGCCTGGGCCTTATACCTTGGGGAATCTCTGTTCTGCAGGGTCTAGATGCTCAGAGTGGCAGCTGAGAGGCAGGAAGGAAGAGGTGAAGAGGGCCACTGGCAGCCCCGGTTACAAAATTTGGGTATCAGATGCCCCCAGCCAGCCTAGGATATGCACGTCGCCCAGGCCTGGCTCTTTCCTGCAGTCGGCACACGTCCGGGAGGCTGCTTGTCAGCCTCTGGTAACTTTATTTTCCCCTTTTAGGATGCTCTCCCTGGCCATTTTAACCTAATGGATCAGGATAAACAGGGAAGCAGAAGCAAGAGCACATAGGAGCATTTCCTTGTAGGCTGGAGCACCAGGGTCCCCCAGGGAATAAGAAAAGGGCTTCTCTTCTTGCTCATAGGAAAATACATTTACTCTCTGGTGTTCTGAACCGGCAAACACTGGGCCAGGGAGAAAGGAGGCCAGGAGAGGAAAGTGGAGAGGTTTCTGCTAGAAGTTGGGCCTTCGGGCCACTCACTGATAGATCTGGTTGCGGGGGGGATATTTAAAATGTTTAACGGGCAGGCCTGACCCATCAGACCTGTCACTGCAGGGCCTCCAGAGTCAGCTCCTGGAGGCCCCCTGCTGGGCCATATATGCCTCCGTTTGGTTGCAGGATGGTGGGGAGGTGTCGGGGCTCCAGGGCAGGGGCCAGGGCCTGGGCTGCTTACCACCCAGTGTGGAAGCATTTCTATGTGAGCACAAGGTGTGGCTGCAGCCTTTCACAGCAGCTGAAAGTCAGCCCTGGTAGGGTTAGCAGCCGGTTGTCCTGCTGGCCTCTCAGGGTGCCTGGCACTCCCTAAATGCTTATTCCAAATCATGCCAGCCTCGTGCAGATCCCAGGCAGAATTGCAAGCAAAAGACTTGTTTGCAGAATTGCAAAATTCTCCCATCCAGAGCCAGGCCGTGCACAAATGTCCCAGTGTATGGTGGGGTGGCCTCTTCGCCTGCAGTAACTCATGTGCAGTTCTGATATGAAGAGCAAACAGTTCTTGCTTTATCAGGAGGAATCTTCCTCTCCCTTTATCACCCTCTGGTTCCAGGATACCGTGTACATTTCCGCCCCCACTGCCTCGCAGCTGGAACACACTGTCAGAATGGATGCCTCATTGCATCGGGAATCCAGAGCTCTTCGCCTGTAAAACAGGAGGGGTGGGCTTCCAGAACCACTAACAGATGTCTAAGTGAAAAAAACTCCACACCTGCCCAACCGCCAGCTTCCTTTCTCATTCTTGAGGGCTCCCAGTAACAAGACATTAGAAAAATGTGTTGTGCGAGCTGCGGTTTCCACTTTCCCTGAAGCCCAGCTATCTAATCTCCTGGGAGTGAGAAATCCGGCAGCGAATTGTCTAAGATGGGAGGCAAGAGGTGCCATGGGAGGCCATGTACATGTTGCCCAGGAGATCTGGTTGCCCAGGATGCCTGCTTCTGCAAACCCAACCGGGGATGACAGCATGCTCTGGCTAAGGCCGGTCTTGACAGAGAAGCCCATGAAAATCCCTGCTGGTTGTCTCAGTCTGAAAACTTCTGTTCTGATGACGCTTGACATGGCAAAGCTTTATTTCATTATTTTTATGTTTATACATATTATTTTTTGCCCTTTATTTTTCCTTTTTGAGACAGAGTCTCCCTCTCTCTCCCAGGTTGGAGTGCAGTGGCGCAATCTCCACTCACTGCAACCTCCGCTTCCCAGGTTCAAGCAATTCTTGTGTCTCAGCCTCCTGAGTAGCTGGGGTTACGGGCGCACGCCACTACACTAATTTTTTTTTTTTTTTGTATGTTTTAGTAGAGATAGGTTTCACCATGTTTGCCAGGCTGGTCTGGAACTGCTGGCCTCAAATGATCTGCCCTCCTCAGCCTCCCAAAATGCTGGGATTACAGGCGTGAGCCACTGTGCCCGGCCTATTTCTACATATTATTTTTACTTCTAATCCATATATATAGTTTTAAAATTCAGCTATTTACAAGCTTTAGTAAAAATTCATAGCCTTGTAGCCTCCTGCCCCACCCATTCTTGCCTTCAGGTACTGCTGCCCAGAGTCAGCCACTGTCTATGACTCCTGATATTTGCAGCAATCATTCCAAATGATGTGCTTATAGAGTTGTATCTTTCTAAACTTTAGAAATGATCTCCTGACTTACTGGAAGATGAAGAGGTAGCTTTTTCCTCCTCCCCCCAGGACGTACTTGTTCCTCATTAAGGAACAGAGTTGCTGTATTTCTTCCTATTTTAGATGCATGCCTTTGATTATAAGGTTTGCCATTATTTTATGAGGTACTACAAAAGAAGAGAAGTGCAAGTAAAGTATGATGCAAGTAAACTATGATGCAACACTTTCTCATCGCATTGACTAAAAAATGTGTTCTGATTTCCAAAATGTTAAAATGGGAAAAATATGTGCATTTTAGAATATTATGAATTACAGAACAGCACATCTTCTGATAAAATCCCTGGTCAGTATTTGTATTATTTTGCCTATGTAAATACTGTCTGCAGTGTACTGCGTTTACATTTCTGCTCATGTATATCTTTTCTCCTCGGGAATTAATAATTGCCTTGTCTTTTTTAATTCATAAGGGGTTTTTTTTTGGCATTTATGAGTAATTCATTCCCAAGCTTTCCTCAATGTGGTGAACACACTCGTAATCTTGCCATTGCATTTCTCTTCCTGTGCAGACATCCTCCGGGAACTATCCTTCTGCTTCAAACTCAGGCTGTTTTCTCCTCAGGTCCACTGTAGTTACAGCCCAGATTTCAGCATCCTCCTAGAAATCATTTTTCCTTCTCTCCTGTGTTAGATTCCCTGTTTCCTAGAGCTCATATCTTTTTGTTTGTTAATTTTTTGTTTTATTGGAGCACATCCTCTAGTAGCTTCCTGAGAAAGGGTTCGTGGCAGCTAAATATTTGGAGACCTTGTAATATGTCCCTTGCACTTGTCTGGGCATAGAACTCAACTTCAGGAATAATTTTTCTTCATGTTAGGGGCTTTCTTCAAATGTCTGGTGATTTACTGTTGACACTCAAGTGACATGTGCATGAGTGAAGCTTGTCAACCAGTGGGCTCATTGTCAGGTGATTCAGTGGAGACCTGGATGTTTCATTAAGGAACCCACTAGGTCATTCTCTATAAGTCTTTTTTCTCCGACTGGTCAGCTTCCCTAATGATGAATCCTCGAATCTTCTGCCCATGGGGTAGAACCCTCATTGCCAGCATTCTGGGATCTAAGAGGGGGAAGGAGGCTGTGGTGTCCTATAATCCAGAGTGCAGCTGGGTGCAGTGGCTCACTCAGGAGTCCCAGCCACTTGGGAGGCTGAGGCAGGAGGTCTGCTTGAGACCAGGAGTTCAAGACCAGCCTGGGCAACATAGTGAGACCCTGTCTCTGCAAAATACGAAAATTAGCTGGGCATGTTGGCATGTTCTCATGGTCCCAGCTACTCAGGAATTTGAAGCTGCGGGGAGGCACGATCATGCCATTGTACTTTAGCCTGGGTGACAGCAAGACAAAACAACGACAACGATAAAGCACAGAGTGTCTTTTAATTCCGTTTCTATGGTGTGTCACATGCTGGGTCTCGGTTGTGCCTGGTGTCCTTGAGTCCAGTCCCTCTCGGATTCAACGTTTCCTCCCGAGGCTGGGCAGGCACAGTGGTGTGACAGTGCAGCTGTGCATAGGCATACATAGGGATGGAAATAAATGTGGAGTCTTATAGCTCCATGTACAAATTCTCAACACATTTGTTTTCAGCACACCTGCACTCATGTTCTGCACAGAGGGAACCAATTTCTGCTTTTTCTAAGATTCTGTGGTGTAGCTGATTTACTTCTTACAGATTTCTCTCCCTTTGAGCTTAGGCTACAGCTTTATCTTCTCTGCTAAATTAGTTGCTTCTCATTCATCTGCTTTTTTTTTTTTTATTTCCATAACATTGTTAACATTTTTATCTACTGTTGTCTCTGTTCCTATTTTCTCTTTATACTTATGGGTCTAGGCAGTGGTGTGCTGGTAAGTGCTTGACAAAACAGCTCTTGCGGGGAAGGGAGGAACCCTGAGTGGTAGCAGTCCAATTTCTGTGGTGTAAATATTCCTAATGTGGCTAATTTCAAGGCACCAAAAGGACATCCCTGAACATGCAGTTGGAAAGAAAAGCAAAGTAGCACACCATTATCCAGATGGTTTGTGGCTTAAAATGGTTCCACTTAACGATTTTTTGACTTTACGATGGTGTGAAAGTGATACACATTCAGTAGAAACAGTACTTCAGTACAGTATTCAGGAAATCACATGAGATATTCAACACTTTATTATAAAATAAGCTATATGTTACATGATTTTGCCCAACTGTAGGCTAATGTAAGTGTTCTGAGCTCGTTTAAGGTAGGTTAGGCTAAGCTCTGATGTTCAGTAGGTTAGGTGTGTTAAATGACTTTCTGGTGTATGATACTTTCTTTCCTTCCTTCCTTCCTTCCTTCCTTCCTTTCTTTCTCTCTTTCTTTCTTTTTTGAGATGGAGTCTTGCTCCGTCACTCAGGCTGGAGTGCAGTGGCACAATCTCGGCTCAAATGCAACCTGGGTTCAAGCAATCTTCTGTCTCAGCCTCCTGAGTAGCTGGGACTACAGGCACCTGCCACCATATGCAGATAATTTTTGTATTTTTAGTAGAGACAGGGTTTCACCATAGTAGTCAGGCTGGTCTTGAACTCCTGACCTCAGGTGATCCACATGCCTCAGCCTTTCAAGGTGCCAGGATTACAGGTGTGAGCCACCGTGCCTGGCCTGATTTATGATCTTTTCAACTTAAAATGAGTTTATCATAAGTCAAGAAGCATCTGTGTAATATTTCCATTATACACATACAGTAGACATGAACAATAGAAAAAAGTAACCTCAACAGAATATATAATTATAAAAATATTATGAAGTGACGAGTATTGAGATTTTATTGGCTTTATTTATTTATTTATTTATTGAGATGGAGTTTCTCTCTATCGTCCAGGCTGGAATGCAGTGGTGCGATCTCGGCTCACTGCAACCTCTGCCTCCCAGTTTAAGCGATCCTCATGCCTCAGCCTCCTGAGTGGCTGAGATTACAGGCACCTGCCACCATGCCTGGCTAATTTTTGTATTTGTAGTAGAGACAGGATTTCACTATGTTGGCCAGGCTGGTCTCAAACTCCTGACCTCAGGTGACCCGCCTGTCTTGGCCTCCCAAAATGCTGGGATTATAGGCGTGAGCCACCCCACCTGGCCTTTATTAACTTTATTTTTAACATAATTTTAAAAATTGTAAGCCTATATAGTTTAGTCTTTTAAATAGCTATGTGCAACAACCAGCTAGCAAAATTCCCGACAATTTAACAATCAGTTCTCAAAAGTCAGTGTCAGTTGGCCCTAACGCACCACTGGGTTTATGCCTTTGTAATGGTTTTCTTATCTTTTTAGTATATTAATCAATTGTTTTAAAATTTATTTCTCTATAGCATACAGTTACCTCTCCTCACATATTGTTAACACATTGGTAATCCATCCAAAATTCACGTTGTCTAATTGTAGCTCTCAAACTGTGGTGAAGAAAAGATGACACCTCAGTAGAATGAGATGATGCTTGACATGGGGGATAAATAAAAGGGTTAAAATAAAATGAGGTGAGGCGAGGTCATCAGTATCCACAGGTGGTCAAAGAAAAGTGGTGTCAACACGACTGGGCAGGAGGAGATTGATACAGTTACTGCCTTGTCCCAGCAACACAATTGCTAGCAATACAGTTGCTAGGACAAGGTAGTAACAGTATCAACTTTCCAGTTCCCATTTAATCTTAGCTTTTTTTGTTTTTTGGGATTTTTTTTTTTTTTTTTTTGAGATGGAGTTTCACTCTGTCGCACAGGCTGGGCACGATCTTGGCCCACTGCAACCTCCACCACCTGGGTTCAAGCAATTCTCCTGTCTCAGCCTCCCAAGTAGCTGGGATCACAGGCGCCTGCCACCACATCGGGCTAGTTTTTGTATCTTTCATAGAGACAGGGTTTCACCGTGTTGGCCAGACTGGTCTCAAACTCCTGACCTCAGGTAATCCACCCACCTCAGCTTCCCAAAGTGACAGGATTACAGGTGTGACCCACTGTGCCTGGCTAATCTCAGTTTTTAAGAAGATACCATTTAATACATCTGTGTTTCTTAGCAATTCTCTGAAGTGGTTCCAAGCAACATCTTACTCTAAACATATATGACCATGAAATGTCTGTATAATAAGACCAAGTGCCTACATAGAGCCCTTCATGAGATGAGCTCAAAGCATTTTACCAACAGTGCCTCATTAAGTCTTACCAAACCTCAGTGTGGGAATTGAGGGGGAACATCATTATTTCTGTTTTACTGATGGATAAAGCAGAGGCCTTAAAGCAAACCAACAGTAGCTGAGGCCAACTTGTTTGTCTGCAAATCCAATGTTCTATCTTTTCATGACAACACAATCTTGAACACCAAGTTATATTTTCTGCCTCTATATAGCTACGTGGAGGGTACAGTTTTATCTGAAATATCAATGAATTATTTGAAGTCCTAAATTGTATGATTCTGGTTTTTACCTTTGTTGACCCCCTCACACCTTCTTGCACGTGTGATTTGCTAGCATCTTATGGTATTAATACCAAAGACCTACCTAGTTACTTTTAATTGCAATTAAAGTGATTAAAAGTAATTGCGCGGCCAGGCACGGTGGGTCACGCCTGTAATCCCAGCACTTTGGGCGGCTGAGGCAGGTGGATCACCTGAGGTCAGGAGTTCGAAACCAGCCTGGCCAACATGGTGAAACCCCGTCTCTACTAAAAATACAAAAATTAGCCGGGTGTGGTGGCAGGCACCTGTAATCCCAGCTACTCGGGAGGCTGAGGCATGAGACTCACTTGAACTCAGGAGGTGGAGGTTACAGTGAGCTGAGATCACACCATTGCACTGCAGCCTGGGCAAAAGAGTGAGACTCCATCTCAAAAAAATAAATAAATAATAAATAAATAAATGTAATTACACAAACAACAATTACTTTTGCACCAACCTAATTATCCAACAGAACTCCAGTCTGGCTGTAGAAATAGGGGAGTGTTGAAACCAGAAGACTGCACCATTCGGTTACAAAGGAGAAGATCAGGTACTGTGGTTTGGTCTCTGTGTTGAGAAGATAACAAAGCTTTAATAATTGCCCAAATAGACAATGGACATTTTGAGCATTTATTATGTGTAAGATATGAAATTTAGTATTCTATACACATTGGCACATTTAAATTATTTTCACAATGACAATTTGTGGTTAGTATTAGTGTTATCTCTGTTTTTCAGATAAAGAAAGTAAAGCCTAGAAAGTCTAAGTAAGTTTCACAAAGACACAGCTAGTGAGTGGTTTGAACCAAAGGCTGTCCAGCTCTAAGTCCTTGTGCTTTTAGGGGCTATTGTCTTGCATTTCTGCTCCATCTTTTAGTAACACGGCTGGCCTCTTGGCTATGGGAATTAGTGTAGGGATGGACCTGGCACCCAGCAGAGTCCTAAACCAGGGTTCTCCTAGCTGGAGCTAGCAGAAGAACCCTTTCTTCCTTGGTCACAGAGTCATTCAGCTGTTTCCCCGGTGAGGTGGGCTGCCATGTCTACTGCTCTGTGAAGAAAGCCCTCTGTAGGAGGAGAGAATGAAATCTACATGCAAAGAGAAAAGCAGAGATTATGATGGGGAGGCTGGGTGTGGTGGTTCACGCCTGTAATCTCAGCACTTTTGGAGGCCAAGGTGGGCGGATCACTTGAGGCCAGGAGTTTGAGAACAGCTTGGCCAACATGGTGAAACCCTGTCTCTACAAAAATACAAAAAAATTAGCCAGGTGTGGTGGCGCATGCCTGTAATCCCAGCTACTCAGGAGGGAGGCTGAGACATGAGAATCACTTGAACCCAGGAGGCAGAGGCTGCAGTGAGCTGAGATTGTGCCACTGCACTCCAGCCTGGGGGACAGAGTGAGACTGTGTCTCAAAAAAAAAAAAAAAAAAAAAAAGAAGAAGAATTCTGATGGCATTCAAATCCTTGACTTCAATCCCTGACCCTGTTATCTAAACTAGCCTGAGTTCAGCTTTTGCCACTAGGCTACTGGGAGTGTCCTGAGTAATTTAGGGTTTATATACCACATTATCCAGCTGCCACCTGTATCAAGTTGACCAGGATAGGGGAGTTCACCACTGGGTCCCTTGGACTTACCCCAGTCAGTGTCAAATCTTTAAGCAGGTAAACTTTCCCCACAATACAACCCTTCTTCCACTTTTTTTTTTTGAGTTGGGGGTCTTGCTCTGTCACCCAGGCTGGAATGCAGTGGCACAATCATAGCCCACTGCAGCCTTGAACTCCTGGGCTCATGTGATCCTCCCACTTCAGCCTCCTGAGTAGCTGGGGCAACAGGTGCACACCACCATGCCCCAACCCTTCTTCCACTTCGGAATACACTCTGTGTCACACACATAAGATTCTTCTCCATCTCTTGTTACTTGGCCCAAGCCTCCTAATGCAACTACAGCACAGTATGTAGTGACAATGTGGACATCTTTGTGTTGACAGGCATTACTTCATATTCTGACCTCAAGAGGCAGGACAGCAGTCATGGAACTAACAATATGAACAATATGATGACATTCGTGACTTCAGCTGGGGGTCTCCTAACTGTATGATTTCACAGGCCAGATTATTATGATTTTTTTGGATGGGATGGGGGTGGGGAGGACATCATAGAGCTGCCAACTTTTTATTTTGTCAAACAGGGCTAGTAGACTTAAATTTATCCTTCCCCAACTCTTCATTCATTTACTTAACAGGTCTAGAAAATATTCTTCTGTCATCCCTGAGGTTAAGCAACCTTACTAAGTCACTGGAAAAATACAAAAAGTCACATGAATTCTTCCACTCCACTTCACCTGATACCTTTGGTTACTGTCTTGGTCCGTTTGTGTTGCTGTAAAGAAAAATCTGAGGCTGGGTAATTTATGAGGAAAAGAGATTTATTTGGCTCACAGTTCTGCAGGCTGTACAAGAAGCATGGCACCAGCATCTGCCTCTGGGGAGGGCCTCAGGCTGCTTCTACTCATGGCAAGAGGCAAAGGGAAGCTCGTATGTAGAGATCACGGGGTGAGAGACAGAGCAAGAGAGAGAGGAGAGGTACTGGGCTTTTTATTTAACAACTAGCCCCTCCGGGAACTAAGAAAATGAGATCTCACTCGTTACCAAGAAGTCAGCACCAAGCCATTCATGAGGGATCTGCCTCCATGACCCAAAATACTTCCTATTAAGCCCCACCTCCTAACGTCACCACATTGGGGATCAAATTTCAATATGAAATTTATTGGGGTCAAATAAACCATAATCAAACTACAGCAATTACTTTCCAAAATTTAGAGGCAAGTATATGGAGACTGTCAGTTGACCTTGTTGGTAATAATTTTTTTAGTTAGCTGGAAGCTAGAAAGGGCAAAAGGAGGTGAAGAGGAAGCTGTGGCCATGGAGGTTAATGTGGTCTGCGCTTGGGGTAGGTGTGGTGAGTGGAGGTTGACAACAGGTACAGCTTGTACTGCAAGGGCTGGGTAGCACAGGAGCTAAGGGAGGTGGGAGGGCCCGCAGAGCCCAGGTCCTATGCTGGGTGTTCTCTGATGAGCTCTGGAATGAAGTAGGCATGGGCAGTTGTTAAAGCTTTAAATCCCTCGATGTTAGGCCTTGCGGGACTGTAATTTCTCCCCACATCACTTTCCCTTAACCAAGTAGTAAACTACATTTGGCCAAAATTGTGCCTTTAGGACAATAGCCAGAGCAAGACTCAGAGCAAATCTATGACAGCCACGCTAACGCTGCACATAGGACCAGACACAGAGAAAAAGCCTTCTCAGTGTGCACAGTGTCTGCATCTAAGCAAAATAAGTTTATCAGAATCTCCTTGAAACTGCTGCCAGGGAAATCTGAAAGTTTCTAGTAAGCAAAGCGCAATGAAATGGAAATTAATCATACAGTACCCGTTACCTCTAGTTTAATGTGCAATTGATAAGCTCTTTTACTTACTGTACCACCTGTTTTATTTTAATGAAAGGAAAAATTAGCTATTAGAGCTTTTGTGCACTCATTTGCAACCATGTTCTCCCAACTGTATTTCTTTGAGATGGCTTTAAGTTCCTGAGTCCCCAGTTCTCTGGCTGAGGTAGTGGTGGTGGGCTGTGTTGGTGAGGCAGGCCTTTGATTGGGGAATGTGGTCAGTGACCTTCAAGATGGCCTGTGATGGTCCCCACCTCCTGGTGTTCACCCTTGGTGTAGTCCCTTCCCACTTTGTGGCAGGGTTGATCTATGTGACCAATAGGATACAGCAGAACCCAGTGGAGTTTATTTTTAGGATTAGTTCTCATGTTCTCCGTCTCTCTCTCTCTCCCCTCATCTATCAGATCACTAATTCTCAAGCCAGCTATCATGTCAAAAGGACATGCAGACAGTCTATGGAGAGGCCATGGGGACTCTAGCCAACAGCCAGTGAGGGCCTGAAGCCATGGACACTGTGAGCACACTTGGAAGTGGCTCCTCCAGCCCCAGTCAAGCCTTCAGGTGACTGCCGCCCTGACTTGACAGCAACCTTGTGAGAGCCCCTGAGTCAGCCCCACCTTACTAGTTTCCAGACCCTCAGATGCTGTGAGAGATCACACACATTTGCTGTGGCAAGCTACTGTGTTTTGGGGTAATTTGTTACACAGCAATAGAAAACCTAATACAGAGAGTACAGTACCCATTACCTCTAGTTTAATGTGCAATTGATAAGCTCTTTACTTACTGTACCACCTGTTTTATTTTAATGAAAGGAAAAATTAGCTATTAGAGCTTTCGTGGATTCATTTTGTGGATTCAGATGGAAGATAGTATCTTCTTGACTCAAGAGGAGGCCCTTATTACTTCTGCTGGGAGAACTGTCCATGTCCCTGATTAGAGTGGTTGGGGCATTCTCACTTCCTTTGCTAGACTGGGGTTACTGGTATTTTGAATTAGCTATAGAAAGGATTTTGCCTACATTCATTGCTTCATGCTTGTAACCCTTGTTATTTGGAGGCATGGATCAGGAAGCGCACACAGAATCTAGAGGATGACGCAGATCAGTTCTTCTTGTCCCTGTTCCATCTTGGTGGAGGCGGCAGGAAACATTTTTGTGCACTTGTAAGCTTTTGAAACTGTTATAAATGAGAAAAAAATAAGCTTTCTTTCTTATTATAAACACAAAATACCTGTGGTGTAAAAGATAAAAAGGCAAAACTATTCACCACCAATGATTCCACCATCCAGATACAAGTACTGTTAACTGCAGCATATCATACTCCTATCTAGGTATATATATTTTACACAAATAGATAATATAATAAGTGCTATTGTATGACTTTTTTCATTACATATATTATGAGCCTGTGTTTATGTGACTAATATATCTTGTCATCTGCAATTATAATTTTAAATGGTTGCATGGTACCCATTATACAGATGTGTCATAATTTCTTAAGCCAGTCCCCTTTCGTTGGATTAAATTTGTTTTTATTTTTGCTATTATAAGGATTGCTAAAAAGAATATGCTTGTAGCAAATATTTGTACCTACCTTGACTTTCCTTCTTATGATAAATTATTAAAATAGAATGGTTGGACTAAAGCATATATACATTTTATTTTATTTATTTCATTTTATTTTTTGAGACGGAGTCTCTCTCTGTTGCCCAGGTTATAGTGCAGTGATGTGCTCTCAGCTCTGCTCAGCAACCTCTGCCTCCCAGATTCAAGCGATTCTCCTGCCTCAGCCTCCTGAGTAGCTGGGATTACAGGCACCCACCATCATGCCTGGCTAATTTTATATTTTTAGTAGAGATGGGGTTTTGCCACGTTGGCCAGGCTGATCTCTAACTCTTGACCTCAGGTGATCCGCCTGCCTTGATCTCCCAAAGTGCTGGGATTACAGGTGTGAGCCACTGCGCCTGGCCTAAAGCATATATACATTTTAAATGCATTCCCACATACTACCAAACTGCCTTCCAGAAAGATTGTACCAGTCTATACTCACTGAAATTTATTAGTGCCTATTTCCTTGTACCCTTGCCAGCACTGAGTAGTAATTTTTTAAAAATCTTTCTGGCCTCCTATTTATATGGGAAACATAGGGAATTTTCAAGAAGTCTAGCTTACATTCAAAAATTGGCAGCAGCTGGCCAGGCGCAATGGCTCACACCTGTAATCCCAGCACTTTGGGAGGCTGAGGCTGGAGGATCACTTGAGCCCAGAAGTTTGAGTCTAGCCTGGTCAACATAGTGGGTTCTTGTCTCTACAAAAAATACAAAAATTAGCTGGGTGTGTTGCTGTGCACCTGTAGTCCTAACTACTCAGGAGGTTGAATTGGGAGGATCCCTTGAGCCTGGGAGGTTGAGGCTGGAGTGAGCTATGATTGTACAACTGTATTCCAGCCTGAGCAACAGAGCAAGACCCTGTCAGAAAGAAAAGGTAAGAAGAGAAGAGAAGAGAAGGCAGGAAGAAAGGAGAGGAGAAGAGAGGAGAGGAGAGGAGAGGAGAGGAGAGGAGAGGAGAGGAGAGGAGAGGAGAGGAGAGCAGAGGAGAGGAGGAAAGGAAGGAAGAAATTGGCAGCAGCTTTGAGGGTGAGCAAGCTCTACTGTAATCCAATGCCCAGTCAAGGGTGAGAGAAATGAAGAAATGAATTGACTGTTTCTCCCAGATTATGCTTAGAAGATGACAGGAAGAATGTTGAAAATAATATGTATGTGTTCAGGATGTAAGAAAGATCAAACATAAAATATTCAAATCTCTTGGCCCTGTAATTATACTTCTGACAATTTAGCTTAAATAAAAATTCCAGTGAAAGGGAAAAGGGTATATACACCAAAAAAGTTTATTAACAGTACTTATTTTTTTTTCTAAGACCTAGGTGAGAACAAAACATTATTAATATTAGGGAAACACTACAAACCCTTAACATAAGAGAAATAGTTTAAGAAACTGGGGTATATCAGCTTGAAGGAATATTATACAGTTGTTAAATGAGTAAAGGTTATATAGAAACATACAAATATGTTTATGATGTAATTAGTCATATAAAGGTTATATAGAAACATATATGTTTATGATATAATGTGAGGTATAAAAAGAAATACATACAATTTTTAGCATTTAAAAATATGTACTAGTTAAATCCACATCAACAAGACTGGAAGGAAATATAAAACTACTAATCGCTGTGAAAGAGAGTGGCATCCTATCTTTGAATTTTTTTTCTTTTTTTTCCTGCATTTTTTGCTTTTATTTAAGAAAGACCTGATGTCATATGGAAGCCAAGAAGAAACTGTTTGAGGAGAAACCTTTAGTCCAATTGGTGGGGAAAGCAGAGAGACAGAGAGACAGAGAGAGCTTCAGCTTTGTTTCAAAACAAGGATGGAAATACAGAACAACTTAAGTTACCAGCACACTTCATAACAATTAAAAATCATCTCGCTTCTTCCTTCTGCCAGCATGATTTTGGGCTCACAGGTGGATTGACCTGACCTCCAGGAAATGTGTGACAAGGATTCGCCCCTCACCTCCTCAGTTACAGCACGTTTGGTGTTTATGTGAAGCTGGTGGCTTTCAGTATCATGGTGAAAATTTTCTTTTAGGTCATAATTGCGTAACTACAATGAAAAGTATTGATTTTGGAAAAGGCTCACCTTCTCAAAGAGGTTCACGTCAGGAGGTGATTAATGTGCTCCAGGGACAGTCATGGAAAATGCTTGGCCACACTGGGCATGTTCTGTAGCCAGGCGTTGCTGAACGGTGCAGAGAAAGGCGCTGGAGGCAGACGGAGCTGGGCTGGAAGCCAAGCCCCACTTCATACCAGAAGTATGAGCCCAGGCAAGTTATTGAACTTCCTAAAGCTTAGTTTACATAGCTGTGAAAATGGATGAATAATGTCTGCTTGTGCTGTTGTTAGGGAGGGGACGCCTGCTTGGAGGCGAGTATGCAGTAGGTGCTCAGTGAGTGGTGATGAGATAAAAAGCAATGCTGCTCATTTTCTATACTTCTCTTTTCATAATTATTGAGATTACAATGGTGAGAAGGGAATCCAGTTTAAAAGAAAACATTTGCAAATCTGTTTCTGGTAAATGGAAATGAGAGCAACTGTAAACCACATGTGTCTGTCCAGGCAGAAGAGAGTGAGTGAAGGAAGACTTTCTCAGCTGGGTGGTTATGTCAGCGGCATCTCTACTGCCTCTCTGTTAAGCAATTTATCTGGACGTCTTGACTGATCATGACGTTGCACTAAAAAACTAAAAGGCATCACAAAACTGCAAATCTTCTGCTTGCACTGTGGGAATAAAATTGGTCACGAAAAGGTGATGGCCACAAAAATCTGGCAGCGGAGGTGGGGTAGGGGGTGCAGGGAATAGAAAATCTTAAATAATATCTATTCCTGTGTTTTTTTTTTTAAATCAGTTTATACAGTCTAATTTTTAAAAACAAAAGCTAGATTTTAGCTCTTCTCAATCCAGTGATTTGAGATCAGCCTGAAGAGAGCAAGGTGCATTGAATTTGCTATGACATCAACCGAATTTGTCAATTTCATTTGGATTTCCAGAATGTCCAGTGCTAGGAGACTCATAAGTTGGAGAGAAATGGCCTGATTTATAGAAACTGAGCGAGACTCTGGAGCCACCTGATGCGGAGAAACCTGTGACCTGAAAAAGTCTGTTTGTGTTTCCTCTGGGAATCTGGGCCAAGAAGACAGGGACAAGCTCCCAACTCTGACTACCCCTTTTACAGGGAAAAAAAAAAATCCCGTGCCTTCTTTGCAGCAAGTGACAAATCCTTATCATATCAAGATGGCTTTTCCTCCTCCTCTTCAAACATCTTTTAGCAGCAACAGCAGCTCAAGTAACTGGAATTAGTTCAGCGTTAAAATGCAGGCTTTGTAGACCCTCTTAGACGGACAGATGCAATTTCAAAGGAAACTTCTTTGGCTGGGTACTCAGTGTTACACAGGGATTTGGGGAGTTAATATTCACTGTTTCTGTTGTTGGAGAAAAGGAAAGCAGAGTTGCTCTTTCTCATTACTCTCCCCAACGCGCATCTGTTTCCTCTCGTATCCTGGAATTAGGAAGATGGAGGAGACTTGAGTGGTGACCCACCTAGCCCCTTGACGCATGCTGGGCTCACCTTAAAACCCCCAAAACAGATGGCAGTTGACCACGGTTTTAAAGATCCCAGCACAGACTTTCTGCAGCCTCCCTTGTTAGCCACTATCAGCGCTTAACATTCTGTCATCTGAGTAACTCCTTAAAAATGATAGCAAAGGTAGTAGAAATTTAAAAGGAACCTCCCAAAAAACATACAAAAGCTTACCACCCCAGTAAATCACCCGCAACAATGTTGCAACCGTTTAAATTTACTGCAGACAGAGCTGAAGTTTAGGAGACACAGTTTTATAATATTTTTGAGAGATAGTTATGAGTGCAAATGAGTCCTGTTCCTCTTGCATCAGGGCCTGCTCCACTGAGTCATCCTGCCTTCAGAAGCTTCCAGCTAAGCAGCAGGCCCCGGCCATAGGCTCCCTGTGTCCCCAGCCTCCAGAGAACACACGATGTTCTCATCGTCCTTAGCTCCATTCCAGAAGGGGCCTGCAGTTCTGCAGCTTATCAGGGGTCTACTGGGAAGTGAGATGTCATTGGCCCTTTCTGGCCCTGCATTGTCTGTGAGTGGCTCTCCTAGATTAAGAGTTTGCAAAGTATGGCCAGTGGCCAGGACTGGCCTGCTGCCTGTTTTTGTTTAACCCGTGAGCTAAGAATAGTTTTTACCTATTTTAAGTAGTTGAAAAAAAATCAAGAGAAGAATACTATTTCGTGATATGTGAAAAATCACATGAAATTCAAATGTAAGTGTCCATAAATAAAGTCTTACTGGAAGACAGCCTTGCTCATTTATTTCTGTCTCATTCGCTACTGTCTGCGGCTGCCTTCACGCTACAATGGCAGTACTGAGTAGTTGTGGCGGGCACTGTATGACAGCAAATCCTAAAGTATTTGCCATCTGGCCCTTCACAGAAAAAGTTTGCTGACCCTGGCTTTCGAGCCTCTCATCACTTTGGGATTCATCTCTTTACTTTACCCAGAGTGAGGGAGGCAGTAACGTTCCTCGTGAGTGCTTAGTCCTTGCTGCAAAGGCAATAAACCCCCCAAAACCCCTCTCTTTCTGCAGTCTTCTTGTTGGCTTGATAGTGGTAGGGCTGGTTCAGCCAAGGTCACAGTTGGAGGGTGGGAAGGGGGTACAGCATAGGATGAAGGGGGTGTCTGCTCTAGTCCTGTTTGCAGCAATATTTAGAATGCAAAATAATTAAGAAGAAACTGCTGTTTTTTGGCTGTAGGACGCAATTCGAATTCTGGAAAATTAGAATCAACAGAACGTGGGATGTGGGAGTCCAGGACAACTCCCCTGTTTTGGCCATGTTAGGTACCATGTGTGGAGGTGGGAGAGATGGGAGAAGGAAGAGGTTTGGGCAGGGGGAGGGAAGAATCAAGATACTGCTTTGGATGGACCAAGTTTGTGGTTCGTTGAGAGGACAACTAGACAACTGGCCACTTGAAGATGGGATGGAAGTCTGAATTCGCAAGGCGTCACAGATGAATGGTATGGAAAGCTGTGGTAGTGGATGAGATCATACAAGCAGTGGGTGCAGACGGAAATGAGAAGCCATCTAAGGACTCGTAATGGGCTCCTCAACCCTTGGAAGTTGGGTAGAGGAAGAAGACCACGTCATGGCAGGATCCTGAATGTTCCACTCACTGCTATATCCCTAGCACTGGATACAGTGCTTGGCACACAGTGCATGCTCAATAAATTATTTGTTGCCCGTATAAGTGAACTTGAATTCCAGTGGACTAGCATCTTCCACTCTGAACACATTCAACAACAACAGCAACATCGCAATTGCCTATCTTCTCTTCCCTGATCTCTTTCTCATTCTGTCTCTCCTTCCCTTTTCCTCTGCCTTCTTGTTGCCTTCTCTGATATGAGTTAAACTTATCAGGGGTGTCCAGGTACCCGGCTATTCTTGAGCATTCCTTATCTGGCTACAACTCTGGGTGACACTGGTTACTAGTTTAGTGAATGAGTCAACATATATTCTTCTTTTTGTCTACATAGATTTTTTTTTAATGTTAAACTTGTTCCTATTGCACCTCACTCTTTATGAACTGTCAGTTAATGCTATTTTGGCTCTATTCCTACCTGAGACGAATGCTTGACAACTTGGTGTCATCTGACCTTAATTAGCACATTCTTGGTTATGATATTGTTGGGGTAAAGAGAGAGATGTTCAGTATGGGGTCCTCTCTGACATGAGTAAGGTCATACAGGATGTCCCCAGGTGGAGGCTGAGTCATTGATAGGCTGCCTTTTGGGTGATATTATTCAGCTCTTGGTGCTTGCACTTAAGACAGAGAGAGTCTCTCTTATTTCCTTCTATCTAATTGATGAAAAGTCATTTGTGATGGAATCTAAGGTCAGATTCCAGCACAGAGAGATTACATCTCTTGCTCATTCTTTATCTACATGGCCTATCTATCATCAAAGGAAATTAAATTGGTCTGCCAAGATTTGATCTACACATACCATTGAGATGAGTGCAAATCGATTGCTTGTTGCTAGAGTCACTCTTGGCACAGAAGAGAAGTGGACTTCTATCACGGCCTGCTTGGGAGTTGCGTGGGGTGGGGCGAGGGACGTTAGACTTGACAAGGCTGGAGGCCATGTTCAGCATCAGGCATTATGCCAAGCACTTGACAAGGATTTTCTTAACTAATATTCACAAATGCCCAGCGAGGCTGGTATGATTACGTCTGCTTTCCAGTTAAGGAAACTGAGGCTGAGAAGGCAGAGTGTCATGTTTCAGGTCACACACTGGTAAGTGGCAGAGGCAGAACAGGAACTTCACATCCTTCACGCTGAGTCCAGCAGTTATAAATGTGCAGTATTCCAAACAGTATCGCGTTGCAGGGAAGACAATCTTTAAACTCCCAAAGCTTCAAACATCACCAGGATACAGATCACTTCCAAATGTTTAGCTCTGCCCTCTAAAATTCAGCCCACATCTCCAACTGCCTTCTGGACATTTCTACTAGGACATCCTTCTAAAGGCTAGAGCACAATGTAGAAACTCAAATAACCATCTTCCCTTCAAAACCCTGGCCTCTGCTCCTCACTGTCCCGTTTCTTCATGGTATGTCATTCTGCCAAACTTCTCAAAACCTGAGTTATTCTGAACCTCTCCTCAGAGATTGTATCCCTTTGGGAGGCTGAGACGGGCAGATCACGAGGTCAGGAGATCGAGACCATCTTGGCTAACATGGTGAAACCCCGTTTCTACCAAAAATACAAAAAATTAGCCGGGTGTGTTGGTGGGCGCTGTAGTCCCAGCTACTTGGGAGGCTGAGGCAGGAGAATGGCGTGAACCCAGGAGACGGAGCTTGCAGTGAGCTGAGATCGCGCCACTGCACTCCAACCCGGGGGACACAGCGAGACTCGTCTCAAAAAAAAAAAAAAACATTTCTTATCTCCATCTTGATCTCCATTTTCACTATCACTACCATTTTGGCCTTTGTCACCCATGGCTAGGATGACCAAAACAATGAAATGTATCTTTCCCCAGCTGTCACAGTTTAAACGCTGCTTCATCAAGTCAGAGCCTTAAACTATGGGCCTCAATTTTGTCTGAATATTGGAATCACCTGGAGAGTTTAAGCAGCACTACAAATTCTCTACGAATGCTCTCCCCTTTCAGTATTACCAGGGTCATATAAGATGTGTTTGTATCTGGGAGACCAGTGATGTCGTTGTAGGTTCTGGGGGTCAGACATAGTATCTAAGCATTAAGAAGGCACGGCCCTAGTCATACTCTTGTTTCTTTGGGCTGGATGAAGGCTTGTAGGCTTGGCTGCCAATAAAAAGTGGGAGAAACTTAACAACATTGCATGTTCCACTTTTCATTATTCCCCCAAAGGTATCTGCTGTGTTTTCCAGTGACTCAGCAGGTGGTGGTGCCTGTGTGAGGCCTCTGAACTTTCCACTAAAGGACTATGCTTCAGACTTGTCAGCTTCTTGTATTATGTCTTCTGCAGCTTTCTTGGAGCTTTCTTCCAGAAGACAGCTGGTTGGTTGGCAAATTTGGTCAATTATCCCAGAATATAACGGCAAAGTTTCTTAATTTGCGTTCCATATTACACTAGTACTATGAGGCACTCTACAAAAAGGAGAATTCCATGGCCAAATAATCTTAGCAAATCTCTTGGAGAGGCACTTTAGCATGTTAAAGGCTTTGAGAAGATCTGCATTGCAAAGGTTTATTGATTTAGTTTGTTCCATTATTTTCCAAATGTATTTGACCATGGAACTCCTTTATTTTCAAGCACCATTCTAATAAAGCTAAGAGGCCAATGTCTGTGAGACATGATTTCTGATAGGTTAAAGCATGGGAAAATGGCTGTTGATAATATACGTCAATTGTAACAAACATCCTAATTTCAGATGTGAAAAGCTTGTGCATCTTAGTCTCAGTTAAATCCAGCGATACAAAGTCACTTCCCCTGGGACTAGGGTTTTGTGGAACACCTGTGGGGAATTGCTGGGTAAGATGCTCTATTTTAACAGGGGTGTTCTGGATATGACCAAACATGGGCAAGGTGGTAGAAAGGGCAGGCAGTGGAGGCACTGGAGAGGAGAAGGGATTTCCAGCAGCTGCCACTGCTCTGTGTTCAAGAGGACTGGCCTGGGAAGGAAAGAATGATGTCTTCATTGCCAGCAGCCTGGGCTCTGGTTGGCAGAAGAGTGTGATGACTCCAGTCCCCCGAGAAAGAGCCTTCTGGCTTGCCAGGTGAGAGGTATCATGAGACAGAAAAAGGTGCATATATGTTGTCATCAGGCGACAGGGGAGGGGTGGTGGTGAAGAAGCTGATGGGAAGTGGTGTTGAGCCCCAGCTGTGCCCTATTGTGGTGGTGTGAATTTGAGGGAGTATATACATACATACACACACACACACGTACATATATATATACACAAATTTCTTTATATATATACACACAAATTTCTTTATATTATATATATATATATATATATTTTTTTTTTTTTTTTTGAAGACAGAGTCTCACTCTGTTGCCCAGGCTGGAGTGCAGTGGCATGATCTTGACTCACTGCAGCCTCTGCCCCTGGGCTCAAGTGATTCTCCTGCCTCAGCCTGCCAAGTAGCTGGGACTACAGGTGCATGCCACCATGCCTGGCTACTTTTTTGTATTTTTAGTAGAGACAGGGGTTCACCATGTTGGCCAGGCTGATCTCGAACTCCTGACCTCAGGTGATCACCTGCCTCGGCCTCCCGAAGTGCTGGGATTACAGGCGTGAGCCCCGCACCCGGCCAGTTGAGGGAGTTTCTTAAGCGACCTGAACATCCATATCTTAGTACATCAGTCGAACTACCATGATGGTAACTATCAGACGGATTCTGTTTATGCTGTGTATAATAGAAAGCTGACTACGGTGGTGGACCCAAGTAAGGTCTTTTTCTCACACTTCTCAGGAAATCCAGAGGTAGGCATTTTGGGGGGGTACTGAGGACATCTGCGACTCAGGTTGCTTCTTTCTTCCTGCTGCTTTCTCAAAGTGAAGCTTTTGTCTTCACATTGGCCTCTTCGTGGCCACACGATGGCTGCTCTACCTCCCACCTTACTCTGCATTCCAGGCAGGAAGGGAAAAAGGGGAAGCTCCTATACTAGGAAAGCAAAGCCACTCCCAGAAATCTCCAGCCAACTTCCAGCTAGAACCCCCTGGCCAGCATCTTAGCTACCAGTCTGAACAGGCAAGCATTAGGGGGCACTTTGCCACCGTGAACAAAATTGGGATTTGTCAGAAAGGAAGGAGGTGAATGCAGATACTGGGTCCATGCCTAGTAGCATCGGCCACAAATGTTGGCCGATTATCGGGCTCTGGGAGGTAAGAATGCGCTAACACACACAGATGTGCCCAGCTCTGTGCCGGACACAGAATGGACCCGCTACAGATGCTCTTCTTTCCACACCTCCACCCTGCTGATAATGTTTGATGGCTGTCCCCATCTTCATGGTTGGAAGATCTGTTGTAATTTGTGGTTATACCACAAGGGGGCATGTAACCAGGAGGGAGTCAGAATCTTGGCTGTGCAGCCTTTGGTCCAACATGCACAGTGGAGGAGAAATCGATTGGATGTTTTGCAACAGGAAGCCCAGGGTGGACGCCAACTGGTAACTGGGCATCCAGACACGATATTGTGTTTCGCTGGAGAAAGTCAGTGTCTGGGCTAAAGTCCTTCCCCGACTACCCAAGTGGATTGCTCCCTTATCCTCTGCGCTCTCAGAGGGATCGCTACCTAAGTTATTTGCAGGGCTTTACGACATATCTTTGTTATTTCTGCGTGTTTACGTCCTGTGTCTCCAACCATGCTATGAACTCATTTAGGACAAGTCTTGCTTCTTGTCCCCTTTGTCCATGCTGTCCCTACCCCTGATCCTCTGACAGTCCAGTGCCTTGGGAGCCAGTCAGGTGAGCACCCTACAATATACGTAATCCCTGCTCCTGCTGACAGAACTCACATCTAAAAAAAAAAAAAAAAAAAAAAATTGGGAAATAACGGGTCAAAGTAACGATCAGCAGTGGCTACTCACCTGAAAAAAAAAAAAAAAAAAAAAGCAACCATTTATCTTGTGCCTTCATAGAAGTACACACCTTTGATGAATTTGTGTCAAAAAATCAAACCTGAATCCGATCAAGCTTCTAGATATAACCACCAATTTACAGGACGTAAAGGAGAGGAACATGTTAAATGATACCACAGAAATGCAATTAGCAAGAACCAGACTGTGGGAAACCCTATAGGACAAAATGACCCAGTTTCCTCAACAAATACATTGCCAGGAATATAACAAATGTGGAAGACAAGCCTATAGACTAAAAGACATTTAAGAGAGATATCAACCAGTTGTGATACATATTTTATTTGGTTCCTGATCTGAACAAACTGTAGAAAAATATTTGAGGCAATTAAAGAAATTTAAAAATGGACATTGACCTTATCTATCTCCCCTCCTCTTCAAATACAAGTTCCTAAAGTGTCCAGTTTACAAGTCAATTCACTCCTGGACAATCTAATATATATTTTAAACACTGGCCTGATTAAGGAATTATGTTTTTTTTTAGGTGTGATAATGATATTGTGGTATGTTTTTTGAAAGAGTCCTTATCTTTTAAGGATGCATACTGAAATATTTTAGAGATAAAATGATATTAGGGATTTGCTTTAAAATAACACAGTTTATGTATGGAGGGGAATGGCTGGTTAATTCATTACAGATGAATTAAGACTAGCTAGCCAAGGACTCATGGTTGTGGAAGCTGGACGACAGATGCATAAAAGATCATTGTCTTAAACGCTCTAACTTTTGGTTGTTTGAAATGTTCATAATAAAAAGAAAAGAAAAAGCTGAAAAAGGAAGAATCATTGGGCTAACCAAGCCATACCCATGGCTGACAGAGGTGGATTTACTATGGAGCTGATGAAATGCAAGTGTGTGAGCCTGTCACCAGAACAGGCCCCTCCCAAGAGAATTGTGCATTCATTGTTTTTCTCAAGGAGGGCTCCCCAAATGGTAAAAGCTTGAGGCCTCACAAACCTTCCATCTACCCTTGATGACAGGCAACTGATTGACTCCTGCTTCAGACATTCAGTGAATATTTGCTGTTTTTGTTTGTTTGTTTTTTCTGACAGAGTTGGGATCTCATTATGTTGTCAGGCTGGTCTCAAACCCCCGGGCTCAAGTGATCCACCCACCTCAGCCTCCCGAGAAGCTGGGACTACAGGTTTGCACCACTGTACCTGGCTAAAAGCACTTGATGTTGAAGATTTTCAAACTCACACAAAAGTAGACACACATCATATAATAAACCTCATGTGCTCTTCCCCCATGTAAGTTCTCAACATTTTGCTATAGTTACACCTTTTTTCTCCTCTTCCTTTTTCTTTTTCTTCTTCTCTTCCTCTTTCTTCTTTTCCACTAAGTGGTTCTGTTTCTCCATTTTCTTTCATAACCTCAATATCATTATCATACCTAACAAAATTAATAATAATTCTTTAATATTATTCAAGACTGAACCCATGTTCAAACTTTCCCAATTGCCTCAAAATGGTTGGTTCTTAAGCAAAAATCTCCAATCAATGTCCGAAACATGAAATAAGAGCCATTAATGAATCATCCCTCTTTTTGCACTAAATATTAGCTTAAGTCACACTTTCCTCCTCCATACCAGGTGGTACTGTATGAAAATACTGACTAAGGCTGACCTTTTTGCAAAATATAATTGTGCATGTAAATTTAAAATGGTTATATTTATCAGTGGCTACTAATGGTGAGTAAACAAGGTATAAGCATGTTAGCTGAAAGAAGAGCTTATTTGAAATATAAATAAGACAACTTATGCATTTGCTCTCTGTTCCTTTTTTCTGCAGATAATAGCCAGCACTCTGCTGTTAACAGTGACCTTTCCTTCCAGCGCTGTCATTCTATAATTATCTAATATGTTATGTGTGCTTTGCATACTATGTAGACTATACTACACAGAATAGAATGCATATTGTATGCAGTCTGCTAGGCATACTACCTTTTAATAGTTTACTAGGCATAAAAAGGTTAAGAACCAATAAAGGGCATGCACGCTGCATTAGTCAGCTCTGGCTGTCATAAAAAATACCACTGACCAGGTGGCTTAAAACAACAGAAATTTATTTTCTCACTGTTCTGTAGGCTAGAAGTCCCATATCAAGGTGCCAGTAAATTTTGTTTCTGGTGAGGCCTCTCTTCCTGGCTTGCCTGACAGTGCCTTCTCGCCTTGTCCTCACATGGCCTTATCTCTGTGTGTGTGCACACATGTGCAGAGAAAGACAGCTCTCTGGTGTCCCTTCTTCTCCTAAGGACACCAGTCCTGTGGGATTAGGGCACCACCCTTATGATCTCATTTAAACTTAGTTACCACCTTAAAGGCCCTATCTCCAAATACAGTCACATTGGGGATTAGGGATGCAACATGAATTTTTGGGGGGACAAAATTGAGGCAATACCATGTGCAATGCACACACACACACACACACACACACACACACCCTTAGAATAAGAGAGAATGAGCAGGAGAGAGGGGAGATGCTCAATGGATTGGAAATGAGGTCTTTAGGGACCTTATTAAGCACACTGCCTCTGTGGCATATAGAGAGTAAGCCACATATTAAATTATCCAGCAGTGAATTGACTTGTAAACTGGACACTTTAGGAACCTGTATTTGAAGAGGAGGGAAGATAGATAGGATCAATGTCATTTTTTTTTTTTCTGAATATGCGTGTATTCTAAGGAGAGTGAATAAGTGAGTGGAGGACATTGACTGATAGATACTATATCTGGAAGGAATCTCAAGAAATCATCTGATTTAATGGTTGAAGGTAATAATCAGTTCTGATGAAGAAGAGGATCACTGATTCAGAATAGAAAGGGGATTGCTTTTCGGAGACTGGTGAGATGCTGGCATTGCAGAGAAAGGGGTTAAGGGAAGGTCAGGATTTTAGAAAAGGATACAATTATGTGAAGCTGGGAGTGGCTGGGAAGCCTTCATGTGACTTAGATCATTTTCAAAAGATCACATCCATGAAGTGACTGAAACAAAGGAGGTGACACATGGGCTGTGGGGTTGGAACTACAGTGTCATCTGCATTCTTTGACTTCCATGACTGTCTAATTTTCTGTGCAAATGCAGAACAAGACCCTGGACTGTTACTGGCAAGTTGAATGTGTGGGCGCCCTGCCACCGACCCTAAGCTTTCTGGCCAGAGATGTGCTGAAGGGCTCCTCTACTGTTTTCACTGTGGATAGACATTTATCTTCTGCCTTTCAGAAACCACGCAGGAGATATGCCTTGCTCAGGGTTTCCATGGGGCAGGCTGGGGCAGTGAGCCAGCCAACCTTTGAAATTGAAGAAGCACAGAAGGCCCATGCCCTTGGGCCATACTAGTGATCTCAGCAGCTGTGACTGAGTTTGATTCTCCAAGGATCTGAGAGATGTTTTAATTGTGTCGGTTCCTGGAATAAAGGGAGTATCTTTTTGGGACCAGCAAAATAACTTTTGAAAAAGTGCAGGAAAATACTTGCTCCACAGCTGTTAGGTTTAAAAATGAAGAACATGTTGAGAAATCTTTAATTTCTTGAACCCCTGTTTTAAATTCCTGATTTTAGAATTCCTTTTGTTGACAAATTAGACTTTGGAATTGTGTGAAGGAAGAACTTTTGCTTTTATTTGAGAATTCATATGTAATTGTCAAGAACTTTGAAGGGGTTGAGATTTTACCCCACTTGCAAGCTAACAAGTTAGCTATTCCAAGTTAGTTTCATGGATAGTGGGAAAAGACGTGAGACTGTTGAGTCAGGGAGACGGTTTATTATCTACAGCCATAGCAGGAGATAAACTGTCAGCATGCTTTAAAGAATTTATACTGGCTCCCCACATCTCAAAAGAGTGATTGAAGAGGGTCAGATTATACATGCAAATGCAGTGGGTTGCATTTTAGGACAGGAATTCTGAGCTTAGGGGACCTGAACAAAGGGCATTAAGCATGCACGCCCTTGATTTCAGGATTACTTGTTATCTCTATCTTCCAAGGATGTAGGCAAACCTACCCTTTGCTCCCAAGGTACATATGATCTGTATTTTCAAGTTTGTTCACTACAGAAACATCCTTCAAAAGATAGTCCAGAGCAAAGGACAGGCAGTGTTTCTACTCAAAATATACAGAAATGCAGCCCAGTGTGGTGGCTCACACCTGTAATCTCAGCACTTTGGGAGGCTGAGGCAGGTGGATCACTTGAGCCCATGAGTTCAAGACCAGCCTGGGCAACATGGTGAAACCCTGTCTCTACTAAAACAAACAAACAAACAATACAACATTTAGCAGGGCATGGTGGTGCACGCCTGTAATCCCAGCTACTCAGGAGGCTGAGGTGGGAGGATTGCTTGAACCAGGAAGGTGGAAGTTTCAGTGAGCCGAGATCTCGCCACTACACTCCAGCCTGAGCGATAGAGCAAGACCCTCCCTCAAAACAAAAACAAAAACAAAAACAAATACAGAAATGCAAGAGATCCACAGATAATTATATCCCAACAGTAATATGTCATTTAAAACTTAAATTCCTGCTAAATTGAATGAAAATGAACAAAATTTTACTGTACCTTATTTTCAGTTGTGCCCCAAATCCTCTCTACAACTCCCCCTTTTTTGAAAACAGTGGTCTTGAAGAGTTTTCTGAATGTCTTATCATTATTGATTCCCCTGGGCCAAAGAAACTTCTTAAACACTGCCAGAGTCTTCTGAATACCATGGTTTCTGCTGTAATTGTTTCTACCTCTGGTATCTCAGATTCCTTCTGGCTTAAATATTTCCTCTTTCATGCTTCTGTCCAGGTGACTACCTGCTAGTTAGTACCTCTTCTCTACTCCCTGGACTCAGCAATGTTTTCTATCTTCCTACTCCCAACATTTGCTTATTCTGGGTTTCGTGTCATTTGCTCTTGCCTACAAGATTTATGAAAGAAGACAAATCCTGACCTTGATCAACTCCACTCCTGAATGCCTTGGCCTCTCTCACTGCATAAAGCTGGAAAGAATCTTAAAAGCTCTCTAGTCCAACCTGCTCATTTTATAGATCTGTGGGGCTCTGTGGTCAAATGAACAAAGGAAATACTAAGTTTAAAAAGTTAAACAGGTGCAACCACTTTGGAGAGCTGTTTGGCAGTTTTTATAACATTGAACATATATACCCTATGGTCCAGCAATTTCACTTCTACATGTTTACCCAAGAAAAATGAAAACATATGTCTACAAAAAGACTTACATAAGAATGTTCATACCAGCCTTATTCATTATAGTCAAAACTTGGCAACCACCCAAATATCCATCAACAGGAAAATGGATAAACAAATTGTGAGATATGTATATATATATAATCTCTCTATATATTACAATATAGATGTATATAATCTATCACAATTTATTTACATACACAATGCAATACAACTCAACATTAAAAAAAGAACTACTAATATACACAACAGCATTGACGCAACTAAAATATCTCACACTGAGCAAAAGAAGCAAGCCACACAAAAACACATGTGGCATAGTCCAAGAACAAGCAAAGGCAGATGATGCTGATGAGCAGTAGGACAGTGGTTGTCTCTGAGTAGGACAGTGGGTTGGCTGGAATCGGGCATGGAGAAACTTTCTGGGGTGATGGAAATGTTCTACATCTTGTTTTGGGTAGCAGTAAACTGAGCATTAAACTCTCAAATATTATTGAGCTGAACACAAGACCTGTGCATATGTTCATTCTACCTCAACTATATATTAAAAAATTAAACATTTCTTTACTCTGGGGCTTTCCAGAGGATTTGATAAGCAAATATGTATTGTGCATCTTTAAGAAGGAGACACAGCCTAGAGTGTTTTTTAAACGTGTTTGAGGAGAGGACACTATTTGAAGGAGCATCTCATGGAACAGGAAACACGGTAGAGGAGCGATGTTTTGGTTCGAATATTGACTTTAGAGCGTCTCACCAGGACTATGTTTTCTGTTGTGATTTCTTTCCTTCCGCTCAGCCTAGAGACGGACTGCTTGTGCCAATCCATGGGGCAGGGGGGCAGGGGGATGAGGTGCCTGCTGTGGCCCAATTCTCCTGCCTTCCTGTTACCAGACTGGAGCCCTCCATTGGCACCCTGCCCTCTCTAGGCCACTGGATCACCACCACCTTTGCCTGCTGTCAGAGGCAAGAGACCCACTTGGGCATCTGCTGTATTTATAGAATTGTATCAGTCACACGGTTCATTTATTCAGCCATGGGTGCATGCATTCACTCATTTACAACCTACATCTCTATGAGTGCCTCCACATGTCTATCACTGTGCAGTTCCCTGGAGACACAAAACTGAGTAAGGCATAATGCCTGCCTTAAGGGGGAAAGAGTCACACAAACACAGTTTGTTTTGTTTTGTTTTGTTTTGTTTTGTTTTTTTTTGAGACGGAGTCTTGCTCTGTTGCCCAGGCTGGAGTGGCGTGATCTCGGCTCACTGCAAGCTCCAGCCTCCCAGGTTCATGCCATCTCCTGCCTCAGCCTTCCGAGTAGCTGGGACTACAGGCGCCCACCACCATGCCTGGCTAATTTTTTGTGTATTTTGAGTAAAGATGGGGTTTCACCATGTTAGCCAGGATGTTCTCGATCTCCTGACCTTGTGATCCTCCCACCTTGGCCTCCCAAAGTGCTGGGATTACAGGAACGAGCCACCGCGCCCAGCCACAAAGACAGTTTTTAAACAATGCAAAACTGCAGTATTAGAGCAATGTCTAAGGTTTTATTTTTATTTTATCCCTTCTCCTGCAAACATGCGATTCCCTTTTCCTCCTATCGGTCTGCCAAAGGCGAAAATAAGAATACCAACCACCTGATACAAAAGGACAATTATTACTTTGACCAAAAGGATATCTGCTGCAAGGGAAATACTCTAGACGTCAGTGGAGTGGTAGGGTAGTGCAGCAGGTAGAGCTCCAGGGCCTTTTGGGGCTTTGCTGCACATTTTGGGGTGCAGCAGCTAGGAAGGAAACTCAGAAGTGGGTGCTCCAATGATGAGGTGACACCTAGATATATAAGTCCTGGTCTTCATAAGTTCAATGTTTTTTTTTCTTATTTTGTTTCTCAGGAGGGGTGAAGGGAGGTGAGCTTTATAGATTTTGTAGAAGAGGGCTGTCCGACAAAATGCCTCCTTACTTCTTATTCATTGTTCAGCTCAAATGTGTGATATTTTCTGAGCTTGAACTGGCAGTGGGGCAGGTGGGGAGGGTAAATTCAGCTGTGAGCTGCGCACTCAAGGGCAGCAGAAACAACCGGGCATTGGCCTTGTCAATGACCTTCACAAGCAGGTGTCCAAGGAAGGTGATGAAGTATTATTCTGTATTATTTAGACTAGAAGGTTCTTAGGGAGCAATATCTCTTGTGTATTGGCCTAAAAAAAATTAACATGCAGCAAGATTGACCTTGGGTGTGTGCAGAATTCTACACCTTTTAATGAGTGTAGAGAATCAGGTTGCAGAACAGCTTCATCACTCCAAAATGTCTTCATGCTGTCCCATTTTAATCACACCCTCATCCCACCCCTGACCCCAAGCAACCACTGATCTACTCTCTGTTGCCAAATTTTTATTTTTGAAACTGCTATATAAATGAAATCATTACAGTACATAACCTTTTGAGTCTAGCTTCTTTCACACGAGGTAACTGTCTGTAGATCTTTCTTTAGTAATTCTTCTACAGCATGACTTCTGCCAAAAATTCTCTTATTTTTCATGTATCTGATAATGTTGTTATTCCACCTTCATTCCTGAAGGATATTTTCTTAGAATATAGAATTCTAGGGTGACAATTTTTTTTCTTTCAGCATTTTATCATCTTGCCTCCAATTGTTTTAGATGAGAATTCCACAGTCATTTAATTGTTCCTCTATAAATAGTGTGTTGGTTTTCTCTGACTGTTTTAATATTTTGGGGGCGGTTTTGGTTCTTAGCAGTTTCATTAGAATGTGTTTGGGCATAGGTTCCTCTGGGTTTGTCCTGTTTGCAGTTCACTGAATTTCTATAGGTTTGTGCTTTTTGCCAAATTTGGGAAGTTTCCAGTCTTTATTTTTTGAGTATTTTTCTGTACCACACTTTTTCCTGTCCTTTTGGAGCTCTGATGACACAAATATTAGGCTTTTGGGGAATTGTTTCACAGGACCCTGAAATTCTGGGTGTTTTTTTTTTTTAATTTTTTTAATTTTTATTTTTCTCAATCTTTATTCTCATTGCTAAAGCTTTCTCGAGTGTTGGTTCTTACTTCTTAGAGCACTTTTATAATAGTTGCTTTCATTTCTTGTCAAATAACTATCACATTTGTGTTTTCTTCATATTGACATCCATTGATTGTCGTTTCTTTCATGAGTTGAGATTTTCCTGGTTCACATGCCGACTAGTTTTGGAGCATATCACGAGCATTTTGAATATTATATTATAAGACACTAGGTCTTGTTTAAATCCTGTACAGGTTTGTTCATTTACTTATTTTTTTTTTAGCAGGCAATTGACATAATTGGTTTACACTGCAAGTTCTGATCAGCTTTCTGTGGTTGTGGTTGCAATGTCAGTTCTATTTTCAAAGTCACTGTGGTCCTGTTCACGTTTCTCCTGGGTGCCTATTATTTCATGGTCAGGATGGGACCTAGATAGCGATGTAGCTGTTAATTCAATTCTCAAAGTCTCTGTTATGATGTTTGTGATCAAATCCAAGAATACATAGCTCAAGGGTGTGCCCAAAAGCCCGCAAATAACTGTCTGGGTTTGTTTTCCCAAGCTCCTTTCTCTGTACCATCTCCCTGGCACTTTCTAGTTTCCCAGGATTCACCTTTTTGGCTATCCATCCAGAAAGCTGAAGCCTTACCACCCTGCTCTTCTGTGCACTATTGTGACTCTGCCCCTGTCCAGGACCAAGTGGTGGGAGCCCAGAGAAAAGAAAAAGCATGGTCTTGGGACCATGGTTCCTTTGATTGAGGAGGAAGGTCCCGCTTCGACAGCATATTCTGTGCTGTGGGCCTTCCGTGCTGTGGCTGCCACTGCCAGAAGACTCTTCTCTCACTGTGAGCCTGAACTAGAAGGTTTATGCTGGAACTTTCCCTGTCACAAAGGCTGCCTTGAGTCCTGTCCAGGGAATACAGAGGGTAAACATGGTAAATCCACAGTCAATTGATGACACTTTTGAATTCTGGTTTTCTCCCACAATCTACCTGCTACCATTTACTTTTTCAAGAGTTCTCAAGCAGCTGCCCCAAGCAATCTGTCCAGGTGTTATAATCTATGGGAGAACCAGAACCAAAACCTGTTCCTGGATTTTTGCAGAGCCATTTCCCCAGTATCTCCTTGGTCTGAGATCTGGGGACATTTTGCAGGTTACAAAGGTAGAATGGATACATCATCCTGATAGTTGATGATGGCAATTATTAAATATGTCAATTTGTATGTTTACGTGTATATGAGTATTTATTAAGTACTGAAAACAGACATTGCAGTGAATTCAGGCAATATGAAAGCTACAAGGGGGAACCAAATCCTTGTTCCCAAACTGGAGTGGTGGTCACCTCCTCATATTCCTAAACCACTGCAGAGGGGCAGAGAGCTTTTTCCACCTGTTCAGCAGATACAGTACTGTAGGTAACAGCTTGCCAGCAGACCTATTGTCCTATTGGGTAAATATAATATTCCAGCCACGGAGCTGTCAGCCCTGCATCAACTTGCAGGTACCATCTAAACTTTTTTTTCTTTTCCTTTTATTCATTTCTTCTTCCTGCCCCTTGTTATGGGGTAATGTGACGTTAGGACACACATAATTAGATCTAGATAACAGAAAGGGATGGGCGGAGTGTTGATGAAAAGGAATGAGGTTCTTACATGTTGTAAATGTTGTGATCCAGGCTGGGGCAATCTTTGGGTGGGGGGTGGGAGTTGCAGTGCAGAAAACCCTTGATTGATAAAGATACAGATGTGCTTGCCAATGTCACCCAAGGGATAAACAGCTTGCCCGCCATAAAATCTCATTAGTCCTGCCAGGTGAATGGAGAAATGTAAAGATTTGTGGCCTCAGTCTAACTAAAGCCATTATCTCAAGAATGTCTCAGCAATGTGTTACAGGTCTGTTGGAAGATTTCAATTTACCTGTAGTAGGTTTGCTTTCTTTCCTTCCACCAGAGGAAAACATTCAGCTTGTTTTATTGTTTTGGATTCATTTTCAGAGGACCAAAAATATCATAGCCCTCTCTCGAAAAAAAAAAAGTAAAAATACCAACCGTTTGGCCGTCCTCCCCAGCACACACACAATCTTAAAGGAGATTTCAGTTTGTGCAACAATGGGTCATTTTTGTGGGTGTACAAGTTGAATGATATAGTTGTGAATTCATTTGTGGTGGAAAAACATGCTGAGAACTTGAAATGTCTCTGAAGAAAAGACATTGTATTATATTTTCCTTTTTGACATATTTGGTGAGTATAAGAAACATCATCAATTCTTTCAATGAATGTTTACTAGGAACCTCTGAATGCAGGTCAGTGTTAGGAGCTACAAGAGATGTAGAGAGTACACCAAGAGCAAGGGCCTTGCTCTCTCAGAACTTGCAATCTGCCTGTAAAGACGATACAGTCGTAGGTGGTGGTGTCTGAGCGTTCACTCAGTTGCCAGGTCAGAAAGCTTGGCCAAGCTTCAGCTTCACTGGTTCCTCACTTCCCACATTCAATTGGTTGCCAAGTCATCTTGATCCTATTTCCAAAATGCTTCTCAAATTTACTTGGTTTTCCTCCTCCTACTGCTGCTGTAACTCTATCAGGCTTTCACTTACTTCAATTGCCCAGATCACAGCAATTTCCTTCTAACCAATCTCCACTCAAGTCACGTATCTGGTCATGACTCTTCCCTATTCAAAATTTTTTCATGGCTCTTTATTATGTCCAGAATAAGGCCCACAGCTCCTTAGCACATACATTATTCTGGCCCAAACTTCTTCTTTCATGTCTGTCTTCCACTGGACCTGTAACATGAGGTGCTCTCTGAGAAGACCACGGATTTGCCCACACCTATGCCTTTGTTCTTGTTATTCTTCTGCTTATAGTCCTCTCCTTTTTTTTTTCTGCCAAGCAAAATCAAACTTGTTCTTCAATACGAGGTCAAATGCTGCTTCTTCAGTGTGGCCAGTCACCGGTTATAGCTCCGATTTCTAGGCCCCTGTGGAACTTTGTTTAGGTATCATTTATTCATACATTCTTTCGATGTATTCATTAAGTAATACTTTATTACTGGGCAATAGACTAGCTGCTGAGAATGCAAAGGTAAGACATCATTCCTGGCCTCAAGGGACTTAGTCTAGTGGGGAGATGAATTTGAGTATAATAAGCATATGCAATGAGAAAAGATAGTGGTTATAATGGATGTGTGTACAAAGGTGTGTGTGTGTTTATGGGAGGTCCAGGAGAAGCGGCCACTAAATCTGCCTAGAGGAATTTCCATAGGACACAGCATTTGAGCTGAGGCTTAGTGGTCGGGTAGGGTTTTCCTGGTAGACAAGTAGAGGCAGGAGATTTCAGGTAGAAGAGCACAGTGAAGGCACTGAACCATGCAGAGCAAGGCACCCGAAGAAGGAGAGTCCACATTCACAGATGCAAAGCGTGAGGGCGGCTGTAAGGTTTGTAAGGCAGCATACAGGACAGATGCCGAAGCAGAGGCTGTGTGACTCCTTCTGGAGATGATGACCAGGGGTTCCTGCAATGTGTGGGAGGTTAGACTAACTGCTGGGATTAAATTCCAGGAACAAAAGCATTTCAGAAATATGTGTGCTTAAAAAACTGTAGACAAGGGCTGGGCACAGTGGCTCACGCCTGTTATCCCAACACTTTGAGAGGCCAAGGTGGGAAGATCACCTGAGGTCAGGAGTTCAAGACCAGCCTGGCCAACATGGCAAAACCCCATCTCTATTAAAAATACAAAAATTAACTGGGCATGGTGGCAAGCGCCTATAATCCCAGCTACTCGGGAGGCTGGGGCAGGGAGAACTGCTTGAACCTGGGAGGCGGAGGTTGCAGTGAGCTGAGAGTGCGCCACTGCATTCCAGCCTGGGTGTCAGGGAGAGGCTCTGTCTCAAAAAGAAAAAAAAAAAAAAAGTAGGTAAGTCTTTTGAAACCATTTTTAATTTAAAGGGTACTCTCACTCCCCCAAATGACAGCAGTACTAATCATAGAGTAACATATTTGTTTCTGAGTGCTTAGACCAATATGTGAATTAAATTAATTCTTCCCACTCTTTTTCACTACCTTCTCTTTATCTTCTTTCTTCCTTTCCTGGGAATTACTGTAAGATAGTACTTATGGTATATATTTAACTGATGTTGAATTTTGACTGGAAATAGTAAGTCTAAAATCTAAAAATAATTAGAGGAATATTCCATACCTATTACTATAAAAATCAACTAAATCTATCTTATTTTTAGCCACGTGACTCTTCATTATGTTTCTGCTTCCCACCCCGTGTGGACTATGGCTCACACACAGGCGTGCACACACACAGAGCTTCCCCCTTGCTGATATAAAACACAATTGCTAGATTCCTAGCCCCATCCCCACTGATTTGGGAGGAGGCAGGTGAAGCTCAAGAATGTCTAACACAGGCTCCCAGGTGACGCCCACGCTTGCAATCCGGAGACCACTCTTTGAATCACATTTCTCTACATGCTGCTATCTCCATTACTAAACTCTAAACATATGGATTAGAGAACACTAATCCATATTTACTTGCTGAGTCGAAAGGCATTTTAAGAGGTTATCTAGACTAATCATCACTTTGAGCTACTATCCAAGGCTACTCCAATGAGGTGCCAAGTAAAAGCAGTTAAATGTAGTTTCAAGTCCCTGTCCTCATAGAAATAGAACTTTGTTGTTCTGGGTATTACATTTTGTTAATCTTGCATAAGAAACAATCCCATGACACAGTATGATATATGTTATCATGCATATAACAAATGACACATGACTTCCAAACCACAGTAGTTAATGCCTGGGGACAAAGGTAACTGGCTAATTGAGCTTCTTTAACTTGACCTTCAAATAATTGTCACCTCTCTGTATCCTCAATCATTAAACCTATTTTTTTTCTCATGAACTTTACTGAGGACTGATTTAGGTACAATAAGCTGCACCCATTTAAAGTGTACACCAGTCTAACTTTTAAAACTACTAAATTACTAATGACTTATTAATTTAAAATTATTCATCAATATGAGTAAAAATATTTTTAGAAAGCCTACACAACTGGAAAGTACGACATGCTTTTAGAAGGAGGGAGACATATGATTTTCTATTTTTGGAATCTATTGGGTACACATGATAGAAAGGCAAGCGGGAGTAAATGGGAATCAGGATGAGACTGTCCACAAGGACCTTGGAAAACCTTGGAGGTGCATCTGGCATCTGGCGCTCCTGAACTTGGCTTGGTGTGCTCAGATAGCAAAGGCTGCTCTGGGAGGATTTGGGCTGTGAGAATGGAGTGAAGGGGATGAGTCTTTGTCATGCTTTCATGGCTGTCTGTCACTTCCTTTATGTTCCCAATGTCCCCACCCTGGTAGGCCCCGTCTGAGTTATACCTAGATTATTATTAAAAACATCAGCGTTTCTGCTTGATTCCTGTCTCTCCCCATATAAACCTATATTGCATCTGTGTTTATGCCACTTTCCAACTAACAAAACTTCAGAGACTCTCAGGGTGAAGTCAGAATCTTCCCTCTGGCATTTGAACCCCTCAACGGCGTAACCTGTGCCTCATCCACTGATGTCGCCTAATTTCAGAGGCAAATCACCTGCGGCAGATGAACGGCTCTGTTGACTCGCTCTTACCTTCATGTCTTCCTGCCTGCCGGAAAATCCTTTCATTTTCCTTACCTTTATTTCATGGTCCAAATGTAGTTCTCTATCAACTTCATGCACACAATGGAGACTTGATTCCCTCAGAATTCCCTCTCCCCATTTTTGTAGATCTTACATTCTGAACTACTCATTTTACACATAATCATGAACTGCTTTGGATTTGTGTTTAATAGTTCATGGGCATATGTTCTGTCTCTCAAGTGGAATATAAACTGCTTGAGGTCAGGGACCATGCTGTGGAATACTTCTTGGATTTTAGGATTGTAAGTAATTACAGTAATAAAAAAAGATACCTTAATGTGTAACTAAATGTCTTATTGAGACTTTCCACATAAATCCATGAATCTGAAAACAATCTTTTGTTAGACCATGTATCTTGTTTTATTTTAAAAATACGCTATTTTTATAGGCACTAAGGGAATGCAGAGTAGTGATAATAATGACGAACATTTATTGTGTTTTTACTGTGTGTTGTGCACTTTCCTCAGTGCTATGCTGTGTAGTAACTGCCTTAATCCTCCTGACAACACACAGAGACTGGTGCTATTATTATCCCCATTCTATAGCCATGGAAACTAAGGCACAAAGGGTGAAGTCATTGGCAAGGTCAGAAAGCCAGACTCGAGGTAGCTGGGCCTGGTGCCCACTAGCTTAACCACAGCACACACTGCAACTCATTCATACGAGAAACACACGAAATGTAGGCTGTGTTGAGAAATAAATAGCAGAACTGTAATTAGGGGCCAGAGGAAAAGGTTGTGAAGACCACGTCAAGATTTATGCCTGCGAGACGGTGAGTAGGAACATGTCCTCTGTGTAATGAAGGTGTCATATTCTAATAAACACAGGAGAAGGAAGAGTTCATTATCGGTAGGATCTATTTTTAGATCCTTTTTCTTATGTCATTATGAAGAAAATATAAAGTCTCCAATTTGCTCTGTATATGACAGGTCTATTTTTTTTTAAGATTCTCTATCTAAACTGTATTTTCCTGAGTTTTTCCATTAAAAATCTCCTTTTCAAGCCCAGCAAATGTTTAATCTTTTCTACTCTAATAGCTGGAAATTCTCCCTTGGGGGTCGTAAGCTCTTTAAATATTTTTAGGTTGCCAGATTTCTTCTGTCGGCTCTCCAGGAAGCCAATTTTGTTCCTAAGAGTAGTCCAGCTCTGTCTTTTGCACACTCACTGCATCACAATAAAATGCTGCCTAATTACCACCTTTGTGGGATCCCAGAGGTGTGAGTATTTGTCTCCAGGCTATTGCTGTGGACTATAAACTCTTCTCAGAGGAGAGATAAACCTCTTCATTATTTAAGCCTCCAGGTCTGGTAACATGAGTTTACTCCATTCAAATTGTTTCCATCTTGTAAAAGAAGTGATCAAATGAGACATGCAACTCACCTTGAGATAATTTCTAAAGGGAGTAGTTAACGGAATCTTCCTTCTGGGTGGTGCCCAGTTCGAAAGGGATACTGGAAAGTCAAATCCTTTTATTATCTTATGTCTTCATTTCTAGTTGGAGAAGGGAGTTCAGAGGTAAACAGATGAGGAAGTGTTACTTCTCCTGCGAAGACACAAAGTCTAGTATACTCTAGTGGATACTTTCTTCTAACTATGGCTTCTTTAAGAAATTTGAGTCAAATAGCTAAACCTATGTTTTTACTAGAAACTATTTTAATAGATAATATATTTATATTTATAAAATAAATGTATGCTTATTTGGCTTAACCCTAAAGTGAAACATCATATAAAACATGTATAATTTGTAGACACACTGGAATTCAATGGAAAAATACATTATTAAATAATGTATGATTATTTCCTTATTATCCACGGGGAAAATTACAGAATTGGCCACTCGTCGGCTATGTGCTTATCCTCTGAGATTTTTTCTTTTAAAATAGGAGGTATTCACTTTTCTAATCACCGTGCATAGGAAGTCCTGTGGACCGTTTTCAAGGGGAGCTTAGTGGAGGAACAGTGACGGGGATGGGAGGCTCTGTGCTGCTCAGATTCTCGCTGTGTGCACCATCTTATCTGTCAACAGTGGCAGTTCAGGAAAAAGGCCAGCTATCTATGTGATGGTGGCATTTAGAATCTTTGTGGTTTGAGCTCTCGGTCCAACTCTTGGATTTCTTTCCCAAGTGACCTCAGACCTATTTGACTTATGTACTTCATTTCTGGAACAAGCAGATGGATTTTTCCAGAACCACAAGCTGTGTTCTTTTAAAACTGTGATCACTTTCAGCAGCCACTGAGATGTACAAATAGTCCAAAGAGCAGTGGTTCCCAACCTTGGCTGCATATTAGAATCACTTGGGAAACTTTAAAAAAATACTGGTGCCCAGTTCCTCCCCACCAGATTAAATTTTAATTGGCCAGGGTGGGACCTAGACACCCGCAGGTGTGAAGTTCCCCAGGGGATTCCAGTGTGCTACAACTTAGAGAATCACTGCTCTAAAGACGTACTGAGAAGAAAGAGCTTCCCCTTCCCTCACTGGCTGGCTGCTTGTGCACCTTCAGACATGGTAGCAACAGGGGTGTTATATAGGTGATAATATAAGCTGCAAAATTACTGAATGGCTGCAATGAAAGGCACTGTCAAAGTAAAGAGGTTATAACAAGTATTACTCTTATTATTTTATTAGAAAACATTGCTAATACCAGACATCTATGGATTACCAGCTCAGTTATGAAGCACTTTCACATATACCACCTGTTTTGTCCTCATAGGCACCCTGTGAGGCAGAGAGGGAAGGTATGATTATGTACATTTTTTTTTTTTTTTTTTGAGACGGAGTCTTGCCCTGTCACCAGGTTAGAATGCAGTGGCCCGATCTCGGCTCACTGCAACCTCCGCCTCCTGGGTTCAAGCGATTCTCCTGCCTCAGCCTCCCGAGTAGCTGGGACTACAGGCATGTGCCACCACGCCCAGCTAATTTTTTTGTATTTTTAGTAGAGACGGGGTTTCACCATGTTAGCTAGGATGGTCTTAATCTCCTGACCTCGTGATCCGCCCGCCTCAGCCTCCCAAAGTGCTGGGATTACAGGTGTGAGCCACTGCGCCCGGCCGATTATGTACATTTTTATAAGTGAGGAAATGAAGGTCAGAAGGTTGAATGGGGCCAAACGTGGTGGCTCATGCCTGTAATCCCAGTACTTTGGGAGGATCCCTTGAGCCTAGGAGTTCAAGACCAGTCTGAGCAACACAGCAAGACCCCTGTCTCTACAATAAATTTTAAAAATTAGCCAGGTGTGGTTGGCACACATCTATGTAGTCCCAGCTATTCAAGAGGCTGAGGCAGAAGGATCACTTGAGCCCAGGAGTTCAAGGATGCAGTGAGCTATGATCCTACAACTGCACTCCAAACTGGGTGACAGAGTGAGACCCTGTCTTTAAAAAAAAAAAAAAAAAAGTAAACGACATGTCCAAGATCATACACCTTAATAGCTGGCAGCCTTGGGGTTAGAGTCCAAGTTTTTTTTGTTGCCATTCCCTTTCAACAAATTGGCACTATTATACCTTAGAATCCCAAACAGTTCTAGTCAGTTGCTGTGTGACCCACAGTTGTTTAACCTCTGTGAACCTCAGTTTCCTCACCTACAAAATGGGTATAATACTTGTACCTATTTTACAGGGCTGTTTTGAGCTCAAATAAGCTGAAAAAAGATAAAGCATCTCACAGACTATAAAAATAGGTACAAATATAAGCTGTTGCTATTATTATAACTAGTGGGAGAAGGCAGTAAGTTGAGAGAGGTCGCGTTATTTATAATGCTGTTATCCTGCTCTTAGGATTTTAAATGAAGCCCAAAACAAGAACATATCTTATTCTTTTTAATATAGTCTGCATTTGTTTTTGACCTAGTTTGTTTATTTACTAATTCAACATCCAGGGTTGCAGAATTGACCTGAGGAGACCAGGCTTCTGAGGGTCAAAAAAGCGTCTGAAGGAGACACACTGAGTGCATTCTGGGTTCACATTCCCCTCTTCTACTGCATTCCTGAATTTTCTGCCTCACAGCGGCATCTGAAGCAGTGGCTGTATGTGTCCTTAGCCACCCTTCAAGTTCACAACATGTCATATTACCTCATTTTGGCTCCCTGGGACTATTTTGGAGGACCTGAATTAGTCATGTGGGGTACTTGATTAAAAATCACTTGAACAGCCCTTTTCTTTTTGCTCAACACTGGGTCTCTGTTTGAGAGCAGACCTGGGTTAGAAGAGCAATGTCTGAGGTTTCTCTCATAAGGTGAAAATAGGGAATCAGTTAAGAAAAAAAGGCCGGGCACGGTGGCTCACGTCTGTAATCCCAGCACTTTGGGAGTCTGAGGCGGGCGGAACACGAGGTCAGGAGATCGAGACCATCCTGGCTAATCCGGTGAAACCCCATCACTATTAAAAATACAAAAAAATTAGCCGGGCATGGTGGCAGGCTCCTGTAGTCCCAGCTACTCGGGAGGCTGAGGCAGGAGAATGGCGTGAACCCGGGAGGCGGAGGTTGCAGTGAGTCGAGATTGCGCCACTGCACTCCAGCCTGGGCGACAGAGTGAGATTCTGTCTCAAAAAAAAAAAAAAAAAAAAAAAGATGAAAGAAATGGGTTCTTTAAGTCTCACTTTCATCATTCAATCCACTGTCAGTGAGACATCTGATGGTACTTAGTTGCAGATATAAAGAATCCTCATTTATAAGTACAGGTCATTTTATAACTATTTTTTTTTCATTTAGCACTGTCAAGTTCCACTATTTTTTTTCATAATTCTCTCCAGCACAGTGCCCTATGTGTAACAGATTTTCAATAAATGTTGTCAGGAACTTCTTTCTCTATCCTTAATCTCTATGACATTCATTCATTTGTTCATATAAGAAACATCTATTAGGTTTTCACTTTATGTCAGGCACTATGCTAGGGCTGGGGATACGAAACTGTAGAGACCTACTCCCCATTCTTAAGGAACTTGTCTAGTGGGAAAATAGAGAAGTGAACAGATGATTCAATTCAGAGTAAGTGCTGTGATGCTGGGGGCACAGGGTTCTATGGGGCACATGGAAAGAAGACCGGGGTTAGGGAATGGGTTCCAGAGGCAATGCCTGAGCTGATTCTTGAGGGGCAAAGAGGAGCTGGGAAGGTGACAGGTACAGTAGGGGAAGGTGGGTATAGGCAGAAGGAGGACACGTGTAGGCACAGAGGTCTGGGAGCATGAGGAGGCAGAAAACAAGGAAGAGAGAGCAGGCCAGGTCACCAGGTACTCTGCACTGCATCCTGCAGGCTGTGTTTGCTACACCTACTAGTAGTTCAGAATTAAATGTAAATGAAATAGGATAGAGAACATCAGAGCACAGGACAGTAACAGGACAGTAACTGAGGCCCTCAGTCCAACAACCTGCAAGGAACTGAATTCTGGCAACTACCATGAGAGCCTGGAAGCAGATCCTTCCCATGTCAAGCCTTCAGAAGAGATCCCAGCCCTGGATGACACCTTGACTGCAGCCTCATGAGACATCCTGGAGCAGAGAACCCACTAAGCTTTGACTGGATTCCTGATCCACAGAAACTGTGAAGTAAATATGCGTTGTTTTGAACAAGTTTGTGGTAATTTGTTATGCAGCAATAGATAACTAATATGCAGCCTAATTTATATTTGACTTCCTTTGCTTCCTTAGCTTCAGCCTCACATTCCTGACTTGACAACCCTCATACAGTGACACCTACATCAAACCCAAATACACTTTCATACATTCACACTCATCAGAGCAGCAAAAATAGAAATGTCAGATAATTCCAAGATATGATGAAGTGGGAATTCTCTTACACTGCTGTTCTGAGAGTACGTGAATACAGTTACTTTAGGGAACATTGATGAAATCTAGGAAAACTGAAGATGAACCCTTTGCTATCTATCATTCTACTTCTTGGATAAACTTTCCAAAACCTTTCACACATACGTACATGGAAATATTCAAGAATGTTTATTGTACAACCTTTAGTATTAGTGAAAGATAGAAATAAACTAGTCATCAACAGGAAATAGATGAATGGTATTATATGGTTACGGCAATTAAAATGAGGGAACTAAATCTATTAACATGTATAAATCTCAGAAATACATTGTTGAATAACAAAAGGCAACCTCAAGAAAGCATAGTATAACAACATTTATAGAAAGCTTGAAAATATGCAAAATATTATGTAATGCCTATAATATACAGATATGTAATAATAGTAAAAGAACATGAATCCAAAAATAACATCAAAATCAGGATGTGGTGAGTACCAGGGTTTCTTTTTTGTTATGCAACTCTCTATAATTTTTTTTGTGTGTTTTAAATTTAGAAAAACTAAAATGCTTTTCTATCATGAAGGTGTAAATCCTGGAACAGATCAAGAAGGAAGAAACATATGTTTCTTCCAAATCTTATGTAATTGCCATACTTACTTTATTTCATCTTAACTTCACTTTCAGACAGTAAGAACAGGTAACCAGCAATGTGGGAAAAAGGGATCAAGATGAGGTTGAGTAAGTGCTGTTAGAATCCTTTATTGTCAGTGACAATTTTTTTGGAAAGGTGAGACTTGAGAAGGGAGTGAGGCAGACCAGCGAACATAAGGAGAGAATATCAGGGAGAATAAAATGATGAACAGTTTGCTTGAATAGTTAACCATTTAGGAACGATTCATGTAAGCCAACGTTTATGATTTTGTATCATTTATGCACATAAATCACAAAGACAACCTCAAATGCATGAGAAACAGGAGGGAAGAAAGGAAATGGAATTTTCCTCCAAAACTCATCACTTTCAATTCTCTACAGTGGAAGTAGAACAGACTTAAGAAAAATAGGAAAAGAAAGGATTTCAGACATGGGAGGGGCCCTGGAGAGGGTTTGCATCTCCTTAGAAGGGGAAACAGGATCCCAGCTGTACTGCTCCTTTTTCATTCATACTTGAAATGTTCTGTGGTTGGGGTTGCCTGGCACAACACTGTCTTCTGTGAATAGAAAACCTGATCACAAGCTGCTGTTCCTCTGTGACATGCCACCTACATTGTAACATGCTTCAGTGGGTAAATCAGAGGATGACATGTTTTTCAATTCACTGGAAGATTCTCTGCATGGCACAAACGAGGTAATTCTTGCCAACATTTGCCTGAGTAATTCACTTTGAGTTATGTATTCTTCTACCAAATGCAAGGTCCTAAAACAGTTAGGTGAAAAAAGTGTTGCTAATGTATTAGTATCTAGCAGAGTATCTGCAATGACTTACTGCAGTGCTCAATGAAAATACTATTCCTCCAGCTATCACAGATGACTATATATCCATTCATTGAGTTATGTGCCCACAACATTCCAAGTGTTACAAATCCACTTAACAGCCTCAAGTCCTGGGTTTTCTGTTCATATTTCTGAATTAGCATAAAGAAATGCAAAATCATAAGCAAGGAGAATCCTCATAGATCGCTGCCAAGAGGTTTTGTGTTTATATGGCATACATAAGAAATATTTTGAGTTCCTGAAATGTGGAGCAGTTCTTTTTATTAGGAGTATGTGATTGAGTGAGTCTCACTTCTAATGGGAGACTGAGGCATAAGTATAGTAAGTTCATGAATAAAATAGAGCAAAAGCCTCATTTTGACTGGATAAGGCGGAAACATAGGTATTAGGTATTAGTATAAGGTTCTTCATTTCCTCCTCTTGTCTACTATCTCTTCGGATTACATGCGAGAAAAGGCAGCATCAGAGAGAGAAAACTGACACCTTGAAAATCTACCTTTTAAATCCTTCTCTTCCACTCAATCAAGTTCCATTGCACTGTATGAGGTCTCTGGTACTAGTTCCTGGCTTTCTTCATCATTAACTTTCTGCTTCCTCTCACTTGCTAATAACGAGTAAAACTGTAGCAAGTAAAGAAGCTGAATTTCTGCATATCTGAGAGAGGTTAGATTCCATATGGGTTCAGGCCATACTCTGATGGACAACTGCAGGCTCACCGCTAGTGATCCCTACAGGCCAGGCTGCGACTGGGGTCCAACAGTGACAACTGCTGTAGTGGAACAGGATCTTTGCTTTTCATGGACCTGAAATCCAGAGTACCTCTACATGTTAGGACTGGCCCCTTAGCTGCATCTCAGGTCATCTGGCTATTTAAGAACTCTCAATCCTCTAAAGCAGTGTTTCTTAAACCCTTTTGATGGACACTTATGGCAGGAAGTACATCTTACTTAACAATCCATATTAGTCAGGGTCCAGTCAGGAAAAAAGAAACTTTAAGTAGGTATTTTAAGAGCAAGAATTTAGCACAGGGAATTGATTAGACAGATGTTCAAGGACTGAAAAATTAAAAAAGGAACACTGGAGTAACACATGGGTTATAACTGCAAGAAACAGCTCCTGCCTGAAGGGCTGGAGATCAAAGGGAGGAGAGGAGGTTGGGGTTTGTAGGAAAGGCCTGCTGAAGCTGGGGCACAGGCTCCTGAAGAGGGACACTGTCTGGCTGCTGCTGCAGGTAATGTTTTGGGGTGGAGGGAGAAGAGATGCGATGAGGCTGGTTGAGATACAATAAGAAGCTGGAGACAAGTAAAACTGACACCAGGCTAAAAGTCTGTGGCAGGAGTGATGCTGCCAAGCATAGCAGGCCGTCAGGAAGGAGCAAGTTGCTTCCCTCTCCTCCAGCCTTGTGCTCTTCCTCTGGTCCTGCTGTGCCGCCCCTGCCTCTCCACTCAGATGACAGAGGAGAAATGTGGTTTGCACAATTCCAGCCCCACCAACACAGAGGACAGAGGGTAGGTTTGAAGCTGAAAGATGACAGCTCAGTAACTGCCATACTATACTTGACCCTAACCACGCACATCCCCTCTGGATTTCATTTTCTACCGCATTCTATTGCATTCTACTTTACCCTGCGCTACCTTACCTTATCACTTTTTAAACATTACAAAGCTGGAAGAGACCTATCACATTGACTTCACGACCTACTAACAGACTGTGACCCACAGTGAGGAAAACTCTGTTCTAGATCTTTACGGTAAGAGGGCCTGAATGTTGGAATTCAGTGCTACTTACGTACTGAATTCCTTCCACAGCAACAGCGACTTAAGGAATTACCTCCCAAGGTACTCCTCCACTGAATATGTATGGAGGCCCACAGTTCTATAGGCTTCAGGGAAATTTATATCAAGAGGCTGCAAATGTCCTGTTTAGTACTAGAAGAGGGAGAGCTACCAGATAAAGGAGGTTTTGCTAACGGGAAAAGTTAAAAGAACTACCAATCAAAAACATTTATTGTGCCCTTATTATATGTAGGGTATTATGAAGGTGTTTTTGAGAATACCCAGAAATGCACATTAGAGGAGCTTGAAATATAGTGAGAAAAGACAAAAAGCCAGTGAGTAAACAATAGATGAGCAGCCACTCAGCAGTATGGTCAGCTGTCAAGGGAGTGAGATTGGCAGGAAATACTCTGAGCACAGAGCAGGGTGATATGACTGAGCAGGAACTATCTGGAAAGGTTTCATGTGAAGGTCTGTTTTCAGAATACGTAGACCTTAGATAGGTAAGGCGCTGGTATCTCAGGCGAACAGAACAGAAGTAATAGAACAAGTTAAGGAAGAGTAGGCCTGCTTGTGCAGTGCTGGAACTTGTAGATCAGAACTAGCAAGAGAAATTGCAGCGCCAACCACGGCTGAGGCGGAAGCTTGCAAATGGAGAAGGTGTAGTGACTGAACCTTGGCAACTATCCTCACGTTTAAGAAGCAGGTAAAAGAGCTGGTGAATAACACAATGAAGTCTGGTTGGAAAGCTCTGAAGAGATCCAAGGTCAAGGACCCACCAAGGAGGGTGGTCAGCAAAGTCAAATGCCAGAGAGGCCAAGAACTCCAAGAACTGAGGAAAAACCTCAACTGTAAACCAGATGCGCTGTAAATGAGGGTGGTGGCTCTTGACCACACTGCCTGTGTGGATTAATGTGCTACTACTTTCAGCTCCATCTTTTGGATTTGTATAGGGTGTTTAACTATCACTTGAACAGGTCCAAAGTATCTGGTGAAAACAATAAACTATGGTATACTATCGGTCCTTATTCGTTCCCACCTGTCCACAGCCATGCCAGGCATTTTAAGGCTGTGCTTGAGTGGCTTGTGGTCTTCCCTCCCGTGACTGCCCACCTCCAACTCACTTTTGTGACAGCTTTTATTTGTGCTGCTGTCATCCATTCTCAAGTGGCCTGTCCTGCTGAGCTGATTTTCTGGGATCCTGGCTTCACAAAACAAGGAGCGTTATGCATTGGGACTTTGTCTTTGGAGACTTCGTCATGGCTGTAGGCTGCACTACAACCTTGGCCAGCTGCCTTGCAAAGAAAGACAAGTGATCGGTCACATGGGAAACCAGATCAGGAAGAGATGGATCCGGTGAACCTATCATCCCTACTACAACATGTGTTCAGCTGGTGGCAGATCAGTAACATCTTCTCCAGGAGTAAAGGAGAATTTATTTACATGCTCATTACATATGCAGAGTTGTGACCAAATTGCTGCAGGTGACAGGTCCAAGTTCCTACAAGGATGTCCTATGGCTTCATACCAGACTTTGTTCCGGACTTCATCTCTTAAGTGCTTTCATTTCTTCTGTACAAGCTATGGTTACTTTGGTTTCTTTTCTTCCTCTTAGACAGCAGATTCCAGCTATTATCACATAGCTTCCTCATTTATACTAGAGTAAACCATTATTATGGATGTAAGAAAATGGGTTTCATAAGCGAACCCACTGTGAAGTTAGCCAGGACAGGTGTATTAGTCCGTTTTCATGCTGCTAATAAAGACATACCCAAGACAGGGTAATTTATAAAGGAAAGAGTTTTAATGGACTCAGTTCCATATGGCTGAGGAGGCCTCACAATCATGGCGGAAGATGAAGGAAGAGCAAAGGGACTTCTTACACAGCGGCAGGCAAAAGAGCTTGTGTAGGGGAACTCCCATTTATAAAGCCATCAGATCTCATGAGACTTATTCACTACCATAAGAACAGTATGGGTGAAACCACGCCCATGATTCAATTATCCCCACCTGGCCCTGCCCTTGACAGGTGGGAATTATTACAATACAAAGTGAGAGGTGGGTGGGGACACAGCCAAACCATATCAACAGGTCATGTACGTAAGCTGCTTAATATTTATTGAGCAGCTACACTGTGGACTGAATCAAATAGAATATGAGGATACATATGTGAAAAAATATTATTTTAATAGCTGGCTCCAGTGTTCCTCTTGGGAAGTTACCCTGTGTAGGAAAAAGCTTTGGTAAACAGTTTAGGAATGGTAGGTAGCTACGAAGGCACAAATTAGGAGATGGAAATAAAAGTATTGCATAAAGAGAGAAGAGAGGAGGGGAGAGAGGGGACCAGAGAGATGGTACGATAGTGGGAGGTTACAGGTTATGATGAAAAAATGGGGGTAGGTGGTAGGCGGATAAAAATATCACGGGAGGAACTGAAGGACTTTTAAGAGCAGGGATTTCTAATTTTAGGTTTTTTGCATCCTTAATTTAAAACCACTCATCTGCTCCAAACCTTCCAAAGAGTTGGCTATAGAAACAACCAAAGAAAAGGGGCTGATTTCGACATTATGTGTCAGCAGTAGAGAGAAGAGAGTTGTAAGAGGTGATATGTGGAGAAGGCTAAGTGTTCAGGAAAAGCAAGAACTGAGAGCCAGAAGTGACGGTGCAATCCTTGAGAGGACTTTGGCCGTGGGGAACAACAAAAGGTGGATAAGGGACTCAGCCAAGTTCAAGAAAATCTCTGTGGTAGGATGACTCAGCTGGATTACAGAAGCCATTTTTGTTATTTTCAACCATAATTTTTCAGGAGACATTCATTGTTAGAAAATGACAAGCTCACGAATTCACTCCCCTTCCTCTTTTTTTCTATTAAATCTCTGGGCCTCAGTTTTCTCATCTATAAAATGTAGAGATTGGGCCTAGAATATCTCTGTGGTTTCCATTAGAGTCTATAGCTCTAATAATCATAACAACACATTTTTATGTTCTCTTTTGAGGTAAATTTAGAGGCAGTGAAATGTACAAATCTTAAATGTCCCATTCCAAGAGTTTTGACAAATGCATATACTTCTGTAACCGAAACCCTTAGCTATAGAGTTTTTTCATCACTACAAAAAATTCTCTCAAACCCCTCCCCGACGGCCAACCACTATTCTGACTTTTATCACTATTGATTAAATAATGAATATTTAATAGCTATTGTTAAATGCTAAGCTTTGTTTTATAGAGCTTCATCAGTATTAAGGCGTGTATTTCTTACAAGAGTAGCAGATGGATATCTCCATTTTTGCAGATCAAAACGTTAAGAGGTGAGAAAGGCGCCCCTGGTCATCAGCTACCAAGCATAGGGGCAGGACGTGAACTAAGAATTCGTTTTAGAAGCCCACGCTCTTAACCTGTTTATCCTAGAGTCCGCAAACGATTGCCAAGAAACAGCATAAATCCAAATTCGGTCGAAAGCAATGCCATTTGCAAGCTCTAAAACCTCCTGAATAATCCTAAAGGCCATATGTATTCCATCTTATCGAAGGATTTCTTTCTATCCCACTCCCCAGAGAATGGAGAAACGGGGTGCGAAAGACTTCAATTCGGTTTGACTGGAGAAAAACACAGAGGTGGCGTAGGATCCATACATCCCATGGGGGCAGACCCAGCGGCGGACGCCTGGACAGGCGACAGGGAAAGGCACTGCGACGCCCCGGGTGCCCCCTCCTTCGACGCCACTGGCATCTCCTCCGAAAGCAGCAGGCATGAAGGTGCCCCGCCACGGGGGCTGGACGCAGTGGAGGCAGGCTCATCAAGCACGACCAGAGCTCAGTGGGCCACACATCCTCCTCAATGTCACTGTCTGCCTGCTCTCCCACCCCGCGCCGCTGCGCCTCCCTCCCCCCGGCAACCTGGGCGGGAGTCCGAAGCTCCGCCCCAGAGCGGACTCACAGCCCCAGCGCTCCCTCCCGCGCTGCGCCCACGGCGCGGCCGCGGCTGCCATGGCAACCTTACGCCGCCGCCGCCGCCTCTTCACGCACGTCGCGAGCTAACGGACTCGGCGGCGGCGGCGGCCTGCGCCCCACCCCCACCCCATCTGGACCTCATCGCTGAATGTGCCCGGACCTGCGCCTTCTAGGTAATGAATCCGAGAGAAAGGGGCGAGGGCGAGACGGCAGGTGGTGCAGGGCTCTAGCCAACAGCCCCTCCTAGCCTCCCACCGCCGGAGACGCCAGGGCAGTGGGCTGCGGGGTTCCTCGGGCGCTGGCTCCCGTGCGGGGACGGGGAGTGGCGCGGGAGCGCCAGGGTCGCGGTGCATCATGGGGATTGTAGTTCAGTGGCTCCTCGGGCTCGCGGCCTTGGTGGGGTAGCTGGGACTGGCGAACTACAAAGCCCGTCGGCCCCGACCGCCGGGAAAGACCGATAAACTTTGAGCGGACCGGGACAGAAAAAAAAATCTCTCTTTGTCTTGAGGGGGCTGTTGGGTGGTCGCGGACCTGGGCTCTGTGCGTTGGGAAAGGGAAGTGGAGGTGAGCCTCAGGCTTCCCGCCCTGTCGCTGGGCCCGCCCCAGCTGCAGCGCTCAGCCCCACCCCGGCTGGGCCACCGCCCTGCACAGTCTCAGGGATGAGCAGCCGCCCAAGCTGCAGGGCCTCGGGTCTTCGGCGCCTCTGACCCTCGCAGGTTGCTGCCTCTCGGTGCAGAACCGTATGTATGTCACACATTGGATGTGAGACCTGAGAAACTGTGTTTTAACAGGTTTTTCTCCTTTCCTGGATACGTTTATTTCTGGGTTAGTCATGTTTGTTTTAAAGTAGCTCAGAGGTGTTTGCATATTAAACCCATCAATTGGTAATTACTCAAAGGAGAGTAATGTTTAAAGGTTAAGTGTGGAAATAGATAAAAAGATGTCATTGCGATTATATGGTGGTATCTGGCATTTTTAACTTTTTGCATTTTTGCATTTTATTTCTTGAGGTTCAAGGTTGTGAAATGAGTGCTCCACCCCACCCCCACCCCTTGCCAGCCTGAACACTGCCTACACATATTTTGATTAGTTCAATTTTAAATTACGAGTAACTTTTAAAAACAGACTTTTTTAGCAGTAGGCAGCAATAATTATTTGATTATTTCAGTGTTATTCAGAATTTCTCAACATGTTTTCGGAGGGAAAAATACCATGTTTTAATTATTTAGTTAATTATTTATATATTTGTTATGTTCAGGAGTACACTTGAGTCCTTAGAGTTAACTCAAGACTTGGTGGTAAAGGAAGCTGACACAGATTTACGAAACCTTCCTTGACGACCCTTTAAAATTTTTCAATAGGTAGATAGCCATCCTAGAAATTTACTGCTTTATGGAGTAAGTTGGAGAATTGTTGATATTATTGTGAGTTTGTGTGTGTGTGTGTGTGTGTTTAAAAACAAACAAAAAGACCACAAATCCTATAAAACTTTCTCTTAATTAAAATGAAGTTGACCTGTGTAAATTTTACTTGAGGTTGCAATTTTGTACAAGGAGATGGAAAGTAGGTTTAGTAAGACAGGTAGAAAACAAAATTGAGGCCTTATGTGATACAATATAAGGTTTGAAGTATTTTATTTATTCATTCAAAATGTGTTAAGAACCTGTGTGCCAGGCATTATGCCGGGTGGTGAGAATAAAGAGATGAAAAAAGATGGTCTATCCTGCATGGGCAGTCTTGTCATCACAATAGTGTGGTAGAGATATGTGCAAGTTGCTATAGGAGCCCAGAGGAAATAATCACATAACAGTAACATTTATTGAATATGTCAGGTGCTGTGAGGAGTATTTTGCATGCAGCTCCTTACTTAATCCTCAAAACAGTTGAAGTAGTAGTTACTGATTTTTAGAGATGAGGAAACAGGCTTTAGAGGCCTTGCACAAAATCATAGTTGGTAAAGTGTGAACCTGGGGTTTCAGCCCAGGTGGGTCTGGTCCTGATCTCAAGCACTGACCAGTCTCTGTCAATTAGTAGAAAGATCCTGACTCTAAGGAAGTCGGGGAGGCCTTCAGTATGATTTGACTTTTAACTTGTGTTAAAATAGTTGAATAAGCTTTCCACTGGAGTGATGATGAGGAAAGTCATTCTAGGACAAATGGATGGCACAAAATGAGCAAAGGATAGATTGAAGAATGAGTATTTTGTATTTGGGAAACGCTAGGTAGTTCTGAATGACTGGATCCCAGAATACTTGCAATTAGTGGGTGAGGCCAGATCTTAAAGTACTTAGCACCATATTCAGAGTTTAGAATTTTTCGGCCGGGCGCGGTGGCTCACGCTTGTAATCCCAGCACTTTAGGAGGCCGAGGCGGGCGGATCACGAGGTCAGAAGATCGAGACCACAGTGAAACCCCGTCTCTACTAAAAATACAAAAAATTAGCCGGGCTTGGTGGCAGGCGCCTGTAATCCCAGTTACTTGGGAGGCTGAGGCAGGAGAATGGCATGAACCCGGGAGGTGGAGCTTGCAGTGAGCCGAGATTGCGCCACTGCACTGCAGCCTGGGCGACAGAGCGAGACTCCGTCTAAAAAAAAAAAAAAAAAAAAAGAATTTTTCTTGACATGGGGCAGTCACTGAAGAATTTTAGCTAGAGTGGTGGTGTCATCAGCTTTGTATTTTAGAAAGATAACTCCAGCTCCAGTGTAGAGAATAGACCTGGGAGGGGAAAGATTAGAGGCAGTAGAAAAGCCAGTTGTATAATAGAAAAAAAACAAAGTCCAGTAGAGAAATGAAGAGAGTCTGAATTAAGCAGTTGGAGTTACAGAAAGACATGAATTCAAGGAATATTTAAGAGATAAAATTGATATGACTTGGTAAGAGTTTGGATGTTGGGAGTTAGATTTGGAACTCTTAGCTAATTGATTCCTCAGTTTCTGGCTAGCATGACTGAGGTAATAGTGAACCCATTGATTGAGATGAGGAGCTGGTTTTTATTGGGGTGAAATATAAAGATATTAGTTCAGTTTTGAGCATTTGTTTGAGGTTCCTGTGGGATATTCAGGTGAAGATGCATTTGAGTCTGGAGTTCAGAGAGAGAGCAGGCTGGAGTTAGAAGTTTGCATATAGATAAGTAGTTAAAGCTACAAGGGAGAATGGACCAGCTCACATTGGAGTAATGAGTAGAAAAGAAAAAGGAAGAGGTTTGGATATGGAACTCTCATTTAAGAGATGTGTGTAGGCTGGGCACAGTGGCTCGCGCCTGTAATCCCAGCACTTTGGAAGGCTGAGGTGGGCAGATCAGGAGATCAAGAGATCGAGACCATCCTGGCCAACATGGTGAAACCTCGTTTGTACTTAAAATACAAAAATTAGCTGGGCATGGTGGTTCACACCTATAGTCCCAGCTACTCAGGATCAGGAGGCTGAGGCAGGAGAATAGCTTGAACCCAGGAGGCAGAGGTTGCAGTTAGCCAAGATCATGCCACTGCACTCCAGCCTGGTGACAGAGCGAGACTCCCTGTCAGAAAAAAAAAAAAAAAGAGTTGTGTGTATGTGTTTGCAGAAGGAGCCTACAAATGAGACCCTGGTTAGGAGGCAGAGAGGAAGAAGAAATGGGAGAGAGCATAACAAACAAAGGAGGGGAAAATAAGGAAAGAAAGTAAGTTGTCTAATTTTGTGTCTACAACTTATTTTCTGTATGATCATAGGCAGGTCTCCAAATCTGTACCCTTATTTCATATGAGGTGTTAATACTGTTTTTTTTGATTTTGGGAAGTTGAAACAGTTTAGTGGAGGTAAACCCTAAAGTGCTCAACAACTGACAGCATTTCTTTTGCTTCCTTACTGTGTGGCAGGACTGCCAGTTCTGTCTGATAGAAAGGCCCTATTCTGTGACTTGACTTGAACATATTAAGCAGGTGGATCAGGTATTAGTTATATTACAAAGTGATGATTAGAGTCTGAGGACTAATCAGTTTTTTTTAAGATGAAGCTTCGTTTAATGCTATAAAATGTTATTGTATAGGGCATTAATACCAATGTGCTTTTGCCTTGTTTTCATCTTCAAAGAAACAGAAAGTTCCACTAGATAATATGAGAGCCTAATGGCTCTAAAATTCTTCAATTCTGACAGTATTTCATGTCTGGACTGATTTGTGATTTCACTGATATTTGAGCATCTGTAAATGAAAATATGTTTATATTTTAATGTGCTCAAGAGTATTTCATTTTATTTTTTTTTTTTGGAGACACGGTCTGACTCTGTCACCTAGGCTGGAATGCAATGGTGCAGTCATAGCTCACAGCAGCCTTGAACTCCTGGGCTCAAGCAGCCTTCCTGTCCCAGCCTCCCCAATGGCTGGGATTTCAGGCACGTGCCCACACCAGGCTCAACATTAAACATTTTTCTCCTCAGTGATAACTATACTTACATATGCTAGTCCCAGGGAAATTGTGCCCTAGAATACCTGATAAAAGTGAGATATAGGCATTTGCCAGATAAATTCAAGGCATAGATTGTGAGAGTCGTTTAAAAAAAATGGGGTAGTTTTTCAAGGTTGTTTAATCTTCACTGGATGTCTTTAGATATGTTTCTTTTGCTGGGGTATGGTTTGATTGTGGTCCTAACTGAACGAATGGCAAAGGAGTAAATGACCTTTTAAGTCCTTTTGTAACTTTGTTCTGTCCATTAGTAATTGTAAAAGCTCCTATTAGGCAGCCTATTAAAAAGTGAGCTTTGATTTTAAATCTTATTCTTTTTAATATTTTGCTATGAAGCTGTTTTTATTAAACACTTTTTATGGTTTTTAATCATATCTAAGTATTGTTTTGCATTTTGTAAAGAATTTAATGCTTAGTTGCTGACCCCCCAATTGTATTTACTTCCCAGGGTATTATAGAACTCTTTAGAATGGTTATGTTATGGACATTTATCAAACACATGCCTTGCGTTTCAGTTCAAGAAACATTATTGTGTGTCTTTATGTCAAACAGTGCACCGAATGATACATGATACATGAATAAGATCTGGCCCCTCTCTCAAAGGATGTACATTTCAATCAATGCTCAGACTAGTTTTGGTATACTCACTCTTGTGTTTTTTAAGGAAATCGTCTCCAAAAAACAATGTATTTTATTTCTTATTTTCTTAGCTTTTATGTGTTTGAGGGACAAACAATATAACTTCATTCGCTGTATTTCAATAACTTGTTCCTTCATTCTCGTTTATTCCTGTCTCTATAAGTGTCTTTATATGTCAGTATTCTTTTCTTTCTGATGTTTTCCTCTTTCCATTTTTCCTGGTGATTTGGCAGTAGGAAGAGAAATGAATGAGAGAATCAGTAGTGACTGTTTTTTTTTTTCTGACCTACTTATGTGAGAGTATGGATGATTGGTATTTAACACATAATTCCTGATACTTTTATACTCGTATTTTCTCTGCATTATTAGATATTATTTGAAGTCAAGAATTTTATGTTAGTAAACTCCACGTGGCCTTACACTGTTTCTTATATGTATATAGGTTATTTGCTTAATGTGGTAGATGCTTACTAATTAGTTTAGATTGGATGATGAATGGATGAGTAAGTAAACATGATAATAAAATTACTTGTTCAAAGACTACTTGAGTCTGGGTGTGGTGGCTCTTGCTTGTTATCCCAGCACTTTGGGAGGCTGAGAGGGGCAGAACGCTTGAGTCCAGGAGTTTGAGACAAGTTGCCTGGGCAACATGGCGAGACCTCATCTCTGCAAAAAATACAAAAATTAGCCAGGCGTGGCTGTGCACACCCATGGTCCCAGCTACTCAGGAGGCTGAGGTGGGAGGATTGGTTGAGGCTGAGAGGTCGAGGTTGCAGTGAGCTGAGATTGCACCATTGCACTCCAGGCTGGGCGACAGAGTGAGACCTTGCCTCAAAAATAAGTAAATACATACATACATATATACATACTTCATAAAATAAAGTAATATGAAGCAGATGGTTTTGAAAGATTTTAGGCTGTTCAAAGCACTATGAAATTAAAAAGCAAGTAGTATTTAATTATATAGGCAACCGCAACAAAATACCTTTATTTCTGTTAATAAGCCTTTTATATTTATTTTTAGATTAGCTGTGTAACTTTAAAGGAATTTGAGGCAGTAAATTGTAATAAGCTAGGAGGACAGGCGCTGAGTTAGACACATCTGGGTTCAAATCCAGGCTCTGTGGGCAAATTATTTAAATTCTTTAAAGCCTCAGTCACCTCCTCTGTTAAATGGTGGGTAACTGTTATTGTTTTGTAGTGTTATAAGGATTAGATGAGATAATGCCTAGAAAAACATTTTTATCGTATTACTTGGTGGGGAGTTAGTATTCAATAAACATCGCTACTATTATTTTTGTGCTAAAAAGGGTATTTACGCACTTAAGATAAAGTTTATAGGTTTTTTTTTTGTTTTTTTTTTTTTTTTGAGACAGAGTCTCACTCTTGTTGCCCAGGTTGGAGTGCAGTGGCGCCATCTCGGCTCACTGCAACCTCCGCCTCCTGGGTTCAAGCTTCTCCCGCCTCAGTCTCCTGAGTAGCTGGGACCACAGGCACTCGCCACCACGCCCAGCTAATTTTTGTACTTTTTTAGTAGAGACGGGGTTTTGCCATGTTGGCCAGGCTGGTCTTGAACTCCTGACCTCAGGAGATCCGCCTGTCTAGGCCTCCCAAAGTGCTGGGATTACAGGCGTGAGCCACCATGCCTGGCCAAGTTTATAGTTTAAGCTGTCATCTTGAGACACAGTAACAGATGATCCACATTTTCTGTCCTTTGTAATATTTTAAAGCTGCCGGTAGAATTTAGAACATGAGCAGAAATTACTGTGATGGTTACTTTTGAGAAACGTTTAAGCTCTTAGAACCCTATATTAATATCTAGATTCTTTTATGTTTATGAACAGTTTTTTTTTGTTTCTAAAATATTTGAGAAGCTATTTCTATACATGTAAAAAATAAATGAAAAGCCTTCATTACTACATACATTCTTTTGTAATGTCTGGGTTTGTGGTTGTTTTCTTTATTATTCATGGCAAACTGTAGTCCTTGAGACTATTACCCAAAATAAAGAGATGGGAGGCATTGTGGTTTTCAAAATTAACTGTTTTGTTGATTAGCACTCACATAGTAGGTTCATTTATTGTGCTTGAAACATACTTCAGGATGCATTAATTTGAGAAGTCATGGTTATGTGTTTCCTTAATTGCTTTTATTTATAGCAGCCATTGTATGACATAAACTGGACTTCGGTGATTTGGAGAAACATTTTCTTTTTCATTAAACATGTAAAGCCTAGTCATATTGATAAATGGTTTTTCATTTGTGGTACAAAATACTGAATCATTGTGGTACAAAATATTGAAAATAAAACTTGATTTGTTGTTTTGCTTACCACTGTTCTAATTAGCGTTATTTAGTTCACATTGCTATAGTTCAGGTTACTTAGGTGTTTCTGAAATAGGCATCTACTTTCAGGAATTTACAACTTTTAGGAGGAAAAGGAACAATATGAGAAAAATATGGAAGTGTCAGAATAAAAATAGTTTAAAGCAGAAATTATTTTCTTAGCCTTATATGTATTTTAAGTATTACTGAATTAGATTGACATCATTCACATAAAATTAGTTTAAAAAATGTTTTATTTCCTCTTTAAAAACCATTACTGTGGAGACAAAAGAATGATAAATATTATGATTTCATTTGTAAAAGGAATTATAAGTGACATCCCTGGTGGGATTGGGTTCTGGATACAAGCTAGCTTTTCATTTTTTCAATTATATGTCTTAATCTTGGCATGAGATAAAAAATTCAAGTATGTTGGGAGAGAAAGTTTGTGTGTGTGTGTGTGTGTGTGTGTGTGTGTGTGTGTTGTGGGTGATGGTAGATTTAAAGGAGAGAACAGAAAGGTTGGAGATGTAGCTGAAAAGATGGCTTTATGTGTTACGTTTAGATCTGAGTCATGAAACAGTTACGAAAATAATTATCTGGGACCAGATAAAGCAGTATTCCTTCTTGATCTGAGCATGGACTTGGACTGAGCTCTTGTCAGTCTGAGCCTAGAACTCTCCTTGAAGGTATTATCTGGAGCATTCTGTATAGGGCAGCATTGCTGGGTGAGTTCAGCAGTAAATACTGTAAGAAGATGCTTAATTTATTTTTGAATACATAATAAACTCAAAATAAGAGACATTGTCAAATATTAGACATTGCTAAAATATTTTGTCTTTAGATTTAACCTGATATTTTAAAAAGAACTAGAAATTCTTCTAATTTCTATTAAAGGAGATTTAAAAAACTGTATGTTTCAACATTGACTAAAAGTAATTATAGTATAGCTTCTAGAAATTTATGATGAAAATTGAATCAGTTGGTTTCTTTTTTTTTTGAGGAAAAATTAACTGCTTCAATTATCTGTATTGACGTTGAGTTTAGAGTAAAAATATTCCTTACATTGATTCAGTGTTGTATGTGAGGTAATCGAGGCATTGATTCAGTGTTGTATGTGAGGTAATCGAGGCATTGATTCAGTGTTGTATGTGAGGTAATCGAGGCATTGATTCAGTGTTGCATGTGAGGTAATCGAGGCATTGATTCAGTGTTGCATGTGAGGTAATCGAGGCATTGATTCAGTGTTGTATGTGAGGTAATCGAGGCATTGATTCAGTGTTGCATGTGAGGTAATCGAGGCATTGATTCAGTGTTGTATGTGAGGTAATCGAGGCATTGATTCAGTGTTGCATGTGAGGTAATCGAGGCATTGATTCAGTGTTGCATGTGAGGTAATCGAGGCCTATGGAAATTACATGATTTGCCTGAAGTCACAACTAAAAATTTATGGTGCCTAGATTCATATCCAGGTTTTTCTTTTCTTTTTTTTTTTTAATTATACTTTAGGTTTTAGGGTACATGTGCACAATGTGCAGGTTTGTTACATATGTATCCATGTGCCATGTTGATTTCCTGCACCCATTAGCTCGTCATTTAGCATTAGGTATATCTCCTAATGCTGTCCCCGCCTCCCCCACCCCCCACCCCGCAACAGTACCCGGAATGTGATGTTCCCCTTCCTGTGTCCATGAGTTCTCATTGTTCAATTCCCACCTATGAGTGAGAACATGCGGTGTTTGGTTTTTTTGTCCTTGCGATAGTTTACTGAGAATGTCATATCCAGGTTTTTCTGTCTGAAATTTTTATGTGGCCTTTATCAAACATAAACTTGTATGGTTTGGTATACAATTCTAGGTTGCCAACCCCCGACACACTTACCCCTTGGAAGATATTATTTCACTGTCTCCAGGCTCCCACTGTTCCTCTTGAAGTTAGCTGCCAATATAATTTCTTTCCTTTGTATATAATTTGTCATTTTTTTCCATTTTAAATGTTCTTCAGTCTTACTACCTTGTCTCTAGGTGTGAACTTTGATTTGCTTTGAAACTGAAAATTATTGTCTTCTGCTAGTTTTGGAAAATTCTCAGCCATTGTGTTTTTGAATTTTCCCTTTCTTTTTTCTCCTGGAATTCATAATAGACATATATGATGGATCTTCTCTTTCTACTCTGCTGCATTTCTTAATCTTATTTACTTATTCTTTCTGTATATGCTGCATTGTGGTCAGTTTCTACAGCTCTGTCTTCTGGTTTACTGATTCTCCTTTCATCTGTGTCTAATCTCTTGCTTCCTCAGTCCACGGAGTATTTTTTTATTTCAGTGACTATATATTTTAATGCCAGAAGTTCTTTTTGATTATTTTTCAAATAAGCTTATTTATTTTAAAATTTCTTGTCCCTGTGTCTTTAAATGTACTTATTTTACAGTAGCTATCTAATAGATTATCAAGCACTTTAGAAAAAGGCCTTAATTTTGCTCTATGTTGTATTAATTGTCCCTCATAGTAGATTGCTTTCTTTGTATCTTGTAATTTTAGATGTAAACTCAGTGGAAATAAAGTAAAGCCTGGGTAAATGATATGTCCTGTACTTTTGTGATTTGTTTCTGTGAAGTGCCCTATGGAGAACTGATGAGTGAATAAACAAATTTTAGTATGTCTATATAATGGGATACTACTCAGCAATAAAAAGTAATTAATGATACATGTAAGGGCATAGTTGAATCTCAAAAGCATTATTCTAAATGAAGGAAATCAGAGTATATACTCTATGAGTTTATTTATTTTGCATTCTAGAACTGACAAAACTGCAGGCATACTTCAGAGATACTGTGGGCTTTGTTTCAGACCATTTTGGTAAGGCAAATATTGCGATAAAGCTAGTCACACAAGTTTTCTGGTTTCCCAGTGCATATAAAAGTTACATTTACACTATACTATAGTTTATTAAGTGTGCAATAGCATTACATCTAAAAAATGTACATGCCTCAATTTAAAAAGACTTTAAAATTTTTTAACTTTTATTTTAGATTTAGGGGGTACATCTGCAGGTTTGTTACATGGGTATATTGCATGATGCTGAGGTTTGGGATATAAATGATCCCATCACCCAGAGAGTGAGTGTAGTAGCCAAAAGATAGTTTTCCAACCCTTGCCTGCCTCCCTCCCACCTCTATTAGTTTCCAGTGTCTGTTGCTGCCATCTTTATGTCTAGGAGTATCCAGTGTTTAGCTCCCACTTATATGTAAGAATATGCAGTACTTGGTTTTCTGTTCCTGCATTAATTTGCTAAGGATAATGGCCTCCAGCTACATCCATGTTGCTGCAAAGGGCATGATTTTGTTCTTTTTGAAGACCATGCAGTATTCCATGGTATATATGTACCACGTTTTCTTTATCCAGTCCACTGTTGATGGATACCGAGATTGATTCCATGGCTTTGCTATTGTGAATAGTGCTGCAGTGAACATATGAGTGCATGTGTCTTTTTGGTAGAATGATTGGTTTTCTTTTGGGTATATACCCAGTAATGGGACTGCTGGGTCAAATGGTAGTTCTATTTTAAGTTCTTTGAGAAATCTCTATAAACTGCTTTCCATACCAACAGGGTATAAGTATTCCCTTTTCGCTGCAGCCTTGCCATCATCTGTTGTTAAAAAAGACTGTATTGCTAAAAAATGCTAACAATTATCTGAGCCTCAGCAAGTCTTAATCTTTTTACTGGTGGGGGGTCTTATCTTGATGGCTGCTGACAGATCAGGGTAGTGGTTGCTGAAGGTTGGGGTGGCTGTGGCAATTTCTTCTTCCTCCTTCTTCTTCTTCTCTTTTTCCTCTCTTCCTACTCCTCCTCATCCTTCTTCCTTCCTCCTCCTCTTTCTTTCTTTTTATTTTTTTTTTTAGAGGCAGGGTCTCACTCTGTCGCCCAGGCTGGAGGGCTGGAGCGTGGTGGTGCTATCATAACTTACTGCAGCCTCAAACTCTTGGACTCAAGCGATCATCCCGCCCCTGCCTCTTGAGTAGCTAGGACCACATGTGACTACTTTTTTTTTTCTTGTCCCTAGTACTTTATTGGTCACCTCTAGGCCTATGTGTGGCTGGGCGGGCTCAGGAGTGGGCGTCACTATTCAGCTCCCAGGTGGAGGCATGAGAAGGCCTTGGCTTAGCCCTCCAGGGTCCCAGACTGTGGTGTTTGGAGGGGCAAGTCTGGCCTTTCCTGGGTTAGCACAGGGCACCTAGGTAGGGGCACAGGTGGGCACCCAGCACAGGCACCTAGGTAGGGGCACAAGCTCACTATCCATTGGCCAGCCTAATTTTGTTTGGAGAAATATTCCTTGCTGTCATCCACGTTGGGCTTAATTGTGTCACTGCCAAGCTTCCAGCCAGCAGGACAAACTTCCCTGTGCTCATCCGTGTACTGGATGGTCTGGACCAGTTGCAGAGCCTCATCCAATGAGCGTCCCACAGGCAAATCATTAACAGTGATCTGGCGAAGGACACCCTTGCCATCAATGATAAAGAAGCCGCAGTAGGCAATGCACTCATCTGTTTTCAGCACACCGTAATCCTCAGACAAGCGTCTTGTCACGTTAGCAAGCAGGGGGATGTTCAGGGGGCCCAAGCCTCCCTCCTTCCGGGGGATGTTAATCCAAGCCAGGTGGGTGAACTGAGAGTCCACCAAGATGCCCAGCACTTCACAGCCCAGCTTGCGGAAGTCCTCGGCATGGCTGCTGAACACGATGATTTCCATGGGGCACACAAAAGTGAAGTCCAGAGGGTAGAAAAAGAGGACCACGTACTTCCCTTTGCAGTCTGACAGCTTCATCTCTTTGAAGGCGCCATTCACCATGGCTGTGGCCTTGAAGTTAGGGCCCGGCTTTCCCATGCACGCATTACCTGAGGCCATGACTGAACAACCTGCGTGGGCAAAGGCTAGATGCACGGATGATCACATGTGTGGACCCGCGTTCTCAGTGCCCATGTGACTAATTAAATTTTTTTTTTTTTTTTTTTTTTTAGAATTGGCGTCTTGCTATGTTGCCCAGGCTGGTCTTGAACTTCTAGCCTCAAGTGATACTCCTGCCTCGGCCTCCCAAAGTGTTGGGATTACTGGCATGACCCAATGTGCCTGGCCCAGGGCAATTCTTAAAATAAGACAGCAGCAAAGTTTGGTGGATGTATTGACTCTTCCTTTCGTGAAAAATTTCTCCATAGCATGCGATTATACTGTTTGATAGCATTTTACCCACAGTAGCAGTTCTTTCACAATTGGAGTCAATCCTTTCCAAACCCTGCTGCTGCTTCATCAACTAGGATTATGTAGTAATCTAAATCCTTTATTGTTATTTCAACAGTGTTCACGAGCATCTTCACCAGGAGTAGATTCCAGCTCAAGAAGCCACTTTCTTTGCTCATGCTTAAGGAACAACTCATCTGTTCAAGTTTTTTATTTTTTATTTTTTTGTAGAGATGGGGTCTTGCTGTGTTGCCCAGGCTGGTCTTGAACTCCTGGTCTTAAGTGATCCTCTTGCCTTGGCCTCCCGAAGTGTTGAGATTACAGTTGTGAGCCACTGCGCCCTACCCCGTTTATGTTTTATCATGAGATTGCAGCAATTGAGTTACATCTGCAAGCTCCACTTCTAATTCTAGTTTCTTGCTATTTCTGCCACATCTGCAGTGACTTCCTCCAATAAAGTCTTGAAACCCTCAGAGTCATCCATGAGGATTGGAATCAATTTCTGTAACACTCCTGTTAGTGTTAATGTTTTGACATCCTTCCTTGAATCACAAGTGTTCTTATTGGCATCTAGAAGGGTGACTCTGTTCCAGAAAGTGTTCAATTTACTTTGCCCAGTTTCATCAAAGGAATTCACTATCTGTGGCACCTATAGCCTTACAAAATGTATTTCTTAAATAATAAGACTTGAAAGTTGAAATAACTCCCTTATCCATGGGCTGCAGAATGGATAAGCAGGCATGAAAACAGCATTTATCTCTTTGTACATCTACATCAGAGCTCTTTGGTGACCAGGTGCGTTGTCAGTGAGCAGCAGTATTTTTAAAGGAATCTTTTCTTCTGTGCCATAGCTCTCAAAGTTGGGCTTAAAATATTCAATAAGCCATACTGTAAACAGATGTGCTCTCATCTAGACTTTGCTATTCCATTTACAGAGCACAGGCAGAGTAGATTTAGCATAACTCTTAAGGGCCCTAGGATCTTCATATTAGTAAATGAACATTGGCTTTAACTTCAAGTCGTCAGCTAAATCAGCCCCTGACAAGAGAGCTAGCCTGTCCTTTAAGGCTTTGAACCCAGTCATTCACTTCTCCTCTCTAGCTAGGAAAGTCTTAGATGAAATATTTTTCCAGTAGAAGGCTGTTTTGTCTGCATTGAAAATCTGTTGTTTAGTGTAGCCACCTTCATCTGTGACCTTAGCTAGTTCTAGACAACTTGCTGCAGCTTCTACATTAGCACTTGCTGCAGCTTCTGCATTAGCACTTGCTGCTTCACCTTGCACTTTTGTGTTATGGAAAAGGCTTCTTTCCTTAAACCTCATAAACCAGTCTCTACTTGCTTCATACTTCTGTAGCATCCTCACCTCTTTCAGCCTTCATAGAATTGAAGACAATTAGGGTCTTGTTCTGGATTAGGCTTTGACTTAAGGGAATATCGTGGCTGGTTTGATCTTCTGTCCAGACCACTCACACTTTTTCCATATCAGCAATAAGGCTGTTTTGCTTTCTCATCATTCATATGTTCACTGGAGTAGCACTTTTAATTTCTTTCAAGAACTTTTTCTTTGCATTTACAACTTGGCTCTTTGGCACAAGAGATCTACCTTTTGGCCTATCTTAGCTTTCAACATGCCTTGCTTGCTAAGCTTAGTCATTTCTGGCTCTTGATTTCAAGTGAGAGACATGCAACTATTCCCTTTCACTTGAACACTTAGAGGCTATTGCAGGGTTCTTCATTGGCCTAATTTCAGTATTGTGTCTCCGGGGGAAAAGGAGGCCTGAGGAGAAGAGAGACAGGGCAACAGCCTATTGGTAGAGCAGTCAGAACACAGTATTTATCAATTATATTCACCTTGCTATAGGGCATGGTTTGTGGTGCTCCAATACAATTACAACAGTAACATCACTGATCACTATTAAAAGATATAATAAAAATGGAGAAGTTTGGAATATTGTGAGAATTACCAAAATGTGACATAGAGACACAAAGTGAGCACATGCTGTTAGAAAAATGGCACCGGTAGACTTGCTGGATGCACAGTTGCCACGAATCTTCAAATTGTAAAAAACGGTGTCTGTGAAGTGTAGTAAAATGAGGTGCGGTAAACTGAGGTGGGCCTGTGTAGGGAGAAGGGAACAGGAGAGTGCATGGTGAGAGCTGGAGGTCGAATGCAAAGTGGCAAAAGGGAGTTTTCTGGGGTGATAGAAATGTTCTTTACCTTTGTTGTGGTGGTAGTGGTGGTTATGCAGTTTATAAAGTTTTTAAAACTCATCAACTGTACACTTAAAATTAGTGGATTTAATTGTATGAAAATTATACCTCAATAAAGCTGATGTTTAAAAAGCAGGCAAAATTCATCTGTGGTATCAGAATAGTGATTAAAGTACTGACTGGGAGGGATGAAGGATCCTTCTGGGGAGTTGGAAGTGTTCTGTATTTTGAAGTGGGTGTTGCCTGGGTGTACACAGTGTATGTGCACAGTGTAAAAGGTCATTGAGCTGCACACTTAAGACTTGTGCACTCTAAGTTATATACCTCAATAAAAAAGGAAAAAGTTCTAAAGAAGGATTATAATATAAAGTTGAGAACATCTCCAAGAAAGTAGAGCAAAAGGACAGAGAGATGGAAAAAAGGAGGGAAAAACTAAGAAAATTAGAGGACCAGCCGAGGAAGTCTAATTCCTGGATAAAAGACATTTCACAACAGAAAAAAAAAAAAAAGAAACTTTTAATGAAATAATTCAGAATATTTCCTAAAATGGAAAGGCATTAATTTCTACATTGAGAGAACCCCAAATAGACCCATTTCAAAGCATATCATCAAAAATTTTAGAAAATTCACGTCAAAGAGAAGTTTCCAGGAAAGGGGAAAAACAAGTGATATGTAACGAATTAGGAATTTAAATGACTTCAGTGTTCTTAACCTAATATTGAAACCTAAAATGTATTAGGGAAATGCCATAAAAATTCTCAAGGAAAATTATTTCCAAACTGAGATTCAGTAGCCAGGCAAATTCTCATGGAAGTATGAGGGTAGAATAAAGGTATTTACAGACTTGCACAGTTGCAAAAATTTTTTCTCCCATCTGTAGAAAATGTGCCCCATAAAGGTAAGAGAGTGAAAAAAGAAAGAGAAAGACGTGATACATAAAAAAAAGGACAGCATAGAGGAGGCAGAAGGGCTCCCCAGGATGAGGGGAGGTACCAAGTTGAACAGCCTTGGAGGGTAGAAAGAGATAGTGTCTTTCTCCAGAGCAAAGGTCAGGTTTGCTTACAGCCTTGGAAGATACAGTATCTCCCTTTGGAACAAGGGGTAGGGAAGCATAAAACTTAACAGATTCAGGGTTCTCTAAGCTTAGGCCTCCTCTCCTGTAATTCAGACTACTTCCTTTGCAGGTGTTACATGGCGCTTTTCAAATTGCCCCATGGGAATTGGGGCTTGGGGAACTGATGGAAAAAAAAATACCTTGGGTTAGATTGTCTTCTGGAAGCTTTATAGTTTTAGCTCTTACATTTAGGTCAGTAATCCATTTGAGTTAATTTTTGTATGTGATGTGAAGTAAGGGTTGAGATTCAGTTTTTGTTTTGCATATGGATAGCCACTTTGTTTCAGGACCCTGTTGCTGGAAAAAATTGTCCTTCCCTCGTTGAATTGCTCTGGCACTTCGGTTGAAAATTAGTTGGCTTTGTATGTATGAATCTGTGTCTTGACTCTCTAGTTTCTTTCACTGATCTTTGTGTCTGCCTTTATGTCAATTCCACACTGTCTTGATTACCGTAACTTTATTTATTTATTTTTTTTTGAGATGGAGTTTCGCTCTTGTTGCCTTGGCTGGAGTGCAGTGGCATGATCTCGGCTCACCATAACCTCCTCCTCCTAGGTCAAAGCAGTTCTCCTGCCTCAGCCTCCCGAGTAGCTGGGATTACAGGCATGCCCCACCGCGCCCGGCTAATTTTGTATTTTTAGTGGGGACGAGGTTTCTTCATGTTGGTCAGGCTGGTCTCGAACTCTCAACCTCAGGTGATCCACCTGCCTTGGCTTCCCAAAGTGCTGGGATTATAGGCATGAGCCACCGTGCCCGGCCATGATTACTGTAACTTTATAGTAAATTTTAAAATCATGTAGTAGACATCGATACCCAACAGGCATTTTTCCCCTCAACCCCTTAGAAGTACCCCACCTGAATACATCTGTGTTAGTAAGTCCTCCTACTTTACTGTTTTTCAGAACTTTTGTCTATTTTGTGTTCTTTCATTTCCATATAAGTTTTAGGATCAGCTTGTCAATTTTTCCAAAAAAGGCTGCTGGGATTTTGATTGGGATTCCATTGACTCTATGGGTCACTTTCAAGATAATTTGACATCTTACGCATATTGAGTGTTTTTATTCATAAACACATACACACATATCTATTAATTTAGGTCATCTTTAATTCTCTTAGATTTTAATAGTTCTCAGGTTACAGATCCTGCACATATTTTGTTAAATTTATTCCTGAATATTTAATATTTTTTGGATGATTTTACTCTTTTTAGTTTCCAGTTATTTCTTGTATGTGGAAATAAGATTGATTTTTGTATACTGACCTCGTATGCTGCAACATTACACAACTCGTTTATTAGTTCTGGAGCCATTGGCAGATTCTCTAGGATTTTCTCCACTGACAATCATGTTTTCTGTAAATAAAAGCAGCTTTACTTCTTTTCCAATCTGCATGCCTTTTATTTTTGTATTGCTTTATTGCACTGGTTAGAACCTCAGTTCTAGTGTAGAATAGAAGGGGTGAGAGCAAATATCCTTGTCTTGTTCTTGATCTTGGAGAGCATTTAGTCTTTCACAATACATATGCTAGCTGTAGGTATTTCATAAATGTCCATTACTTGGTTGAGTAAATTGTCTTTTATTCTTAGTTTGCTAAGCGTTCTTATGAATTATGTTGAATTTTGTCAAATACATTTTCTGTATCTATTGAGATGATTTATAATGTTTCATTTTTATTCTCTTAAAATTGTATTGATTGGTTTTAAAATAAACCATCTTGAATTCTTGGGAAAAACGTCACTGGGTCATAATACATTATCCATTTTACACATTACTGGATTTGATTAGCTACAATTTAAAGATTTTTTGTATCTATGTTTGTGAGGGATATTGATATGTAATTTTCTGATAAGATCTTTGTCTGATTTTGGTGTAAGGCTAACACTGGTTTTAAAATATGAGTTGGATAGCCAAAAGAACTCTGGCAAAAAAAGAAAAAAAAAGAGTTGGAAATATTTCTACCTCTTCTGTGTTCAATTTCATTAATTGATAAAGGACTATTCAGATTAACTACTCTATCTCTTCTTGGTCAAGCTTTGCTATGTGACCATCATAGAATTTGTCCATTTCATTAAACCATCTTTTGTCTTTCAGTAGCTCCAAGGTTTGTAGTGATAGCCCTCCTTCATTTTTTGTTTTGGTAATGTGTATTTTTTTTTCTCTCTTTCCTGGTCAATCCTACTAGAGGTTTATTCATTTCATTGATATTTGTGAAGAACCTGCTTTTGGCTACATTGAAATTTTCTCTTGTTTTTCTGTTTTCTATTTCATTGATTTCTTCCTTCAACTTTATTACATTGTTCCTTCTGCTTCTTTTGGTTTTAATTTGCTTCCCTTGCTAGATTCTTAAGATAGATGTTGAAAGCAAGAGTCGGCACACTGCAGTCCAGGGGCCAAATCCAGCTTGCCACTTGTTCTTGAATGGCTCATGAATCAGGAATGATTTTTGCATTTTTATAAGGTTGAAGAAAAATCAAAAGAAGAATACTATTTTGTGACATGTGGAAATTAAATGAAATTCAGATTTCATTGTCCACATATAAGGTTTTATTGGAACACAACCACACTTAGTTGTTTACAAATTGTCTCTGGCTGCTTTTGTGCTGGAATGGCAAAGTTGAGGGGTTGTGACAGAAACCATGTGGCATTCTCATTGCTTTTGCACTGCTGTTTCTGAACTGTAATCACTGTTTTAAGTGCCATGCATATCACTGTGCTGTGACATTTTACTTTATTATCGATGCATACACATCATGTCAAAACAAGAAAAGATGAAAAAACTAGACTTGGAATGTTATACTTTTAAAGCACGCTGAAGCATGGATTATTGAGTTATGATAAGGCATTGTATTATGCAGTGATACTATAGCTGTGCTAAATACAATATACACTGATATTACCAGACTCTGCATTCATCACAGTATTCCCAACTCACAGGATAGTAATGGTCAGAAAAATGAGAAAACATAAAAAAGAATATCTTATTCCAGTAGAATTTCTTCACAAAATTAGAAAATAAAAATCAGGCTGCACCCAGAGTAAACTTCCAAGTGGCTTATTTGTTAGCCAAGCAAGGAAGTCATTTATCAATAGTGAAGTAATTAAATTGTGTTTGGTTACAACAGACGCAGAATTGTATCTGGAGAAGGTAAACTTAAGACTATTAGTCTTTTGGCAAGAAGAGTTGCTCAAAGAATTGAGGACATCAATAATCAATTAAAAAACAAGGCAAATGATTTTGAGTGGTTTTCCTTGGCTTTTGATGAGTTGACAGATGTTACCAATACTGCTCAGTTGTTTATTTGAAAAGTCAAGGCTGAGTTTGAAGTTGTTAAATAATCTTAATGAATAGTGTGTGTAGAATAGCTAAAGATAAGAATATTTCAAAAAGTTAAGAAAACACTAATGGCATGCAACGTGAATGAAGTGTAGTCTGCTAAGATGTATTATAACTGATGGTAGGAAAAATTTGTATAGAATAGAAAAAAATTCAGGTGGACAAATAAAGCTGTGAAAGTGTAAGATGTTTAAAGTCTACAGTTACTTATTTCTTAGCAGGTATTTTGCAGAGAATATTTGAATCTATCATGTAATACTGAACCAGTAGTGTCAACATTTGCTCTTGTGGACTTAGCCATTGTCAGTTCTAGGAATTTTTGTCAGAAATAGAAGCTGAATATTCTCACTTGCCCTGCTGTACAGCAGTTTGATAGCTTAATAGTTGTAAGGTGTTATTGCAAACTTTTGAATTTAGAAGTGAGATTGAAATTTTTCTGAATGTGAGAAACTGCTGTCAATCTGAATATTGAACGCTGAATGGCTTTAGAAATCAATTTGTGATGCAGACTCAATCGCATTTCTTAATGAATTCAACCTAAAATTACAAGACAAAACAGTTCTTATATCAAAACTAATACTGCAGTAAAGTTATTTCAATGGCAACCACTATTTGAATCACAAGTAATATCAAGTCATTTTATATAGCTTTCCATGCTGTTGTAAGTTAAAACAAAGAAGTAAGGTCTCCATTCCTACCCAGTTTGCAATAGGTATGTTTTCTGAGTTCAAACTACAGTTTCAGCAGCACTTTTTAGAACTCGATGTAAATGCCAAGGAAATTTCCATTTAACTGTGCAGTTGAGGCACTTTTTATTTAACCTTTAATTGGAATGATTAATCTGCAAATAATGGCATGCTAAAAGGTAAATACTAAGAGAAGAGTAAATCCTTTAAATGCCTTCCAAACAATGATTATGCTGAATTGAAATCATATACTTGTGATTACTATCGGTATAAAGTGGCACCTAACTGGTACTTTTGAAAAAATACATTTTCAAACATGAAATTTATTGTATTCAAGGTAAACATTAGAATGTATGAACATTTGTGATTGATTTTGATGATAGGGAACACTAACTTTGAATCCCAACTAAGTGAAATATTGTCCCTAAAAAGAGTTTCATTCTTCTCCTTAGTCAACCTGTCTTACAGAAAGTTGTACTCTGTTATTGCTTCTATAATATTTTGAATTGCATCGATAAGAATTATGGAATGTTTTGTCTCATTATATAAGTAGTTATATAATATCCTTCATTTTGTTTGTTAGCCCTCAAAGCCTAAAATATTTACTTGTCAGGTCTTTTATAGGAAAAGCTTGGCAACCCCTCCTTTGTATCAGGATATTTTTATCTTTCATAGTTTTGTGTCTGTATTTGTGAGCAGGATTTATGCTTTTGTTTCACAATGACTTTAAAGGGAAATAATTTATAGAGCATCTTTGTTTCTACTGGATTTATTAATTACATATACTAATTATAATAAGACCATATTGTTTCCTGTTAATGTTCCAAATTTGAAGATGAGACTTTCTGTGGTTGTCCTGTATTCTGTGGATAGATCCACTGGACGTTGAAATTTGTTACTGTGTAAAAGTAGTTGTATTAGTCCATTCTCATGCTGCTATGAAGAAATACCTGAGACTGGGTAATTTAGAAAGAAAAGAGGTTTAAGTGACTCACAGTTCTGCATGGTTGGGGAGGCCTCAGGAAACTTACAATCATGGCAGAAGGCACCTCTTCACGGGGCTGCAGGAGAGAGAATGAATGCCAGCAGGGGAAATGGCAGATGCTTATAAACCCATCAGATCTCATGAGACTCACACATTATTGTGAGAACAGCATGGGGGACCACCCCCATGATCCAATCACCTCCATGTGCTCCTGCCCTTGACATGTGATTATTACAATTCAAGGTGAGATTTGGGTGGGGACACAGAGCCAAACCATATCATTCCGCCTGTGGCCCTTCCCAAATCTTGTGTCCTCACATTTCAAAACACAATCATGCCTTTCCAACCGTCCCCCAAAGTCAACCCATTCCAGACTCAAAATTCCAAATCCAAAGTCTCATCTGAGACAAGGCAAGTTCCTTCCACCTATGAGCCTGTATCAAAAGCAAGTTAGTTACTTTCTAGATATAAGGGGGGTACAAGCATTGGATAAATATGCCTGTTCCAAATGGGAGAAATTGGCTAAAACAAAGGGATATAGGCTCCATGCAATTCTGAAATCCAATAGGGCAGTCATTAAACCTTAAACTTCTAAAGTTATCTCCTTTGACTCCATGTCTGACATCCAGGTCACGCTGATGTCAGAGGTAGGTTCCCATGGCCTTGGGCAGCTCCACCCATGTGGCTTTGCAGGGTACATCCCCACCTCCTGGCTGCTTTCACAGCTGGCCTTGAGTGTCTGTGGCTTTTCCAGATGCATGGTGCAAGCTGTCAGTGGATCTACCATTCCGGGATCTGGAGGATGGTGGCCCTCTTCTTACAGCTCCACTAGGCAGTGCCCTAGTGAGGACTCAGTGGGAGCTCCAGCCACACATTTCCCTTCCACACTTCCATAGCAGAGGTTCTCCATGAGAGCCCTGCCCCTGCAGCAGACTTCTGCCTGGATATCCAGGCATTTCCATACATCATCTGAAGTCTAGGTGGAGGTTCCCAAACCTCAGTTCTCATCCTGTGTACCTGCAGGCCCAACACCATGTGGAAGCTGCCAAAACTTGCGGCTTGTACCCTCTGAAGCCATGGCCTGAGTTGTACCTTGGCCCCTTTTAGCCATGGCTGGAGTGGCTGGGTGCAGAGCACCAAGTCCCAAGGCTGCACACAGCAGGGGGGCCCTGGACCCAGCCCAGGAAACCCATTTTTCCCTCTTAGGCCTCTGGGCTTGTGATGGGAGGGGCTGTCAACATCTCTGCCATGCCCTGGAGGCATTTTCCCCATTGTCTTGGTGATTAGCTTTTGATTCCTTGTTGCTTATGCAAATTTCTGCAGCTGGCTTGAATTTCTCCCCAGAAAATGGGTTTTTCTTTTCTTTTCTTTTCTTTTTTTTTTTTTTTGAGGCAGAGTCTCGCTGTTGCCCAGGCTGGAGTGCAGTGGCGCAACCTCGGCTCACTGCAGGCTCCGCCCCCCGGGGGTTCACGCCATTCTCCTGCCTCAGCCTCCCGAGTAGCTGGGACTACAGGCACCCGCCATCTCGCCTGGCTAATTTTTTTTTGTATTTTTAGTAGAGACGGGGTTTCACTGTGTTAGCCAGGATGGTCTTGATCTCCTGACCTCGTGATCCGCCCACTTTGGCCTCCCAAAGTGCTGGGATTACAGGCGTGAGCCACCACGCCCAGCCGGGTTTTTCTTTTCTGTTGCATTGTCAGGCTACACATTTTCTAAACCTCTATTCACTGCTTCCCTTTTAAACATAAATTCCAATTCCAAATCATATCTTTGTGAATGCTTAAAAACTATATGCTTTTAAGAGCAATCCCCTGCTCCAAATCACCTCTTGAACACTTTGCTGCTTAGAAATTTATTCTGCCAGATACCATAAACACCTCTCTCAAGTTCAAAGTTCCACAAATCTCTAGGGCAGGGACAAAATGCTGCCAGTCTCTTTGCCAAAGCACAGCAAGGACAAGTTCATCTGCAACCACCTCAGCTTGAACATCATTGTCCATATCACTATCACCATTGTGGTCAAAACCATTCAGCAAGTCTCTAGGAAGTTCCAAACTTTCCCACATTTTTCTGTGTTCTTCTGAGCCCTCCAAACTGTTCCAACCTCTACCTGTTACCCAGTTCCAAAGTCACTTCCACATTTTCAGGTATCCTTGTAGCAGCACCCCACTCCTGGTACTAGTCTACTGTATTAGTCCTTTCTCACACTGCTATGAAGAAAAACTTGAGACTGGGTAATTTATAAAGAAAAGAGATTTAATTGACTCCAAGTTCTGCATGGCTGGGGAGGCTCAGAAAACTTAGAATCATGGTGGAAGGCACCTCTTCACAGGGCAGCAGGAGAGAGAATGCATGCCAGCAGGGGGAATACCAGACACTTATAAAACCATTAGATCTCATGAGACTTACTCATTATCACAAGAACAGCATGGAGGAAACTGTCCCCTTGATCCATTACCACCACCTGGTCCTGCCCTTGACACGTGGTGATTATTACAATTTAAGGTGAGATTTGGGTAGGGACACAGAGCCAAACCATATTAGTAGTGTACTATTTGTTGCAGTGTGATTCTCAAGTAATACAACTCTGCCTTCATGGAATCTATAAGGGGAAAATAACATGCCAAACACATAAACATTTATTTTTAAAAATGTGTTGGAGTCTGTTGAAATGTCTAGAACTAGTGATGGTTAATTTTCAGGAAGAATTTTTGAGTCCCTGAAGAACAGATAAGAGATTGAGAGTCAGAGTAGAAAAGTCAGGCTCCCCAAACCAAAGTTTAATTCCCTGAAGAAGACATAGAGTCGTATTTTGATTTTCTTCTTTATGTGTATTCATTGGTTTACTACTCCTGGAAATCAGAAGGCAATTTTGACTCTTTCTCAGGATATCATTCTCCTGTAACTCTGGACTTGCTATTCTTTTTAGTCTTGGGAGGAAAGTATCTTTGCATAGAAGCCTTGGATGATTCTAGGAGACTTTTGGAAAGCCTGGAAGAAAAGCCAGAATTACTGGACTGGAGAGCTCTGGTGGAAGCCAGAAATCTAGAGGGTATTCTAACTAACATCTTATAGAAAGGAAAATAACAATAGTTATTTGCACGGCCAAAGAGCTATAGAGAATGATGGGGTCTTAGAAGATTACAAATTGGGGTTCAGAGAGTGTAATTTATAGGTGTTTGCTTAGATTTAAGTTTGAGGCAATTACATGAATATAAATGGTACATGGACAACTGTAGACTGTTCTTTAAAATGTATTCTTTAAGTATAACTTTTTATTCTTGGGGCCAAGAAGTTTTAGTGAGAACTAGTTTTTACAGTTTCAACTGACTTCAGTAGAAAATATATTCGTATGTTTATGATATTCATATTTTTTATGTTGTCAAGAATAAATAGAATAAAACAAAACAAGTTCATCTATTATTGCAGCCTATGGTAATTATAAAGGAATGAGGAAAACTAGTGTCCAGTTTTATGTACCGGTAAATAAATCAGTTCAGGGTTGTGTAACCTCTATCCCTATTATTTCCATGGGTGTTCTTTTATAATCTCCTTTGTACTTCCAAATTTGAAAACTTTGTTTAGTATTATAAGATGCATTCAGATAACCTCAAAGAATGGTAACTATTTTGACTTTCAAAGTAGTTCTAGGCTGGGCGCAGTGGCTCACGCCTGTAATCCCAGCACTTTGGGAGGCTGAGGTGGGTGGATCACCTAAGGACAGGAGTTCAAGACCAGCCTGGCCAACACGGTGAAACCCGTCTCTACTAAAAATACAAAAATTAGCCGGGCATGGTGATGCACTCCTCTATAGTCACAGCTACTCAGGAATCACTTGAACCTGGGAGGTGGAGGTTGCAGTGAGTCAAGATCGTGCTGCTGCACTCCAATCTGGGCAAAAAAGTGAGTCTCTGTCTCAAAAAAAAAAAAAAAAAAAGTAGTTTTAAACATATTTTAAAGAATAATAAATGTTTTAAAGTCAGTGCTGAAAACTTTAAAAAAGTCATTATGTTTTATGTTTAGGTCTCTGAAAGAAGATGAATTTGGCTGAGATTTGTGATAATGCAAAGAAAGGAAGAGAATATGCCCTTCTTGGAAATTACGACTCATCAATGGTATATTACCAGGGGGTGATGCAGCAGATTCAGAGACATTGCCAGTCAGTCAGAGATCCAGCTATCAAAGGCAAATGGCAACAGGTAAGATGATATTAAAGTATTAGATGAGTTAGGACGGCAGTGCCCTATTATACTTGAGAGATTAGAATTGGAAAATCTAATTTTGAGTTTGAGATGGAAATAGTTCCTATTTATCTGAAATGCATTTAAAATATACTCTTGAATAATTTTCTGGTATCTTACCTAGTTAATGTTTTGTTTTTTGATCATATATTTCGTGAGGTATGTTTTGAAGATATTTAATTCCAATTGAATCTACTTTAACTTTTTTCTCTTTTCATGATCAGTTACCTAATTGTGTGACTGCGAACTTTTGAAATAAAGTATTTCATTCATTCATTCTTTTTTTTTTTTTTGAGACAGAGTCTTGTTCTGTTGCCCAGGCCGGAGTGCAGTGGTGCAATCTCGGCTCACTGCAACCTCTGCCTCCCAGGTTCAAGCAGTTCTCCTCCTCAGCCTCCTGAGTAGCTGGGACTACAGGCCTGTGCAACCACGCCAGTTAATTTTTGTGTTTTTAGTAGAAACAGTGTTTTACCATGTTGGCCAGGCTGGTCTTGAATTCCTGACCTAGTGATCCACTCACCTCAGCCTCCCAAAGTGCTGGGATTACAAGCGTGAGCCGCCGCACCTGGCCCACTCTTTTTTTTTTTTTTTGAGACAGAGTCTCACTCTGTTGCCCAGGCTGGAGTGCAGTGGCGTGATTTCGGCTCACTGTAAGCTCCACCTCCCAGGTTCACGCCATTCTCTTCCCTCAGCCTCCCGAGTAGCTGGGACTACAGGCGCCTGCCACCACGCCTGGCTAAGTTTTTGTGTTTTTTAGTAGAGACAGGGTTTCACCGTGTTAGCCAGGATGGTCTGGATCTCCTCACCTCGTGATCCACCTGCCTCGGCCTCCCAAAGTGCTGGGATTACAAGCATGAGCCACTGTGCCCGGCCTCTTTCTTTCTTTCTTTTTTTTTTTTTAAGAGACAGGGTTTTGCTCTGTCACCCAGGCTGGAGTGCAATGGTGCCATCACAGCTCACTGCAGCCTCAAACTCCTGGGCTCAAGTGATCTTCCCACCTCAGCTTCCCAAGTAGCTAGGGGGATAGGTTCACACCACTACGTCCAGCTAATTTTTAAATTTTTTATAAGGACTGAGTCTTGCTATGTTGCCCAGGGTGGTCTCAAACCCCTGGCCTCCAGTGATCCTCCTGCCTTGGCCTCTCAAAGCACTGGTATTACGTGTGTGAGCCACTGTGCTGGACCTGAAATAAAGTATTCCTACTTGCCCTTTTCCCTTTCTTATTTACATGTTGTTTTGACCCATTTTGCAAAACTCTTTTGAAAGACTCCTTAAAAATACAAATGAGTCAGTAATCTAATAAAAAACATTACTATATTTGCTGTCTTTTGACTATATAATTTGATTATTTAATAAGACAGTTAATAAAAACTTGAATTTTAATTTACCTACTTACCGTTTTTTAAATTAATGTTTTAATTGATCAGTATCTTTTAGCATAGTTCTTGCTTTGCTGCTCCAATTCCAAATTAATTGTAACTTTTAAAAAAGAATTTTTTTTTTTTTTTTTTTTTTACAAATCATACTTATAAGCAATATATCTTTAAGGAAATAAAAGCGTCTTCAATGATGTTTAAACAAAATTGGCTTTTGTTTTATAAGGACTTATTATTTAAGCTTGTGTTTTTCACCTGTCATACTAAAACAATGTAACATCCTTTTTAGAAAACATTAAGTAAAAAAATACAGAACACTCCAGGAGTTTGTGTGCATCTCATGCAGGGAACATGCTGGTCATCTCTGTGTTATTCCAATTTTAGTATATGTGCTGCCAATGCAGACACTCCCCACTTAGTGTTAAAATTTAAAATCTTCTAAAAATTAAAAGTAAAAAGTCAAGCATTTCTTTGAAGTTTCCATTTTATGTACTAATGCCTTTCAAGTGTTTCTTCTAATTTTTCCATTAGTCAGAGATTGATGTTTTCCTAAGTTTTGAGGGTAAATTTGACTTATTTTCCAACTTAAATGTTACCAAATTATGTTGATTGAGAACAATATACTTGCTCCAACTCAGGCTCAAATTTTTAGTTGTTTTCTTCTATCCTTCCTATTAGCCACAGGCAGGGTATTTTAATTATTATGGAAATATTTTTGATATATTCTGAATTGTGTATGTTAAATAGTGACCATTTCTACTCAGACATTTCTACTGTGTTTCTTTCCACTGAGTTCTGAAATAACATTTCTTCCAGTATAGCATATTCTGTAATTGCATGTATTAGCTGTTGAATTTTACCTGGCTTTTTCTTTGGATCTGTAACTCCTTCATATGTTCCTTTTAATATATTATTCAATATAAAGATGAGGGAAAATTTCTTATACTCTGCTTTACAGTATGACGTGCTTTCTGGTTAAAAAAAAAAGAATTGTTAAAATGAATTTATAATTGTAATTTTCTTTCTTTTTTTTTTTTTGACATGGATTCTTGCTCTGTTGCCCAGGCTGGAGTGCAGGAGCGTGATTGTAGCCTCGAACTCCTGGGCTCAAGTGATCCTTCTGCCTCAGCCTCCTGAGTAGCTAGGACTATAGACTCCCACTAGGACTACAGACTCATGCTGTCATGCCTGTAGTAATGTTTTTGTTTCCCCAGGCTGGTCTTGACTGTAGTTTTTAATCTTTATCTGTTTGCTTTGGAAAATTAGTTTGGGCTCAAAGTTTGAAAACACAAGAATTTCCTGATAGTATATGTTCAGTTAAATTTTTTAAATACAGGAGAAATCTTGTCTTTGAAATCAAAATAAACTTTACCCAGAACTCGAAATAATTTAAATAAGGCAAAAATAATTCAGATTTCAGGTGAAGGAGAATTTAAATAAAAACTGGAAGTTTGTAATTCATAGTATAATACTGCTTCTAGCTTTCAGACACTCGTGACAGGCATTTTATATTTCGTGATATTGGGAATAGGAAATGCTGTTGAAATTTTTGGCTTATAATTTTTTGGGATCTATTTACAAATATATTAAAAGTATTTAGCACAATATTTTAGATTTCTTGGAATGTTTAATTTGTTTCCTACTTAGTTGATTGTTTTAAATTGTATTAATGATCATCATGTTCTTTGGTAGAAATGGAATTCCATTATGAAAGATATTTAACTACTTATTAAAAGGTATAGAATTACGGTTTTTTCAAACTAATTTCTGCCCTTTTCTCAGTATTACTTGAAATAGTTCTTTGCATTTATGAATGTTTTAATGATTCATTTTTCACACTTTGACATTAAGAAAACATGCACTCTATAGTAATTTATTATTTACAATTTATGAAGTATTTAAACAGCTTCTAGCATAAAGCCTGTTTTTTTTTTTAAAGGTTCGGCAGGAATTATTGGAAGAGTATGAACAAGTTAAAAGTATTGTTAGCACTTTAGAAAGTTTTAAAATCGACAAGCCTCCAGATTTCCCTGTGTCCTGTCAAGATGAACCATTTAGAGATCCTGCTGTTTGGCCACCTCCTGTTGCTGCAGAACACAGGTAAATAGGACTTTATATTCTCTTTAGGTGCTTCTAGTTAATTGATGTTCACAGTGAAGCATGTTTTGAACAAAGTATGAAAAATTATTTTTGGGGATATGTAAATTCAGTATCTGTTTTTAATATTCACATTTATAGGTTTACAGTTTTGTATTTGATAAAGTACAGAAGTAAATGACTTGTTATATATCTTGCTTTTAGAATGCTTTATTATGCTAATAACAATAGATGCCTATTGCTAGTCCTAAAATTTATCAGTTAAGAGAGGTCTTTTGGGTTTCATAATGGCAGCATCAAAACTTGGATAGTTTTTGCTTTTTTGCTTGAAGAGACTCTAACAACTTCAAATGAAGTGGTGGAGAAATTGAATTTTCCTTGTTGGGCCTACAGTCAATTTCCAGAGTTTTAGTGTAGAAGGAACCTTACCGATAATGTTTAAGAGGCTTATTGCTTAAAGGTCACATTCCTCAGTGTGGCATTTCCCACCAGTTTTCTCTAATACCCAGCCTGTGCATCATTTACGTTAAACCTCTCTCTTTTTGCCTTTTTTTTGTCATCTTGTCTGTGCAGTGTCTTCTTTCTTCAAGGAATACCCATAATCCCCATCTCTAAACAACTCATATTCCTTCAAGTCTCAACTCAACTGACTATCCCCTCTGCAGCCTCTTTTGATTTGCCCAGACATAGCAGTTTGTTCGTAGTGGTTATCATGTTGCATTTATTTGTTGCTTCAAAAGGTTTGCAAGGATAAGGACCATAGTTTTATTTACTTAAAAATTAAATAATAAACTTTCATTGCTAGTGCAGGGTTTGGTACGTAGTAGGCATTCAACCAACATCGAATGAGTTAACACCATTAGTTTCACAAGGAAACTGAAACCTGAGAGGCCCTAATCATGCTAGATCAGGATGTGAGTTTAGGTCTTTCTGGCTTTCTGTCCGCTTTATTATGGCCAGAGTATTGCACCGTAGAAAATACGTTTTCCTTTGGCCAGTAGTTGTAATCATCTGTTGAAATTTTCTAAAAATGTTTTAAGAACTATGAAAAGTGGTTAATTTATTCCTTTGGATTTTTTCCACTGAATTACAGATAATTTTGTGATTTTCATTGTGAAAACAGTACATGAAGATTCTTTTTTAAGGTCTACAACAATGTATTTTTCCTCTGATGTAACCACCTTCAGGTGTTTTATACTAAGGTAACCCATAATCCCTCAAAAGGCGGTGTTTTAAGAATCATAACATTGTTACCATGGAAGTTCCAAAATACTGAAAGAAAGAATGACATTTTAACCTACTATAACTTGAAATTTTCCTGTATGTATAATGAAATACCGTGTTTTTTTTACTGAAAGTCATTAATTCTGAAATATACTTCTAGTTTAAAGTTAAAAGCTGACAATAACTTCAAATATAGGAATATCTGCTCTGAATTGCTAGAGCACCATGATTCATTTCAAATAGCAATGTCCGCAGATAATAACTAACACTGATGGCTCAAACTGAATAAAAAGTTGTGGATGACATTTTCCCAATGATGACTACTAATCTCAAAACGTATCACTAGAATGACACTAGTCCAGTTATTTTCTTTTCTTTGTCCTTTCTTAACTGTTCATAACATAGATCTGACTTATTTTTGTATTTGTTTTTAAATCCTTTTTCTAAATGAAAATGAAAGATGAATGGACCAGAATGTTTTTCTCTGATTCTCCTTTCTTTGTACTAAATTTTTAAAAAAAGTTTTCTTCGTGCATAGCCATTGTATGTGTGTTTTTTTTTTCCTCTTTGGATCAGAAACCCTGAATAAAAGCAAATCTCAGATTGTATATTGTCTGGAAAAAAAAAGATTTTCATTCCCATGTATATCATCAACAACAATCAGAAAACACCTAACAACTCCACAAGGTTCTACTAGAGAAGGAAATATAATACATTGAGCAATGGCATGGGATTAATAGTTTAAAACTTTATGAATAAAATTTCTATGTAAGCAAAAACAGTGGGTCCTTCATCAATTAACAATGTAAGGCAAATGTTAACGAACTAAATCTTATGCTGGTTTGTGGCACAGAATGTATGCAAGGGCTGATAAATATTCAGATTGCAAATTTAGACGAAGGTTATGGAAGGTTAGAGTTGTATAATAATATTTTTCTTGTTTTATAAACTTCGTTTCTTCTCCAGGTCATGTAAAACAAATATAATAAGATTTTCACTTAGCGATAGTGAATGATAGATACAGTCATTGGATATTCTTGGTTTAATGGAAAGACATTTGACTTGAGTTGATGAGATTGTGAATTCTGCTTCTGAAACCTACTTGCTTTATGACCTTGAGCAAGCTATTTAACCTCTCTAAACATTAGTCTCACTATCTGTAAAACAGGGATCTCTGCTTCATGGAATTGAATTAAAAAAATTAAGACAGCAACTGGCATGTAATAAGTAATTAAAATTAATGGTCACCTCTGAAATAAAGAACTACAACATTCTTTCAGAGAAATAGCAAGAATAACAATTAAAAATGATAGCCTCATTCATAAAACAAGTCATTTTATTTTCTCCCTGCAGATTCTTCATAATTCCTTAGTTTCCTGAAACATTTCAATAACTCCACAGAGAGGATATGGCTTTTTAAATGTCCAAGTCTTAAGCAGTTGGTGATTATTTTCAGGGAAAGGATGATAGCTAATAATTATTAGTCACTTCCTGTATATGTTATATGGCATTATTTTATTTAAAACTCAAGTGATCCCATGAAGTTTAGGTACTGTTATTGTATATGCATATTATCATCACTAATTTATTATTATGAACCCCATTTACAGTGGAGGAAACTGAAGCTTACAGTTTGTAATTTTTCCAAAGTCATCTGAACAAGAAAGTAGCAGAGCCAGGATTTGAACCCAAGTCTCTTCATCTTCAAGAGTCTTATTTGTATGCACTCCGCTATATTACTTTTGCATATATACTCAGTGGGTATATTACGGGTATATTTTGATACACATCTGTATATCCTGGTGTTATCTACTTGTTAACATTCTTACTAGTAGTGGAAGAATAAAGAAACTGAAAATGCTTAATGAAATTTTGATATTTTAAAGGTAACTAAAAAGAACTTTCTAAGCGAGCATCACACAAATTACAATTTAAGTCAATAGGAAAATATAATATTTACTTCATCTTGTTTTGTTTTTTCTTTTTTGCCATCTGTCACCTTGTAATTTACCTTGTTTTATACAAAGCGTTTCAGAGATGCTTCTGGTGTGATTGGCATTAGCCACTAATTTGGTAGCCCTGTTTATGGTTCTGTTCTTTTCACTTCATTGACTTTTAACACACACTTCTCCATCCCTATTGCTGACTACCAAGGTAATCTGTGTACTGTGGTTTTCCATCAGTGGTTTTGCCACATTGTTTGAAGTTCTACTTCTGTGTCATGCATCTGCTGAGTTTAATCATAATTAAGGTTTAAATCACCAGCAGTTGCTTGGATAAATCAAAATAATATTTTAAAATTTTGATTGATTGCCTTAAATGTGAGGAAACTGAGCTACAAAAGTAGGATTGTGATGGTAGGTAGTGGCAATTTTAGAATTAAACTCCAAAGAGATGAAGTCTCTAGCTCATTCTTGGTGTCCTAAAATATTCTTGTATTAACAAAATGATTTTATAATAGTTTACATGTAGGCTTATTAACTACATTTTCTTTAATGAGTTGGTTTCTTCCAGTAATACCTGAAGCCATGAAAGTAGTATTTTCTATATTGCAGCAGTATTCAACGTGGTATATATTCAGTAAGCTATTCTTTATTTAGCTTAAAAAATAAATATGGTAGGTCCTTTTTTCCCCCAACTTTTTTGAGGTATAATTGACAATTAAAAATTGTATATATTTAAGATATACAGGTAGATTATTTGATATATATGTATGTTTTGAAATATTTATCACAATAAGCTAATTAGCATATCAATTACCTCACATTTCTTTTGTTTTTCATTTTGTGGTGAGAACACTTAAGATCTACCCTCTTAGCAGATTCAAGTGTACACTGTTGTTAACTATAGTCACCTGGCTGTACATTAGATATCTAGAACTTATCTTGCATGACTGAAACTTTGTACCCTTTGACCAATATCACCCCATTTTCTTCTCCCCTAGCCCCTGGTAGTAACCACTCTACTGTCTTTCTATGAGTTTGACTCTTTCTATATTCCACATATAAATGAGTAATATGGTTTTGATGTTTGTCCCATTCAAATCCCATGTTGAAATGTGACCTCCATTGTTGGAGATGGGGCCTGGTGGGAGATACAGGATCATGGGGACAGATTCCTCATGAATGGCTTAGTACCATTTCCTTGGTAATGAGTGAGTTCTTGCTGAGTTCACATGAGATCTGATTGTTTACAAGAGTGTAGCACTGCCCCCCGCAATCCCTCTTGCTCACTCTTTTGCCATGTGATATGCTGGCTTCTCCCTTTGCCTTCTGCCATGATTGTAAGCTTCCTGAGGTCTCACCATAAGCCAAGCAGATGTTGGTGTTGTGCTTGTACAGCCTGCAGAACTATGAGTCAAGTAAACCCCTATTTATAAATTACCCATCCTCAGGTATTTCTTTATAGCAATGCAAAACAAAAACAAAAAACAAAACAAAAACAGACTACCACAGTCAGATCATGTAGTATATGTCTTTCTGCATCTGGCCTATTTCACCTGCCACAAGGAGATGGTAGGATTTCCTTCTCTTTTAAGGTTGAATAATATTCTTGTGTGTGTACGTGTGTGTGTGTGTGTGTGTGTGTGTGTGTGTGTGTGTACACCCCACCCCCAACATACATGCACACATTTTCTTTATCCATTCATCTGTCAATGTATGTTTAGTTTGTTTCCATATCTTGGCTATTACCAGTAATGCTGAAATGAACATGAGAGTGCAGAGATCTGACACACTGATTTCATTTTCTTTGGCTGTATGCTCAGAAGTGGGATTGCTGGATCATAAGGTAGTTCTATTTAATTTTTTGAGGACTCTCCATACTGTTCTTTATAATGGCTATATAGTACCAATTTATTCCAAGTGGTAGATCTTTCAAAGTTACATCTTTTGGGGGAGGTAGCAGTGAGAATAGGATACCCAAGCCTGAAATTAATTATTTCTTCTGTATAGGCGCGCTAAAACTAATAGGCCTTCTCAAGAACCAAGGGCAATGGTACACTGTGTTTCTCTATACATATAGATAGGAAAATTGATTTTTTAAATCGAATTAATGCTATTCTGTAGAATTTCAGCAAAGAGGAAGTTTTTATTGACTTGGTATTAAAGTTGTTGTCTTATGTTTCTTTTGGTACTCAGAGAGATTAACTGGCAGTATTTTACATCCCCATTTGCAGTGAAAAGATCAATTAAGGTCAAAGTCAAGTACTGATAGAGAATAAACTGTCATTCATGCATACAGGTATTTCACCCAGGCTCTGGCTCAGTTATTTTCCTGGGATTAGAAGGTTGGGGAGCAAGTTTTTCTATCAGTTCCACTACTAATTGAGTGATCGTGCAAGTTCCTTTCTATATACCTCATTTTCCTTTCTGTAAAATGTATATTGAAGTGAGATTGCTTTGTAGGATGCTGGCCTCTATTATGCCTAGTACTGTGCCTGGTGCTGTCCCACATACGGTGGGATGCAGAAACAGACATGTTCCCTGCTCTCTTAGGCTTACAATTTTGTAGATGGGTGTGAGAGCCATTACTGAATTAGAATGGACTGCATTTGGTATTTAATGAGATACAGAGAATGAGAGAAAAATTGGAGCAGATAATGTCTAGATCAAGCTGTTGAATAGGAGTTAGAAATGAGAACCAGACTTTAAGAGAGATTGGGATTCGTGTAGTTATTTCAGAATCACCAGCAACTAATGACAAAGAAATTTTAAGTTCATTCTTTATATGATGGAATAGGTTATTTGCCTAATACTATTGGCAGATTGAGATTATACTCATTTTCTTAAAATTCTGGAGTCATATTATCTTCTAAAATTCTGTTTCTGAAGTATGGGATGGACCCTATTTTTAGACTGAGTAGAATGTAAGTAACAGGGCTGATTAAGCACACTAATAACTGACATTTAGTGAGTTCTTAACTGTGAACCAGGTATTGTGCTTTTACATGGTTTCTTTTTAAATCTTCATAACCATCCTTAAAATAGGTACTATTATTATCGTCTCTATTTTTTAGAAGAAGACACTCAGGCTTAAAGATTCTAAGTTACTTTATCAAATGAGTGTAGGTCAGATAGGATAAGGATTGAGAATTGGCATGGATTTAGCAGCAGGAGATCACTGGCGGCCTTGATGCACAGTTTTGGTGAAATGGTAGAGAATGATGGAATGGGTTCAGAGAATGCAGAGAGAGGAGCAGAAGACGATAAGTATGCACAGTTCCCTCAATGAGTCTTGCTGAAAAAGGGAGCCAGGAGAGTGAGTGCTAGTTGGGGAAGACAGGTAGTTGAGGTTTGTTGTTTTAGAGAGAAAGGAATAACAGAATGTTTGTATGCTGATGGGAATGCTGCAGTAGAAAGAGGAAAGTTGATGTATGGGCTAGATGGACAACTACTGGAGCAATGCCTTTGAGGTGACAAGAGGAGATGGGATCTAATGCACATGTAGAGGGAGTGCATGGGCAGCTGGCTCAGTCACAGTAGGGAGGCAGTGGTATGTAAGGGTGTGGTTGTAGAGAGGTGGGCAGATATAGAGGTGAGCGCTTGTGCAATCATTTCAGCAAGGAGAAAAATGCAAGCAAGACTATCTGAGATTGAGAACAGGGTGTTTTTCAAGGTCTAAATTCTGATCTAATGTGTTCCAAGGGTGGGAGGACATTGCATTTGGTTATTTTATTTTATTGTTCCTTTTATGTAAGTTTTCTATAGTGAGCATTTATATTATTTTATAGAACTCAGTGGTCACTCTTAAGTTTCCATTCTCCAGTTCTAGATATGTAATACAGTAAGTGCCTAAAAACTTGGCATTTCTTTTTTTTAATGTTACAGAAAAAGCAACTGAAAGACAAATTATAATTCATTAAAGATTAAGTAGTGGGAACAAGATAGTGGTAAGTCAGAATGAAGCCTTAACACATTACTTGTATGTTTTTGTTGAAAAATCTTTGCCTTGCTGCATGTTAGTGATTGTCATTTCCCTTCTTCCTTGCAAACTGCTGTTTAATGTATAGTATACATTTGTTGCCCTTCACTGCCCCTTTTTTCTTTTTCTTTTTTCTTTTTTTTTTTTTTTTGAGACCGAGTCTTGCTCTGTCACCCAGGCTGGAGTGCAGTGGCGCGATCTCAGCTCACTGCAACCTCTGCCTCCTGGGTTCAGGCGATTCTCCTGCCTCAGCCTCCTGAGTAGCTGGGATTACAGGCGTGAGCCACCACATCCAGCTAATATTTGTATTTTTAGTAGAGACAGGGTTTCACCACGTCAGTCAGGCTGATCTCGAACTCCTGACCTCATGATCTGCCCTCCTCGGCCTCCCAAAGTGCTGGGATTATAGGCATAAGCCACTGTGCCCGGCCTCTTTTTTCTTAATTACAGGAAATCCTGCTGCTCTTCAGTCATTGCAGTATTAGGACTGAATTCTTGAAAATACCAAACAGCTTCCTCACTTAATAGTGAAATGCCTCTTCTCTGGACTTACATTGTTTAACCTTCGTAATACTTGATAATGTCGACTACCTTCTTTGGAACTCTCTTTTTCCCTCCTAAGGCCTCTGTGACATTACACAATTCTGGTTTTTTTCCTCTTTTCTTTTATTCTGACTGCAGCTTCTTTCTCTTATCTCTTCCACTTGTTGCTCCCTAGTCCTTAGCTTTGTGAGCCCTGTGGAGCCAAAGAGCAGTAGAAAGAAGGTCCTTACCCTCCAGGAGCACATGTTTTCTTTGCACAGAACTTGACAATTCACCAGGCTACAAGGGTTCTGATATAGTTTGGATCTATGTCCCTGCCCACATCTCATGTTGAATTGTAATCTCTAATGTTGGTGGAGGGGCCTGGTGGAAGGTGATTAGATCACAGGGGTGGATTTCCCCCTTTGGTGCTGTTCTCATGATAGAGTTCTCAAGAGATCTGGTCGTTAAAAAGTGTGTAGCACCTCTCCTACCTTCCCCACCGCCCCCTCCCCCCCAGCCTCTTGCTGGTCTGGCCATGTGATGTGTCTGCTCTCCCTTCACCTTCTGCCATGATTGTAAGTTTCCTGAGGCTTCTCCAGAAGCTGAACAGATGCCAGTTTCCTGTACAGCCTGCTGAACTGTGAACCAATAACACCTCTTTTCTTTGTAAATTACCCAGTCTCAGGTATTTCTTTATAGCAGTGCAAGAACAGGTTCTTCTCCTAGCCCTACCACATGGCTTCTCTGAGGACAGATCATTCAACCTGTCCCTCATTTTCCTCCTCTGTAAGTTGGGGATCAATATGAAAATTACTTCATAGGGTTATTATGAGAATTAAATGATTTAACCCATGTAAAGTGTGAAGAACATCTGGACACATAGGAAGAGCTCAAGATGTGTTTGCCATTTTCATTGCCTATCCCTTACTTCCATGCCACTTGATGTTCACATGGCAAATGCCCTCACCGCATCTGTTCAAGTGTCACGTAGAGTCCTACCCTGACCACCCTATTTAAAATATTTACCCCTTCACTGTAACCACTCTTGTTCCCTTAGCTTTGTTTTTCTTTATAGTACTCATTGCCACTCGATATTATTATGTTATATATTATACTACATTTTGTGTGTGTTACCGTCCCTGCTAGATTGTAAGCTTTGTAAGGTCAGGGCCTTTTGTTTGCTGCTTCACCCCCAGCACCAAGAATATTGCCTGCCACGGTGTGAGTATTCAATAAATATTTGTTGAAAGAAGTAGTAAATAAAATGCTTATTTAGGTTTATTCATGTGTTTGCCAATGGTTTTATTTACCATTTCTTGCATTTCACTATTTCTAGATTCAGTTTCATCCTTGCTGAAGAATATTTAGTAGTTTTTACAGCCAAGGTCTCTATTAGTGGTAAACTAACAGTTCTTTTCTCAAAATATCTGTATTTTCCTGTCACTCTTACATGATGTTTTAGTATGAAATACTAGTTTGGTAGTTAGTCTCTATGCTTTGAAGATGACATTAGTAATAGTATTTTGTCTTCTGGCTTGTATTATCAGTCTGTTTGTTGTTTGTTTATAGGTAACTTTTTTTCCATTGGTTTTAAGGTTTTTTTTTTGGTCTTTGGGTTAAACAGTGTCACTATGAATTATTTAAGTGTAGATTTATTTTTATTTATACTACTTAAGACTTGTGCATCTTTTGCTCGAAAATTTTTAAATGCTTCTAATCATATTAAACATTTATTTTGTAGCCTATAGCTGGTAGTTCTCCTATCAAAGTTATTGAGAGTCATTTTGCTTTTTGTTATTTCTCGTGAGCCTTGTTTGTGGTAAAGTTGAGAACGTTTCTTCAGCAAGGATTTAACAAGTCATTTCAATATGTGGCTTGTTTGGAAGAAGGTGTCACTCCTGAGACATCTGTGTTTGCTTCAGCCAGGTGCCTTAGGGATGTTACCTGCCTAGGCCCACTTTTAGGCCCACTTTCTCTGCTTAAGGTAGAGTAAAATTGAGTCACAAATCCCATGAGGATGGGCCCTTTGCTACTATATCTAGGGGGCACTTTCGCTTCACTCTACAAATGTAGAATGTAGACCCAAGTAGAAAAATGTACTTATTTATTCTGTCTTTAAAATTCTACCCTTTACCAAGGTGGTTGTCCTTTGAGGGTCCTGGCTTTATGTGGTAGTCTCAATTCAACTTCTTTGACTTGTGTCAATTCAACTTCTTTGACTTGTGTGGGCCTACGATCCTGTCTCAGATTTCACTTGTGGTCAGTAAATCTCAAGCCCTCAGACGTCTTGAGGCCCAAAACACTGAAGGACTGCCATGTCTTCAGCTCCTGTGCTTCTGTTTCTCTCTCTCTCTCTCGGCTATTAGGTATTTCACTTACCTTATGGTAAGATCAGCTATGTATATAAAAGGATATTGGTTACATTTTCCCTAGAATTCCTGCATTTTTTATTGTGGGAAGGTTTTCAGCTTGTTTATTTTTGTTGTCACTACATATTATTTTTGTAGTTCTATTACCAGTTCTTGAGGGGCTTATCTTACAATTTGTTGTTTTTTGTGACTTGTTTATATTTGAGTTGAGGATTCTTCTTCAGCAAGGCTTTAGTTACAGGGTTTATGTGAACAGAAAGAGATGTCTAGTATAATTGTAAAATATGTATGTACATTCAGCTAAATTATAGGCTTAGTGAATCCTGGCAGTATGTCACATGTTTTTAGTATCCACTTGGTTTTATAAATCAGTAGAATAATTTAAGAAGTTGCCAATAAACTGGACAAGGACCTGTGAGAATTTATCTAAAGTTCAACTGACACTATTTTATTATCTGTAGAGTAGAAGTTGTATAGTCCTGATAATATGAGAAAATATCATCATTCATCAAGTTTTAAAGTCTTTAAAGTTAGGCAAAAAATAAATATCTTAGGTTTTTCAAGTTCAGAGATTTTTAGAATTTAATGGTAAAGGCAATGACCTATCTGTAGAGCCAAAGAAAAGCAAGATACAGGCGGTGATTAACTTGCCTGGGAGTGATGGAATTCCATCATTAGTGAAAGGTTTAGTAGTTTTCACACCCCTTGCCCCACTCTTGAATTGATTGAATGAATGGCTTAGCAACTTTAAATAAGATTTAGTATGGCTCATCAGAAACACTGACAAGAATCCACTCAATATCCCAGTTTAAATAACTGTTGTGGGTAACATCAAAATGCTAGGAATCCAACCCCCAACATATTAAATGGGATTGTATAATTTTTGGTGTGAGAAGTATGTCTATAGCTCCAGATCTTAAACCATCTGAAATTTCTGGTTTACTATTACCTTGGTTAAGTTGGATGATAAGTGTTTTCTGTAGTAGTTAAGCAGATCTTTTAACTCCAGGAAGATTTAAAATTATGGCTAGACATGTCTAAGAGGATAAAAACTATGGTAATAATATTTTTCTGTTAAAGGATATGTATATATTTGCATATTTGTTTTTTATGTACTTGGAATATTTAAGAAAATAGGCTAATGAGGGTGACATGCATGCAAGTCCACTTTAAATGTATTATGGAATAATTTCGACTTGTGATTTTTTTCGTACATGAAAATGTATGTTAAGTACTTTACTGGAACTCTTAGGAGAAATTTAATATTATCTTATTTGTACACTTAATTTATTATAAGTTTATAAAAGTAATTATATGTAAATTATGCTTTACTAAGTAAGACAAGAACTAAGAAGAAAATATATTAAATTAATATTGGTTACAAAATTCTGGTGGCATTTTATTAACCAGGTTTGTAAATGGGACCAAGCATTATTTTAACATCTCTTAAAAGCGGGCCAGATGCACTGGCTCACCCCTGTGATCCCAGCACTTTGGGAGGCCGAGGTGGGCAGATCACTTGAGGACAGGAGTTCAAGACCAGCCTGGCCCACGTGGTGAAACCCTGTCTCCACAAAAATACAAAAATTAGCTGGGCATGGTGGCACATTCCTGTAATCCCAGCTGAGGTAGGAGAATCGCTTGAACCTGGGAGGCAGAGGTTGCAGTGAGCTGAGATTGTGCCACTGCACTCCAGCCTGGGCAGCAGAGTGGGTGAGACATTTTTTTTGGTTCTTTTTTTGTTTTTTTTTGTTGTTGTTGTTTTTGTTTTGTTTTGTTTTTGAGATGGAGTTTCGTTCATGTTGCCCAGGCTGGAGTGCAGTGGCGTGATCTCAGCTCACGGCAACCTCCGCCTCCTGGGTTCAAGTGATTCTCCTGCCCCAGCCTCCCAAGTAGCTGGGATTATAGGCGCCTGCCACCATGCCTGGCTAATTTTTTGTATTTTTAGTAGAGATGGGGTTTCGCCATGTTGGGCAGGCCGGTCTTGAATTCCTGACCTCAGGTGATCTGCCCGCCTCAGCCTCTCAAAGTGCTGGGATTACAGGTATGAGCCACCATACCTGGCCGAGAGACTGATTTAAAAAAAAATAATAATAAATCTCTTAAAAGTGACTTCTAAAATCTGCTAGGCTCATACATAGAAAAAAAAATTGTAGCTGAGTCTGAAAGCTTTAAGGAAAAAGTTATTTTTTGCATTTTTAAATTTAATAAGTTGAATATTTTAAAAACCAAAGTAAGCCTTTGAAGAGTATTCTCTGCACAAAAAGCACCCTTGAGGGTACAAAACAACTCATATCAACTCGTATCATACCATTGTCTTGGTGCTCACTATATTTCTGAATGTGACTGATTTGCTTAGATAATGAGGGAATGCTTTTTTTTTTTCTTTGAGCTGGAGCCTTGCTCTGTGGCCCAGGCTGGAATGCAATGGCACAATCTCAACTCACTGCAACCTTTGCCTCTCAGGTTCAAGTGATTCTCCTGCCTCAGCCTCCCGAGTAGCTGGGATTACAGGTGCCCACCACCACGTACAGCTGATTTGTGTATTTTTAGTAGAGACAGGGTTTCGCCATGTTGGTGTGGCTGGTCTGGAACTCCTGACCTGAAGTGATCTGCCTGTCTCGGCCTCCCAGAGTGCTGGGATCACAAGTGTGAGCCACTGTGTCCGACCCTTAATAAAGCCTTTTACGTTGTATAGCATAGTGCCTTTCATTCAGTAAGATTTAGCTATTTGTTGAAAGGATTAGTAATATTTTAAAGATTCCTACTTACAATATTTGTTTATAATTTGATAGCAAATAATTTAAAAATTCTAAAGTCCTTTTTAGAACCAGAAGTTATCCTCAGTGATTGAATTCTGGAAAGTCACTTGGTTTGCGAAGACACCACTGAAATTTAGTAGAAAAAGGTGGGTCTTATCAGTAAATGCTTCTGGGGTAATTGATTATCCATTTGGGTGAAAAAAAAATCGAGATTCTCTTCTTCCCCACCTCATGTCATACAAAAATTAATATAAAATAATCAATACCTAAAATATTAGAAGTAATAAAGTAAAACTTCTAGAAAACATGGGAGGGATATCATCATGATCTCGGGGTAGGCAAAGATTTATTAAACTGGCCATTAAAGCATTAAATATAAAATATTGATAAATTGAACTTCTAGAATTATGACCTTCTCTTTATCAAGAAAGATACCATTAAGAGAGGTAAAATACCTTTTTAACAGACTTGCACCTGTACATGTACCCTTGAATCTAAAATAAAAGTTGAAAATAAAATGCAAAAATAAAAAAGCAAATCACACACTGGGAGAAGATATTTGCAAAGCATGTATGTGACAGAGGACTTGTATCTAGACTATATAAAGCAGTACCAATAGGAACATTTACATATAATATTGATATTTAATATAGCTTAGAGGAAGTATTGGATTTCAAAGGAGATGAGGCTTATTTGCATGTGATAGAATAAGGCATATTTCTTACTCCTATAGGGAAGTCTCAAATAGAATTGAGCACAGTATAGATACTTTTGTCTTTCACCTGCAGATCTAACCAGTTAATTCTCTAAATTTGAAGTGCTATAAGCTAGTACAATGTCAGTCTGTTTGACCTTTAGGGCAGAGGTCAAGGATGCTATGTAATCCTACTAAAGTCTCTTTTTAAAGAGAGACTAGTAAAAGAAGCCTTGAGACCTTTATTGTTTACACAGCCTGGAAGCTGTCACTGAGTCCTTCAATTGAAGCATGACATTGTGCAGTGATGCACTAGTGGACAAAGAAGTACGGAACAGAATCAAGGATGTCCTTTGGGAAGTCCACAGAGTCTGTTACAAATGTAATATCCAATTGCAGCGAGATGGAACGGAAGACTTACAAAGCAGAGGCACACTTCCTATGAGACAGGGGCTTTGCCACAAACGACACATCTGGCTTCCTGAGCAGTTTCACTCAGACCATTTAGGAGCCCGTCAGAATATTGAGTGGCAGGACAAGGTCAGTAATGGCAAACACTCAGAATGCAGCCTGTGTAAGAGCTTTGAACCAGTTCTTCCACAATACAGCTTTACTGAGCGGGATGCGTGTGCAGAATGGACTACAGCAGGACTCCTAGGCGGCCGCTGAATCGCAAGCTGAGGTGGGAAAGCACAAGCTGAGGAGGCAGAAGAATGTTGTCTGAGACCTGCTGCAGTGCACCCCGAGCAGTGAGGTCCAGCAGAGCGAGCCCAGCCATGGGCGAGCAGCCTGGCATCCAGCTGGGAGGGATGGGCTTGCTGTTGGTGAGTGGAGGCTCTGGCTAGCTTTTGAGTCTGAAAAGCAGGACCACAAAGAAAACAGACTATTTAAATAGCAGGTGAAGCTACTTACAAAAGATCAGACTTGATGCAAATTCTGTGTGGAAAAGATTGTTGGTCTCATTTCATTGTCTTTGGCCATACCCATAAATCTGATTCAGGAAAGACATTTATATGTACACAAGTATATACAAATAAAAGTAAAGTTTTACTCTATTACTTTCCATCAAAAAAAAAAATTAGGTCAAAAAACAGTGGTCACATTGAAATACTAGAAATAGAGCAATTTAACAATTACAATTTTGTATTCTTTACCAGACTCATCACATTTTTATTTTATAGGCAGAATGCTTAAAAGACTACTAATGTCCTAAAGATAATAATGTAATAATACTTTAAATTTCAAAATGCCTCATAGCCATTACTATGCACTATTTTGTAGTTCCTTTCCTGTGGATTTCTTTCACAAGATTGCTTGTCTTTGTCTCCTCCTGGGGTCAGTGTGGTAGAGGCCATATACCACCTAATGGGGGCCTCAGTAAATACTTGTTTAACTGTACTGAACTCCAAGGATTAAGATGTCAGTGTATGGTTACCTCATAGATAGACATAATGGTTTTCGCCAGCCTTCTAGAAATTTCACGATGTAGTTTAATTCCAACATCTAAATATGCTATATCAGACTTGCAACATGTTAACACATTTTTTTCTTTTTTTTTTCTTTTTCTTACCATTTTGGCCCTTAGTTTGCAACCTTCATGGCTTTTTATCCATCTTCCTATCTTTGAATTATGCATATGTGTCACCTTTTCTGATATGAGGAATGGAACTCCATGATGAGTTAGGTGAATTATAAGTGTGAGGCTGGAAAGGGGATAATAATAGATACGGCATGTGGTTAAAAATGGAATACACATATGGGATCTGGAGGGCTACAGATACATACATAGCTATAGAGAGAGAAAAGGTAGGAAAATAGAGGTAGAGACATTTCAAGAGAGAACTAAGATTAGACACAAAGTGATAAGAGTCCCTTTCCCAAGAATCAAAAAGAGACAAAAACTGTGCTGAGAAGCCTCAAAACTTTAGTGTTTGCAGGAGACAAGTTCCACAGTAGATGAAACAAAATATGCTATTTTGAATGCATACTTATATGTATTTATCAAAATTTTTAATCACATTTGGAGGACTGTATAATTTGAATGATTCTGTGATTTTTAGACATTCTCAAAACATGAATATTTTAAAACATAAATTACTTAAAGAAGATTTCATTGTTAGCTCTGCCATTTATAATTTGATGAATGAAATGTTTAATTTTCCATTATAGAAGCAGAGAAAATCATCTTGGTCGTAAAACAGAAATTAGTAAACTGTACAAATAGACTTATTTAGAATTCCTGTCCTTACAGCTTTTAATGCTTTTTTCTAAAAAAAAAGTTACTTATTCTTGGTTTAGGACAGTAATGAATAAAATTATTGCCTTTCCATTATGTTGTTAAGATTATTAGATGGGGATAGTCTGTGTTGCCCTCTATTGGTGATTCATAATTAACTTTTGACAGAATAATTGCTGCTGTATGTGTCATTTATGTGTATTTAATAATTGTATCAGCCAGTATATTTTAGAAAAAAGAATTTGGGAAAACCATCCTAATAGTTGTGGCCATGAATTGGCCAAAGGTGAAAAAATTAGATTTCAGGCTTTTTGATTTAACAATTTTATTGACTAAGATAGTATTGAGATACTTTTGCCTTTGATTAATTTTAATTTTAATTTCAATTTTTTTTTTTTTTTTTTTTTGTCAGAGCTCCACCTCAGATCAGGCGTCCCAATCGAGAAGTAAGACCTCTGAGGAAAGAAATGGCAGGAGTAGGAGCCCGGGGACCTGTAGGCCGAGCACATCCTATATCAAAGAGTGAAAAGCCTTCTACAAGTAGGGACAAGGACTATAGAGCAAGAGGGAGAGATGACAAGGCAAGATGCTGTCTTTCTGTAATTCACTCACTTGAAGCCCAGGACTTTTGGTGGATGTTATGATTTTTGTTGGCTTTTCAAGATACCCTGGTTTTGATGTGGAAGAGTTAGAAAAAAGTCTCATTCAAAGCCTAAGTAGTCTTTGTATTTTGAAGGCCATGCTGCAATGCAAATTACCTCAGAGGTGTAGTAAATATATATATACACATACATGTATAAAAATATTTAGTGAAATGGATCCCTTGTAAGAAAACGGCTTTAAAACTTTTTTGAAAAATAATAAGTATTCTGAATAGAAGTAAGCAATAAATGAAAACAGTTTTGGGGAAAGACAAGAAAGTAGATGTATATGTTCACAGAATAAGATGAGGGATATGATTTACTACTTCCAAAAATAAGTATCTTTGATTTATCTGTAGATTATAGTAGAACAAGATTTTTTTTTTTCCTTGAGAAGATTCCCCGTGCTTAGGGTTCATTGTGCACATTTACTTACTTAGGAAATTGATTGGTGAATAAACATAGTACTGGGTGGAAATTTTACTTCCCTTAAAATGGACTTAGGACAGTGGGTTGAAGATAATCTTACAGAGTAAGGAGGTAGCCAGGATGATCTGATGTGTCTCTTAGGCCTTAATTTTAGTAAAAAGAGAAAAATTTTTAAGTGATGGTATTTCCCGTTTCCACCGTGATGTCATAAATGAATGATAAGGTAATCGAATTGCCACAGAGAAGTTTCATTTTACTAGTTAGAGATTCAGGATCTGTCACCACATTCAGGTCATGATATGTATAATAAAGATATATCTAATAACAAGTGGTTATCCATCAAAACTGTATTTGAATATTTTTATTACATGTAATTTTGATCTGTAGATAAGGACTCTAGACCAACTTCCTAGGTCTTATATCCATAATACATAGACCATGATAGAATAAAATTGGTGTTTTCTGAATATTTCTGTTTATGAGATAGTTCAAAGACATATTCTACCTCCCTGCCTCAATAGGACACTGAAAATGAATTAAATTTTTTTAATGTTTGTAATTTGTGGGAGCTTTTATGCCATGAAACAGCAAGTGATTCTATTTCAGATCCTTTTTGGGATTAGTGAAGGGTAGTAATAAATACATTAACTTTTTAAATTTGTTCTCCCCATTATCAAAAGCCACATAAATGGATACTTGAAACTCTGTATCTTAAATATTATTTTTGTTTCTTTTCTTCATTTTTATGCAGCTAACATTGGTTTGCATTATAGAGAATACAGTAGGGGCTGAAATCCAACCTCCAGTTTGCTAGTAGCTTTTAGATAAACGTTTAGAACAGGCTAAGGAACTTTCAGTCTTGAATTTACATAAGAGAGGAACCATGGTCATGGTTTACTGGATGCTGCTTTGCTAGGCACTGTTCAAAGTGATTAAACAGTAATTCACGAAACAATACCGTGAAGTAGGTGTCTTACTATCCCCACTTTACAGATGAAGAAACTGGTACAGAGCGCTAAAACTTGCCAAGGTCTCACAGTAAGAGATGGAGACTGGAAGAATGGAATTTGTGAAATCACACATCTTTTTCCTGTTTAACCTTAAGATTTTTCATGTTATGTAGTATCCCCGCCTACCGAGCTAGATGAAAAGTCTGGGTTGGATTTACCAAAAGAGATCCAGAACAATTAAATGTTGGTTTTTAAATGTGACTCTTAAACAAAGAACAAAATAATCAAGCAGCATTTTTTGAATGTCAAATACATTTTTTTGTTTTTTGTTTTTTTTTTGAGACGGAGTCTCGCTCTCGCCCAGGCTGGAGTGCAGTGGTGCGATCTCGGCTTACTACAAGCTCCGCCTCCCAGGTTCACGCCATTCTTCTGCCTCAGCCTCCCAAGTAGCTGGGACTACAGGCACCCGCTACCATGCCCGGCTAATTTTTTTGTATTTTTAGTAGAGACGTTGTTTCACCGTGTTAGCCAGAATGGTCAATACATTTTTTTTTCTGGAAATTATAAATTGTCTTTCATTTATAATGTTATCAAATGATTCTATAAATCTTAGTTATTCTTTCATTGACATGTAAGTACTCGGAATGTCACCAGAGTAACCCTTTTATGTAAGAAAAGAAAAGAACTCCGCAGTTGTTTGGGGATAAAAGATATTTTCTGAGGCACTGTGGAAACAGAGGGGACTACAGTTTTTCAAAACAAACTCATGCAAACTTCATTAGCCTTTGAAAGGTATATTAGACTCAGTTACAATTTTCGTAACCACGCAAATATTCATGAGGATACTGAAGTTCCTAAAACTCACTGAAGGCTGCGATAGGATTTGAGGCAGCTTAGGTGAAACTAATAGATATCTACTTCTGCTAAAAGCTGATTTGGAAATGAGCGTTGGGGCCAGGGGCAGCAGCTCACGCCTGTAATCCTGGCACTTTGGGAGGCCAAGGCAGGTGAATCGCTTTAGCCCAGTAGTTCAAGACCAGCCTAGGCAACATAGTGTAACCCCGTCTCTACTGAAAACACAAAAATTAGCTGGGCGTGGTGATGCATGCCTGTAATCCCAGCTACTTGGGAGGCTGAGGCATGAGAATCGCTTGAACCTGGGAGGCAGAGGTTACAGTGAGCTGAGATCCAGCCACTGCACACCAGCCTGGGCAACAGAGTGAGACTCGGTCTCAAAAAAAAAAAAAAAAGGAAAATTAGTGTTGGAAGTACCCTCAGAAGTATGGGAGTCCCCAGTGTTTATTGTATTGGTTTTTCTTAAGATCAGTTTTGTGTGTTGCTACCAGCTTTAAAATTGAATCAGAATAGAACAGAAAATTCAGAGTTTATTGCCCATAAGTACAGTATTATTTTGATAAAAATTTATTTATAAAAATATATATAAATTTATTCATGTGTTTATGTGCACCAACTCATGATCCAGAATGCATTTATTACTTTGTGCCTGGGTCAGAATTTTGAAAGCTGCTGCAGCACTCTAACTACGTACTTAACTTTATAGATGTAAAAAAAAGTGAGGATAAGAGAAGTTAGACATATCTTGCTTAAGGTCCCTGGTATATTTTTGGATTTTTAATTTGGTGTTGAGAACTGTATGATGGAACAACTAATAATAGCAGTAGTAGCAAATGTTAGTCTTCCTTGAGTACACTTACCCTTTTTGAAGCTTTCTATAAAAAAAGCCCTCTTTGAAGCTTTTTATATTTATTGGTTTATTTGATCCCTGCATAATCCTGTGAGCTCAGCATTATTTTTCCTGTTTTATGTGTAAAGAAATTGAGACATTGAAGTCTTAACTGCAAATAGATGGTGAACTAGGATTCGAACCTTGTCTAATTGTAATACCTGAGTTTTTTAATCATTATGCTATATAGCCTCTTATTTGAAAATGTTTACTATCTTCTTATAAGAGTACCAGTTTATTTTCTGAGAGTGATTATCTTTTTTCTCTTTTTTAAAATTACTGACAGGCTTCAGGTTAGGTCCAAGCTTAAAATGCTGTTTTTCAGTAAGTAACAATCACTTTGCATAGTGATCTGTTGTTGAGGCTTTATCGTTTCCCCCCCGAGGTCTACAGGGTCATCCATAAGGCTAGTTAGTACTCTGTTTATTGAACACATCTTTATTAAGTGCACATTTTGTGTCAGTAATACTTCTAGGTGCTAGAAATACAAACGTTAATGAAATGTAGCTCCTGGCCTGAATAAATTAACTTTTAAGCTTTATTTTTTCAGTTTTATTTCATTGTATCTGGTCTCTTCTTCCTACTATAACAAAATAGCTTAGACGGGGTAATATAGAAGGAATAGAAATTTATTTGTCACAGTTTTGGAGGCTGGGAAGTCTAAGATCAAGCCACTAGCAGATTTGGTATCTGCTGAGGGTCTGTTCCTTCTGGATGGCACCTTCTTATGTGTCCTTACAGGATGGAAGGGGCCAAGAAGCTCCCTTGGGAATCTTTTATTAGGGCACTAATTCTGTTCATGAGGGCAGAAACCTCATTGACCTAACCACCTTCCAAAAACCCCATCTCCTAATAACATCATATTGGGGCTTAGATACCAACATGAATTTTGGAAGGATACAAACATTTAGACCATAGCTCCTGGGAAAATTGGATTTATTATTATTTTGCTATTTAAGCTTAGAGTCAAAGAGAAATATACATAGAAGTAATGAAAGGAATTTTTATTTAAGAAGGATAATCTAAAAGTAAAATATCAGGTAGTAGAAGAAATGTTTTTGTTTTATAACCTTAATTTATAAAACTGATTCTCAAGAATTTTTAAGATTATAGTTTTATGGTTAATTAACTGAGTGAAATGAGCAGTACTTCCATTATCTCATGATTAAAGCTATATATGCTTTTAAATAGAATTCAGATTAAAGTACCATAAATAATAATTCTCTGAATTCATTTTAACGTTGTTAAAGGACTTTATTTCGTTGAATTATACGTAACAAATGGCCATTTATCATGAGAAGGCTTTCCTTCTTATGAGTAAGTCTAGGGGTATCTGATATGGAGAGATGTTGCGAAGTAGATTGATGTATTCTTTTGAGAGCTATTGATTGATTATGCAAATGAACAGTGACCTCATAAAAAATATCTTTGAAGAAAAGTGCACAAATTATAAGGGTACTTTTTTGATGAATAATGATAATCTAGCCAGTGGTGTATATTAATAACTACTTTTATGAAAAAGTGTATGTGTGTATACACATTAAAGAATAAGATGATAGTGAAACAATAAAAACATATGCTAGAGCTTCACTCATCGATCAATGACTTGAGCAGTTTTCAAATACTGGAAGAATAATCAGATTTTTTGTGCTATTTACAGTGTAACAACAGCAAAAATGACATGGTTTTAAGTTTAGTTTGCATTATTAACATTTTCCCCATTACTTTTCTAAGTCTAGGCAGTCAAGAAAACAATAAATCAAGCCCTGATTTATAGCATTTGCTAATTGTATGATATAAATATCACCTATATGATGGATTTCAACATCATGTCACTGAACTCATAGTTGAGATGAGTTTGGATAGCAGCCTACCATTGTATGGTGTTTCCACCATAGAGATACAATAAACTATGGAACCTCAAGAGAATAGATAATAGTAAAATAATTAGGATGTTAGGAGTTTTGAGTATTTATTTCCTTTTTTAAAAATATAACTTATTCACAGTTTGTGTAATTTAATATTTATTAATGGCTGCATTTCACAGCTGGCTCACAAAATTTCTGAAAATTTAGTAGCTGACTCTCAAAAACTAGTAAGAAACAGCTTCAGCATCTCACTGCATGTAAGCCTTGTAATTCAGTGTAACCATCAGCTCTGGGGTCAAGAAATCGAACATTTGGCACCTCAGAAGCCATATTTATGATCCCTCCCAATCCTTGCCACTTACCTCTTTCCCAAAGGTAACCACTATTCTGACGATTTCTAATGCCATAAATTAATTATGCCTATTTTGGAACATTATGTACAGTAAGTATTCCTTTGTGTCCAGCTTTTTTTGTTCAACATGTATTTGTGAGATTATTTCCTGTTATATATATTTGTAGTTCATTTTCGTTGTCATATAGTAGTATATCACAGTTAAAATCTGTTTTCTTATTAATGGATATTTGGGTTGCTTTTAGCTTGAGACTCTTGTGAGTAATGCTGCTTTGGATGGTTTTCTGCTTATCCTTTGACATATATATGCATGCATTTCTAGTGAGCATATACCTAGGAGTTGAACTGCTGGGTCATAGGATATGCATAAATTAAACTAGTGAATAACACCAGTTTCCAAAGTGGTTATACAAGTTTTCCCTCTTACCCACAGGGGGGAAGTTTTAGTTGCTCCACATCCTTGTCAACACTTGATGTTGTCAGTCTTTTTTAGGTATAATCATATCTCATTGTGATTTTCCCAGGATATTTGCCATGTGTTGCATATTTACCTGATAATTTATGAGGTGGAAAGCGTTTTCGTATGTTCATTGGCTGTTTGTATCATCATGCCTTGTTTTTAAGAAATATCTTGTTCTGGCCGGGCGCGGTGGCTCACGCTTGTAATCCCAGCACTTTGGGAGGCCGAGGCGGGCGGATCACGAGGTCAGGAGATCGAGACCACGGTGAAACCCCGTCTCTACTAAAAATACAAAAAAAAAATTAGCCGGGCGTGGTGGCGGGCGCCTGTAGTCCCAGCTACTAGGAGAGGCTGAGGCAGGAGAATGGCGTGAACCCGGGAGGCGGAGCTTGCAGTGAGCCGAGATTGCGCCACTGCACTCCAGCCTGGGCGACAGAGCGAGACTCCGTCTCAAAAAAAAAAAAAAAAAAAAAAGAAATATCTTGTTCTGTCCTTTGAATATTAAGTTCCTCCACAAATTTTGTCTCTGGTGGTAGCTAATTTATAGTGCTGGGTTTGGTTTTTATTTTATTTTTTTACCTTGTTGTACTAGATTAAAGTAGTTTTTATATCTAAATAACTATTTGACCAAACTTGTGATTTAGAATTCTAAACCCGTTCGTGGAAATTTGCGCTATTCTGTTTTTTTACTCACCCACTGTTGATTTTCTTTTCCTGTGCAAATGTCAGCTTAGTCTTTGACGGGGGTGAGGTCTTAGGTCATAGGAAGAGTTGCATTCAAATATTTTAACCTCTTATTCAGAAGACTAATACACATGTTTTTCTTAGACTGAACAGTCTTACTGTATTTCAGCCTTGCCAAGTGAGAGTGCTTTAGCCTCTTGATTTTAGAATTTGTATATCCTTATTGAACTATCTTAAGTTTCCCACTTTCAAGGCTATTTTAATAGGAGTGTATTAGCTCTTATTTAATGTGGTATTTGGTATTTCTTATATAGTAAGATTGAATGTGGGGCCTTAATAGCCATATATGTTTTTTCTTATCCTCTCTCAGACTCTACCACTCATTTTAGCCATTCTGTATACTACAGAAAGTGTAAAATAAAACATGAGAGAACACACTGTCCCTGGCTTGTTGGCATCAGAGCAGCCAGAGAGTTCCTCTTAAATATAGGTCAGATTGTGTCTTCTGCTCATAACTTTCAGTGGCTTCTTATCTTAGATTAAATGCCAAGTCCTTATAATGGCCTACAAGGCTCTGCATAGTCTGGCATCCATTTCTTCTTTGACCTCATCTTCTTTCTCCCCTCATCTCATTTCTTTCTGTTGGCTTCTGTGTTGTTCCTCAGATTTGTGAAGTGTATGCTGACTGTGACAGATTTGAGCTTGCTATTCTGTCTCTGTTTTACTATGTATTTTACTTATTAATATATTGTGCCTCCTAAGTTGAATATATGCTTCATGAGGGCAGGGGTTTCTGTTTGGTTCGCTGTGATATCCCTGGTGCTTAGAATAGTGCTTGTCACATAGTACTGGCAAATATTGTTGAAAGAACATATATATTGATAGGTGTGCAGAATGATATGGATTCATAATTTCAATTTAAATGTATTAACACTCAAATGCAGGGCATGATACTGAAATTAGTAAGCACTGTTTGCATTTATTAACTTATTTTACTTTGTAAAATAAAGTCTTAAGAGTGGGATGCAATTTAGAAACCTTGTCTAACTTTTCCTCTGTTGTTTCTCACATTGGGGTGAGAGTAGCCCAGGGGTGTGCAGCAGTATGCTAGAGTACAAAGTGGTTGAAAGCACTGAATCTGGAGCTGTATTCCCTAGGATCTTGCTGCATGTCCTTGGGCAATTTACTTACCCTCTCTGTGCCTTGGTTTTCTCATCTATGAGATGGAAATAATAAGAGTACCTACCTCATAGGACTTTTAGGATTAGTAAGTTAAATATATCCAGTGCTTAGAACAATACATGGCACATCGAGTAGGCAGTATATGAGTTTTAATTATCATTGTAACATGAAAGTGGGGGACTAACACAGATATGAAATAGAATACAAAATCACTTTTTAAAAAAAGAAATAATTGCCATTCTAATTGGTGTGAGATGGTATCTCATTGTGGTTTTGATTTGCATTTCTCTAATGACCAGTGATGATGAGCTTTCTTCCTATGTTTGTTGGCCACATAAATATCTTCTTTTGAGAAGTGTTTGTTCATATCCTTTGCCCACTTTTTGATGGGGTTTTTTGTTTTTTTTTCTTGTAAATTTAAGTTCCTTGTGGATTGTGGATATTATTAGCCCTTTGTCAGATGGATAGATTGCAAAAATTTTCTCCCATTCTGTAGGTTGCCTGTTCGCTCTGATGATAGTTTCTTTTGCTGTGCAGAAGCTCTTTAGTTTAATTGGATCCCATTTGTCAATTTCGGCTTTTGTTGCAATTGCTTTGGTGTTTTAGTCATGAAGTCTTTACCCATGCCTATGTCCTGAATGCTATTGCCTAGGTTTTCTTCTAGGGTTTTTATGGTTTTAGGTGTTATGTTTAAGTCTTTAATCCATCTTGAGTTAATTTTTGTATAAGGTATAAGGAAGGGGTCCAGTTTCAGTTTTCTGCATATGGCTAGCCAATTTTCCCAACACCATTTATTAAATAGGGAATCCTTTCCCCATTGCTTGTTTTTGTCAGGTTTGTCAATGATCAGATGGTTGTAGATGTGTGGCATTATTTCTGAGGCCTCTGTTCTGTTCCATTGGTCTATATATCTGGTTTGGTACCAGTACCATGCTGTTTTGGTTACTGTAGCTTTGTAGTATAGTTTGAAGTCAGGTAGCATGATGCCTTCGGCTTTGTTCTTTTTGCTTAGGATTGTCTTGGCTATATGGGCTGTTTTTGGTTCCATATGAAATTTAAAGTAGTTTTTTTCTAATTCTGTGAAGAAAGTCAATGGTAGCTTGATGGGGATAGCATTGAATCTGTAAATTACGTTGGGCAGTATGGCCATTTTCACGATATTGATTCTTCTATCCATGAGCATGGAATGTTTTTCCGTTAGTTTGTGTCCTCTCTTATATCCTTGAGCAGTGGTTTGTAGTTCTCCTTGAAGAGGTCCTACACATCCCTTGTAAGTTGTATTCCTAGGTATTTTATTCTCTTTGTAGCAGTTGTGAATGGGAGTTCACTCATGATTTGGCTATTATTGTTATATAGGAATGCTTGTGATTTTTGCACGTTGATTTTTGTATCCTGAGACTTTGCTGAAGTTGCTTATCAGCTTAAGGAGATTTTGGGCTGAGACAATAGGGTTTTCTAAATATACAGTCGTGTCATCTGCAAACAGAGACAATTTGACTTTCTCTCTTCCTATTTGAATCCCCTTTATTTCTTTCTCTTTCCTGATTGCCCTGGCCAGAACTTCCAATACTGTGTTGAATAGGAGTGGTGAGAGAGGGCATCCTTGTCTTGTGCCAGTATTCAAAGGGAATGCTTCCAGCTTTTGCCCATTCAGTGTGATATTGGCTGTGGGTTTGTCATGAATAGGTCTTATTATTTTGAGATATGTTCCACCGATATCTAGTTTATTGGGAGTTTTTAGCATGAAGGGGTGTTGAATTTTATCGAAGGCCTTTTCTGCATGTATTGAGATCATCACGTGGTTTTTGTCATTGATACTGTTCATGTGATGGATTACGTTTTTGATTTGCGTATGTTGAACTAGCCTTGCATCCCAGGGATGAAACCGACTTGATTATGGTAGATAAGTTTTTTGATGTGCTGCTGGATTCAGTTTGCCAGTATTTTATTGAGAATTTTTGCTTTAATGTTCATCAGGGATATTGACCTGAAATTATCTTTTTTTGTTGTGACTTTGCCAGGTTTTGGTATCAGGAAGATGCTGGCCTCATAAAATGAGCTAGGGAGGAGTCCCTGTTTTTTTTAATTGTTTGGAATAGTTTCAGAAGGAATTATACCAGCTCCTCTTTGTACCTCTGGTAGAATTTGGCTGTGAATCCGTCTGGTCCTGGGCTTTTTTTTGGTTGGCAGGCTATTAATTACTGTCTCAATTTCAGAACTTGTTATTGGCCTATCTAGGGATTCGACTTCTTCCTGGTTTAGTCTTGCTAGGGTGTATGTGTCCAGGAATTTATCCATTTCTTCTAGATTTTCTAGTTTATTTGCGTAGAGGTGTTTATAGTATTCTGTGATGGTAGTTTGTATTTCTGTGGAATCAGTGGTGATATCTGTTTTGTCATTTTTTATTATGTCTATTTGATTCTTCTGTCTTTTCTTCTTTATTAGTCTGGCTAGCGGTCTGTTTTGCTAATCTTTTCAAAAAACCAGCTCCTTGATTCATTGATTTTTTGAAGCGTTTGCTGGAAAGGGTATGGAGAAATAGGAACGCTTTTACACTGTTGTGGCAGTGTAAATTAGTTCAACCATTGTGGAAGACAGTGTGGCGATTCCTCAAGGATCTAGAACCAGAAATACCATTTGATCCAGCAATCCCATTACTGGGTATATACCCAAAGGATTATAAATCATTTTATAAAGACACATGCACACGTATGTTTATTGCAGTACTATTCACAATAGCAAAGACTTGGAACCAACCCAAATGCCCATCAGTGGTAGACTGGATAAAGAAAATGTGGCGCATATACCATGGAATACTATGCAGCCATAAAAAAGGATGAGTTCATGTCCTTTGCAGGGACATGGATGAAGCTGGAAACCATCATTCTCAGCAAACTAACACAGGAACAGAAAACCAAACACCACATATTCTCACTCATAAGTGGGAGTTGAACAATGAGAACACATGGACACAGGGAGGGGAACATCACACACTGGGGCGTGTTGTGGAGTGGGGGACTGGGGAAGGATAATATGAGGAGAAATACCTAATGTAGATGATGGGTTGATAGGTGCAGCAAACGACCATGGCATGTGTATACCTATGTAACAAACCTGCATGTTCTGCACATGTATCCTAGAACTTAAAGTATAATTAAAAAAAAAAAAGAAAGAAAAAGAAAAATAATGAGATTTCCAAGAAATTTTGCACTTTCTTTGGGCCATTGAAATCAGGCAACAGATGAATAAATTAGGCAAGTGAGAGGCAGTGGCTTTACAGGAAAAAGATCAGCTATAATTCAGCTTAGACATCCCTGTGACTATGACCTAGTGATTTTTATTACTAATTGGCCAGTAATTTCTGATGCGTGGTAGCTTACTACCTAATGAATTGATTCATCTGTTGGACAGAATCTATTAGAAAATTCTTTCTTTTGCTGATCTGAAATCTATCTATTTTGTTACTGGCCCTTGCTTTTTTTTTTGGCTTAATACCTAGTAGGCCTGTTGGTTGTATTGCCCCATTAGAATTTACTTCTTCAGCTTAAATGTCTCTAGTTTCCTTGGTCTTCCTCCGTATGACGTGAGTTTTGAACCCTTTATCATCTTGGATTATCCTTCACTGGGTGTAATTTATCAGTATTTCTCTTAAAATGCAGGACCCAGAGCTAGTAACTGATCATGTTTCACTTAATCTGCCAGTGTGAGAGGTTGTATAGTAAAATGTAAGAAACATTTGCATTTTAGGGCAAACTATATCATTAATTGACTATAATATTTGGTTAGTCACTTTGAGCCTAACTTTCCTCAAATAGAAGATTATCCAACACTAGTAAAAGATGAGTAACAAAGCTTTCTTGATATGGGAAATTTTGATATTAGTAAAAAGCTAAAATATTTTGCTTTCATGAGAAAAACAGTATATCAACCTTCATGCTAAAAATCAAATTCTTGCTAATATTGACCTTAGTCAACTCATATGAAAATCTAAGGAAAGAATTCTAAGAGCATTTCAGTGACATTGCAGTTAGTATTATTTATATACACTTAATAATATCTTGGGAGAGGTTAGCTTTATTTCCTTTAATAGTTTCCTCTAGGTATTGCATTTAATCTAGCTGTTTATATTTGATGTCTATATTCTAATTTAAGTATTTGTTATGAAGAATAACTGTCACCCATTTTAGTGATTTCCTGGTAAAACCAAATTAATTTTAGTTTTCCTAAGTCTGTTTTTTATAACCTCACCATTTTGATCTGAAAACGTTTCCAGAATCTTTTTTGTAGTCCTCGATCGGTATTCAAGTCTCATGTGTACCACTGAGAAACTTTGGGTTCTCAGGCAGGTCATTTAGCTGGCCTATACACATACACATACTTCTTCTGCATAGTGAGAGGCTTGTACTTCTTTGATTCTCCTCCTCTACCCTGTCCTCTATAGGAGCCAGAAGAAATCCAAACTCACCTCTGCCCATATCTTCAACCTCTTTCTTCTGCGCAATACCTTTTATCTATACTGGCTACTCAGGTTTTTTCACAGCACTTCACAGTTTATGTGTGTTTTTGCTTTATTTACTTGTTACTTGTTTCCCCCACTAGACTAGATGCTTGATGAGGACAGATAATGTATTTTCACTCACTGCTGTAAAACCTAATGCACAATAACATGTGTTGCACTTAGAAGATGCCCAAATATTTACTGTTTTTAAAATCCCATGATACTCCTATTACTTTGAGATAGGCATGCAGCTTTTTCTTTCTCCTGAGGTAGTGTTTATTAAGTTCTTTCCAGCCACTTGGACATTCGTATTAAAATGAAATTTTAATTTTAACTTGGTAAATATAAATTACAATGCCATATGAAGGCTCAAGCTCCAGATATGTCAGTTTCTGTTGTATTCTTTCGTTGATACCTTTCTAGAATAGTTTTTAAATGATTACAGAATGTTCCTAGTGATTTGTTTGAATATAACTTGGTAGCCTTGGCCTATCCGTACTATAAAATGTGACTCTAGCCTAGGCTTAAGTTCGTTGATGTTATGTTTGTTGTGCAGGTGCCAAAAATTTACTCCGTTTAATATTGTCAGTATTGATACCTGTCATCTGGAATGCAGGAATCTTCCTGAAAATTTACTAATAAATTTAATACTACTGCCATACTGCCCAGAAATAATTTATTTTTTTGGGTGAAGTACCAGAATACTATTTGGTCACTTAACCTAGTGGCTTAAAGGAACCAGAGTATCTGTCCAAGGGAGCCATTTAGTTTCCTCCACTCCAGCACTTGTGATTGAGCCTTTTGACTATTTCAGAGGTGGGATTGGAGAAGTTTGTCTTGTTCTGTTGTTTCTTTTCAGGTTGAAGTTTAGGAGATTGACTCATTTAGACCATTTTCTCATTTCGTTTTTACTCTAGGCAGTAACTGGGGCTAAAGCTCTGGGGAGGCACTTGGCTGTGCTTGCTGAAGTATTTCCATAGTTGGACTGTCTCTGGCAAATAAGTGAATTTCATTTAAAGCTCTTCAAAGCTGTGTAAATCTTGGCAGAACACCGTAGAAACCACAGCATAAAATTTCTTTTAAAACAACTATATTATTAAATGAAGAATTTGGGGTAAAGCTTATTGCTTTAATGGTCTTAATACTATTTAAAAAGATCCTTCCACATTAATATTCAAAATGTTCTCTAGTAGTGGTGGAAATCCTCTGCATCTACCAGTTCAAAGGTAGGCTTTCCCAGTCTTTTGGGATTTAGCAAGGATCAGTTTAGTCTTACCTGCAACTGTCCCTGCAAGAATGTAGATTTGAAGTTTTTAATAAAGTTGACCAGTTCATGTATTTCTGATGAATTAAATAGAGGAGAATGGCATTTGAGTAATCAGAAAATATTACTTTAAAATAATAAAAATTATTTAGAAAGTGATGGCATTATAATGTTTTCAAAGCGTAATGATGTTAACTAAATTATCCATTATTGACTAGTACTTTTTTTATACCTATCCCCAGGGAAGGAAGAATATGCAAGATGGTGCAAGTGATGGTGAAATGCCAAAATTTGATGGTGCTGGTTATGATAAGGATCTGGTGGAAGCCCTTGAAAGAGACATTGTATCCAGGAATCCTAGCATTCATTGGTTAGAGTCTTTCAAATTATTGAATTAAAGTAGAGGAGCACACAAGTTATAGGTTGTCTTGGTGTGAGTTTTCTCTTGTTATTCATTAATTTGATTATGACCACATCTATAATATGAAAGTATAGAATTGACGGGACAGTTCTGTTGAAGTAACCAAGGACATTTTACATGTTAATTTGACGTTGATATATAAATGACAAAAGTTGTTAATTCAATGACATGTCCTCATTAATAACTAATGTTTTCACTGATCTTTTTATGCAGTAAGAATTAGAATAATGTTCTTAATATGAGAATAATTTCGTAAGTAAAAAATATTAAAAGAATTAGTTTTGACCATAAATCAAAGATCCCTGAATAAACATTATGAAACTTCGCTGTTCTTTCAAAGGGATGACATAGCAGATCTGGAGGAAGCTAAGAAGTTGCTAAGGGAAGCTGTTGTTCTTCCAATGTGGATGCCTGACTTTTTCAAAGGGATTAGAAGGCCATGGAAGGTGAGAATTTATTAAATTGGTTTTGGTATAAGAATGCTACTTGGCATTGGAGTGAAAGGCAGCATTGCTGTAGTTTCTGATGTATTTAACCCATTTTGAAAAGGTTGGGAGAAGTTTATGTACACCCAAAACACCTGGATTTGAATTTGTAGTTGTGATGTGTTACATCTGCATAGCAGGAGAGATGGGCTTGGACTGTTGAAACTATATAGTCTTTAGGTCACTTCCCTCAGGGATGCTGAGCTAGAGATTAGTTTTAAGAATTTTCTAGATGTATGGTTCTGTAAATAAAAAGTTAAGCAGATTAAGCAGAAATAATGCATGGTCTTATAGAAGAAAGGTGTGATCAAACAGTTATTTTTCAAAAGTTGGGATATTTCTCACTGATGGTTAATTATTTTCTTTTAACTTGAAAACAAATGTTTTTTCTAGAAAGAGGTCTTCAGCTGTGTTTTAAAAAACTACTTCTTGGCCTGGTACCGTGGCTCACACCTGTAATCCCAGCACTTTGGGAGGCTGAGGAGGGTGGATCACGAGGCCAGAAGATCAAGACCATCCTGCCCAACATGGTGAAACCTCATCTCTACCAAAAATACAAAAATTAGCTGGTCATGGTGGTGCATGCCTGTAATCCCAGCTACTCAGGAGGCTGAGGCAGGAGAATCGCTTGAACCCGTGAGTCGGAGGTTGCAGTGAGCCAAGATCGCGCGACTACACTCCAGCCTGGCAACAGAGCGAGACTCTATCTCAAAAAAAAAAAAAAAAAAAGATCACTTCTTATGTCATTACAAAATATCTGACTTTATCAATTTATTCTGTCCTTGCTGTGCTTTTGTAGTATTTATTGGCAAACTGGATTAAAAAAATAAATTTAAAGATATATTTCTAAAGAATCTTTTTCCTGACCAAATATTTTTTTTCTGCAACAGTAGAATAAAATTCTTGAACTATTATTCTTTTTTAAAAAGTTATGTTTGAATTTTTTATGGATTTGTGAGAATAGATTATTTACTAAAATGGGACAATAAATGTATTTTATTTATTTTTTGATACTGAGTCTCACTCTGTTGCCCAGGCTGGTGTGCAGTGGCATGATCTTGGCTCACTGCAACCTCCGCCTCCTGGGTTCAAGCAATTCTTGTGCCTCAGCCTCCTGAGTAGCTGCAATTACAGGTGCGCGCCACCACGCCCAGCTAATTTTTGTATTTTTGGTAGAGGCTGGGTTTCGCCATGTTGGCCAGGCTGGTCTTGAACTCCTGGCCTCAAGTGAACCTCCCACCTTGGCCTCCCAAAATGCTGGGATTACAAGCATGAGCCACTGTTTCAGGCCTGATAAATGTGTTTTAAAGAATACATGAAAATAAGGAGACCTCAGAAATTTTTCAAGCTTATAAAATTGGTCTCAAAATGTAAATTCCAGAATTTCAGAACTGGAATGAGTCTTTGAGATCATCTTAAATCCCCACTATTTGACAGACTAGAAAATTGAAGTCCAAATAGGTTGTGACAACCATAATAGACCTTTAGAAAATTTAAAATTCAATGTGTCTCAGCTTCTTATGTTTATATGTGCATTTCCCTCCGCGGCACACTTTCTCCTGCATTGTGTGATACCATTCCTTTATCCATCAGGCACTTATTTAGCCCTGTTATATGTAATTACGGTTCCTTGTTTTTCAAGACATAGTCCCTGAGCTGTGAGACATCCTAAATGGAGAGTTGGGCAGTTACACATAGCTTTCAGTGTTAGGCACTAGCAGAGCCTAATGGGTGTTACAGTCCACATGTGCTTGGAAAGCTCAGCAAAGCACAAACATGACATGATTAAAGAAGGCTTTATGCTTGAGGATGTGGGATTCAAGCTGCAATTTGTAGGATTATGAGGATTTCACTATGTTGGAGGAGACATTTTGGAAATGTAGGAACTTAGGGATGAATGACGTGAGCGGTGGAATATAGTGAGAAAGTGTAAGTGTGTTTGGGAAATAGATGCATTGAAGTTTTGTAAGGAAGGCAGCATAGAATATTGGTAAGGGGCACAGATCCTGGATCCAGACTGGGTGCATGCGAATTCTAGCCCTTTCCACTTATTCTGTGATCTTGAGCAAGTTATGAAACTTCTCCATGACTCAGTTTCCTTATCTATAAAATGGGAATAGTAATGGTTTTCTCATAGGGTATAGTGAGGTTAAAAGGAGTTAATGAGGCCTTAGAACTATGTAAATGTTGAAAAAATAAATTAGTGGAAGATTCAAATGGGAAGGTAGGTTGAGGCCAGATTGTATTTCCCAGGAGTTCGATTCTTTTTCTGTAGGTGTTTGGGAGGCTTCTTTGAGCAGATAGGTAGCATAGTTAAATCGGTGAGTTGGGAAAAACAATCTGGTTGCAATGAGCACAGAAAGATGGGAGGCAACAAGCATGTTCAGAAGTGATTGGCAGTAGTTTAGGCTTAAAATTCAAAGAGCCTGAATTGGGATGGTGATAATGAATTAGGAATGGAAGGACAGATGCTAGTGATATTTAATGAAGGAAGTTGGTAACCTTTTGGATGTAATATATAAGTCAAGAAGGCAGGTGCAAAGATAATTGGGTTTTGCCTATGGCAAAATAGTGATGATAACATAAATGTGGAGCTGAGGAAGGGAGAAGGACACTGGTTTATTGTTCTTGATGTTGAAAGTTCAGTAGGAGCAGGGAAAGGGGGTGCTTCTGGGGAAAGAGATAAGGAATTATTTTTGAGTTTTAAATTTTGATATAATATTGGTGTGGAAATGCACCAAGTTAGAAATACAGGGCTGAAGCTTGTGAGAGAGGTAAAAGACGGAGATATTAAGTGCCTTTTCAAAAATATGTATCTCTGGGATTAACTTTTCTCTAACAGAATAATATTGAGGTCCTTCTTTACAAGTTTTAAGATCAGATTATATGATTTTTATAAAGGCAACATTTAAAATTGTACTTAGGAAATAAGGAGATGCCCAAGAAATAGACTACTGTATTTTCAGTGCTGAAGTATATAAACATATGCTTGAATCACTCTTACATTGAGACTCTGTTCATCTGTCCATTTATCATCCAGCCTATCTTAGCACTTCTCAGATGGCACCATAATTTATCTATATTTTCTAATAGATTAAAAGTCTCTTGAGGATTTGTGTGATTCCTGACAGATTCAACTTTTTTTCCTCAGGGCCTAGTACTTAGTAAGCATTGGATAAGTTTACACTGGGTAAATACATATTTATTGAGTGTTTACCTTGTGTCACATGATAGGCTACGTGCAGAGGATACCAAAATGAGTGAATAATAGCCCCCAAGAAGCTCATGGTCTTCGGGTGATTAAGCATGTATTTAATGGAGGCCATGTGGTAAGTGAAGTATTTTTTGAGGACATTGTGACTAGTGTCTGATAGAGTAATGAACACACTGCTATGGCAGGAGAGAGGAAGAGGGATTTAGCCTGCTGTGGAGAATAATACCAGGGATGGCCTCCCAGAGCAGGTGACTCTGAACTGAGACTTGAAAGATGAATAGAAGTTAAACAGGCAGATGTGATGAAGAAGGGCTCTAAGGCAGAGTGGATATCATGTACAAACACATGAAAAGTGTAAGAGAACACAGTATATGTGAGGAATCTTGTGTAGTTCAGTGTGGCTGGAAGTATAGAGTGTTTATATGGGACATAGTAACAAAAGACACTGCTGGAATGGTTGATGTGACCCACTTCTCACAAAGAGCCCTGCATGCCATGCTAAAGATGTCAGCCATTGAAGAGTTTTTAGTAGAAGGGTGATTTGCAAGTGTAGGAAGATCTCTTTTCTGTAGCAGTGTGGAGGACAGGTTGGGGGTGGACATAGATGGATATGAAAAAGTAATCTGATCAGGAAGTTGTTGAAATAATCTAGCCAAACAATGAGGACAAATGCCTGCAGAAAGGCATGGGCTTTTTGGTTAGTGAAAAATGAATGGATTTCTGAGAGACATTTAGAAGGTATCAGTGACTGATTGTTTACAGAGATGTGGGAGAGAGACAAGTTGTATGACTCCCAGATTCCAGACTTGAATTGAATGACTTCTGACATCACCTACCCAGAGTCGGGCCAAACTTCACAGGTTGAGAGCACAGTTTTCCACAAGACTGCCCTCACTTCAGACACTAGCTGCCAACTTGGGGGTCCCCAGGTCACTCTTATGACCAGCTGGCTACAAATTCAGGAGTTCCCACTACCCTCTCAGGTTTGATAATTCTCTAGAATGACTCACAGAACTTAGGGAAGCCTTACAGTTGAGCCCAGGGCAGCATAGGCATGAACATCGTGGGTCCCCTTACATATGGCTTTTCTTCTGCCTCTGCTGCCCCAGAGACAAGACCAACCCCTCCTTTTCCTCCTCCTCCTTAGCCTATCCAAGGTGAAGACCTTTAAGGTGATACACTTCCATTTAATGAATAATAAATATATTTTCTCATAATTTTCTTAATAATGTTTTCTTTTTTCTAGCTTTATTGTAAGAATACCATATACAATACATATACAAAATATGTGTTTACAATTTTTGTTATCAGCAAGGCTTCAAATCAATAATAGGCTATTCATTGATTTTTTTTTTGGGAATCAAACATTATATGCAGATTTTTGACTGTGTGGAGGATTGGTGCCCCAACCCCTAAGTCGTTCAGGGAGCAGCTGTACTTACGATGACAGTATTATTATAGCCGAAGGATATAAATCGGAACCAGCCAAAAGGAGAAACTTAGAGGGCGAGGTCTAGAAGGATGCTGAAGGTGACGCTTCTTTCGCCTTGTCTTCATGGAGTTAGGATGCTTTACTCTCCTGGATGTGTGACAATATGGAGATTATTGCATCACATGGACATGTGATAGTACTGTTATAGTTTGGATATAGTTTGGATATTTGTCCCACCAAATCTCATGTTGAAATTTGATTCTTGATGTGGTAGTGTTGGGAAGTGGTGCTTAATGGGAGGAGTTTGGGCCATGGGGGCAGATCCCTCATGAATGGCTTGGTGCCAGCCTCATGGTAATGAGCAGTTCTCACTCTGTTCATTCTCATGAGAACTGGCTGTTTCCCCTCTCTCTTGTTTCTGTTCTTGCCATGTGAGTTCTGCATGCTGCTGGCTCCCTTTCACCTTTCTCTGTAAGTGGAAGCAGCATGAGGCCATCACCAGAAGCTGAATGGGTGCAGGCACCATGCTTCCTGTACAGCCTGCAGAACTGTGAGCCAAATAAACCTTTTTTTTCTTTAAAATTACCCAGCCTCAGGTATTTCTTTGTAGCAACACAAATGGACTAAGAGAAATATGCAGGATATTGCCAATTAGGGAAGCTCACCTGATCAATTGAATGATTGCCCATGGTTCTTAATCTCTTGTTCTCTTCCTCTCCCTAAAGGTTGAGTTGATATCACATGGCTGAAAGCCCCAGCTCTCTAATCACATGGTTGGTTTTCCTGGCATGGTCATCCCCCATCCTGAGTTGTCTTGTTGGCATAAACTATATAGGGGCCCACTATGAGTCACCTCATTAGCATAAAATTTCAGGGCCTATTGTGATAACAAAAATAATCCTGTCGCTAGGGTAATTCCAAGGATTTAGAGGCTATTTTCCAGGGACTGGGGACAAAGGCCAGCTACATTCTTTATTATACAGGGTACAGGGAACTGATATTGGAAATAGAGAAAGGAGCAGGCTTAAATAGAAACAAAATGTGTTTCAATAAATACTCAGCAGCTAATTCGAAATAGAGGCCTGGAGCTTCAGATAGAGTGTGAGTGTAAAATCGTGAGATACAAAGGGTGGTTGATGATCTGGTATGGATGAGTTTGTTCAGGAGTTTTGTAAAGGGAAAGGTTTAGAATTGCTTTGGGAATATAAAGGGCAGAGGAAAGAGGAGATCTGAGGCAGTGAACATAGCCAGAGAGCAGAAGTGTCTGGAAAAGAGCAGTGTCAGGGTTTCAAGAAGAGGGGAATGAATACCGTGAAGCAGCATCAAAGGTCAGAGAGAAGTCAAGGAGGTACGATTGAAGAATGACCATTAGGTTAGTAAATGAAGTATTTTTAGTAAATTGGTGAAGACTAAAGTCATGTTGTAGCTTATGAAGAAGAAATAGCATAAACCATTGAAGGTTGGCTGTGAGAGGAAGAAGAGATGGATAGTAGCTAGAGGATTTGTAGAGTCAAGTGAAGGATTTTTTTTTTTGTCTCAATTTTATCTGTTTTTTTAAACATTTTTTGTTTTTGAATTGATACATAATAGATGTACATACTTTTGGGGTTCATGTGATAATTTAATACATTCACATAATTTGTAAAGATCCAATCAGTGTAAATGGGATATCCACCATCTTTAACATTTGTCTTCATGCTAAGAACATTCAAATTATTCTCTTCTAGTTATTTTGAAATATATAATAGACTATCGTAAATTGTGGTCACCCTACTGATCTATCAAGCTGTACTCATTAATCAGCTTCTCTTAATTCTCCCTTGACCCCTACCCTTCCCAGCCTCTGGTAACCACCAGTCTATTCTGCCTTCATGAGATCCTTTTTTAGCTCCCACCAATGAATGAAAACATGTGATATGTGTCTTTTTGTGCTTGATGTATTTCACTTTACATAACGACCTCCACCTCCATCCATGTGGCTATAAATTACACGATTTTATTTTTTTTATGGCTGAATAGTATTCCATTTTATATATATACCACATTTTCTTTTTCCATTCATCCATTGTTGGGCACTTAGGTTGATTTTGTATTTTGGCTGTTGTGAATAGTGCTGTGATAAACACAGGAGTGCAAATAACTCTTTGATATATTGATTTCCTTTTTTTTTTGGATATATTCCTAGTAGTGGAATTGCTGGATCATATGGTAGATCTGCTTTTAGTTTTTTGAGGAACCTCCACACAGTTTTCCACGGTGGCTCCCACCAACAGTATGGGAGCATTCCCCTTTTTCCATATCCTCACCATCATCTATTATTAGCTATCTTTTTGATGAAAGCCATTTTAATTGGAGTGAGATGATCTCATTTTGGTTTTAACTTGAATTTCTCTAATGATTAGTGATGTTGAGCATTTTTTCATATATCTATTGGACATTTGTATGTCTTCTTTTGAGAAATGTCTGTTCTGACCTTTTGCCCATTTTAAAATTGGATTATTTGTCTTTTTGCTATTGAGTTGCTTGAGCTGCTTATGTGTTCTGGTTCTAATCCCTTGTCAGATGGATATTTTGCAGATATTTTCTCCCATTGTGGGGGTGTCTCTTTGTTGTTTACTTTGCTGTGCAGAAGCTTTTTAGTTTGATATAATTTATTTATCTGTTCTTGCTTTGGTTGCCTGTGCTTTTGAGGTCTTACACAAAAAAATCTGCCTGGACTGATGTCCTGTAGCATTTCCCCAGTGTTTTCTTCTAGTAGTTTCATGGTTTCAGGTTTTTAACCTATTTTGATTTGATTTTCGTATATGGTCTTTAATCCATTTTGATTTTTGTATATGGTAAGAGATCAGCTTCTAGTTTTATTCTTCTGCATATGGCTGTCCAGTTTTTCCAGCAACATTTATTGAAGAGACTGTTCTTTCCTTAAGGGATTTTTGTAATGTGGCAGATTAAAGTATATTTATATACCGAGGGGAAAGAGCCAGTAGACAAAGAGATACAGGAAAGAGAGAAATAAATTAAAGGAGTAATGTTGTGAGGAGGTGAAGTTTTTCAATATCATACAGTAGCTATAAACAGCTGCCAGTGTTAGAAATTAACTCCTGTGGGAGGTGGCCACATTAATGGCATTGCAGGATGGCCCTCTCAGAGAGTATGGAAAAAGGCATCGGAGAAGTAAGAACTTTGCTCTAGCTATGCTTATAGCATCAACTGGTCGTTTTCATGGTTTTTAAAATCTCAACCTCATGCAAAGTTGAGGGCTCCCTAACATAGCAAAAAAATATTTTTGTAAAACGAATGTTTCAAATTGTAGTGATTCCTCGTTGATCTGTGTATCAGAATTCTATAGCTAAAAAAGCATTTGGACAGTTTCTGAATTTGGAGTTTATGAAACTTTGACATACACATAGTTTTCAAAGCTTAAATCCCCAGAAGCTTGTCAAACCAAAGTAGCAATTGGATCAGAATTCCTCTTAAGGAATCACCAGGTATTATGCAGAAAAATTTAGTGTGAGCTATGTATTTAAACTCTATTAAAAATCCTGGAAGAAAATAATTATTTAAGAACCCATTAGTTTTTAAGACTAGAAGGTTGGATTCCTTGAATAATTTTTATTCTTCACTGATTTGTTTTTATAGAATACTTTTATGTTGTTTTCAAAACTAAGAAGTAACTGAAGTTTAGTTTTTATTCTGTATTTACTGGCTCTTTCATCACTATCACTATTTTATGTAAACTAACACATTAAAATACAAATCTTGCTAATTTGGTTATGTTTGAATCACCACTGGATTTTTTACTGTTACCTTATTAACTCATAAATGGGTCTTTATTTTTTACTGAAAGCTGTATATTATAAATGCTCTGTGGAAGGTAGATTCTGTCCTTTATAGAGGGTAAGGAATGTGTAATTCTGCCACATGTGATAGAAAATGTCTTATTTTTTATTATGTGTAACAGAACAGTTGCTTTTAAGCAGTGCTCAATATTATATGTATATATCATATGCCAGGTTCAGGAAACTGAGATTATATCTAAATGTATGAGAAACTTGTTTGTTGTCTGGGCTTTTTGTTAGGTTATCTCTGACTACCTCTGGCTTGAGACATTTTGTGAAATTTCTTCATTTTTTCTAGCTATAAAATAATACTCTTGCTAAATGCGTCATGATTTTACTGTGACAATTTTGAGTTTATCTTTCGACAGAAAAATCTTCATGTACATTAATAGCTGATGATAATTTATAAAAAAATTTTTGATCTGATAAATCATTTAATTCGTCTTTTGAAATTTCAGGGTGTACTGATGGTTGGACCCCCAGGCACTGGTAAAACTATGCTAGCTAAAGCTGTTGCCACTGAATGTGGTACAACATTCTTCAACGTTTCCTCTTCTACGCTGACATCTAAATATAGAGGTGAATCTGAGAAGTTAGTTCGTCTGTTGTTTGAGATGGTGAGTGACGATATATTCAGATTTCAAAGTAGTGTGTGTAAGCCTATGATGCCCCCATAAATCAGCTCTGTCCACCTGGAATCTTTTTTGAAAAGGGCAATGTAATTCTATTTTAATAGTTCTTGACACACTGACGAGAAATGGGATGATGGGTTTTGTGGGATAGTTGGTGTATCTTCAGTGTATCTTTTTCTTTAAGGTAAAACAAGGCCTTTTGGCATCCTGTCCACTGAGGGTGGAAGAAGAGACTTTGGTCGTATGTGTGGGTTGACTGGTATTTCTAGATCTCTAGGGAGCTGATGGAACAGAAGAATATTTTAATATGTGTTTTAAAAATCAGAGCCTGACCTGTCATTAAAGTTTATTCCTTTTTCTTATGGGATTTGCAGTAACTTAAGAATGTATATTTGAGGATTGAGGTTGATTTATTTTTGAAAAATTTTTTCGTTATGGAAATTTGCAGACATGAAAGTTCATAGTACAATGCACCCCTACGTATCTATCACCCAGCTTCACCAGCCATATAACCTTTATTTTTAGAAATTTCTTTTGTCTCATGGGAATGATTGATTTAGCCTTTGCCATAACCAGATGATGGCATTAAAATAGTGAGAAGTTTCTGCCCTCTTGCCACTGTTTTAAAAGATTTTTTAAAATACTCCGATTGTTTTATGAGATTATTGAATGATTTCTTTAAAATATTTTCATAAAGGCTAGATTTTATGCCCCTACCACGATCTTCATTGATGAGATAGATTCTATCTGCAGTCGAAGAGGAACTTCTGATGAACATGAGGCAAGTCGCAGGGTCAAGTCTGAACTGCTCATTCAGATGGATGGTAATTGATATTTAATTATTGTTTCAAAACTCTTATTTTTAAATATTTTGTGTAAACTCATAGTCAATGGATGGATTAGAAGGCAGCCTGAGTTTAATTATTTGTTCATTCACCCATTTGTTCATTTGTTCATGCACTCAGAAAGCATTTCTTGCGTACTTGTTAGAGATCATGCACCATTTCAGATTCTGAGATTACAAAGAAAAAGGCTACTATGGCCTTCAAGGAGCTTACTATTTGGAGCAAAGGTTCTAGAGGCAGGATCTAGAGTCCTAGGGATCCTTGAGACCCTTTAAAGAATCTGCAAGATCAAAACTATTTTCATAGGAATATCAAGTCATTGTTTGCCTTTTCTTTTTTACTCTCATTCTCTCACAAGTGTACAGTAGAGTTTTTGAGAGGCTGTAAGACGTAGGGTATCATAAAAGGTAGAAAGCAGAAGCAGATATGAGAATCCAGCTTTTCTCTAGATAGACATTAAAGAGATTTGCAAAAATGTTAAAAAAAAAAAAGCCCCTCTTCTTTTTTTAAATATTTTGGAAAACATACTTTTCATAAAAATATGTAATGAATTTATCATTATTTTTAAGTGAATTATTTTTAAGTTAATTAATATTTTTAAATTTCAATTTTAGGTTTTTTCTTTTTTTTCATTCAATTTACCCATGCACCATCTATTTTAAGTTTTAAAGATATTGATAGATACACTCCAGACACTAAAAAGCTCTTTGGGGTTCTCAATAATTTTTTTTTTTTTGTAAGGTTCAGAGCTTTGCTGTGTTGCCCAGGCTGGAGTACAGTGGTGTGAACACAGCTCACTGCAGCCTTGACCTCCTGGGCTCAAGCAATCCTCCTGCCTCAGCCTCCTAAGTAGCTGGGACCACAGGCACATGCCACCACATCTGGCTAAGTTTTATTTTTTGTAAAGACAGGGTCTCTCCATGTTTCCCAGGCGGTAGTTGAACTCTTGAGCTGAGGTGATCCTCTGGACTCAGCCTCTCAAAGTGCTAGGATTATAGACATGAGCCACAGCACCCAGCCTCAGTAATTTTTAAGAGTATGAAAGGGTCCTGAGATCAAAAAGTTTGAGAACCACTGATCTGGATGGGAAGCAGGCAACTGATCAGATGAATATAATACATTATGGTACATTCTGGGGTAGAAGTAAAGTCTGGGTGCAGTGGAAACACAGGAGAGGCACCACCAAGACCAGGGCAGTCATGGAAAGAGATAGCCGAGTTGGACTTTGAAACATTGGTAGGAGTTATCCAGACAGAGAAAAAGGACCCTGAAGAGCCATAGAAGGAAGAGGGTATGGGTTCAGAGCTGCTGTTCAGAGATAAGTTACTCTGGTAGTTAGTTGTGTGGTAGACAAGAGGCCGTTCAAGCAAAACATTAGAACAGATAAAATATGTTAAAAAATATCCAGGGTGAGGGACTGAGTGCAGTGGCTCACGCCTGTAGTCCCAGCGCTTTGGGAGGCTGAGGTGGGAAGATCACTTGAGGCCAGGAGTTCAAAACCAGCCTGGTTAACATAGCAAGACTTTAACATAGCAAAAACTTTAAAAAGTAGCTGGGTGTGGTGGCATGTGCCTGTAGACCCAGCTACTCAGGAGGCTCAGGTGGGAGGATAGCTTGAGCGCAGGAGTTTGAGGCCACAGTGAGCTGTAATTGTGCCATGGCACTCCAGCCTGGGCAACAGAGCAAGAACCTGTCTCATAATAACAACAACAACAAAACACCAACAATATCCGAGTTGTGCTGTTTCAAAACAGTCATGGTTATTCATCAACTGTGGATACTTACTGAATACTTATAATGTACTACGAGACCCTTCCCTCAATGAGTTTACCATTTTAACTTTTGCTAAAGTATGAGAGAAAGGAATAAGTTTTATTTTTGAGGTGGGGTATAGGAAAAAAATTAGGTGTTTAAAATTGGAAAAGGAAATCACCGAATACAAATTTAGTCAGCTGAATTTCATTGAGGGGTATTTGTGACTATTGTTGATTATTAGTTGGACAGCTTGATTCTTTGTCATAATGATTGAAGTAGGAGTTTCGTAATAAGAAAATATTATATGTTTCAGTGAGCCGAGATCATGCCAGGGCACTCCAGCCTGAACAACAGAACCAGACCTTGTTTTTTTAAAAATACTATATTGAACTAGGTTGCTTTGAGTCCACTAGGACTTTATTATGCCAGACTAGAAAGTCTTATCAATAAAGTTGATGGGTTTTTTAATCTTTTATTTTTCACTACATATTTTCTAGAGTTTCTGTTGTGTGACCTGAAATTTTTTATTTTAAAATTTTAATTCCGAAAAGGAGACACTGTGTATGTACATGTAGTTGGTTTGGTTATTTTTATCTGTGATTACTGGGTTCATTCTTAAATGTCTTATTTATTTTTTACAAGTCACTTAAAAGTTTAAAGGACAGCATCATGGAAATATAACCTGTCTTTCAAAATTATAATTGCATGCTAGAATAAGTAAATGTGAACCCTCTGTTTTCACTTCTTGAGAAAATAGACTAAAAACTAAAATAAAATTTTTGCGGAACTTTATGATTTAAAAGAAATAAGAGGAATAAAACAGAGCCTAATCTCCTATGCCTTTTCTTTTCGGAGGAAATATGCATTCATTTTCTTATAGAAAAATGGATGTTTTTATTGGATTAAAATCCTGCACTAGGTTGCACAAGAAAAAAAAAAAAAGAAAGAAAAAAAAATTCCACACTAGGTTATGTGAATTCTTCTACTTCTTTGTTTTGTAGTTATCTGTTAATGAGTCTGGTTTTGCCACCACACAGAGGTCAGGACTGCACTGTCTTCATCATTGATTCTGCCACTTTGGCTAAAAGAAATGTTAATTGAATGAAAGAATAAAGGGTTGTAAGAAAAACACTATCTTTTTCTCCCTTACTGTGTATAGGAGTTGGAGGAGCTTTAGAAAATGATGATCCTTCCAAAATGGTTATGGTATTGGCTGCTACTAATTTCCCGTGGGACATTGATGAAGCTTTGCGAAGAAGGTTAGAAAAAAGGATATATATACCTCTCCCAACAGGTATGATGCCTTCTCTGTTTTGAGCTTTCTGTTAACTTTCTGTTACCTTTCCCATGTATCTAAATCTTTATTCCATTGCCATTCTGCTTACAGGAGTTTATAGCATCGCAAAATTAATTTGTAGTAGATGTGAACACAGGCCACAGTACTCTATTGAGATTTCTTACGTTTCAGAGAAATTCTTAAATTTAGAACAATATTCATGTTAATAAATATGGTAGCACTTTTAAGTTTTCACTTTTCAACTTGAAGTTTTTTTGGATCTTTTTCAAAATACGCTGTTTTGGAGAGAGAGTGTGTGTGTGTACGTATATACATATATTCTTACTTATTTATTTATTTATTTACTTTTTGAGACAGAGTCTTATTCTGTTGCCCAGGCTGGAGTGCAGTGGCATGATCTCAGGTCACTGCAACCTCCACCTCCTAAGTTCAAGTGATTCTTGTGCCTTAGCTTTCCGAATAGCTGGGATTACAGGTGTGCACCACCACACCCAGCTAATTTTTATGTTTTTAGTAGAGACAGGGTTTTGCCATGTTGTCTAGGCTGGTCTCAAACTCCTGGCCTCAAGTGATCTCCCGCCTCAGCCTCACAAAGTGCTGGGATTACAGGTGTGAACTACCACGCCCAGCCTGGAAAATATAATTTCATCCTGTTAATGAATGCTGAAATTTCCATGAATGGTTTTTTCTTTTTATTTTGAGGTAAAATTTACATAGAATGAAATGTACTTAAGTATATAATTTGATGAGTACAAATCTGTACTCCTGTTTAATCAATACCCTAATCAAGATGTAGGGCATTTCTATCATCCTATAAAGTTCCTGTGTGCCCCTACCAGCTAATCCTCCAATAGGCATTCACTGTACGTGATTTTTATCACCATAGGTTAGTTCTTTCTCTTGTTAAACTTCATATAAATGGAATCGTGACAGCATGTACTCACTGTGTCTGGCTACTTTCACTTGAGGTTCATCCGTGTGATCACATGTATCAGCAGCTTATTCCTAGTATGATTATACCACAGTTTGTTCTCCTTTTGATTGGTATTTAAGTTATTCCTAGTTTTTTTGGCTATTATGAGTAAAGCTGTAAACTTTCTTGTGCGTATCTTTTTTATGGATGAATGTTTTCAATTCTTTTGGATAATATAAGAAAAGAAAAGATGGGTCATAGGGTAGGCATATGTTTAGCTTTTATAGGAAATACCCAAACTGTTTTTCAGAATGGTTGTACCATTTTGTATTCCATCATCAATAAATGAGAATTCAAATACTTCCATATCCTTGCCAACATGTGGTGTTGTCAGTATTTTAATTTCATTCATTCTAGTAAGTATGAAATGCTGTCTCATGATTTAATTGGTATTTCTCTGATGACTTACATTGAGTACCTTTTTATGTGCTTTTTATGGTCATGGTATACTTTTTGTGTAGGGTCATTTCTTTTTCCCAGTTTTTAATTGGATTATTTGTTGCTTTATTAATGCTTTTTATGTTATTAGATCTGTGCATTGTGAATATTTTCTTCTAGTTTGTAGTTTGCCTTTTGATTTTCTTTATGGTATCTCTTAATAAGCAGACATTTTAAATTTTGATGAAGTCCTGTTGACAATTTTTTTTAATGAATAGTACTTTTTGTGTCTTAAGAAATCTTGTCTATCCCAAAGCTGCAAAGTTTTTCTCCTGTTTTCTTTTGGAAACTGTATTTATATCTGTGATTCCTCTTGAATTTGTGTGTGTGTGTGTGTGTGTGTGTGTGTGTGTGTGTGTGTGTGTGTGTATGGAGATGAGTCATTTTTTTCATATGTACATACAGTTGTTGTAGCATCACTTACCGAAAGGAGTTTTCTTTTTTCGTTGAATTACTTTGGCACCTTCATTGAAAATTATTTTGTTGTGTATGTGTGGGTCTATTTCTGAATACTATTCTGTTCCATCGTTTTTTAAATACACACACGTATGGTTATCTAAGTTATTTGTTTTTTTCTTGAGCAAGCTTTGGTAACATATGTCTTTCAAATAATTTTTCTATTTTTTATAAGTTGTCAAATTTATTTGGATTTGACCTAATGTGAATGTGGAAGCTGATTAAATAGTTATGGGAGATTGTGGAAGCTGATTACATAGTTCATGTCTGGTTCTGGAACTTGAAGTCAGTAAGGAGGGCACTTAGGAAGAGATGATGAATGTGAAGTGGTAGAAGTAAGGACAAACTCTACCTGTGGGGGTGGGATCCATAAGGATACATTGGAATCTATGTTGAACTCTTTTTTTCCACTGAGACTCCTAACCTTTCCTACAGAAGAAGCTAGCTAAATGTATACCTGGCTCAAAAGTCAAAGCTGAAGGAAGAAATGTGGCAGAAACTACAAAGAGCTGAAGGTGCAAGTGCTGCCCACACTAACAAGGAGAACTAAGAAATAAGTGACAGTATGTGCCAGCTTTCTGAGATGATTAATTTTTGCCTTTCAAATCTCAGACATGACTCATGTGGTCCACACTAACACAGAGCTATGCAATAAAGAGAATTCCGGGAAATGAAATTCCAGCTTCACTTAAGTTGGCATAATACAAATCTACACACCTTATTTTCCTTTTATTGGCCATAGGCTCTGTAGTGATGGCTCATTTTTCATTCCTAATATTAGTAATTTCTCTCTATTGTTCTTCATTTTTGGTTGAGATTTATCAATATTGTTAATCTTTCCAAATAACCAAATTTTTGCTTTGTTAATTTTCTATTTTCTATTTCAGTGATTTCTTCTCTCTTTTAAAATTTTTTTTTGCTTTATACTTTGAGTATAATTTTTTCTTTCTGAAGTTAGAAACTAAGGTTATTGATTTTAGGAACCACATTTCCCCTTTTTTTTTTTTTTTTTTAAGAGACAGAGTCTTGCTCTGTTACCCAGGCTGGAGTGCAAGTGGCATGATCGTAGCTCACTGCAGCCTCAAACTTTTGGGATCAACAGATCCTCCCACCTCAGCCTCTTGAGTAGGGACTACGAACACATGTCACTGTGCCTGGCTAATTTTTTTATTTTTATTTTTTGTAGAGACAGAGGCTTGCTGTGTTTCCCAGGCTGGTCTCAAACTCCTGGCCTCAAGCAATCCTCCCAATAGCATTGGGATTACAGATGTGAGCTATTGCACCTGGGCTTTTTTTCTTTTTTAAATTTGCACATTTTAAAGCTATAAGTTTCTCATTAAGTACTGCTTTGCTTTTATCTCACAAATTTTGCTGTATCATATTTTTTCTACTCTTAAGTTAGAACTATTTTTCTAATTTTCCTTTTTAAATTGCCTTTATTTGGTCCTTGAGTTATTTAGCATTTAAATTGGTTTGGGAGCCAAATAATTGGGGTGTGTTCTAGATATCTTATTGTTGATTTTTAATTTAATTCATTGCAGTCAGGAACATACTCTGACTGCAGAGTATGTCAATACTCTGAGTGCAAGAAGTCAATTTTTGAACTTCTTGAGATTTGTGATTCAGCATATAGTCTATCTTGGTGAATGCTCCAGATGCAATTGAGTAGAATGTTTATTCTGAGCTTGTTACAACGTTCTATAAATGTCAGCTAGATGAAGTTGGTGTGATAGTATTATTCAAATAATAAGATCCTTGCTGATTTTTTAGTCTAGTTTTTCTATCAGTTACTGAGAGTGGCTTATGGAAATCTTCATCTATGACTGGGAACTTGTTTATTTCTCCCTTTAGTTCTTTCAGTTTCTGCTTTATGTTTTGGAGTGTGTTTTGATGTTCTGTTGTTAAGTAAATAAATTATCATTGTTATATCTTATTGGTCCTATTACCAGTATGAAATGCCTCTCTATCTCTGAGAATACACTTTGACTTGGTATCTGCTTTGACTGCTATTAATTTAGCCTTACTTTCTTTTCCTATTGTCGGTGTGCTATATCTGCTTTTTATTTTTTACCCTACCCTGTCTTTATATTTACAGTGCAGTTTTTTTTTGTTTTTGTTTTGTTTTGTTTTTGAGATGGAGTCTCGCTCTGTCACCCAGGCTGGAGTGCAGTGGCGCGATCTGGGCTCACTGCAAGCTTCACCTCCCGGGTTCACGCCATTCTCCTGCCTCAGCCTCCTGAGTAGCTGGGACCACAGGCGCCTGCCACCACGCCCGGCTAGTTTTTTGTATTTTTGGTAGTAGAGACGGGGTTTCACCGTGTTAGCCAGTATGGTCTCGATCTCCTGACCTCGTGATCCGCCTGCCTCGGCCTCCCAAAGTGCTGGGATTACAGGCATGTACAGTGCAGTTTTTATAGACAGCATATAGTTGAGCCTTGCTATTTGTCCAGTCTGTATCTCTTTTTTGTTTGTTTGTTTGTTTGTTTGTTTGAGTCGGAGCCTCACTCTTGCCCAGGCGGGAGTGCAGTGATGCGATCTCGGCTTACTGCAACCTCTGCCTCCCAGGTTCAAGCGATTCTCCTGCTTCAGCCTCCCGAATAGCTGGGACTACAGGCATGTGCCACCCTGCTTGGCTAATTTTTTAATATTTTTAGTAGAGACAGGGTTTCGCCATGTTGTCCAGGCTGGTCTTGAACTCCTGAGCTCAGGTGATTCTCCCACCTTGGCCTCCCAAAGTGCTGAGATTACAGGCGTGAGCCACTGCACCTGGCTGTCTCTGCTTTTTAATAGGTGTATTTAGTCCATTTAAATTTAATGTAATTGGTGATATGATTGTGTTTAAGTCTGCGATCTTGCTATTTGTGCTGTTTGTTTCTCTGTACCCCCCTTGCTAATTTCTTTTGGGCTAATTGACTATTTTTACTATTAATTTTAATGCCATTATTGGAATTTTAGCTATACCTGACTATATTTATTTTAGTAGTTGCTCTAGCCATTACAGTATGCATAATTTTATATAGTTATTGTTTGTGCTTTTATTTTTTAAATTGTGTACCTAAATCAAAAGTGATTTATATACCACCACCATTATAGTACTACAGGATTCTGTACCTATCTTATATTTACCTTTATTAGAGAACTTTATATTTCATTTGCTTTTGTGTTGCAGTCTAGTATCCTTTTGTTTCAACTTGAAGGACTCATTCAGCAATTGTTGCGAGGCAGGTCTATTCATGATAACTCCCTCAGCTTTTGTTGATCTAGAACGGTCTCCTTCATTTATTTCACCATCATTTTTGAAGAGCAGTTTTGCCAAAATAGTATTTCTGGTTGGCAGGCTTTTTCTTTTATTACTTTGAATATATAATGTTACTCCTTTCTGGCATGTAATGTTTCTGCTAAGAAATATGTTGATATTTTATGAGTGCTCCCCTATAGATGACAAATAACTTTTCTTTTGTTGCTTTCATGATTCTGTCTTTGTCTTTGAATTTTGACAATTTGATTATGTGTCTCTATGGTCTTCCTTAGGTCATCCTACTTGGAGTCCTTTTAAGCTTCATGAATTTGTTCATTTCTTTTCTTATACAGGCATACCTTGTTTTATTATGCTTCTCTTTACTGCACTTTGCAGATACTGGGTTTTTCACAAATTGAAGGTTTGCGGCAACTGTGAATTAAGCAGGTCTGTGAGTGCCATTTTTTCAACAGCACGTGCTCACTTTGTGTCTCTGTCACATTTTGGAAATTCTCACAGTATTTCAGACTTTTCATTGTTATTTGTCTGTTACAGTGATCAGTGATCTTTAATGTTAGTGTTGTAATTGTTTTGGGGTACCACAAACTATGCCCACATAAGATGGCATACTTAATTGATAAATGTGTGTTTTATGACTCTTCCTTTCCTGAGGCCTCCCCATACCCTCAGACAGAACAATACTGGAATTAGGTCAGTTAAGAACTCTACAGTGGCCTCTAAGTGTTCAAGTGAAAAGGAAGATGCAACTGAAGTGAAGGAAGAATTACATCTTCCTTTCCATGTAAAGGAAGACATTTATGAAATCAGAAGCTAGATACGAGCTTAGTGAGGAAAGCATGAAAGCTGAGATACACCAAAGCTAGACCTCTTATGCCAAACAGCCAAGTTATGAATGAAAAGGAAAAGTTCTTGAAGGAAATTAAAAGTGTTACTCCAGTCAACACACGAATGATAAGAAAGTGAAACAGCCTTATTACTGATATGGATAGAGTGATCTGGATAGAAGATCAAACCAGCCACATTTCCTTAAGGCACAGCCTAATCCAGAGCAAGCCCCAACCCTCGAATTCTATAAAGGTTGAGAGAGGTGAGGAAGCTGCAAGAAAAAAAAATTGGAATCTGAGAGGTTGTTTCATGAGGTTTAAAGAAAGAAGCCATCTCCATAACATAAAAGTTCAAGGTAAAGCAGCAAGTACTGACACAGAAGCTGCAGCAAGTTATCCAGAAGAACTAGCTAAGATTCCTTTTGGAAATGTTACTGCTTACTGACAATGCACTTGGGGTATATCTCTTTGATGGAGATATACAAGGAAATTCATGTTGTTTTCATGCCTGCTTATGCAACATTCATTCTGTAGCCCATGGATCAAGGAGTCATTTTGACTTTCAAGTCTTACTTTTAAGAAATACATTTCATAAAGTTATAGTTGCCATAGATGGTGATTTGTCTGATAAGTCTGGGCAAAGTAAATTGAAAACCTTCTAGAAAAGAATCATTCTAGATGCCATTAAGAACATTTTTGATTCGCACAAGGATGTCAAAACAGTCTTAACAGGAGTTTGGAAGAAGTTAATTCCAACCCTCATTAATGACCTTGAGGGGTTCAAGACTTTGGTGGAGGACGTCACCACAGATGTAGTGGAAAAGCAAGAGAACTAGCATTAGAAGTGGAACTTGTAGATGGGACTGGATTGCTGCAATCTCATGATAAAACTTGAGCAGACAAGGAATTGCTTCTTATAGATGAGCAAAGAAAATATTTCTTGAGGTAGAATCTCCTGTGAAGATGCTGTGAACATTGTTGGAATAACAACAAAGAATTTAGAATATTTTATAAACTTAGTTGATAAAACAGCAGCAGATTTGAAGAGAATCAACTCCAATTTCAAAATAAGTGCTGTTATGGGTAAAATGCTATCAGATAGCATTGCATGCTACAGATAAATCTTTCATGAAAGGAAGAGACAACTGATACAGCAGACTTCACTCTTTTCTTATTTAAGAAGTGGATACTGCCACCCCAACCTTCAGCAGCCACGACCCTGATTCACCAACATACATCAACATTGAGGCAAGACCGTCCATGAGCCAAAATATTACAACTTGCTGAAGGCGGAGATGATTGTTAGCATTTTTTTTTTTAGCAAGAAAGTATTTTTACATTAAGATATCCATTTTGTACACTTAATAGACTACAGTATAGTGTAAATACAGCTTTTCTATGCATTGGGAAACCAAGAAATTTGTGTGACTCACTTTATTATGGTGGTCTGCAACCAAACCTGCAATATCTTTGCATTTAGGAAGTTTTTGGTTATTGTTTCTTCAGATAAGCTCTTTGTCTGTTTCTTACTCTAATTCCTTCTGGAGCTTCCATAGTATGTGTATTGATCTATTTTATGGTATCTAAGTCCCTTAGGCTTTCTTCACTTTTCTTCATTCTTTTTCTTTTTTGTTTCTGACTTGATTATTTCAAATGACCTGTCTTTGGGTTCACTAAGTATTCTGCTTGATCAAGACTGCTGTTGATCCTCTTTAGTGAATGTTTCGATTCAGTTATTGTATGTTTTAGCTCCATAATTTCTTTTTGGTTCTTTATATAGTTTTTGTCTGTTAAATTCTTATTTTGCTCATGCATTGTTCTCTTGATTACATTTAGTTGTTTTTCTGGGTTATCCTGTATAGTGCTGAGGTTCTTTAAGATGATTATATTGAATTCTTTGTCAGATAATTCTTAGATCTTTGTTTTTTTAGGATTGATTCCTAGAAATTAATTTTTTCCCTTTATTGGTCCACGTTTCTCTGTAACATGTGCCTTGTTTTTTGTTGTTGTGATTTGTGCATTTAAAAGAACAGCCAGCCCTTTCGACCTTTATGAACTCACTTCATACAGGGGAAGACCTTCACCAATCATCCTGGCTGGAGATTCTGAGGACCTCTCAAACCTTTTGTGGGTCTGCTGCCTCTCTGGGCTTGTGCATGTAATTTCCCTATTAGAGAGGTTTTCTGATTTCTTTTTCAGGAGCTTGTAGTCTCTCTTGCCCCTTCTGTTATCTGTCTTTGGTATTGTAGGTTTTCTGGCATGCAACAAATCTCTTAACTCTCTTTTGTTCTTTGTGGCCCCTGGGCCTTCAAGGTCTCCCAGTTCCATCAGTCCTTCAAGTCAGGTGAGATAGAAATCAGTCCCTTGGGCAGTCCTCTGAAATGCTGAAACATTAGACACACATTCCACTCTTCTCTTTCCCTCCCAAGTAAGGAGCCACAAGCTGGTTGCTTTCTCCCAATCATATGGAGCTGTGTTGGCTTTTGTCTACTGTATTATAAGTTGCTAGCGCTGCAACAACTTGCTGAGTTCTCTCTTTGTGCCTGCTCCAAATGTGGCAAGACAGAAACCAGCCCCTTGGGCAGTCCACTGAAAAGCTGGAATGCTGGATGTATATTCCACTTTTCTCTTTTTCTCCTGATGGAGAAGTTGTGAGGTAGGCATTTCCTCTTGATTGCATAGAGCTGTGCTAGCTTGAGGAAGGAGCTGATTTAGTTAACATGAAATGGCTTTTCTTGGCCAGGCACGGTGGCTTATGCCTGTAATCCTAGCACTTTAGGAGGCTGAGGCAGGCGGATCACCTGAGGTTGGGAGTTTGAGACCACCCTGTCCAACATGGAGAAACCCCATCTCTACTAAAAATACAAAATTAGCCGGGTGTGGTGGCGCATGCCTATAATCCCAGCTACTCGGGAGGCCGAGGCAGGAGAATTACTTGAACCCAGGAGGCGGAGGTTGCAGTGAGCCAAGATGGCACCACTGCACTCCAGCTGGGCAACAAGAGTGAAACTCCATCTCAAAAAAAAAAAGAAAGAAAAGAAAAGAAATGGCTTTTCTTACTCATTTCAGTGCAGTTTCCTAGGCTTTGAGCTTGCCTGTGCTGTGGGGCTGTGAATTCCTAACTGGTGGCTGAAGTTCTTTTACAGGCTTTTTGAACTATATTATTAAGTCATCAGTTCTATGGGGGGCTTCTATAGGAAGTCTGAGGCATCCTATTCTACTACCTTGCTAATGTCACTTTTGGCCTCCATTGTTTTTTTGATATGAGGTCAGCTGCTATTCATATCATTGTTCTGTTGTGTGTGATGTGTCTTTCTCCCTCTGGCCACTTTTTTTTTAAAATCAACTTTATTGAGAAATAATTTATATACAATGAATTTTATTCATTTAAAATTTAATGAGTTTGACAGTTAAACAGCCATGAAACCATACCACAATCAAGGTGGAAACCGTGTCTTTTATCTTCAAAAGATTCCTTGTGCCTCTTGTAATCCGTCCTTCCCTCTTCTCTCTACAACTCCCCCTCAGGAAACCACTGGTCTAATTTTTGTCAGTATAAAGTATTTTGAAGTTCATATTAATAGAATCCTACAGTAGGTATCCTTTTGTGACTAGCTTCTTTCACTCAGCATGGTGATTTTGAGTTTCATCCATGTTTGTTGTTTTTATTGGTGAGTAGTGTTTGTTCCATTACGTGGACATATCACAGTTTGTTTATCCATTCTCTTATCAATGAATATTTGCATTATTTCTAGTTTGAGGCTGTTGTGAATAAAGCTGCTATGAATATTCATGTTCAAGTCTATGTAGACATAGACTTTTTGTCTTAGATAAATACCTGTATGTGAAATGACTGCGGTATGTGGTGTGATATATGTCTACTGTAGAAAATAAGTTGGCATTTTCTTAATTGGTTGTCTTCTGTGGTTTTTTTTTTAAGGTATTCTATTTATCTTTGTGTTTCAGCAGGTTGACTGTGATGTGTTCCTTTTGTCTTGCATGTATGTTGGACTTCTTGATACTGTCTCACAGGTCATTAAAATTCTGTTAAATGTTTTTTCCCAAAAGTTTTTCTTTATATTTTTAAGGTTGGATAATTTCTAAATCAAGCTTCATGTTTACTGACCCGCTTTTGTCATCCCTAATCCATTTTTAAACCTGTCTAGTGAATTTTTTATTTTAGATACTGTATTTTCCAAATCTAGCATTTCCATTTGTTTACTTTTTTTTTTTTTTTTTTTTTTGAAATGGAGTTTTGCTCTTGTCGCCCAGGCTGGAGCGCAGTGGCACAATCTTGGCTCACCACAACCTCTGCCTCCCGGGTTCAAGCAATTCTCCTGCCTCAGCCTCCAGAGTAGCTAGGATTACCGGCATGTGCCACCATGCTCAGCTATTTTTTGTATTTTTAGTAGAGACAGGGTTTCTCCATGTTTGTCAGGCTGGTCTTGAAGTCCTGACCTCAGATGATCCGCCTGCCTTGGCCTCCCAAAGTGCTGGGATTACAGGCGTGAGCCACCTCACCTGGCCTCCATTTGGTTACTTTTTATAGTTTTTATTACTTTGCTGGGATTCCTCATTTGCTTATTTTTGTCTCTTAAAAATTCTTTGGCATTCTTCCCTTCCAAAAGTAGAGCTTAGTTCCCCTCCATCTGAATGTGGATTAGACTTAGTGATTTTCTTCTAAGGAATAGGATATGGCAGAAGTGATGCTAAATGATTTCTGAGGCTAGATCATGAAAAGGATAGTTTCTGCCTGACTCTCCCTCACTTGGATCACATGGGATCATTTGCTCTTGAGGAGGCCACCTGTCATGGCTGGAACCATGTGGAGAAGCCCAAATGGGAAGGAACTGAAGTTTTCCACCAGCAATCAGCACCATCGTGCCAGCCAATGTGAGAGCTACCCTTGGATGACTATAGTTCTGGTCCATGTATTAACTGCAACTTCCTGAGAGACCTTGTATTAGTCAGGGTCCTACAGAGAAACAGAACCAACAGGATATGTATATATAGTGAGGTTTATTTTAGACAGGTGGCTCACACGATTATGGGGGCTGGTAAGTCCAAAATCTGTACCCTGAGCTGGCAGGTTAGACACCCAGGAAGAGCTGATACTGCAGTTCAGGTCCAAAGGCTATCAGGCTGGAGACCCAGGGAGAGCCAGTGTTGCAGTTGAAATCTGAAGGCCATTTGCTGAATTTCTTCTTCCCGGTGTGAGAGTTCAGTGTTGTGTTTTATTCAGACCTTCCATTGATTAGATGAGGCCCACCCACATTAGGAAGGGCAATTTGCTTTACTCAAAGGCCACTAATTTAAATGTTAATCTCATCGAAAAATGTGTTTACAGACACATTCAGAATAATTTTTCTTTTTCTTTTTTCTTTCTGAGATGGAGTTTCACTCTTGTTGCCCAGGCTGGAGGGCAGTGGCGCAATCTCACCTCACTGCAACCTCCACCTCCTGGGTTCAAGGGATTCTCCTGCCTCAGGCTCCCAAGTAGCTGGGACTGCACGTGTGTGCCATTGCACCTGGCTAATTTTGTACTTTTAATAGAGACAGGATTTCATCATGTTGGTCAGGCTGGTCTTGAACTGCTGACCTCAAGTGATCTACCCGCCTCTACCTCTGAAAGTGTTGGGATTACAAACATGAGTCACTGTGCCAGTCCCAGAATAATTTTTCATCCACTCTTTGGGCACCATTGCCCAGCCAAGTTGACATATAAAATTAACCATCACAGACCCCAGGCTAGAACTTTCTAACTACACCACTCTTAAATTCTTGACACACAGAAACTTAGAGGATAATAAATAGTTATGTAAAGTCTGTAAGTTTTAGTAAAATTTTTTATTCAGAAATGGATAATCTACCACTTTATAGTTTTTGTCAGCTAATTTTAGCATTTGATTCATTTGTTTCTGTTAGCCACTTTTTAATTCTCTTCAGTGTGGGCCATATTTTTCTGCTTCTTCACATATCCAATAATTTTATTGTATGTGCTACATTGTAGGGATTACAGATTATGTATTTTCCTTTAAATGGTGTTCTGGCAGGCATTCAGATTACTGGCAGAACTAAGAAAAATCAGTATTGAGTTATTTACTGCCTGTTGGTTAATACATGCAAACAGTTTTCTTTATATTCTGTCTCATTTTATAGTTGTTTACCATAGGAGGGCAAGTTTGGTAACAGTTATTTCATCATGGCTAGAAGTGGAAACCTCACCTACAAATTTTGAAACTTAATTTTTGTAACATATTCCTTGATCACCTTTTTGACTAGACCCCAAGGCTGTATAACATAATTACTTGACAGATTTTTTAGCTCACAGATTCCATCTTATATTATCTTTTCTGGCTGTTACTCTGTATTCTAATAATTTAATAATGTCGTTACTTAAAAAGAAAACTTTTCATTTTCTTAAAATAGTGCTTTATTTGGCTGGGTGTTGTCGCTCATGCCTGTAATTCCAGCACTCTGGGAGGCCAATGTGGGCGGATCACCTGAGGTCAGGAGTTTGAGACCAGCCTGACCGATATGATGAAACCCTGTCTCTACTAAACATACGAAAGTTAGCCAGACGTGGTAGCAGGTGCCTGTAATTCCAGCTACTCAGGAGGCTGAGGCAGGAGAATCACTTGAACCCAGGAGATGGAGGTTGCAGTCAGCCGAGATCATGCCACAGCACTCCAGCCTGGGTGACAGAGCGAGACCAGAGATCGCACCACTGCACTCCAGCCTGAGCGACAGAGCGAGACTCCTTCTAAAAAAAAAAAAAAAAAAAAAAAAAAAAATTTACTGATTGAGCTCATAAAATAATACGCTTATTTAAAGCAACATCAGAAGCGATTAGATTTAGAACCTATAAGTCATGCTGGAATATTGCACCTCTGAGAATTAACTCCTTAATACCTGGCTCATACACAAGTTGAAATTCGGGTGGTTTTTTTCTTATTTGTGATTTAAAAAGTTTCTTCCCATTCTTTTTCTCTTCATCCATGTTTTTGTTTGTTTTTTTGAGATGGAGTCTCGCTGTGTTGCCCAGGTTGGGGTGCAGTGGCATGATTTCGGCTCACTGCAATCTCCACCTCCCGCATTCAAGCAATTCTCCTGCCTCAGCCTCCCAAGTAGCCAGGATTACAGGCACATGCCACCACGCCCGGCTAACTTTGGTATTTTTAGTAGAGATGGGGTTTCACCATGTTGGCCGGGCTGGTCTCCAGCTCCTGACCTCAAGTGATCCACCTGCTTCCACCTCCCAAAGTGTTGGGATTACAAGCGTGAGCCACTGTGCCTAGCCCATGTTTTGTTTTCTAAACAAAATATGTGTATGATATCTAATATATTTGAATGTTTAATTTTACTACCATATTACAGTGATTATAAATAAAAATTGATACCAGTAGAGGGAATAAAATTGTTGCTGCTTGAATGTCAGTCACGTTATTCAAACTTTTGTTTTTTGAACTTTAATTCTTCACTATAATAAAGGGAGAAAAACATAATTAGAGAATAGTTGATGACAGCAAGTTTCTGAACTGCTAAGGAAAGCTTAGGTATTAGGGGAAAGACATACTTTATATTGGTATAAAGGTAGGAACTCAGTTTCCTTTGGAATTATAGAAGAAGAAAATAAACACGGCTAAGAGGCTTCCTTCTAACCTTGTTTTTCTTTATGAAAAGTAACAATTAATTACTTTGGGGTGCTTCTCTTTGTTTATTGTGGATCTGAAGGTGTGTACTTATGATCATGAAACCTGGGAAATGCTTTTTCCTCAAGGGGCTCCCAAACCAATAATTATAATTAGAACTCCACTCTTTTTCTTTTATCTATATTAATTCATCAACAAGTGTTCATTTAGCTCTTTGCTATCTGAAAGACATTTGTTAAGAACTGTGGGAATATAAATAATGTTCATTCCTTGTTAAAGAACTGCTTTGCTAGCCAGACATATACTTACCCTGACTGCAGTAAAACAGTGGAATGCATGAGCCAAGAGCTATGCACAGTATTTTTGGAATGGAGAGGGAGGAATCCTAAATTCTGACTGGTGTACTTAGGGGAGACTTCATGGAGGAAGTTGCATTTTGACTGAATTTTCATAGAGAAAAGTAGAATCGAAGCCATGGGTGCTTGAAAATGAATAGATAGGTGTTGGGACTGGAGCCACCCGATAGGATAAAAAGGCCTGGAAGAGATTGAACAATAAATAAAATTTAAGAAGACAAGAGATCTGAAAAGAATGATTTTGGAAATCCAGGGTAAAATTAATGGAAATAAAAGTAAAATGTATTAAAATTTAAAAAGTTGGACATTTTATGAACAAAACCAGCTGTGAATGAGAATTTTTATTTGAAAAAGGCAAGGATTATAAGAATCAGGATAGATGAAATCAGAAAGCCATCTAATGTAATTAGATGTAATGCCTCTTTATATAATTTCCATAAAGAAATATCCATATTTCTTTAAGAATTAGAAATTGGTGGCAAGAAAAGCCAATATATCATTTACTCTCGCAGTTTAACAAACCACTCCAAAATTTAATGAGACAAAATAATCATTATTCTCACATCGGATGGCGCACAGTGGAGATGGTTTGTGTCTGTTCCATGATGCCTTGGGTCATGATTGGGGGTGACTCCACAGCTGGGATCCTGTGGGGCCTGAGATCCTGTGGAATGTCTTCATTCACAAGCCTAGATCTCTGCTGGGCCATGTTACCTGTGGCCTTGGGATATTTGGATCTCATAGATGGTAGCTCAGTGCTCCAAATGTGATTGTTCCACCGGATCAAGTGGAAATGGCATCGAATTTTATGAATCACCCTTGGAGGTTGTGTAGTGTCCCTTCTGCTCATACTTCTGACATTCTCAGGCCCACACCAATTCAAGGGGAGGGGAATTAGACTGCCTCTGGTTTGGGGAGTGGTAGGGTCACATTGTAGAAATGGGTGTGGGATGAGAAAGAACTGTTAACTGCTGTCTTGGTAAATACAATCTGCTGTAGTCAACAGAAGGCAAAATAATAGGCACAAGTGAGTTCTAATGTCCTTACCTTAAGACTCTTTTCATTTTAAGCATCTAAATTATGGCAGCAACTACCTGGTGAGCCCAATGTACTTTCTCAGCCTCCCTTCATTTAGTTCTGTTTTGCTTTTAGGCTGACCTCCTAAACACCAAGGCATTATAGTCCTTTCAACTCGGAGTGACTCTGACTTCCTATTACATCAGGGTCAGGTCCTTTTTTTTTTTGTATATATATTCCTTTTACTGCAAGTTCACATCTTACGTATCCTATCTGTGTCTGTTTGCATCTATCAGTATTTTACTATATTTTTCTACTTACCTTTTTCCCCCATTCTGCTGCACGCATGCTTCTTCCTACTTCTGTGTCGTTATCTGTGGTACTCCCATTTCCCAGGTTGTCTCTTCCCCTCTCTTCAAATTTTACTGATTTTTCAAAGCCCACGTTAGAGCATGTGGACATCACGCAGTCTTCTCGCCCTGGCCTGTCTCGTGTACCCAGGTGTTTCATCTGGGTTGGTGATTTCCCACATGTCCCTCAGGAAAAGGACACTTCTGTCTCCCCAGAGCCCTATTTGTTGATTGACTGGTGGTGGGGGCTGTGAACATTTATTGAGTACTTACCATGGGCCAGGCTTTGCATGCATCAACTCACCTAACCCTCATGACAGGTTTATAAGGTAGATTCTGTTCTTATTTTACTTAGGAAACTGAGGACCCAGAGGCTAAGTGAGAGCAGGCATGTGAGTCCAGAGCCCAGATAAGCAGGCCCAGAATGTAGTTGTTATCTCCTGCACTGGACTGCCTGGTGTATTCAAGAGGAGTTGTATAAAGAGTGTGTGATTCTTCTAACATTTATTTAAATTTAGAATGTGTATTAACTTTGTAATACAGGATTGGCAGTTTGTTACACTGCGATTAACAACACATTAATCCCTTGTTAAATCTTTTCACAAGTTTATTGAATATCAGTTCAGTTTTTTTTTTTTTTTTTGAGACGGAGTCTTGCCCTGTCGCCCAGGCTGGAGTGCAGTGGCGCCATCTCGGCTCACTGCAAGCTTCGCCTCCCGGGTTCACACGATTCTCCTGCCTCAGCCTCCCAAGTAGCTGGGACTACAGGCGCCTGCTACCACGCCCGGCTAATTTTCTTTTGTATTTTTAGTAGAGACGGGGTTTCACCGTGTTAGCCAGGATGGTCTCGATCTCCTGACCTCGTGATCCACCCGTCTCGGCCTCCTAAAGTGCTGGGATTACAGGCGTGAGCCACCGCACCCGGCCATCAACTCAGTTTTATGGAGCTGGTAAATCTTAAGAATATTCTAAAAAATTACTGACATAACCAGTTTTAAGTTACGTGTCTCCCCCGCCTCAGCCACCAGTCATAGTTACTAGGGAAATGGAATATGCTTTCTGCTAAGCTTCAGTACCACTAGATCCTCACTTATGAACAGGTTTATGTATGTTCATTTTAAGTTGGCTGTCTGGAACTTTGTTTCAGTGGGAGAATATTAAACTTGGTGTTAAGGATCTTAGGCCAGGCACAGTGAAATGTTTGATTTACACATACAGTGGTATTCTAATATTGGGCCTATAAAAATGAAAAGGGGTATTTGTTCATTGGCATTCACTGGCTCTATGTGGAACATTGTGTAACAATGCTCTTATGTTAACCTCAGTTCTTACCTGGACATCAGGCGCACATCAGCCTTCTGTAGTGGTAGGCACAGGAGCTTCCTCCCCTCACCCCTTTCTGTCCCTACCCCTCCTGCCACCAGCCTGACTGGAGGACTTCTTTGGCTCTAAACTACATGTTGAGCAGGTGTACTCCCTGCGAGCCTGTTGGCTGGGATCAAGGCTGGGGGCTCCTGGGATTAGGGAACTGTGGAGGTAGAGGTTTTCCAGTCCTGCCCTTTCTGTTTTCTGGTAATCCCAAATCACACCTGCTTGCTGCTTTTGGCACTGCTCTGCTTGGTCTCACTTTGTGTTTGTGGTGTGTGAAACATAACTCAATACAGAAACAGTTTCAAAAATGTTTAGTTTATCCAGTAGCTGGTGAAGCAGACAGCCCTGTTACCCGCTCCAGGAGAAGTGGAGCCTCCCCGGAACTCAGCAGCTCCCAGCGTGCTCCCTCCCAGCACAGTTCCTTCCTGCCCTCTGCTGGGGGTCACCACCTTTCCCTTACAGTGATTTCCTTTTATGGAGATGATGTATTGCTTTTCCGTATAATTTTATCACCTAACAATGTATCCCCAAAGTTTTACCTCCTTTTAAACTTTACATAAATTAAATCACACTGATTGTGTTCATTTCTATCTTGCCTCTTTTGCTTAGTGTATTTTAAGATTCATCCATGTTACCACATATAGATGCCACCTCAGATTCATTTTTGTTGCTGTGTGGTATTCTGTCATATTCGTTTGCTAGGGCTGCCATAACAAATACCAAAGATTGGGTGGCTTAAACAACAGAAGTTAATTTTCTCACAGTACTGGAAGCTAGAAGTACAAGACCAAGGTGTAGGCAGGATGGTTGCACTCTGGGGCCTCACTCCTTGGCTTATAGGTGGCCATCTTGTCCCTTGTCTTGTTTTGTCTTTCATGAAGTTGACAGTTCTCCCCCATTTGATCTTATACACCCAAAGCATTCCCATAAAGATCCTCCTAAGAGGTCTATATGTAGAAACTAACGGGCAGATACCAAAATGTTCACAGAAATGGAAAGAACCAAGAACAGCCAAGATGCTCTGGAAGAGCAACAGCAAAGTGGAAAGAATTGCTCTATCAGATTTTAAGGCTTACTGCAAAGGTATAGGACTCAAAGCAGTGTGACACTCTTGTAGAAATAGACAGATCAATAGTACAGAACGGGGTGCCCAGCAGCAGACCGAAGCAGGGGAAGGCCACAAGGTGTCTTCATGTGGTCTTCCCCTTAGGGGTGTTTGTGCCCTAACCGCTTCTTCTTATAAGGACACCAGTCATGTTGGATTAGAGCCCACCCATATGACCTCATTTTACCTTAATTACCTCTCCTGTCTCTAAATACAGTCACATTCTGAAGTACTGGGGGTTAGGAGTTGCCTAAAAATTTTGAGGGACATGGTTTAACCCATACCATCTATTACATGATTATATCAAAATGTATCCATCATATTATTTGGTGGACATTTTAATTATTTCTTGTTTTAGGCTGTTATGAACAGTGCTACTGTGAACATTTTCATACATGTATAGTGGTAAGAATGCCAGAATGGAGCATTCCATCCTAGGAGTGAATTGCTAGGTAGTGCTGCACAGCTGCAGTATTAATAGATGAATTCAATGTGTTTTCCAAAGTGCTTGTGTTGCAGGATCCTTGGTGGCGCCTTTGCTGGAGTTTTGCTTGAGCCCAGCATTCCGCCCACTTGGCCTGGCAGGCTGTGCTCAGCTGGAGCTACTGGCCCTGACCCCACGCCCATGCTGGCCAAGGGCAAGCCAGGCACAGAGCGGTAAGGGGTGCGTGAGCAAGCAAGCACCAGGGTCCGGCCACTGTGCTTAGCCAGGCACACTGGCTGTTGGGTAGTCTGACTTTTTCTTGCTGATTTTTAGGAATTCCTTAAATATTCTTGATACAAGTCTTTGGTTGCTTATATATGTTACAAAATCTTCTCAAACTCTGTAACTTAACCTGTTTTCACTGTGATGACAGTATCTTTTGATAAATAGAAGTTCCTCATTTTAATGTGGTCAGTTTATCAATCTTTTCCTAGTTGATTTTTTGAATATATGTCTTGAGAATACTTCCTTGAGGATGACCTCAGATATTCTTCTATGTTATCTCATAAAATACTTACAACTTTGCATTGAGATGTAATATATCTGGCACTGATTTTTGTGTACAGTATGATGTAGGACCTGATTTCATTTTTTTCCCTGTGGATAGTCAGCTGTTCTTACATCATTAATTGAAAAGACTCTCCTTCGCCTCACGGCTTGAACCACCTCTGTCATAAATTCAGTGTCTGTAATTATGCTTTGGTCTGCTGCTGGGCACCCTGTTCTGTACTATTGATCTGTCTATTTCTACAAGAGTGTCACACTGCTTTGAGTCCTATACCTTTGTAGTAAGTCTTAAAATCTGATAGAGCAATTCTTTCCACTTTGCTGTTGCTCTTCCAGAGCATCTTGGCTGTTCTTGGTTCTTTCCATTTCTGTGAACATTTTGGTATCTGCCCATTCGTTTCTACAGATAGACCTTTTAGGAGGATCTTTATTGGAATGCTTTGGCTGTATAAGATCAATTGGGGGAGAATTGTCAATTTCATGAAAGACAAAACAAAATGAACCAAAAAGTAAACACTGGGGAACTGTTTTAGATGAAAGAAGATGAATGAGACATGGTAACTGAATGCAGTGTGTTACGGTTTGTAAAAGTTATAAAGGCTTGGGACAAATGGGGAAACTTTGCTTTGAATTGTGTATTGGACACTAATATTCCAGTATTAAATCTCTTGATAAGGGTGAGAAATGTTATGTCTACCTTTTTTCTTAGGAGATACATGCTGGGGAATTTAAAGTGAAGTGTTGTGATGCCTACAGCTAGCGCTCAATTCAAAAAGTTGAGGGAGGAGAGATGAGGAGGCAGCTAGAGTGATAATGGCAAAATGTTAGCAATTGGTGAATCTCAGTGAACGGTAAATGGGTATTCATTGATTTTCTTTTCCTGTATATTTGGCGTTTTTCAAAATAAAAGTAGAAGAAATTAAATTTCATTTTGTATCTCAGGAAATAGTAGAGTGCCAGATAAACTAGTAATGCATTATCTTAGTGTGCTGTGCTAAGCAGATTTGCCACTAAAAGCACTAGTGAAATGGCAAGCGTGATTGGTTATTTTAAAAATTCTCTAGTATGTTTGAACTTATTCAATTCACATTTAAATCATACTGGAACAGCAAATGTCTGTGGGCTGGCTCTCCAAGTAAAAAAAACACATTAATGAGCTTTTTGTGCCAATTACTGATTTTCAGGAAATGTTCTTTAAACTACTGATAAGAGTTCTGGAGATCCATGTCATACTAACAGGTGAACGAAGTAATTCATAGGAGTTACACTTGATGCAGTCTAATTTTGTAACACCAGGCTAAGTATTTTTTTTTTTTTTGAGAAGCATTTCCAGTGCTTGAAAACCGATATTCATATTTTTCATGAAGGATCTCAGATTCTTTGTTCTCATAGTAGGTATCTTCACAGTCTATAAAGAAAACCCAGGTGGTTTTTGGGTTTTGTTTTTGTTTTTTTTTTTTTTCAATTTTCAGTTACTGCAACAGAGGCACATAGGAATTTAAATGATTCCATGAGTCATGCAGTGAATTGGTAAAAATACTAATGGACACACAGTTATTGACTCTTCTTTGCATTGGCCTCATTTTTCCCCCGAATGTTATTATGTCATTTTCAGCAAAATTATTTGTAAAGTAAAACATCTAACACCACCACCAAAATCTTGTAACAGCAAAAGGAAGAGCCGAGCTTCTGAAGATCAACCTTCGTGAGGTTGAATTAGATCCTGATATTCAACTGGAAGATATAGCCGAGAAGATTGAGGGCTATTCTGGTGCTGACATCACTAATGTTTGCAGGTATTTTTTTAATGATCTGTGATTTTAGACATTCGTTACAGACTTGGCAGGAGGACTGGTCTTAAAGTCAATGTAGTTAGCCCAGTGTAGTTAGACATGAAAGCAACTACCCATTTCTTTGAAATGGTTTCCCATTTGTCCTTTTTTTTTCCATATAACTTTATTCTTCATTGTGAGATGAAAATTATATAGCAATGGTCACTGATGTTTTTGATCTTTGGATTTTTAAGAAATTGTTGTGTCAGTGGCTCATGCCTGTAATCCCAGCACTTTGGGAGGCCGAGGTGGGTGGATCACGAGGTCAGGAGATCAAGACCATCCTGGCTAACACAGTGAAACCCTGCCTCTACTAAAAATACAAAAAATTAGCCGGGCATGGTGGCGGGCACCTGTAGTCCCAGCTACTTGGGAGGCTGAGGCAGGAGAATGGCGTGAACTCGGGAGGCGGAGCTTGCAGTGAGCCGAGATCGCGCCGTTGCACTCCAGCCTGGGCAACAGAGCGAGACTCTTGTCTCAAAAATAAAAAAAAGAAATTGTTGTGTCTAACTTGATAATAATGACTTTAACAACCTAAGATTAGTGTAGCTTTGTGTTGGAGCCTTTCTGCATCAACATAAAGTAATATTATTTAGTTTTTGTTGGCATTATTTAAACACATGCAAATGAGCAAAAATGATCAGCGTAAGCTGGGGAAGATACACATTTAAAATTTTTTCAGTTTAGCGACATCATAATTTTTGACAGTTCTGTCACTCTGCAGTTATTTTTTTTCTTATTTTTCTAACTGTACTTAAATTGACTTTAGTAGCCTTTCTTTAAAGCCATAGCATCTGTTTTTCTCACCTTTTCTGCTTGCATTTTTCCCGTGTGCATCCAAATTTAGTGGCATACAATAAGGTTGCAATAGTTTCTACTGCTACTAGAGTAAAATATTTAAGAACTTGACATTTTTGTTGGCTTGGCCTTCCTAATAGCTTTTTTGTGATTGTGAATTATCCTTTTCTTCCAGACCTTCATATTTATTTATAGTTGGTCAAAGAGAGCTGCACATGGGATCAAGAGAAGCCAGAGTTTATGCCTTCAGTTGCCTGCAAATACTCCATGTAGGGAATTCGATGTCCACTATATGTGGATATTCATGTTTGAGAGAGAGTGATTCGTGGCTTTATTCCTCTATTTAGGCTGTAGACAAACTGGTCTGTGGTTTGAATTATCTTAACATTAGCCGTATGTTCATTTCCAAGTGTACAATTCAATATTTCAAAATTTGACTTCAGTTTCCTAAACTTCTTGGCTGTCTTTGAGGAGCAAGTGGGGAAAAGAAAATTCAGTACTATTTGAGATTAACTTAGACTTTTAGGGTTCATTAACTTTATACATTTCATGTTTTTGGTTATTCGCATCCTGTTTTAACTTCTGCTGAACCCCCAGGATGTTTCTTAAGTGGAAAATTCTAAGAAGCCTCATAAAAACATATAAAATAATCTTTTGATTGTTTTTTTTCATGACTGTTACAATTGAAAGCGTTTAAAACATGTGCAAAAATTACTGTTGACTGATTTTGGTATATTTTTAGGGATGCCTCTTTAATGGCAATGAGACGGCGTATCAATGGCTTAAGTCCGGAAGAAATCCGTGCACTTTCTAAAGAGGAACTTCAGATGCCTGTTACCAAAGGAGACTTTGAATTGGCCCTAAAGAAAATTGCTAAGTCTGTCTCTGCTGCAGACTTGGAGAAGTATGAAAAATGGATGGTTGAATTTGGATCTGCTTGAATTTCTGTCAGCTCTTTAATTTCTGGTATTTTTGTTTATAAAATATGAAGAAATTCCTGCAATTTTTAAAAAACAAATTTGGAATTGTTTTCAGTGGAGTGGTTTTCACTTAAAGGAAAAAAAAATCTAAAGCTGTGAAGAATACTAAATGTGGTTGAGAAATAATTCATGGCGAGAGTTTGCTAGTCTCCCTCCCCGGCTTTGTGCTGGTATTCCATGTGTTCCTGCATTAATATTGCACACCCAAACCAGTCTGTCAGGGAGGCTGAAGAAAGGGAGCAGTGTGCTATTTTAGGAACTTGTTTACAGAAGATTTAGAAATACCCCTATTTCTCATTTGCAGTTTTTTTTTTTTCCAATTCTTTGCTCTGTCAACATGAGGGACCTACCTATATATGCTGACTTTTAACATCAAAATTGAATTTGTGTCAAACTCTATTTGTTGTTAAGAGAAGAATGACAGTATATTTTGGAGGAAATAATGAATTTACTAATTAAACCTTTAGAATTTATGACTTACTGTTAGAGTCTGTCATATGGTTAGAATTTTTACTTCCCCTACCCCTGCCATTTCTTCTGCTAGCTACTTAATAACATCTTGAGCTTTATTGAGGAATATTCTCACGCCCTGTGGTATTTGAATCATTTTGCCAGGTCATTTCTCTGTCTTTAGTATTTTTTGCTGGTGCTTCTTACACTTAATATGGAAAGGTGGGAAGAATATTATTGCATTAGATGTAATTCTTCATTCTAGACTTCCAAGTTTGTTTTCACTTTTCTTTTTGTGTGTGTGTGTGTGTGAAGGAGTCTCACTCTGTCACCCAGGCTGTGTAGTGCAGTGGTTGATCTTGGCTCACTGCAACCTCTGCCTCCTAGATTCAAGCAATTCTTCTGTCTCAGCCTCCCAAGTAGCTGGGATTACAGGTGCGCACCACCATGCCTGGCTATGTTTTCACTTTTCTTTCAACATGTTCAAACAGATATATAGCCATTATTTTTCTCACCTCCAACGTTGCTTGATTTTTGTTGAATTTGATTTTAGTATTTGAGAGAAATACTTTTGCATTCTAAACAAGTCCACTCTCTGTGGCTAACACAAAACAAATGAAATCTTTATAGTTTTCCAAACAGCTAGTTTAACAAAACAGCATCGTACATAATGAATGATGTTCATTGGAAAGTTCTAAAATTTGTCCTTGTCTAGGTTGAGAACTTTTACACACAGTAAGATAAAGATAGAAATCTGACATGCTCACTCACTTCAGCAGGAATTACACATTAGAAAGAAGCCAGAAAAAGTAAATGGCATATATCCAATCACAAGTAAATGATCCTGGCGTTAGTTTTTATGATTGCATGTGTCTTATTAGGCAATTTATGCTTTAATGGTCAAGCTTTTAAAAATTTGTATTTGATAACATCCTGAATTCTCAGTTTTGAATAGCACCTACTGGTTTAAAACTAAAAATAATACAGCTTTTTGGACATTTAACCAAGATACTAAGAAGGTTTTTTTTAAAAAAGGAGATTTGATTCTTTTTCCCTGCTGAAAACTGTAAATGCCTTATGTTCTTTTCAGATAACTTAAGTCTGACTCTAAACTCCAGTATTCATCTGATCTGTAAATTGCCCTTCTTTCTGAGACACAGATTATAAGATGCCAGATCATAAGACATCATGATTTTATTGTAATTGAATTCTTCCTAAAAATTGAGAGGTTTCCTTTTATTAACTTTTAAAGAAATAAGTAGTTTCATTAAGATTATTTTGCAAACTATTGCCATTCAGAAATGTACTTTTTTTTCCCTGAAGTTTTAGGAGCCATCACTAAAACATTAGTCTTGTGATTGTTAAAACTTGTTTGTAATGGATTGGTGCAAAAGTAACTGTGGTTTTTCCATTACTTGCAATGGCAAAAACCGCAATTACTTTTGCACCAGCCTAACAGTTGATTAGTTAGACCTTTTCTGGGTTTTGTATTAATTATCTTGGTGTGCATTTAATTATTTTTCTGAATTCTTCATGGATAATGACATAGTAATTGTGATTCTTTTAATACCAGTTAAGCAGTATTTGGCAACTTAAACTTCCTAGGAGCTTATCTTTACTATGTTAAGTGAGTCAGGTGTGCTTTTTATTTCCCTTGTTTCTCATTTTGCCCTGTCAGTGGATGGTAGATGGCTTTGTATATCTTAAATCTCTTAAAGGGTCTTAAAGATATCCCTCAGGTGTTCTATTTAACTTTTATTTTATTTTATTTATTTATTTATTTCGAGACTGAGTCTTGCTCTGTTGCCCAGGCTGGAGTGCAGTGGTGTGATCTCTGCTCACTGCAACCTCTGCCTCCCAGGTTCAAGCCATTCTCCTGCCTCGGAGGCCTCCCGAGTAGCTGTGATTACAGTTGCTGCCACGCCCAGCTTATTTTTTTGTATTTTTAGTAGAGACAGAGCTTCACCATGTTGGCCAGGCTAGTCTCCAACTCCTGACCTCAGATGATCTGCCCACATTGGCCTCCCAAAGTGCTGGGATTACAGGTGTGATCCACCGCGCCTGGCCCGAACTTTTAATATACAACACACACACACACACACACACACACACACACACACACACACACACTATTTCAGAAGACAGTGTGTTTCCTTACCCAGAATGAGTGCTAGGATAACAGGCGTGAGACAGACACACACACATACATACACACATACAGAGTCTTTATTGCAGAAGACAGTGTGTTGCCTTATAGGCATGAGACACACACACACACACACACACACACACACACACACACACAGTCTTTATTGCAGAAAACAGTGTGTTGCCTTACCAGAATGAGTGCTTGGATTACAGGCGTGAGCCACTGCGCCCAGCCCTAACTTTTAATGTATATCACACACACATTCACACACTCACATACACACACACACACACACACACACTCTGACTTTATTGCAGAAGACAGTGTGTTGCCTTACCCAGAATGAGATTGAATTGTTTTGCTTTGTTATTCTGTGTTGTGGTAGCAGATGCATCATCAAAGGAAAAATATTTGGCTCCTTTAATTCCTCTGAAAACATGAGTATTTTGAGTTCTGCAGCACAATGACTGTAGGACTAAGCTAAGTCTGCTTCGCAGATATCTGATCAGATAGTCCCTTCATTCTGTAGACGTGTATTGGTTGGTCCAGGACACAGTGGGTGGGAGCTCTGTGGACCAAGACAAAGCTGGACTAGAGAGTACAGTTCCAACTTGGCAGTTTCTCTAACGACTCTGTATAGCTCCTGGCTTCTACTGCTGAAACAAGAGTTTAGATCACTGATGGAGAGGCATAGTAATCTGTGCTTTGGAAAAATATATAAAAGTTTTTTTCCCCTGTTTTTTGCACTTTTAATCTGTTTCGAAATTAGAACTGATATCCATTTGTTTGAATAATGTGTAACTATTATGGATCTATTTTAATGAACAATTTTTACCATTTCCCAAGCTGCCTGTTTATTATAAGCATGACATGTTTACTGTAAACCTTTTGCCCCTGTAATTTCTTTTTTTAAAGGAAATTAATATTAGTGAAATATATCAAATACCAGCTGCAACCTTCTAGCGATCCAAGTAGACAATAGATAGTGGCATCACAGACTTTATCTACACACTTTCGGGTCTGACCACTACCTCCCACAATACCTAGCCATTTTGGAAGGGGAAAACATGTGGTGGTCTAGCTGTATAGCTCGGGGCTTAATTTCAGCTTCTGAGATCACAGTTTTTGTGATGTCATATTTCACTCTCAAAACATAGGCTGAAAGCACGAATTACTCAGAAAGTAAGCAAACCAATACCTGGTGAATCTGTGGATAGTCCTACACATACATCAGGGGAAAATGTGTGTGCACAACCCAGATTTACAATATGATTGGCATTCTTTGACTTTGCTTTGTGTAGCCTGACTCTGTTGAACATGAAATTATTAGTACTCTAGGTTTTGGATAGCCTAAGTTCATTTGAATTCCTTCCTTAGGAATAAGTTTTTATATACACTGCTAAATGTGTGACGAGAATCATAAAACAGTAACCAGCTGAGGTAGCTATGATTCACTTTCTCCCCACCCTAACTTGAGATAAAGTGAAGGACTAGGCAAGTATTTCATGTTGTGTGAGTGGACTTCGGTTCCTTCAGTATTGTCTAGGTTATTCAGTCTTTCTTTGCCTAATAGTGGATTCCCACTCTTAAGATAACTTTTATCTTATTAATGATAAATCACTTTAGGGTATATTCTGTATGACAGGCATAAAATGTTAAGGGTGAATGCTGGCCTTTTCCAAGAAAAGGCCACCTTAACTTGTATGAGGAAAAAATCCTAACTATTCTCTTGTTTGTATCTTTTTTTCTTTAACTGTTTTGATTGTATATTTTTAAGAAACCACTTAATTTGTGATGCACATAATATTTGTGTGAACCTAAGAATATGTCACAATAGAAAAAAGCAGAAATTATAGTTGGGGGACATGTTAGGGGGATAAAAATATTTAAGCCTCAAATGTTTTACTCTCATCTCCACTAACTATTTTTACAGAAAAAGCTAAAAACTCTGTTGTAATTATTGTAAGTTTACTTATTTATACTTTTAAATTAGGCTTTTCATACTTATTTAATTTTTTTGACGTTTGCTTTTAATATTTGTTTCTTAATGTGGAAATTGTGTATTTTAATAATCAAATTCTTAGGATAATAGATATATTTTTAAACATTCACCTCATTAACAAATAGATCTTTGAATTTTTATTAGGTTTTTTGGCTCCAGACAACTCTTTAGCTTTAATGATATTTCTAAATTCCCAGTGACTTATTAATAAAAACAGGAAAAATATTTAGGTAATGTCATAAAATTTATTTTACCTTTCTCATTTCCTGAGAAAATAAATGAAAAAACCTGGATATTGCTTTATTACCAGCAGTGTGTAGGTTTTTGTACATTTGGGAATTTGGCACAAAAGAATAGGGAATTAGTATAGAGAAGTTTGCTTCTTATAAAAGGACTCCCATTTGATTGTTCGAAACTGTAAAACGCACTTTTACTTTACCATATCTGAAAGGACAAAATATCGCCCTTTGGAAAACCTGACTCTTTGCACGTGTAATTCCCAGAGTCTACCTCAGTTAACCAGGCTTAGTTTTAGGCAGGAATGAATTGAATTAAATTCAGTTCATCATCTATGCAGATATGTTTCTTTTAAGCACGTCCCTCCCTCCTGCTGTTGCCCTCCTCCCATTAACTTTTCTTTTTAATCTTGAAATTGTTTAAAATATTCCATCTTTCTTTCTCTAGCAAAGCATTTATATTCCAAATAAGGCCTCTGTGAAATGTCTGAATTACTTTTCCCTTCTTTGTTATGGTCAGCTTCATTATTTGGATGTATTGCATTCAAAGCAGCAGTTTCAAACATAACACACATGTATTTTCTTAGAGTTTTGTAAATACAAACTAATGTGATGACATTAAAAATTGTGGATCCTACATGTTCCTATGTTCATTCTCTAAAAACCTGAGTAACTTTATGAAAACACACAAACCTGGAAAAATGTCACATTTTTGTCACATTTTTACTGACAAATGTATATTCATATGATGGTATGGCAGCAGGGAGTGGCCCCCAGTTAACATGGTTGTGAGTGGACACAGTGTCCAGCAGGATCACTGCATGTTATGATGGCCTGTAAGTGCGTTGTTAAGACTTTTGTTTCAGTGTTTGTCTCCCAGTATTTGAACCTAATTTAAAGAAAAAGACGTTGCCAAGTTGTATTTATTAAATGTGTTTTTCCTTACATTTTGTGCTGCTACTTTGCTAATCTCATTAGCTTAGTTGTGTTTGTGCATAGGTTATATTTGGTAATAAATTTATAGAGTGTTGGTTGTCATTGCTTTCTTTGTGGTTCATTTTGATCTATAGTCATGGGTGCACTTCTTGCCACCAGTGGGAGCAACAAACCCCTCACTAGTAAGGAATGGCTTTCCCCAGATTTTTCTCATAAAATCACATATTGTAAACCTGACATTTTGTATTTGCTGTGCTTATGCCAATAATTTCAAGGTTGATGCAGGTAAGATGTGTGTTTTTTCAATTAATTCCAACTGGCATAATCAATACACTTGTCTTATTTGTGTAGCACCATTGCAAAGTAGATGTTCCATGTGGTGCATTTTCTGGATGACTAAGTCTTACTTTATGACCTCCTCCAAACAATGTTTTTAGTTAATAGACTTTATTTTTTTAGAGCAGTTTTATGTTTACAGAAAAATTGAGCAAAAAATTTGGAGCTGCCGTTTACTCACAACCCCCGCCCCAGTTTCTCCTCTTATTAACATCTTACATTAGTGTGGTATATTTGTTATAATTGATGAACTGATGTTGATGCATTATTATTATTCAATAATTGACAATAGTTGACATTAGGGTTCACTTTGTGTTATACAGTTTTATGGGTTTTGACAAAAGCATAATGTCATGTATCCATCTTTACAACAGCAGACAAAATCGTTTCACTGCTCAAAAATTCCCTGTGCTCCACCTATTCATGTCTCCCTCGCCTCCCAACTCCTGGCAACCACTGAGCCTTTTGGTGACTCTCTAGTTTTGTCTTTTCCAGAGTGTCATATAGTTGGAATCGTATGTAGCTGTTTCAGACAGGCTTCTTTTACTTAGCAGTGTGCATTTAAGGTTCCTCCATGTCTTCCTGTAGCACGATAGCTCGTTTCCTTTTAGCACTGAATAACACTCCATTGTCTGGATGTACCACAATTTGTTTATCCATTCACCTACTCAAGGACATCTTGTTTGCATCCAAGTTTTAGCAATTATGAGTAAAACTGCTATAAACATTCATGTGCAGGTTTTTGCAAGTGCATAAGTTTTCAACTTGAGTAAATACGAATGTGATTGCCAGAACGTATGGTGAGAGTGTGTATAGTTTTATAAGAAACTACCAGACTATCTTCCAAAGTGGCTGTACCGTTATATATTCCCACTTGCAATGGATAAAGGTTTCTGTTGCTCCACATCTTCACCAGCATGTGGTGGTGTCGGTAGTTTGGGTTTTGCCATTCTAATAGCAATAATGATGCTAACAAGCCTAACAGCTGTTTCACTAGGTTCACTGATAGGTGTGTAACGGTACCTCGTTGTTTCCATTGCAGTTTCCAGATGATGTGGAACATTTTTTCACATGCTTATCAATTTGAAACTTTGCTAAAGCGTATCACATTTGTTCCTTGAGTTTGTAAACTGAAGAACTGGAACTTACCCTTTTCTTTAGGATTCAGAGTTGTTATGAGGTCAGTCAGTCCCTTGTTTTATGCCACTCTGCGGTTAGTGGAGGGGTAGCAGGGCTTTTTTTTTTTTTTTTTTTTTTCTTTAAAGCTCTCCCACTGACTGGTCTTTGAGTTTTGATGTTTGCTTTTATAACATTTCCACTGGTCTCTTATCAGCTTTTCTTCCTCTTCCAGTGTCGTATTTCCAGTCTTCAGTGAACCTAGAGAAATAGTTAGGCTTGTTAGCATCATGTGTAAATGAGTACTGCAGTTTAGGGATGAGGAGTGGTCGGGAGGTCTATTCTTTGGGCTCTAGTGCTGTGTGTCGTTTCTCTGGGCTATCCGTGGCCTTTTTAGCTCTATCTTTGGATCCCAGAAGTGCTCCTGGTGGACCAAGTATGAAGTAGATATTTTTGCATAATTATGGTGCCATGCAGTTGTGTAATATTCATAACTGGAAGGGACCTAGCAACAAGTTAATGCCATGGCCCCAGCCATTTTTCTTCCTGTGGCCATAAGTGAGGTTTCAGTCTCTTGGGGGGTATAAAGAAAAAGAATTAGGTTAAGTGGGACAAAGACAGGAGACATTTGTGGCTAGAGCCCTCCCACTCTCCCTGCAGTCCTTTGTCCAGCGCATATGACCAGCACTACCTATGACTGACCTGGCTCCCATGGCAGAGCATGGCACAGTGTTGGAGTGTTTGCCCAGAGATGCCAGGAATTTAACTAGAAATCGTGAGGGAAAATAGAAGCATTGCCTGGCTCCGTCCCTTCCCAGCATCAGCTGCTCCCTTTCTAATGATAAGCAGAAAGGCAGGGTGGGCTCAAGTCTCACCTGGCGGGTTCCAACAACTGACGCCCCAAGGCTGGAGGCTGGTACTCAGGTGCACCTCCCCGTCCCTGGCTGGATGTCACCACTTCAACTGCACCTGGCCAGGCAGACGTGGGGCTTCACCTGGGCATTCCTCTGGCTCTGGCTACACCCAGAACAGGGCAGAAAGGGATCAGGGGAGAGAGCACATGTACTCGGTGGTTACGTATCCTTTTTACGATCAGAAAAGCTTGATGGGCAACTCTTTCCTAGTTTTACCTATTCTAATATTTTCTTAAGACCTTCCCTGTAACTTTTGAGAGACTCACCAGCAACCTACAGCATTGAGAGCTGAAATTAAGAGCAAATGACTTGGTCCCCTCATCTTACAGGTGAAGAGTTGAAACCATGAAAATTTAAAAATATATATTCAAGATCATATTCTCATCTGGACGCAGAACTTATATCTGTTTCTGATCTTGAAGAATGCTGCAGACCAGGCTTAAAGCAAGTCAGATGGCAAAACATTTATTAAGGACCTTTAAGACTGTAGCAGATACCAATACAATTACCCGAGCTGATGATGGTTAAAAATAAGAAATGTAAGATAAGTTGACATCATAGGATTGGAACTAACATAATGTTTACTGTGTGCTAGATACTTTTATTTACTAAATTCACACATTAGCCCTAAAAGATAGATTTATTCTTATTCTTTTTCTTCAGAAGAGAAAACTGAGGCTTATAGAGTGACTTGCTCTAGTTGAATGGCTCCTAAGAAGTGAAGAAGGATAGGAACCTAGGTCAGTTTTGTTCCAGAACCCATTCCTTTGCCATATTCTAAGCTTACTCTCAACAATGTTAAAAACACACAAACAGCACTCAATTTTTTTTTTTTTTTTTTTTTTTTTGCAGTTTTTACATTTATTTAAACAGAAAATGTGCACACAAGCTGCCTACTCATTTTCTTCGCTGCGCAGCCTGGCATTGGGGTTGGTGACTCTGATGGCCAGTTGGGCAGCTGTTTCCACGATGGCTTTGCGGTTCTTGGAGGAAACATTGTGAGCGATCTCGGCACAGTAAGATTTGTTGCACATCAGCAGCACTTCCAGCTCCTTGACGTTGTGGACCAGGAACTTCCGGAAGCCACTGGGCAGCATGTGAAAAGCACTCAATTTTTAAAATGTTGCATTCACCCATTTTTCTGAGGTTATTAATCACTTTTTAACCTTCCCTTTCTCTTAATGCTATTTTGTCAGATTTTTAGGTAGACTACTGTGATAGGTTCTGTTTCAGAATTTATGTTAATAAGGCAAGAAAAGAGGGCTCTTTTGGGATTCAAATGAATCTGAGATTTAAATGAATCTGAGACTAATGAATCTGAGACTAATGGCTGCAAATATATACCTATTGTTTTTAAGGGCAACGCTTAATGAAATGAACTAATCATTCTAAGAATTCCCATGAATCATATTTGGGCCACCAACTTAGGTGACATAGAGCTCTAACAGTTACTTTTATTCCTGGGATCTCCAGCAGTCGTCTGCTGACTGGATGACAGCTTCAGAGTCCTTAGCTGGATGTATAGTTGTCAGTGGGGCATCACCAAGTCATGGATGGGGCTCATTGTTCAACTTGGAAGCACCAGAACAAAGTTAATTCTGAATGTTCAAAATACCATGGCCACACCACCTGAACGCACCTAATCTCGTCTGAATATTCAAAACGTCTGTCAATTACTACATCTTAAATAATTTTTTAAACAAATAACTAACCGTGGTATGACCACTGTATTCCATAACAAAAATCCTAAACTATAGTGTTAGTAATTATTATGTAATTAGATGTGGATGAATTGAACTTCATTTGGGGTTTGTAAAATGCCTCAAGCTATTTTTCAAACATTTTGAAATGTGTTTTGTAACATTTCTCAAATATACTTTACTAAACATATTTCCTTTAATTTTTAAATCCTTTTTAAAGTGTTTAAGGGGAAATTTAATCCATATGTTTCTGATTCATTTACACTTAACTCATCAAAGTTGTTTCTTAAGAATTAGATTTCTAAGAAGCCTGAGGAACTCTTCTCATGAATTCTGTCAGCCCTTGAAAGCCTTTTTCCAATCAAAACTTTTTTCCCCAAAGATAAATAAATGTGGATGAAATGTTTTAGTTTGGTTTACAATACAAAGCCCATATTTCAAAATCTAACCTAGTTGTGAATTTAGGATAATAAACTATTCTGCCTTTACCGTAAGAATTCACCTCATTTGTTGCTCTTCAAAGCAACTAACTGCAAAGGGTTTGTAATAACTGTGCTCTCTTGAAAACACAGAACACTGACATTCCATACTGTGTTCTCAAATTCATAGCAAAGGTGACAGGTGGGCTGAACAAACATATTAAACTAAGTCAGCTAGTTATTGGGGATCTACCATGTATGCCAAATATGTATACAGTACACAGTCACACATATACATATATGTGAAAATACTCATTTAAGGTTTTTTTGTGTTTACCTGTCCTTACAAATTTTAACAAACTTTATTTTGTATTTTGTATTAATTATTCTGAAGTGACTACAATTGTTCTCATCTCTATTTAGAAATGTTTTTCGCCTGAGATTTAGTTCAACAGGTTTCTGTTGCCTAGCAGTAGGTTTTTGAGAATAGCTTTTTTTGTAGCTTTAATTGAACAGGTTGATTGCATGAAATCTTCTTAGCAAAAGTAAGGTAATTGCAGTGAAGGTAAAAGGAACTATGTTGACAACTAATTGGATAGAATGTCATAAACTACAGTGGATCTGGAAGAGATTTGCAGAAATGTAGCAACAAAAGAAGGCAGTTTGTTCAAGGCAGCTAGAAACTGCATTCAGAAATACTCATGTTAAAAGAAAGGCACCATTTTCCTTGGTTCTCATTAGGGAATTGTGTAAAATACATATTTATTCATCACAAGAAATAATCAGTTCCTATTTTTAATGGAAACTTTTTCCCTGAGTTGTTTAGTATGGGATTATTAGACAATAAAAACATCTTTTGTGTACTTTTCAAAATATAAACTAATTTCTTATATATTTCATTAGTTCGTGCCATAGATGAACTCTTAGTATTTTAGGAAAAACTTTCATGATAATTCCTTTTTAAAACCAACACTGAAAGTTGTCTTTATTTAAATCAAAATGCAAAACCTCTTGCATTAAGGGAGACTTTTACCTTTTACTTTGTATTTTTTCATATGATTATTTACTTTGTAAAAGATATAAAATTATAAAGATTTTTTAAAGCAATATTTGTAGACATCAAATCAGTGTCTGCCCTCCTGTCTCCCAAAAGCCCTTGGCCTGAGTGAGAGTCAGTCATACCTCTTGACCCCATTTCATTTGACCCATAGGGCAGGATTGTGTTGACCACTCACTCTGACTCTCACCTAGGACAGCGCTCTTCAGGCTTCCTTAACAATAAAGTGTGTGTGAGTTACACACTGTTACTATGTTGGTAGTTTAAGGATACTTGTAAATTATAGTAGTATTTGTATATAATTTATAAAAATCCGTAAAATGTAGAAATACGAAAGACTATAATATGAAGACACTGAAAAGTAATCTTATTGCTACAAAATCCTTCCAAAAAATATGAGTCATATTTTCATTGAGAGCCATGACATTAAATATACTTTATTTTTTTTTAAATCTTAGGATAATAATTTAGGGACAATGATTTTATTTCAATGCTTAGTTTTAATGACTGTTACAGCTAAAAATGTAACTTCACAAAGGTGTGTACATCCAAGTGGAAGAAATAGATCATTGGCTGCAATCTGAAGTAATGAGCTTCATTTTAAAATCATGCCCACTAAGCAGAAGTTTTTATTTGGCTATTTGTGTCTTTCTTGATGTCAGTCAGTTCTTGCAAATTAATTGAAAGGTTGCATTTTATGTTGAATGTTCAGAACCTACTGCACCTCTTCATTTGGAAGAATTTTAAAACAAACAGGAAAATTATTGTAAGTTGCACATATTAGAGTTCTTAAAGAGGCTCAGTGTTTTTGGCAACAAAATCATGTAACAATGGAAAAACATTTCCCAACATCAATTTTCTTCATGTAACATGGATTTCTTTCATATAGTAATTATTTTCTCATCCCTTTTTAAAAAAAAGAATAAAGTTGTAGAGGAAGTAAGCATTTCATTTAACCTAGATATGTATATGAGCCTGTTTCTTTGCATACAGCAAAAATTTAATGAAACAATAGCTTTGCCTTTATTATATATGATACATTCTGATTTTTCTAATTGGTTTCATTTTGTAAAATTCCTGGACCTGCCCCAGGAAATTGATTTCATTACTTGTTAATGGTGGACAGCTTGCAATTTCAGACCTCCTCCTGGACTGCAGGGTGCCACTGGCTGCAGCCCTGGCCCTCTCCCAGCTTCCTTTGTGCGTATTACTCAGTGACGCATTTGATGAGTGGCCTGGTGAGCAGCAGCGGCCATGCCTGGTTTCCTGGCCACCCGGGGGCTCATCCTTCACCATGCTATTCCTGACAGGCCATTGCGAGTCTCTTTATTGTTTGAACCTGGCCAAGCAGGTTCTCAGGGTCAGGCACTGGGCATCTGCCCTCTCTCTGCCTGCCTCCCTGACCCTCAAATGCCTGGGGATTCTAACTCTATCCCAGTGGTGGTTTTCTTGATTTTGATCAGTCTAGACGTGATAGTTCTTGAAAGATTTAAGATACGCTTAATTTCTGTTGAGTTTTCATTTTTCCTCAGTCTTAAAATTATTCCTGACTTCTAGATATGATGTGAATATGTCACTGTTCATTCCTTCTTTTTAAAAAGTCAGCAGTGATCCCTGTGCCAATGTCGAAAACAGTTTCTCCATCTGATGTTAAAAACATCCACTGGGGAAGGACCAGCTCACTGTGGTTCTTGTACTAGTATAGGACATTTAGATAGCTGCCAGCTCCCTAGGGCAACACAGCTGCTTGGTGACCTCTCCTTTTTCCTGGAAAAGGAATAGGGCTCTTCAGTTATAGTACATGGTATTGGAATCGTTCAAGGGAGGACCAAGAGAGGAACAGAGACTCTTAGTCACTAACAGGAAAGTGTTAAGGTTTGAGAGTCAGACTGGAAGGAAGAATCAAGGAAGGAGAGGATTGAGTTTTCAAGGGAAAGGAATCCTTATGTGTTCTGCTGTGAGTGGGTGAAGAAGGTTGACAGAAGCCACAAATAGTTGGTCTTATTTGGACTGTGCCTCCTGTGGCCAAGGCACTGTTCCTGCTATTTGGCTAGATACTTATTGGCTATTTAAAACAAGGCCTCTTTTGGATCATGAGACGTATTTGGGTATTGTGAGAACTTCAGTCTGCAGTCAGAAAACAATTCTAGCCTCAGCTCTACCACTTCTAAGCTGTGGGACTTTGGGCAAGTTACTTATCCTCTCTGTGGCTGTGTTATCTCACCTCAAAATGGAGATGATAACAGGACCTTCCTTTGTAGGACCGTTGGGAAGATTAAATGAGGTACTGAATTTAAAGTGCTTATCACGGCACCATACAAACCCTTAATGTTAGCTGCAGTGATGTGCGAGGGCTGGTGCATACCAGGCTGTCCCAAAGCCAATTGTGGAATGTTAAGGAATGTTGCAAGCCTTTCCACCATTGATAGCTGAAAGTGTAGCTGCGGTGAGAGGATTCACACATGGAAATCGGCAAATACTACACATCAGGGCTTTACCCATCCTCTATCCCCCTGGAAGAGTTAAGTTTACCAGCATATCACAGGTTAGCTCTTTTTATTTTTGTGGAGTTTTTTCCCCCACTGCAAGTAATGCGGGTCCAGTTGTGTAGCCTGGCTCTTTGTCACTCCCTCTGAAAAAAGTGGATGCAGTGATGGTAATACTCCTAAGCTTGCCAGTCATTGTGAACAGGTCAGTCTGACTTTCAGTGAGCCATTTTTGACTCAAAGAGTGAATGGCTGTTTTGGGGTCTGCCAAAATTAGGGGCCCTTCTCTTCCCCGAACTAGACTGTATACTCTGATACTTTTATTGCAATGTCACAGAAGTCTTAGGATACTAGTAGTGGACAAAAATATTCCCCTTCTCTTTTATTCCCTGAGAAATACAGTCTGAGCTGTATCTAGGCAATACCCACCCTGCCTTCAGACTTTTTCCGAAAGTGGAGTTCATCAATCATCCAGGAGGCTCTGAGCCCCATAATTGGCATGGCTTACCTAGTGGCCGTGGTAGACATATGCACATGGAGGTATTTTGCTGAGGGCTTGTGAGAGCTATTTGGCACCTTTTCCAGCAAAGGTGGGAGAGGAAGGAGGAAAAGAGGTTCTGTTCTCACCTATTTTAATACCCGAACCAAAAAATGGAAGTTGGTGGTAGCACTGAATTAGAACTCTTGCCTCATTTAGCACACTAATCATCAAATGTCTCTGTATTTTCAATAGAAGCAAAGCATAATTTCTCAATAAAGAGGCACTTCAAATAGGGGATTTACAAACATTACACATTGTCTTTCCTGTTGCAGCTATGAAACATACCTTCTAGAGAAAATCACACAGATTTTGTGTACTTTGCTTAAGAATTGCAGACTAGAGTCATGATTTGTTAGTCTCATTTGCTTTTCACAAGAAAAAGCATTACATGATGTCCGAGGGTCTCAGGTTCCATAACGGGGACTTTCCCAAGGTCTTTCGTGTGAAAGTTTCTGTGCAGCTCATGGGAGATTACACAGGGAGGGAGTCTGGAGACTCTCATGAGGACTTATTTTAGTCTATTCTAATTTGAATCTTATACAAATATTTATATAGGCCTATTATTTACACCTATATATCAATCCAACTTACTGAATACCATCAAATTTGAGACACAACTTCTGTCCTCAAGGAACTCATGTCCTGGTAGAGAAAGCCATGAAGCAGTCATAGGATACTGTGTGTGGTTATAACAGCATGCACCTGAGAAATGGTCTGGAGGAGAAGGACAAAGAAGGCTTCACGGAGGAGGTGAGGTCAGCCACGTGCTGAAGCAAGCAGAGGTGTTTGCCAGGTGGCTAAGGAGGGAATGTTAACCCAGGGGTGGGTGATGGTCCCCACCTTCCGGATGATTTACTGTATAGTTGCATTTGCCCCTTAGCATGATTTCTTTGACAGCTGTTGATGGAGAGCTCTGTGAGGACGAGGAGCACTCATTGTTGCCTCCTCCACAGGGTTTTGCAAGTTGTAGGTGCTCAAATCCCCGATGGGAAATGAGAACCTTAGCATACGAAAAAAATCTCCTTTCTTCACTAGGACCCTGTAAGCAAAGCAGTTCCGAAGAGCACTGATAGGAAAACTGAATTCACTGCATGATGATGACAGAGCTGGGATTCAAAATCAGCTCCTAAGCAGTAATCTGGAGCAAAGTCATTGTCTAGTCTGTGGACATGGTCAAGATGCATACAAAATTAAATTTTCTTTCATATTTTGTAGCTTGAAGGAGCCTTATATTGATTTCTGTTTTTTGTTTTGTTTTGTTTTGTTTTTTTCTGAGATGGAGTCTCACTCTGTTGCCCAGGCTGGAGTGCAATGGTGCGATCTCAGCTCACTGCAACCTCTGCCTTCCTGGTTTGAGCAATTCTCCCACCTCAGCCTCCTGAGTAGCTAGGATTACAGGCACCCGCCATCACACCCGGCTAATTTTTGTATTTTTGTAGAGATGGGGTTTCACCGCGTTGGCCAGGCTGGTCTCGAACTCCTTACCTCGGGTGATCTGCATGCCTCGGCCTCCCAAAGTGCTGGGGTTACAGGCGTGAGCTACTGCACCCGGCTGATTTCTGTTTACTGAGTCCCTGATAAAACTGCTTTGCTTGCTTTCTCAAGAGGGAAAGTGGCTGCCCCACCGCAGCAGGTCCTGCAGCCATGCTGACTTGGCAAAAGCATTCCTCTCAGTGCTTTAATATTTACCTGCCGTGGATGATGATACAGCTGCCAGTCACAATATCTTTTCAGTGCTACAACATTTCCCTCCATTTTTCCAGGCCCACATCTGGTCTTAGCCCATCTTGAAGTTGTCTATGAGGTAGAATTTGTTCCACTTGTGAACGGAGCCTATTTTGAAACTCAAGAGGTGCTTCCTAATTTGCAGTTGTATATTAGATTCACACATCTCAGATTGAAATTCGCACAATCTGTTTTGCATTACTCACACTTAATAGTAATTTCTTTTGGCTATTGCCCTCAGGCTATGTAAGAAAAAAAGAGATTTGAGCTTTTTATTTTGACTGTGTTCACAGACTGTAAATCTAATTAGTTCTCTGGGATTTTTTCTCTTAAAGTCACAGGCACATTGCTCTCTGGACAAAGACTGATAAGCAAGGGCAGGTTTACCTTCTAACCATGTTCGTCTTACCTAAATTGTCCTGGCACTTCACTTGGAAAATTCATCTGTTTTTTTTTTCCTGCCCTAATTTGCTGCATCAGGTTGATGTGTGTCGCCGGTAGACATGGTACCCACCCGTGAAGTGGTGAAGAAAATTATGTCCGGATTAGGTAAAGCTTTCAGATTCCTCTATTACAGATCATTGACTCCAGTGTTTCTCAGACTGAGCTAGAGAGTTCATTTGTTCTAGGAGAAATTTTTAAATAACTGTGTTTTCATTCAGAGCAGCAACCACAAGAAATATGAACACAATCTGGCCCATGGCGATGACCTCTCCGAATTGAGATTCAAGGTTACATGACTTGGCTCCAGGAATAGGACCAAAGTCTGCAACCTAGAGGGATTCAGCAATTAAGGAGTGGCCTGGGTTTTCCAGATGGTGAGACCAGAGTCCTCCTTTGGCTGATTGAATTCTAATTGGAGATATGGTGAATGGGGGACATGGCCATGACGACTGTGTCTCCTAAAAAAAATCAAAAAATTAGCCGAGTATGGTGGCACGCTTCTATAGTCCCAGCTACTCGGGAGGCTGAGGCAGGAGAATCACTTGAACCCAGGAGGCAGAGGTTGCAGTGAGCCAAGATCGTGCCACTGCATTTCAGCCTGGGCAACAGAGTGAAACTCCGTCTCAAAAAAATGGCCGGGCACAGTGGCTCACACCTGTAATCCCAGCACTTTGGGAGGCCGAGGCGGGCGGATCACGAGGTCAGGAGATGAAGACCATCCTGGCTAACATGGTGAAACCCCATCTCTACTAAAACTACAAAAAATTAGCCTGGCGTGGTGGCGGGTGCCTGTAGTCCCAGCTACTCGGGAGGCTGAGGCAGGAGGATGGCGTGAACCTGGAGGCGGAGCTTGCAGTGAGCCGAGATCACGCCACTGGACTCCAGCCTGGGCAACAGAGCGAGACTCCATCTGAAAAAAAAAATACACACACACACACACACACACACACACACACACACACGCTTAAACCCCTTTCCTTGAGATCGGTTTGGTAGGTTCGGGGGCGTCTGAAGTTTTGAAGATCTTCCTGGGTGATTTGAATCCACATCCCTGGCAAAGAGCTCTTACATAGGAAAGCCTGCTTTGTTGCTTGCCTTAATAGATGGAGGTACTTACTTTTCATGTTAGTTTCTTAATAATACTAGAATCAGCTTCCCAGGAGCTAATTCTTGAGTTTATTTTCTCTTAGATTGAACAAGTATTCTTAGATTCTGTGATCCCTGCCCAAATTTCTAGCTTGTAAATTCAGCCACTTCCAGGGATTGGAAACACTTGGACAAAGATACACTATAATCCTTGGAATTTCTTGGTTTAAAAAAGGGGAGAAGTTACCCCTAAACCTGACTTTATACATGGCCCTGATTCCCTCCCCTATGTCCCATTTTCCTTCCTTTCAGACCTCTTTTTACTCAAATCTACCCCAGGGATTTTTGTCTATGTAGGGAAATTATTTCAATTTTTGTGAATGTCTTATTCCTATTTAATTTCCATGTAGCACTACCATGACAATGCATATCATTAAAATGTATTAGATTCGCTTTGCTGTACATTTTATTTAATTCTAATGCCGAACTCCATGTGTTGCCCTGATACCATGTCTGTCTGCCCACAAATTAAGAAAACAAATGGGGACAGTTGTCTGCTAACATTTTATTTGTGTTTGACAGTTTGACACCATGCAGTAAAGCCCAAGCGTAAACAAGAATTCTGAGTTTGCTGGCATGGCCAGAGCCAGGTAGTTGGGTAGTCTCACTTCACATTTTGATTTCAAATCAATTTCCATCTTCCCAGCGTTTTACCAAAATAGGAGTATGTGTGTGTTTGGGGACAGAAGAAAGCTCTTTGCCAAGGCACTTGGTAACACCTCCAGTGATGTCTTTGTGGACAGGTAGAGAAATGCAACTTAGATGATAGGTGGGTTCTTGACTGGTTTAATGACAGCATCAAAGGGTATTAGTTAATGGACCTATTCTGATCTGGAAAAAAGACTTTAATTCCATGTTATAGAGCCTTATATTTGACCCTGTTCTCCAAGTGTTTTAATTGAAGGTGAAGATGAAGATGTCAAACTTCCAGATGACCCAAAGCTGGGAAGTACAGATTTACATTTAGGATAAGAACTCAGTAGGATGGAAGAGAGAGCTGAAATGAGCAAAATGAAATGAGTTAGGAACAAATGTAAAATCCTACACTTATCAATTGCCTGATGCATAAGATAGGGAGACCCAGTATATTAGCCACTACGTGCTAAAGGCCAGCTCCCATATGCATCACTGGGTGGATTCCAGCTTCCCAGAAGTTGATCAGGAGGATCCCAGAGGACCTGTAGGACCTTTCGAGGTCTCTTGAAGGCTCTAATCATCTAAAACGTGAGCGAGAAGAACCCTGGAACACCCAGGCCCACCCAGTAACCCACACTCACAGCACTTTATGCTTTCCCTGAGTCCAGCAGTTGCCACAGGGCATTACAGTTAGGTTACTTGTGTGTCTGTCTTGGACCATAAATGGAAAACTTCTCTAGGATAAGGACCACATTTTACCCCTTTCTAAGTTCCCAGGGCCATGGTGCCTGCACAGGCTCGGAGCAGGGAGTCCTCATGGGCACAGATTTCTGTCTACTTTGTTTTCTTCACTACTGTACCCATGGGACTTAGAACTGTGTTTGGCATAAGTAGACCTCAATTCATATTTGTTGAAAGAATGAGTGACACATACAGATGCTTAGTAAATCTTAGCTATTCATCCTCAGCGTGGCGTGGCGTGTCTGGTGAATAAATCACCACCTATTATTCTAAAGGCTTCAGGAACTTCACTCCTATTTTTTTCTTATGCTTCTCAGTTCTTAGTCTGTTTCCATCTCTGATTTTAGTGTGAATTTAGTTATAAAAGCCAAAATAGGACAAAGAAAGCTGGGTGATCCTTTGTAAAGACATATTCCCGATGTAATGACCGTTAGACCATCATCACCCTTTAGCAGGAAGTTAGTGCACAGGCTGAAGCCAGATGGGTCTGGGTTCAGGTTTTGACTGGGATAGAGATTTATGGCTTTGGAGAAATCTCATTTTCTTGAAGTGCTGATTTTCTCATAAATGTGGATAAAACACTGACTCCAGAGGGTAGATATGGTTTGTATAACACAAAGTATCATCTTAATAAATGTCACTATTATCATTTCAACAAGGCATTGGTTCACATAAGAGCTATGAGTACAGGGGAAAAAACTCTAGGAAGGATCAGGGAAAAACAAATTGGAAATTGCCAAAGGCTTGCCTTCAAGGCTTAATTCTTTTGTGTGTTAAAGCACCTGTTCCTATTAGACAAGCAGGCTCCTCAGAGGCGGGGAAACAGAGGCCCTGCAGCGCTGAGGGAGCTCTGGTCTCCATGGTAACTGCACATCAGATCCTGATGCAGGCACACCTGGCATTCTCAGGTTGCTCCCACATATGGTACCTCATATATTTCATTTCTTAAAAAACTTGCCTTGACCTCCCTGCTACTGCACACAAACTCCTTCACACACACACACACACACACACACACACAACACCCTTTGTCTAATCCACAGCCACTGAAGCAATATAAGCCTGTCACAGAGATCGGAAACACAGTTCCCAAAGCCATTTAATCAAACAAAGGGCTAGAACAGTTATTCTTGCTTCAAAGTCGTGCCCAGAAGAGAAGTACCTGAAAGATGCCTTTTCTATGAGACTGACGTAGACTCTGGCGCCCCCACTCTGGCTTGTTAATAAAGCAGCCCCATTCATAACCTGCTGAAGCAGAATCACATCATTGACCATGACTCATGACACCATTTGAAAAAGTGGCCTCTCAAATTCTTCCTACATATAAACGGCCATTAAATCCTCTGCTTTGAACTAGTTTAAAAGGAAAAAGATTTCCTGGTAGGATTAAACAAAAAAGTGCAGACAGCCTATAGTTACCATGTGACACAACCAAAGAACTGTGGCTGCTTAGAGATTTCCAGCTCTGCTTCAGAAACAGATGTTTAAAAACTTCTTGTTAAAAAAATGTCAGAAATTGGGGACAAAAGTCTCTGTTCCTTGAAACATACCAAAGTCTTCCTTTCAATGGTCATCTTACTGATTTGGTTCCTTCACACTATATTTCCCAAAAATCCCATTTAAATTAACCACACATGCTGCTCCAGCATGCTTGGCTGCAACCATAGCACCTTGTGTATGTTACGCTTCATAAGGGCCTTCAAAGACAGTGTCTCAAAAAGCCACTGTTGAGAAATGTTAGAACTTAGGATCTAGAAATGTTGGCTTATGGTCCTTATGGTGTTTTTCTTGTAAGCACCTTGGAAAGCCTAGTGAGTAAGAAATAATAACCAAATGTATTCGCCCAACATGGGAAAGTGAGCTGTGCTCTATAAAGTTTGTAGTTTATGTTTTGAAAACTGGCTCAATGTACAAGGTTCCTGGATCATTACTTAATTTTAATTTGTGGGAAACGCATTATGTTTAAAGCAATAAAAACTTTTTCTTCCATATCACAGCAACCTTTTGGCAAACTGACTGGCTCTTTCTCTCAGCTACTTTTCCACCCCATTTGGTTATGAGGAAACATTGTGATTGCCTTGTAACCCCAAAGGGAACTGCAGGTCTGATGGCACATATCTGACCTCTCCTAAACATGCCAAGTATAATCAGACTTTTGATTCCAACCAAGGTGAAGTAGCCCTATTCCTCCCAGCTCCTTCCTCTTGCAACTAAAGACCCTGGACATGACACAACAAGAAAGCATAAAAAGACCCTTAAGGGCAGAAAAAACATGGCAGACTTCTCGGGGTCCTCAGAACTGGAGGAGAAACACAGTGGTGGGTCCTCCAGGTTTTTTTTATTGCTTCCTGTATATTCCAGACAGGGATCCAACATAAGGCTTCAACCCAGAGCTGCCAACAAAAGTCTCCAAGAAAAGCCTGTGCCCCATACCCCAAACACTGAGAAATGGATGACATAACAGCAGAAAACCGGCAATATCTGTCCCCCTTAAGCTAAATACCAATGGAAAAACTACACCCCCCCAGTATGGTTTGGCTCTGTGTCCCCACCCAAAATCTCATCTTGAATTGTATTCCCATAATTCCCATGAGTTGTTGTGGGAGAGACCTGGTGGGAGATAATTGAATCATGGGGGCAGTTTCTCCCATACCGTTCTCATGATAGTGAATAAGTCTCATGAGATCTGATGGTTTAAAAAATGGGAGTTTCCCTGCACAAGCTCTCTCACTTTGCCTGCTGCCATCCATGTAAGATGTGACTTGTTCCTCCTTACCTTCCACCATGATTGTGAGGCCTCCCCAGCCATGTGGAACTGTAAGTCCGTTAAACCTTTGACTTTTGTAAATTGCCCAGTCTTGGGAATGTCTTTATCAGCAGCATGAAAAATGGACTAATACACCCCTTAGCCTGGAATTTCAGCAGGGCTGAACTGGGAGCTGATGTACCGCAGCCTTCCTGCCCTGCCAGAGTGGGTAATAGCACTTGAATTAACCTACTCAGTAGGGCTAAGCAGATCCCTCATCTCTTGTCTCTGACATGGTGCTGGGAGCACCAGCTGGGTGCTGTCTGTGGGCTGAATGGGTAGTTAGACTTCCATCCTCTGCTCTGTGGAAGCAGGTGGTGCTCTTATTTCCCCATTAGGATCATGTAGAATGAAGTCCAGTGGCTAGCAGAGCCTCACACCTGGTATTAAAGAGGCAGAATGAAGTAGGAGGTGGGACTAGCTGATTCTGATTTCTCTTCCTCTTCCTAGGTGTCAGTGGGGCCCAGGGGGGAAACTGAGCCCACACCCTTGGAGGTAACGGGGCAAGGTGAGTTTATGTCCTGCCCTATTTTTGCTGGGAACGTATCTGTGGGGTTGAGCCATAAATTTACAGATTTAAGAGACTGAGTGAAACCCAAAAGGGTTAAACCAAAATGGTGTGAAACTCGTACTAAGATACATCATAATTAAACTTTTAAAGTTAAAGACAAAAAAAACCTCTTGAAGGTGCCCAGAAAGAAACAGTCATTACTTGTAGTGGAACACCAGTTCAAATGACAGTGGATATCTCATCTGGCCAGAAGCAACTGGGCAACATTTTTTAAGTATTAAAAGAGCTGCCAACTGCAAATTCTCTATCAAGGGAAAACAACTTTCAAGAATGAAGGGGAAATAAAGACATTATCAGACAAAAACGAAGAGAATTTGTTGTTAGCAGACCTATATTTTAAGAATGACTAAAGGAAGTTTTATACATAAAGGAAATAATAACAGAAGAAGGCCTGGAACTTCAAAAAGGAAGAAAGGATATCAGAGTGGGTAAAAATAGGAGAAAATAGACTATCCTACTTCTCATGAGTTCCTTAAATCATATTTGATGGTTGAAGCAGAAATTTTAGCACCATCTAATGTGGTGTTCAGTATAGGTGTAGAAAATACTTGAGACAATTATATCTAAAAAGCAGGGAAAGTAAAGGGACAAGAATGGAAGTAAGGTTTCTATTCTTCAGTCAAGTGGTAAACTTCAATACCAGTAGACTGTGATAAGCTATGTGTCTATCTTGTAGTATCTATAGCAACCACTAAGAAAATTGTGCAAAACAAGATACTTGAAAACACTGTAAATACAAGTCATGTACCACATAATGATGTTTCAGTCAGTGATGGATCACATCTACAATGGTGGCCCATAACATTATAATGGAGCTGGAAATCTTCAATTTCCTAGTAATGATGTAGCCACCGTAACATCATAGTGTGGCGCATTAGTCATGTATTTGTGGTGATGCTGGTGTGAACAAACCTATTGCCCTGCCAGTCATTTAAAAAGTAAAAAGAATATATATATATATATGTAAAAATAGAAAAATCTTATAGAATAAGATTTACATCTTATTCTATATATCTTCTAGAAAGAAAATATTTTATACTGTTATACAATAGGTGTGTGTTTTAAGCTGTTATTATAAAAGTCAAAAAGTTAAAAACATTGAAGGATAAAGTTTAAAAGTTTATATCAAGCTAAGGTTAATTTATTGTTGAAGAAAAAATTTTTAAGTAAATTTAGTGCAGTCTGTGTCTAGTGTTTATAAAAATTGTACCATGCTACAACAAAAAGTGTACAGTAATGTCCTAGGCCTTCACATTCACTCACCACTCACTCACACCCACAGCAACTTTCAGTCCTGCAGACCCCATTCACGGTAAGTGCCTGATACAGGTGTACCATTTTTTTATCTTCTATGCTATATTTTTACTATACCATTTTAATATTTTATATGTTTAGATCCACAAATGCTTACCATTATGTTACGGTTGCCTGCAATATTCAGTACAGCACCATGCTGTATAAGTTTGTAGCCCAGCAGCAATAGGCTATACCATACAGCCTAGGCGTGTAGTAGGCTATGCCACCTAGATTTATGTGAGGACACTTTTGATGTTCACAAAATGACAAAATTGCCTAATGTCACATTTATCAGAAGGTATTCCCAATGTTAAGTGACACATGACTATATATCAGATTAAATCCTAAAAAATACTCAAGTAACCCATAGGAAGATAAGAGAAATGGAGGAATTAGAAACAAAAGAAACAACAGAAAACAATAAAATGGCAGATTGAAACCCTAACACATCAACAATTACCTTAGATATAAATGGTCTAAATACACCAATTAAAAGACAGAAATTGACTGAGTGGATTAAAAAAGTATGATTCAACCTATGCAGTCTACAAGAAACTCACTTCAAATACAACAACATAGGTAAAGGGATAGAAAAAGATATAGCATGCAAACATTAATTTTAAAAAAGGCAGGAGTGGCTATATTCTTATCTGATAAAGCAGACTTCAGAGCAAGTTACTAGAGACAAAGGAGGGACATTTCCCAATGCTGGAGGGCTCAAGCTGATGGGAAGATACCAGGAAGACACCAAACAGTAACATAAAGACCCATCGCTGTCCTGGTTGGTGTCCTTTCCTTCTTCATAGGACTGAAGAGCTTTTGAGAGTAAAGATCACAGTGGCTGGTCTTGGCTCACACCACCTGCCCCAGGATGTGCTTTAGGAATGTTGTTAACTAACTATAGTGGAAGACAATTGCTCTTGCAGTCTGGATCACAAGTCTACACTCCTCTTCAGGAAAGGCCTCCAGGGAGTGAGGAGTCTGTAGCAACTGAATTGCCCCAGGAAGCAGGGCTAGTGTGGACTGGCTCCCTCTTGAGGTGTGGTGGGGGCCTGCTTTCCCAGCATGCTCTCTTTGCTATTTTGCTAGTCTCCCTTTGGGCACCTGCGCCCTAACTGTAGAGAAAATGCCCATAAGCTACTCTGCAGTCCCTTTTATAGGTCCTCCCAAGAAACCTTGGAGTTCTTAATGCAAATAACTTCCCAGCTCTTGAGAGACATATGCAGATTAGGCCCCACAGTGACCCCATGCAAGAAACCATATCCATAAATAATCCCAACTTGAAGACCTGCTGGGGTCAACCAGCGAACCATTTGACTAAGTAATGCATTGAAATGCAGCGAGGTCCCATGTCACAAAGAGAATGTAAATCTGAGGGGTACTGGCCGGAAGTAAGTGGAAACTTCTTGTGTTTGTATGATGATGATAACTTGGTGGTTGGAAAGGAAATTATTTCCTTGGGAAATCTCTGCAGTGGCATTATGAGATCACCAGTATGTTGTTAATGGTTTCTGTGCTCATGCTTTTTAGTTTAGCATTTGCTCTGTACGTAAAATTTACAGGACATGATGTGGTGGCAGGTTTGCCTGGTGAGCCTAGTGAGGTGGGCCAGCGGGTGAGGCCAGAGCGAATGAAGCTGTGGCCTCAGAGGGGAGGTTTGCCCCAGGGCCTTTTAGGGAGAAGGGCTGCGTCCTGGGCTTCGGGACCAGACAACTCAGAGATCCAGCCCAAACATTCCTGACCACATCCTCCTACTGCGTCCGTCCTTGTTCAGGTTTCTATGGTGGCACCTGTTTTGGTTTTTTTTTCGAGACAGAGTCTCGTTCTGTCACCCAGGCTGTAGCGCAGTGGTGAGATATCAGCTCACTGCAACCTCCGCCTCCCGGGTTCAAGCAATTCTCCTGCCTCAGCCTCCCGAGTAGCTGGGACTACTGGCACCGCCACCATGCCCAGATAATTTTTTGGATTTTTAGTAGAGACGGGGCTTCATCATGTTAGCCAGGATGGTCTCGATCTCCTGACCTCATGACCCGCCTGCCTTGGCCTCCCAAAGTGCTGGGATTACAGGCGTGAGCCACCACGCCCAGCCACTATGGTGGCATCTTTACTGTGGGGCCCAGACTTCAAACTTCTGCTGTCCGTGACCCCCCTAACCCAGGCCTCCTCCTCACAGCAGCCTGAACCCATGGGCTCAGGCAGCAGTATTAACCCCACACCACACCTCTCTGCATAGGGGCTTGCCTCTCCTTCCTCATCCACGTCGCTGGCTTCTGCATTTGTCCAGCACCTCAGCTTTGGGATTCGTCTAGTGGGCCTCTCTAGTGTTGAGCCTTGACATTCGCCTGGGCCTTTCTGTACCAGCCCTTGGCTGCTCCTGGTCATTGCCCACCCTGGCAATAGCCTCTTTGACCTGAACCCCCACTGGGTGCTCCAGCACCTCCTCCCTTCATTTCTTCCCCTCATCCATCCTCACCCGTGAATAGTCACTGCAAGAATCTGCTTAGCATTTCCATGACCCCACCTTGGCAGAGGCCACCATCCTTTGCATCCTGCACACCTCACTATGTGCATGGCCTTCATGCTAAAGGGCAGGATGGCACGTTGATTAACAGGGGGCTGTGCAGCCCAGCTGCTGCCCAGTTCGAATCCTGGCTTCACCGGTCTCTAGCTGTGTGACCCTGGGCAAGTTAGTGAGCCTTTCTCTGCCTCTGAGGTCCTTATCTATAAAATCTAGATCATAATTGTAGCTCCCCTACAAGGCTACTGGGAAGAGTAATGAATTAATCTATATAAAGTATTAAGAACAGGGCCTCACACACAGTAGGTGTTTACTGTTTTGCTAAGTTAATCTTTAAGAGGTAAGCCAGCTTGTAAAAGTTCACCTCTGTCCCCTGTAGGAATACGCTGTTGCACCATGCTTAGCATGCTGTGGCCACCCAGCCTGAACGCGAAGGCTAACATCAAAACCAGGTTGAATAGAGGTGAAGGGAATTCCGGACGCTTTTTTGTCTAATTTTTGAAGAGTGATGTCTTCCCTGAAAGAGTTAAAGTTAATATTAGCTCCTGAAGCAGATGGCTCTTGAAGAACAACCAATGGAAGAAATGCCTTCAAAGACTGGGTGGCATTTTCTCAAATTCTCAATCTCCTTTGTCAACCAACTGGGGAATCTTCACTCCAGAGCTCTTCTGAGTGGGTCTTTCTGCAGCTGGCCTGTCACCACAGCACGGGGCTCGTTGTCTCTCAGGGTTGAGCTGTTGCCTCTCATTCTTAGCCACAGGTGGCCTCTCCACCCTGCTAAGGATGTTTGTGTTCCTTGCAGGAAAGACCTTAATTTATTTTGCAATACTATTGTGCTTCTATTTAGTTTCTTTTCTCCAGCAGAAGAGGGAAGAAAGAAGTGCTTCAAAGCTGCATGTCACCACTGAGGACAGATAAATTCCTGAGACAGGCCCAAAAGTCACAGCCGGTGGCCTCATCACCTGGAGAGCCTGGCATCTCTGGCGGCCAGCCCACATGTGTGCCCACCCTTGCCCATACACTGGCCTTTGATCATCCACACTCAGCAGGATCACACAGCCCACCTTCCTAACACTGCTGTGCCAGGTGCTGCTGCCTGCTGCATCTGGGGCTAGTAGCTCAGGCTTCGGCCCGGGACTGTTTCTTGTGATGATGGAAGGACCTGGCTCTTTGTCTCTAATTGTCCTGGCCTCACGGCAGGAATCTCAGCAGACCGTGTCCTACAGCTAGGATCATTATGGAGTGATGGGGACTAGGACAGAAAGGCTTGGAAGAGGGAGGGGTCAGTGCTTGCTGCTGGGTAGGAGCGGTGGGGGATGGAAATAGGGGGAGGATCTGAAGAGGCTTCCCCAGAAAGATGATGCTGGGCTGAGTTTTCAAAGATGAGTGGGTGTTCACCAGCGGACTGCAGGGGGAGGGCATGGAGAATTGCAGGTAGAGGAAGCACCTGGAGCAAAGATGCGACAGCACAGGGCTATGCACAGGGGGAAGGGTGCAGTGAGGGGTGAGAGGGCAAGGGGTATCCTGTACTCCAGGGGTGACTCTGGATGGCACCCCAACCCTAAAGTGCAGAGCTGCACTAAAATTCATTCACTCTGGCTGGTCCAACAGGCCAGGTTTTGCCTGCAAAATAACCAGAAGCCTCCCGCGACAGACCCAGGGGTGCGCTGGAACAAGGCCATCTTTCAGGTCCAGGAGGAGATTGACCAGCATTGCTAGGCAGGCAAGCTCTGCACAGAGAAGGCAGCTGGAGGATGCTCAGAGGAAAGCCTCGGCCTGAAGAACAGGCAGGTCTTCTGGAGGGAGGCGTGCCATCGAGTCAGGCCTACCCGCCTTTAGGATGAGCCAGGCCAAGTGAAGCTAACTTTACCCTCCCTCAAGGCAGGAATCAAAGAACCGTCCTGGACAGGTCCTCTGTAGTGTTTAATTACCCATTATAATCCATTAGCTAGTTAGACATTGATATTTAATTAATTAAGCATTTATTAAATGGCATCTATATGCCAGGCATTGCACATCCCATAGAGGATTAAAGAAGTTGTAAAACATGGTCCCTGTTCCCCAGGAGCTCAAGGCTGGGGAGATGGATCCATACACAAGCGCTACCAGTGCCATGTGATCTGTGCTGGAGCCACAGCTGTGGCCACAGAGAAAGGCAGACACTCTCTTTGCTGGCAAGAAGCTGGGGGTGGGAAGGGCATAAGAGATGCTTCTGAGAAAGAGTATCATGGAGCTGAATCTTGGAGTGTTAGTAGAAATTTAATCAGTGGAAGGGTGTGAAACAACCTTCAAGTCAGCTACAACAGCATTTTCAAAGGCATGAAGTTATGCAAACCATAGTGTGTGGGGGGAGCATCTAGTAGACGCTTGTTAATTCACAGCATGTCACATCACTCCCCACCTCCCAAACCCATGGCCGATGAGCCAACCAACCACAGCAATCTCTCCTCTTCCTCCTCTGCAAAGGGTTCCAGGCAGGTATAACAAATCTACAGAATCAGTGCTCTTGGCCATCCTGGGATTCAGATTTTTGTGTTGCTAGATTAGAAGGCAGGAGATGATGTTGGGAGAGTCGTCTGGGGCCAGTACTTACCGAGCCTGTGTCATTCTGAACTCCATCCTTCTGCTGATGACAGCCCCACCCACCTGCCCCTCACCTGCCGGTTAGCACAAACTTCAGTCCCCGCAGGATTGTCTCACCCTTCCTTGTCTGTCTTCAGATCCATGCCTGCTTCTCTTGCACATCTGCAGTTTCTCCAGCATTGATTTTTTGGGGGAACATTCAGGCTCTTGTCAATGGACACCAGCTCTCTTCTTTAGAAACCACAGGCCTGAGCCTCTTGGTATTAAGTATGACATGAAAAGCAAGTACTCTAAGGTAGAATTATTCTACAATGCACTATTGCCACACTCAGCTTCATTTATTTAAGAAAACGTTTGCAATATTGAGACTCTGGAAACTTATTAATCAATCAGTGTTCTTTGATTCTCTACGTAAAAGCTCTCCCCAGAATGGCCTATATAAGGGTGTGTCACCCACCTCTGAAGAATGTGTAAAAGAACCACCTCAAGGCACAAAAAGGTAAAAACTGGCTCCTGAGAGGGCACATCTCAACTCCAAGTGGCATAACACTAGATGATGTTATAATCCTATCCTTCTAAACTTCTGGTTTGATAACATTAAAAAAATGGATGTTCTCTTCAGATGAGCATATGTTCTGCAGTGCCGAGTGACTTGTGATGACATGGTCTTCCTCTCATGTGCCAGTAACCTTCTCAGGAGGCAACAAAACCTGCTGTCCAGTTATAATCAGAAAGTACAGCTCAATATTCATACCCAGTATACATTTTGGTAAATGCTACTGGTTTGGGCAACTCTCTTCAGCATCCAGGAGGACTGTTTAAATTCCCCTAAGCAAGTTAGCGTTTCTGAAGGTGTATTTGATGACCAGCCCATTTTAGCAGGTCACATGATGTGGCCATTCAAAACCACACATTTTAGAAACCATGTTAAAGCTCTCCTAGGCCTTGTCTTGTCTCTACAGGGGAAGCCCTGGGGTTTCAACTGTGCACTTCAGCACTTGGACATATTCAGGAAATCATTTCCTGAGAAAAGTCTTGGCCCTGCGTCCAGGTTCTCCTCTAATCCACCCTGGGTGGAGATGAGATGATCTTTCATCCAGTAATTGATTGAATTATATCAAACTGTAATTGGCTCTTCAATTTTTACAAGAAATTTGTGATTTTGCTCCCTACAATCATTGCCAGCAAAGCTTTGGGCCTTCTTTTCAGTCAATCACCCAGAATACCTGCCTGTCAAGCAAGTCACCTGTTGTTATCATAGTTTTTCTAACTCCTGTGTTGCATGAATGAACACAGCAATGAGGAAGATGAGTTTCAGTAAAGAGCCAAAGGGCCTGCTAACCTTCCTTTCCTCTAAGTGGCTCTTGGAGATGAGGGGACATACCCTTTCCCAACATTGGGGTCTGGGGGAGATGGGCTTGGAAAAGGAATACTTAAATTTATATAATTTCATTTTCGCAAAGTGAAAAATGACCTATCATTTTTAAAAATAAAAACTGCAGAATGTGAAGCTCTATGGATTCTTCTGGCAGATAGAAGTAATGGAATGGCAAAGCTCATCCTTTGTGCATCCCCCATGAGTGGGCTGAGCTTCTTTTGTTTATCAAGAAATAGGGCACAAGTTTAAAGGATGGTGTGAGATGGCTGTAGACTCCCTAATTAAGCTCTACTGCGGAATGGGGAGACCAGGCAACATGCAAATAACAGTGGAAACTTCTTTCTAGTTGGGCCACATTAGTACCAAATAGTAAAGGAATAAAGCTTGGTGTGACTCACCGTTCAGAAAGCTGTACTGGAGAGCATCAAGGAAGATGGTAGCAGAAGTTCAGAGGGAGGTGCAGCAAGAAAATTGCCAAAGCCAGACACCACGGAGGGAGATGTGACTGGAAACCCAGTGAACACAGCTGGGCTTTCCTTTGCATGCAATAGACACCACCAAGGCATTAGTGCTCAGCTCACATTCTCCTCATTCATTGGGTCACCCTTTTGTGTAGTGTGTGGACATCTAACATCATGCCAACTTGATCACCAGAAAGCTACCTACCCAGGCTCTGCTGTATTGGTTCCCCAGGGAAATTCCATCAAAGACCTACAAATCCTTGACACCCTTGACTTCGAAAGAGGATCCATGTAAGAAACAATCATATAAAATCACTATTATATAAAGACCTATATATGACTGGTTCCTTTCAAAATGGAAGCCTTATAAATTGATGAACTTCCTTTTATTACATATTGAAAGCTGTACAACTTGTGTGTTTCTTTTTTTGCCTTAGCTCTTAGCTAGATTTTTTGTGCTCAGTCATAAAAGGTATATTGGCTTAGGTTTTTAGATACAACTCTCTCCCAATTTTTATTGCTTTGTAGTTGGTCTTAAAAAAAAACTTTAAAAATCGATTTTTATTTTTTATAACTTTTCATTTTCTTTGCCTGTGTCCTTTTTAGGATATAGATGGCATACCATATAAACAGTTCGCTAGAAATAATTTCACACAGTGGTTTCTATTACAAACTGTCTTATCTAAAGATATCCTTTTCTTTAAACATGACATTTTCACACATTTAAGATTTAAAAATAGCTCTATATGCAGGTTTTATTACACACACACACACACACACACACGTAGCCACAATCTTAAAAATCTGCAAAGATAGGATACTCTAAGCAATATTTTTAAAAAAAGCTACCTTAGCACTTGGATATTCCTTTTAAAAAGACCATTGAAATTCATTTTGTTCAATTCCTTATCTTTGTACCTTAATTATAAATAAGAACAAAGTCACAGCAATCAGCACTGTGTAGTGGGTGTCTGCTCTGCTCCAGGTACTGTGCCGATGCTCCCCCATGTTATTGTTAATTCCCACCCACAACCCTGTGTAAAAGGAATTATTATTATTATTTTTTTTGGGGGACGGAGTCTCACTCTGTCGCCCAGGCTGGAGTGCAGGGGCACAATCTCGGCTCACTGCAAGCTCTGCCTCCCGGGTTCACGCTATTCTCCTGCCTCAGCCTCTCCGAGTAGCTGGGACTACAGGCGCCCGCCACCACGCCCGGCTAATTTTTTGTATTTTTTAGTAGAGACGGGGTTTCACCGTGGTCTCGATCTCCTGACCTCCGGATCCGCCCGCCTCGGCCTCCCAAAGTGCTGGGATTACAAGCGTGAGCCACCGCGCCCGGCCGTAAAAGGAATTATTTAACTTATTTCATAGATTAATAAACTGAGGCTCACAAAGGCTGGATGCCTTGACTAAGCTCACACAGTCATTTAATAACCTAATAATAATGTTTTAAATAACTATTATCAGACCTAATCTATCAGAGTCCTTTGAGGCCGTGGTTGTAACCACCTAGTACCCTAATTTTTCTTCTTCTTCTTCTTCTTCTTCTTCTTCTTCTTCTTCTTCTTCTTTTTTTTTTGAGATGGAGTTTCACTCTTGTTGCCCAGGCTGGAGTGGAGTGCAATGGCACAATCTCAGCTCACCACAACCTCCGCCCCCCAGGTTCAAGTGATTCTCCTGCCTCAGCCTCCTGAGTAGCAGGGATTAGAGGCATGCGCCACCACACCTGGCTAATTTTTTATTTTTTAGTAGAGACGGGGTTTCTCCATGTTGGTCAGGCTGGTCTCAAACTCCTGACCTTAGGTGATCCGCCCACCTCGGCCTTCCAAAGTGCTGGGATTACAGGCGTGAGCCACAGCGCTGGCTAGTACCCCCATTTTTCTAAGAGATACTTTTTTTTTTCCTCTCTCTTTTTTCTCTTTCCTACTTTTCCACACTTCCTACTTAGCCCTTTAGAAATGTAATCATAGCCTTTTACCTCCTCTTCACCAGACGCTCCCTACAGGGCAAGTTCATCTAACTATGTGCTTAGAAGCTCCAGAGCAGAACTCTCACCCACCAGGAGGTTGCCTGAAGAGATAACAGCCCATTTACAACCAAAGTATGCACGCTTGAGTTTTTCACCACCTTTACAACCTATTTTTTCCCAGGAAGACGCCAACTCAACTGGCCAGTAGATAAGGCACTGAAGGGAGTACACAGACCCCCCCCCCCCCCACCACCACCACATCCCACTCACCGGCTCACTTCCACCACTGTGTAATCCCCACACTTTAAAATTGCCCACTTTCTTTTTTTTTCACTCTGTCACCCAGGCTGGAGTGCAACGGCACGATCTCGGCTCACTGCAACTTCCGCCTCCCGGGTTCAAGTGATTCTCATGCCTCAGCCTCCAGAGTAGCTGGGATTACAGGTGCCCGTCACCGTGCTTGGCTATTTTTTGTATTTGTAGAAGAGGCGGGGTTTTCCCATGTTGGCCAGGCTGGTCTCGAACTCCTGATCTCAGGTGATCCACCCACCTCAGCCTCCCAGAGTGCTGGGATTACAGGTGTGAGCCACTGCGCCCAGCCAAAATTGCCCACTTTCTGCTCCAAAAGTGAAGTGGTACCCATAAGGCAGGAAGCCTGTGTACTTCCTCTCCTAAGCTAGCTTTGTTTGTTTGTTTGTTTGTTTGTTTGTTTGTTTGTTTGTTTGTTTGTTTTTTTGAGACGGAGTCTCGCTCTATCGCCCAGGCTGGAGTGCAGTGGCGCAATCTCGGCTCACTGCAAGCTCCGCCTCCCGGGTTCACGCCATTCTCCTGCCTCAGCCTCTCCGAGTAGCTGGGACTACAGGCGCCCGCCACCACGCCCGGCTAATTTTTTGTATTTTTAGTAGAGATGGGGTTTCACCGTGGTCTCGATCTCCCGACCTCGTGATCCGCCCGCCTCGGCCTCCCAAAGTGCTGGGATTACAAGCGTGAGCCACCGCGCCCGGCCCTCCTAAGCTAGCTTTGGAATAAAAAGTCACTTTCTTTCTACCAGACCTTGCTCTTCTTAATTGGATTTGGACGAACCTGCAATTCAGTGACATGGTGACTAGTGGAATGCCTGTTGGCCTAGTAAGCAAGTAACCTTTGCAAACATTTATAGGTTTGTGGGGTGTGTGTGCACGTGTGCTGGGGGGATAACTTTGGACGCTGTTGTTACTGTCTCATGGTCGGTAGTTCTATTTCAAACTCTGTTTTTCTGCCTGCTTTCTTGGAGCTCTTAATAAGGCGATTGGAGCACAGACTCTTCTGCTTGGCAGATTCTCGTTTCCTCTCCCCCACCCATTTTGTACTTCAATATTGCAGTTTCCAACAGTAGGATGCCTGGTTTTTGGATGACATTAATGAGTTAAGAGCAGCAGATTTATAAACGTGAGTTTCTTATTAGGCTAAAAGTCATTTGGTTTTCATTTTTTGTTAACTCTGTGTTTTATCATCCTAAAACCAAATTGTCTTTTTCAACCCAAATAAATGATTTCCTTCTTAGATCCAAGAGCTTTCAAGCTTTGAAGATAAAAGGACAGGCTGTTTCATGGCTCAAAACTTTCCATGACATGTTGCAGAGACAGGAAGCGAATTTGCAATCCTGGGCACATTCTAGGAGGTTCATTCTAGAGAGAGGGATCTGATTCAAAAGCAGCGACCCTTGCTTCCTAAACTGTGAAGGACACCCAACTGCTCCATAGTCCTCCTCAGAGTCAGAAGTGAGAGTGCAATGGCGCTGCACTGACACCAACACCTCCGCTGGGTACAGCCCGTGGAGAATGCACTGAGGAGCCAGACTATGGCCAACCACGATGACGTCCTAAAGGGAAGGGTAGCATCTGCTTGGAAAATGGGACACATCTATTTGTCAACAACACTAAAAATTAAAGGCCTCACACAGAAAAACTGGGTTAAAATACAAACTTCAATGTATTGTTGTTTTATCTTCTCAAGGAGGACTGAGAAGTAATGATCCACACATTTGTCATGCTCAACAGAGCCTTAAGGGAAGTTAACACAGAGCATTAAACACCATCTATTAAAGAATCGCATTTCACAATAGTGAGCAAAAGGAAAAAACATTAGCAAACAAAGGAGGCCATTCTTCCCCCGCCCCCGCCGTTTATTTTCATGCTCAAACTAAGCTATTAGTTACAAGAAGGGAAGAAAGACAAAAGTTTTTAAAATTTAGATATAATTGTTTTTTCTTGTGAAATACTGTTTTAAGTCCCTTTATTCAGAATGCCACCTTACAGTGATGCAATACAGAGGATGCTAACACTACACGCCTTCTTAGTTGTCAGGCAGGGACCCTGAGAGTCTTTTAGCCCTGCAAGACTACAGGGCCAGGTTTAGACAATATATTCAACTTTTCAAAAGTTACTTGACACAAGCAAAAATGTGCCAATTCCCAGTTGAACCATTTTTTTTAATGGTCACTTGGGCCCCACCTATGGACGTCTGTCAGGAAACAGGCCTATGAAGAAACCACCTGTGTAGCCTGTCGGTGAAAGAGGACAGACGGCATCGTGAATGTCATTCAGCCTCCAAATGGAAACCTATAGATATGACACATGAAAGTGTCTGGACTCAGCCTCACTCTAGTGACTTCCGCTGGCCACTGGACTTTTCCACTCAATGGACATTTACGAAGTACCTAGTGTGGCAGAAGACTGTCTTAAGCAACTGTCGGGTATGTGGAAAGGGAAGAAGACCAATTCCACTCCTTTAGTGTTTGTAAGAGACTAGTGTTGCACTTAAATATATAATGACCCTTACATTAGCATAATTAATAGCACTCTTGTCACTTGCTAGAAATGCATTTATGTAGCTATTGAAGCCTTAAGCTGCTCACAGCTATTTTAAAGGCACAGCTAGGTGGTTGCCACGCAGGTGTGCCTAGCAGCAAAGGGGGAGGTTGCTGGAGTCAGACCCCTGGGTTCATGTCCCAGCTTCACTGCCACCTTGCTGCTGCAGGACCAGGGCAAGTTACTTGCCTTATATTCCTCCCACTGGCTCCTTTCTTGTTAGGGCCAAGCTGCCTGGAGTCTGGACTGCCGGGCCCCCCGCCTCTACTCTCTAACCACCACCTATGGACTCCTGCCTGCTTTGTCTTCATCAAACACCTCTTGGCATGCACGTCACTTTCTCTTTGGCTCAAAAATATTTAATGGCCCCCATAATGAAAAGTTAAATTCATTAGCAGGTTTAAATTAATTAAAAGGACAAAAAATAAAACTCACTAGCAAAGTATTTAAAACCCTCCCAAATGTGTCTCCTTTGTCTCTCCCCTGCCCCTTCTGGTTACCTTCCAACACACTGCGTTCTTTCTGACCTCCAAGCCTTTCCCAGTTTCTCCTCTCCCTAGTCTTGCCTTCCTGGAGCTCCTTGGCCACTTTGAGGACAGCCCCTGCACCTTAGAGCAGTGACTGCTGGCCTCACTTCCTTGACTTTGATTTTAGTTTTCCTGGAAACGACGTTGTCTTTTTCCACTCTCCAGCCTATTTCTCCTCACCGGACGCTTGAGCTTCTTAGGAACCAGGCCAGTGCCTCCCATGCCTCCCGCCTTGCCTCCTGGCATCTCCAGCACCCACATAGCACCGTGGCCTCAGGCAAGGCTGCTGCTGGTGAGCTGTGTCCCAAGAGGTGACCAGGGCACTCACAGAGAATGCAGCTCGTGTACTCAGACAGGCATGGACTGGCCTTGTCTATTTTACTCTGTGGGCAGGTCTGAACCTGGAAATGCTCTTTTCTTTATTTTAGTCTTGAGAAAGATTCATTTTGTTGCGAATGCTGTCTCTACAAAGGGAGAGTCCTTGTTGGGACTAGGATAAAATTATCAAAATTAGTCCCAGAAACAGCAGTAATTTAGGAATGCCTTGCCTTATCCTGAGATCGTTTATTCAGCAAAGGTTGATGTGCCTTGCTAGTGAGAAGCACCCTGCAAGCTATTGGAATCACCGTTCCTGTCTTCCAGGACTGAGAAGAGAGGCAAATAAATGCATGGACATATTTTTTTCTAGAGTCAGAAGTGCTGCAGGAGCATAGGCACGTGGTGTGGGTGCCCTCAGGAGAGACACCTCACACAGTCAGGAGGGGTGCAGGGAAATTTCCTGCGGAGGAGCTGTCTCAAAAGATGGACGGGAATCAGTAAGAGAAGGGGAGGCAGAGAGGCTCTACCAGGCAGAAGGGACAGCGGGTATGAAGGCCGGGAGGTGAGAAGAGAGCATGGTGCACTCTTAGAAACAACAGAGGAAGTTTAGGGTGCCACACGCACGAGGATGGGGTAGGTGGTGCAGGGGCCGGATTATAAAAAACTGGCAATGCTGTGTTGAGGATTTAGACTTAGAATAGAGTATTCTGACAGGCAGCCTCTGAGACAGCTTCTGGGAAGTGTTCCCTCCTCTTCTATTTTTTGGAAGAATCTGTGAAAGATTGATGTTAATTCTTCATTAAATGTTTGGTAGAATTCATTGGTGAAGCCATCTGGTCATGGGCTTTTATTTCGTGGGAAATTTTTTGATGACTAATTCAACATCTTTTTTGTTACAGGTATATTCAGATTTTTCTCTTTCTGAGTTTCAGTAGTTTGTGTGTTTCTATAAATGTGTCCATTTCATCTAGGTTATCTAATTTGTTGGCATATAACTGCTTGTAGTATTTCCTTCAAACTCTAGTTTTGCAAATGATGCCCTTTCTCCATACCTGATTTTAGTAATTTGAGTCTTCTCTCTTTTTTTCTTGGTCAGTTTAGTTAAATGTTTTGTGATTTTGGTGATCTTTTGGTTTTATCGATTTTTCTCTATTTTAAAAATTCTCCATTTTATTTATTTTCTTTCTAATCTTTATTATTTTCTTCCTGATGCTTATTTTTGGGTTTAGTTTGTTTTTCTTTTTCTAATTTCTGAGGATGGAATGTTAGATTATTAATATGAGACATTTCTTTTTTTCTTAAAAATACATGTTTACAGCTACAAAAGTCCCTATAAGCACTGCTTTAGTGCATCCTTCATTGTTGCTATGTTGCGTTTTCATTTTCATTCATCTCAAAGCATTTTTAAATTTATTATGGGAATTGGCTACACGAATATAGAGGCCAAGAAGTTCCCTGATAGGCTCTCTGGAAGTCAGATTCTGCTCCATCCCCTGGGCCTGTTGTTGTTGCTGTTTGTTGTTATTATTTTACTTAGTGATATTTCTAAATGTCTTCTGTAAAGTCTATATTCTTTATCATGTTTAGCCCCTGAGCTGTCTGCTCAATCAGCTCAGTGGTCAGTTAATGAATGGACAGGTTTCCTTGAATACCAGTGACCAGTAAATGTCCCAGTCCTTGGAAAGCTGTTGTGTGTTGCACGTTGGGCACTCCTTCAACACTCAGCCAGGCAGTTGAAACTGTGCCTTAGCTTTCACTTTCTGGTTTTACAGAGCCCCAAGATCAGCCAGAAGTGGGCTCTTTGGGCCTTCTTAGGTCTTTTCTGAGCATGTGCACAGCCCTGGACACATGCAGAGTCCTACACATGCCCATGACCTTCTAGATGCCCAGAAAGTGGGTGAAGCTTGTCTAAGACCCCATGGAGAGCTCATTCCCCAGATTTTCCTTTTACGGTTTTTGATCAGCTTATTGTCTGCCCAACTGTGATCCACAGCCTTAGGCAGCCACAAAGCACCCAGCCAGAAAGTTAAACAACAGTCTCTAATTTTTTTATTTATATGTTTTTACAAACACCCCTGGAGAAAAGCCTTTTGCACTAGGTGAGCTCTAAGTCAGGTCTAATAGAGATGACCTTATAAATGGGGTCTTCCAGGGAACTACTAGAGAGGCTAGCTACTGATGATTCCATGGGAATGAGGCTTTAAAGGACTCCCGACTCCATTTCTCTCTGATAGCTACCAGGCTGCTGTCTTTTACTGTGATTGTTAGTTTTCTAGGGAACCACTGCGTGGGAGATAGGGAGATAGGAATAAGGCAAGTTGAAACACCACAAAGTTTGCTGTTCATACCAAGACTCGGCCATTTTAATTAAATAAAAGCTTCCCAGATTATTCCAAGCCTTTGGTAGTTAACTTTCAGAGTTCTAGAAAAGTTGATTTTGACAATTTTTGCCAGTTTTCTTGTCTTTTTGTTTTTGGAGGAGAGAATTTTTTGATTGTCAATTATTAATTGGTCAATTATTAGTCCATTTGGATGATCTGTTATCAATCAGTTTTATGTTCAGAGGATCACTCTGGTCCTATTGGGTGGAAGACACTGGGGTTTGAGGAAGGCTGGAGTGAAAGGGATGAGTTGGGAGTTTCGTGGTCAACAGGCAACAGATGATGGAAACCTGCACTGAGGCGTTAGCAGCGGAGACACCACCCAGACAGTTCAGATGCGCCAGATGATTACAGCTTGCCAGGTTCTGTGTTCAGTACTTTGCTTCCTCTTTTGTACATCATTGTACCTATTTTAACAATGATAAGAGTATTAATACTTTGCCCAAGATCACACAGCTAAAATGGGGTTAGAGCAGGTTTTGGAATCTATATTTGTGTGACTTTAAAATCCATGTTTATAATCACTACCCTGTATGTCTAGATGCAGGCTTAATGACTATAGTAAAAAAATTATTCATTTGACAAACATTTATTGATGACATATTATGTGCAGCTACTATTCTGGGGGCTGGGGATATAATAGTGAACAATATAGAAAAAACTGGCCAGGTGTGGTGGCTTATGCCTATAATTCCGGCACTTTAGGAGGCCAAGGCAGGTGGGTTATTTGAGGTCAGGAGTTTGAGACCAGCCTGGCCAACATGGTGAAATCCCATCTCTACTAAAAATATAAAAATTAGCAGGCTGGTGGTGCATGCCTGTAACCCCAGCTACTAGGGAGGCTGAGGCAGGAGAATCACTTGAACCCAGGAGACAGAGGTTGCAGAGAGCTGAGATAGTGCCACTACACTCCAGGCTGGCAATAGAGTGAGACTCCATCTCAAAAAAAAAAAAAGAAAGAAAGAAAGAAAAAAAGAAAAAAAACTCCCTGTTCTCATGGTGCTTACACTTTCCTTGGCAAAGGCAAACAATGATAAATATATACATGCATGTGATATCTTATGTAGGGTAGTGATACATGTTAAAATACAATAAGGAGAGAAAGAGGGCATTGGGTGGGTGTGGGTGGATGTTTGTCTTAGTCTGTTTTCACGCTGCCGATAAAGACATACCCGAGACTAGGCAATTTACAAAAGAAAGAGGTTTAATAGACTTACAGTTTCACATGGCAGGGGAGGCCTCACAATCATGATGGAAGGCAAGGAGAAGCAAGTCGCATCTTATGTGGATGGTGGCAGGCAAGGAGAGAGCTTGTGCAGGGTAACTCCTTCTTATAAAACCATCAGGTCTCATGAGGTGTATTCACTATCACGAGAACAGCACAAGACCTGCCCCCCATGATTCAATTACATCCCACTGGGTCCTTCCCACAGCACGTGGGAATTCAAGATGAGATTTGGGTGGGGACACAGACAAACCATGTCAATGTTTAAATAAAGTAGCCAGGTAAGGCCTCACTCGAGAGCCATGTTTGAGTAAGGACCTGAAGTCGGGGGAGGAGTCACATGTATATTCAGGTGAACAGTATTGTGGGCAGAGGAAGTAGCAAGTGCAAAGGCCCTGAGTGGGAACAACAAGGAGCTTGGGTGGTGAATGAAGCCGATTGAGCTCAGGGGAAGAGTCTGAGGAGATGAGGACAGAGAAGGAATGAGGACCCAGATCCCTCGGACCTTGCAGGCCACTGATAGGAGTTTGACTTTGCAGAGTGATGTGATTAGAAGGATGACTGATTTTTGTGTTGAGAGCAGGGAGACAAGGCCAGAAGCTGAAAGGCCAGGCAGGAAGCTTTGCAGTAATCCAGGAAAGAGCAGTAGCAGTGTGGCCAGAAGTGGGAGCAGCAGCGGAGGTGAGAAGCAGTCAGCCTCTGTAGACTGTATTTTGCAGGTGGAGCTTACAGGATTTACTGAGGGCCTGGAGGTAGGGAGTGAGGAAAGAAAACTGTCAAGGATTACTTCAAGTTGTTGGGCTTGAGCAACTGGAAGGATGGAGTTGTCCTTGCTGGGATGCGGCAGAGTGGGAGGAAGAGGTCTGGGGAATTGGAGCAAGGCTGAGTCTGGGGCTGTGTCGCTTGAGTTACTGATTCAACATCCTCACGGAGCTTCCTAGTAGGTAGATGTGTAAACAAGTCTGTTGTTGAGGGAAGGCATGAACATATAGATGGCATTGAAAACCATGAGTCTGGATGAGCAGGAGTAGGCGGGACGAGAGGACCCAGAAATGACCAATACCAGCCTCCCGGTTCAGGGTGGGAGGGTTGGACATCATGGACGAGAATACTGGAGAAGCACAGCCCACTGTCCCTCCTTAGGCTTGTCTCCTACCCTGTCTGCCTCTACAGAGGTATCATTACATTAATGACGTTCACATTAACAACCTTGATTCATAAATAGAAATAAATGAGCAAAGCAACAGCGCGGGGTGCGGCTGAGCACCCGGGTGTGCACTCCGCGCTCGGGGCTCCCTCCTGGGCCGTCTCAGTAAAGTTCCCTGTACTTCCAGAGGGCAAAGAGCTCTGACGTTAATTTTTAAAAGATTTCTACCAAAAAAAGTGAAGCCTTAATTAAGCGTACACCTGAAATTCAAACAGATCAGTTCAGTTTTTGGTAAAATGAATTCACATGGACTAGCTCTTGCCCAGGGACATTGGATAAATGAGAATTACTGCGTGTGAGTTAAATCAAGGTGGGAGGAGTTGGGAAGCAGGGGAAGGAATTCATTCAAGTCCTCCTAGTCCAGGATCAATGACCATCCATTCATTCCTCAGCACTCTCCCCAGGCTGACAATGGGCACGGTTTGCTGGAGAGAGTTCGTATTCCCTGCTCGTATTAATCTTCCCTTTCCAGGGAGCTTGCCAGTTTGCCGAGGAAAACGCATGTCCCGTCAGCATTGCGGATGTGAATGAGAGCTCTTTGTTCCTCTTGCTCCTCCTGGTGACTGGCCCTCTGCTCTCCCAGAGGGAAACCATCTTTTTAATCATTTGCCACATACGGTTGGCTCAACCCAACCAAGCTTTTCTCTGTAGCGTCTTGTTGCTGCAATCTGTGGTTATAGTTCTTAAAGAAGAGAGATGTGTTTTTCTATCCCCAAGGAAGGAAGATTTCCACTTGGCATTGTTTTCCACCATCGTGTTTTTGTTGTTGTAGAAATGGAGCAGAAAATTGCTGCTGTTCTTTTATTGCCCAACTGTCCATGCCACTTCCAGTCCTTGGGAAGAAAATTGTTTTTGCAAATTTTATTCAGACATTTGGGTTACTCTTTACTGAAGCCTTCACCATTCTTTCCTCTGACCAACTTATAATTCTGTGATGGTTTTTCATATCAGTGAAAAACCATCTGCTATTGTCTCCTTTCATTATTTTGCAAGCCCTCACTTTGTCACAGGATATTTATGAAATAGATGAGATGTTTATGCATATGTCATGCAACTTTACATTTTTTAAAAATTATTCCTGAGCTTTACCTACATACCAAAGGCAATGCTTATAGATAGTACTTCCTTCAATCTTCACAGCAACCAGGTGGGGAAACTTGTTTTTAATCCGATTTTATTAATGAGGCAACTGAAATCAGAGAACTTAAATATCTTGCCTAAGGCCACACACAAGCTCAGCAGTGAGTGCTCTTCACAATCGCATCTGCTGCCCCTCATGAGATCAACAGCACCTCACAGGAAGAAGATCTTATTTTCCAAGTTTGTGCATTTTGCATAGCAATCCCAATTTGAACCAAAATACTTCATGCTTCATTTTTGCCAAAGAGTTTAATACAGTGCATGTCAACTCCTAAAGAGATGCTGCACAGACTCGTGTAACCAATTACACTAAGAGTAACAGGTTTGTGTAGGATGGTAAGGCTTAGAACTCCTTTTAAATGGTTTATTTTTTCAAACCTGTAGCCCTGATTTAGAGCAAGCATTTTGTACCACTTGAAAGTTTTTGATTATACAACAACCAAAGAATTATAAAATTTGGGCTATAGTAGCATGACAAGTTAACTCCAGCCAAGAGGCTCGGGTGAAAGAAAGACATGGTGGCAATGAGGAATTTCCATTAAATCTTAATTTCTTTCAGACTCCTAGCAGTTACCCTCTCTAGAAGAGGGAGAATTGGTCAAAAATGTCTTAAACTCATTTGGCAGATATTGGGAGCACCTGCTTACTAAGGTTCTAGGTTGAATGATTAGGGATAGATTTTGACAATGTGCTTGACTTGGTCATAGACTTACATAGTTACACTGGACAAGTCACAGAGACATTTTAAGGGATAAGCAAGATATAAATAGAAGTTCTGTTTTGTCCCGTGACCTGCAGGATCCTCTTGGTCGTCCCTGGGATGCAGGTGCCCTGCCGTGGGACCACTGCCTTCGTGGTCACCACTTCCATCTCACTGATTCTTGTTTTTTCTAGGCTCTGGGAATCCACCTGCTCTTCAGATTGACACATTCTTTCGTTAGATAGAAATATCTTCAATCAGATTACGGTGACGTCTCCGGGCCTTGGAGCCATTCTCTCTCTCTAAGCAGACTTTCTGCATCCTGACTGATTTACGGTTTGCCTCAGCAATCGGATTTCCTCCAGTTCTAAGCCCTCCAGGGCACATGTCAATCTCCCGTTAGGCTCGCAGCCTGCACTTTCCGTTTGCCACCCAAAGCTTTCCTCTGTGAAACCCTGTTCATTCTTCTCATGCGTAATTTCCATTTCCCCACAGAGGCCGTAAACTCCACGAGGATATAGATTAATCTAAAATCTGTCTGTTTTCCTAGTGCCAAGTATGGTGCTTAGGAACAGCAGGGATTTCTTAAAGTTTGCTGATATTAGAACTTTCCACATCGACACGTGGTCAAATAGAAAATTCACAACTCATCATTGCTTCAGATCTTATAAATTCAAGTCTTGCAATTAAGCATAAAGGTAAATAGAATTCTAACACAATTTTTAAAAAAGACTTTTGCATTAATAGCCTTCCTAGTTGCCCTTCTGGAAACTCCTCAGGAAGGAAAACATGTAAACGTCCTGACATGTGCCTGAGCTAAACTTTGCTCATTGATGGCTGGCCACAGTGTTTTAGCTCTTCCAAAAACTCCTCCTTTTGGTTTATTTGCCAACAGACTTCAGCTCCTTGAGCAAAGTGGCCTCCAGCCTCAACCTTAGCCTGGAGTTCCTAGAATTGGCCCTGAGATGTTGCCAGACCTGACATTGAAAGAAGAGCAAAGGCAAGGCTGGAAGGATCTGAGAGAAGTTTCCACATTGAAGAGGTTACAAGAAAGGGGAAGCTCCCATGGTTCCTGCCCACAGGGAGAGACACTCATAGTTAATGAGCATCCGTTATGTGCCAGGCACTGTTCTAGTATCTCTTCTGTATGATATCCCTGAATCCTTGCAATACCACACAAATGAAGAAAATAGCTTCATTTTGCAGATGTCTGTACTTAGAGAAGTTAAGTATTTTTCTCTATATCATAGAGCTGGTAGGTGTGTGGTGGAGCCAGAATTGGAACTCAGGTCCGTCTGACTTGGAAAGACCAGGGCTTCATCTAGCATCTCCTGCTAGGCCTGGGGATTCCAGAAAATGGCCCATTTTTTAGCATCTTTCCTTGACTCTTCTACCTCTATCAGAAAGTGTCTTTGCCCTGTTTTCCTGGAAGCGTTCCTTTCTGATTAAGGTGGACTGGCAGTACGAAGGTTGTGATTAGTGATCGTGGGCCCATATCCCTCTCTGGCAACCTAGGTACATTCGACATAGGTTTCTTAGGGCTATGCCTAACACAACTATGACAGAAGATATTTGAGGGCAGGCTAGCCTGTGCGGCTGATATAGTTTGGATGTTTTCCCCTCAAAATCTCATGTTAAAATGTGATCCCCAGTGTTGGAGGTGGGGCCTGGTGGGAGGTGTTTGGGTCATGGAGTAGATTCCTCATGAAAGGCTTGGTGCCGTCCCCCGTAATGAATGAGTTCTTGTTCTGTTAGTTCACATGACAGCTGGTTGTTGACAGGAGCCTGGCACCGCCCCACCTCTCTGTCTTGTCCCCCTGTCACCATGTGACATGCCTGCTCCCTCTTCACCTTCCATCATGATTGTAAGCTTCCTGAGGCCTCACCAGAAGCTGAGCAGATGCCAGTGCCGTGCTTGTACCCAGCCTGCAGAACCATGAGCCAAATAAACTTCTTTTCTTTCTAAATTACCCAGCCTCAATATTCCCTTATAGCAATGCGAAACAGACTCACCAGGGGCTTTCTCAGATCACATCATGTAAGCAGCCGTCTCTTGCGGCACACTTCTAGGCATGTTGGGGTTTGTCTGGTTTAAGTCCTGGCAACAGTGGGAGACTAATTATGGATAATTACACTCTCTGCAGTCCTTACCTTGGGCTACATTGTAAAGACCACTAATGCACATAAGAACTGATTCTATTTGTTGCTTAATTAGAATGGAGGAGCAGTGACCTGTTTTAAGAGAAATGTGTCTCTCCTTATGCCAGCCTTTCCTTCAAGTTTAATTGAGATGTTTAGAGTTGTGGGTGCTTTTGAACATGGTCTCAGTAAACTTTGCTCATTGACGGCTGGCCACAGTGTTTTAGTTCTTCCAAAAACTCCTCCTTTTGGTTTATTTGCCAACAGACTTCAGCTTCTTGAGCAAAGTTACTGATGAGGATTTTGCCCGAGAAGCCGAAGTCTGTTGGCAAACAAACCAAAAAGAGAAGGTTTTTGTTTGTTTGTTTGTGTTTTTGACAGAGTCTTGCTCTGCCGTCCAGGCTGGAGTCCAATGGTGCGATCTCAGCTCACTGCAACCTCTACCTCCCAGGTTCAAGTGATTCTCCTGCCTTAGCCTCCCAAGTAGCTGGGATTACAGGCACACACCACCACGCCTGGCTGATTTTTTGTATTTTTAGTAGAGAATATTTTAAATTTTCAAAAAACCCATTCCAGGGTTTCACCATGTTGGCCAGGCTAGTCTCGAACTCCTGACCTCTGCAGATCCGCCCCACCTCAGCCTCCCAAAGTGCTGGGATTATAGGTGTAAGCCACCACACCCAGATGGAGTTTTAATACTGTACAAAATTGCACTCCTTTTCACTGAAGTGGGTTCAGGTGTTGTGTCATCCTGTGTGTATCCTGTCCTCTGGTCTTTCTAAGCCATGGAAAAGTAGTCTCTTTGCTCTTTGAGCCCCATTCAACTTCAAAATGCAATAGAAATTTCAACAAGGTAGTACCTTTGTGTGTGCAGAGCCCCATTGTAGGTTCAGTGATGGGACAGGTGGAAGGTGCTGTCTCTAATGGTGACAAATGACAGGCTGTCCACATTCTGAACACTTGATGCTTTCGAAATGTCCTTGCTTCCTTTACTTTTTTTTTCTTTTTTTTTTTTTTTTTTTTGAGACAGAGTCTCGCTCTGTCATCTAGTCTGGAGTGCAATGGTGTGATCTTGGCTCAGTGCAACCTCCGCCTCCTGGGTTCAAGTGATTCTCTGTGCCTCAGCCTCCTGAGTAGCTGGGATTACAGGCACCTGCCACCACGCCCGGCTAACTTTTGTATTTTTAGTAGAGACGGGGTTTTTCCATGTTGGCCAGGCTGGTCTCGAACTCCCGACCTCAGATGATCCACCTGCCTCTGCCTCCCAAAGTGCTGGGGTTACAGGTGTGAGCCACCACACCCAGCCTCATTGATGTCAATGAGGAAGGCATTACTCTCCCCATTTTACAGATAAGAAAGCTGGTCGGGTGTGGTGGCTCACACCTGTAATCCCAGCACTTTGGGAGGCTGAGGCAGGTGGATCACCTGAGGCCAGGAGTTCGAGACCAGCCTGACCAATATGGCGAAACTCTGTCTCTACTAAAAATACAAAAAGTAGCCAGGTGTGGTGGCATGTGCCTGTAGTCTCAGCTACTTGGGAGGCTGAGACAGGAGAATGGAGTGAACCCAGGAGAATTGCTTGAATCTGGGAGGCGGAGGTTGCAGTGAGCTGAGATTGTGCCACTGGACTCCAGCCTAAGTGACAGGGGGAGACTTAGTCTCAAAAAAAAAAAAAAAAAGAAAAAACCTGAGGGTCAGAGAGCCTGAGTTACACGGTCGTTAGTGAAAGAGCCAGGATTTGAAGTCAGGCCTGGCCCCAAAGCTCATGCTCTTTCCACAGCTTTTGAACTCAGGTGACCGTGTGGCCTTCAGTGCTGACGGGGGTGGGGGTTGAGGATGATGGCTGGTGGCCATTTATTGCACGGCCATTGCTCATTAATCCTAGATTGACATACAATTCCTTGCCAAATCTGAGGAGTTTATTTGTAGTTCTTTAAACATATCTCTGTATTGGGAGCTATAGTTTTGTTCTCTTCTCAATTGATGGAGCAGCTATCCATCTAGCCCCCAGTCAGTAAACCCAGTCAGGTGTGTTTTAGGGTCTGACAGACACAGGGCAACTTCGCTTTCCTGTACCAGATGGTACTTTGGTTCATTTTACTCCAATGAGATGGGAATTAGAGGACATAAAAGACCAGCCAATAGGTTTCATGTTCCTTTTTATTTTTCCCCACTACATGCAATGTCAAGTACTATCCAGGTCGTACCTGCATGGCGGGATTCTTCAATGAGCCAAGCAGTCCTGGGCCCCGGAGCTGGTGCTGATCCTGTAGAGATGAGGGTGGACACATCAGATTTACTGGTGTGTCTCAGCCCAGTCTTGTCAAGAACAGTTCCAGCCCGTTCTAGCAAAAGAGAGAGAGAGAGAGAGAATGTGTGTGTGTTTGTGTGACCTTTTCCCCAGGGAAGAACTGTAGGTCCCTAGTGACATCTCATCATAACGTTATTTTATCTTAATCAGCCACAGGGATGAGTTTCTCTCCAATTCACTGATAGAGACATTGTCAAAAGAGCAAATATAAATGATTCCTTTTTTTTTTTTTGAGACGGAGTCTCGCTCTGTTGCCCAGACTGGAGTGCAGTGGCACGATCTTGGCTCACTGCAACCTCCACCTCCCAGGTTCAAGCAATTCTCCTGCCTCAGCCTCCAAAGTAGCTGGGATTACAGGCGCCTGCTACCACGCCTGGCTAATTTTTGTATTTTCAGTAGAGACGGGATTTCACCATGTTGGCCAGGCTGGTCTCGAACTCCTGACCTCGGGTGATCCACCCGCCTCAGCCTCCCAAAGTGCTGGGATTACAAGCGTGAGCCACTGTGCCCAGCAATATAAATGATTCCTAAAGAGGGAATGGGGGAATCTTTAAGCATGGATTTGCTGGTGTAGTATTTCTTCTCCCTTGATGCAGAGACATCACTCCTCCCTTGCGAATAGCCCATATTCTTGGCTTGTTGATCTCATTGGCTTCCCAAGAGAAGGATGAATCATTATGTGGTGGTGTCAGGGTGACTCCAGCCACATGGGGGTTTCCCCCGAAGTGCTTCCCACAGGATGTGAAGATCTTAGGCTTTCGGGTTTTCTCATGTTACAAAGGAAGAAACAGAGACCCTCGAGGTGGCAGGATGAGTCAACATCACAGGGTGAGCAGGAGAGCCAGGACAGGCCCCTGGCAGGGCACTGAACTCCTCTGGTGGGCCTTTGACCTCCCAGCAGGAAAGTGTCAACAGCCCTGTTTGTTCCGTGTCCTCTGGGGAAGTTTGTGGGAAAAGTCCATGCAGCTCTACACAAAAGCACAGAGCAGTGCTCTTTAAAAGAATTGTTGTTCTAAAATAAAGATCTTCTAGGAAATCGCATCTCCAAAAGACAGTGTGGGGTGGTAGGAAGAGCGCTGGATGGAGGTCAGACCGTTTTGTCCTGTTTTCACCACGAATCATTTGCATGACCTTGGGAAAGTCATTTTACCTCCGGGGACTTTGGTTTATAAAATGAAGCAGTTGAGCTCGATGGGATGGTTTTCCAATTTATCTGATGGTGGAGCAACTTCTGAAATTCCACAATGGTGGAAAACTTCTCTTAGGAACCCAGCATATAAAACAGATGAAACAGGAGCTGCACTTGTTGAAGATTGGGTGAACACAGGGCCAGGAATCCACTCACTCTGGGCACCTTCCCAAACCCCAGACTTCCCAGGGACCCACAGGGCTCCAAACAGTGCCGGAGTCGCTGCGGGCCTCCCTCACACACTGCCATATTTCTTACCAGGAGATGGCTCTCTTACCTCATTTCCAAACTGTGCTACTTGGAGGAAAAGTTATTGATCAAACTAGTTTGCGGACTTGCTGAGGAAAAATGCCTTCTGAACTCAGCTGGAGGAAACCACCAGGCAATGTGCCCTCATTGACCTTGCCCTATGGTTTATAACAATGGGCCACCAGCATCCATGACTGGAGACCCTCCTCACATTCTGCCATTCTGCCTCCTAAGAATGCACTCCTAAACTAGCATGGAAGACATAGATCTTTGCTAACCCCAACATCCCAATGAGACCTTCCTTAAATCAATGAAGCATAGCACTAAGGTCTGAATGTTTGTGCCCTACCCCAATTCATATGCAAAATCCTAACACCCCAGGTGATGGTATCAGCAGATGGGGCCTTCTGAGAGGTGATCAGGTCATGAGGACACAGCCCTCATGAATGGGACTAGTACCCTTCGAAAAGAGACTGCAGAGAGCTAGCCAGTGCCTACCACCATGTGAGGACATATGGAAGGTGCCATCTATGAGGAAGAGGCCCTCACCAGACACTGCTAGTGGCTTGATCTTGGACTTCCCAGCCTCCAGAACTGTGAGAAACAAATGTTTGTTGTTTATAAGCCACCTCGTTTATGGTATTTTTGTTATGGCAGCCCAAATGAAGAAGACATACAGGAAAATATAATATTTTTTTTTTTAAATACCGAAATGAGCATTAAAGTAAAATAGGAACGGTCACTTCCAAGATGGTCGACTATGGTGTTCTTTTCCAACTAACCCTCCCCTTGAGAACAACTAGAAAAACTGCATAAAATATTTTGGAAACTCTGCTGAGGGTATCAGAGTGTTCCCAAGGCAGTGAGGACTTGAGGAACCAAAATCAAGAGGAGAAGGGGATCACAGAGAGGGTGCCGGACATTCAGGTCCACTTTCCCCCTTGGGGCATTTGCCAATTCAGAGTGTCGGTGGAGGGGCTGAGAAGCTGAGAAGAACTTTGGGCAGTCTCACAGGGCTGGGGAAACACACCTCAATGTTCAGGCCCTGCTATGCTGGAGGGGGCCAGGCAAGCACTCCAGACTTTCAGGTGGGGCAGCAGAGGGGATACCCCCAGGCAAAACCCTGAACCAGAAATGGACCCATCTTCACAAAGACCAAAACCAGCTTTGAATCAGCTTATCCAGTCTGGCCTAAGACAATCTGCCCCTGGCTTAATGGCTGCCAAAAGCAAAAGTAAATCCTCTGCAGGCAGGCGGATAACATCATCTAGTACCTCAGATTATATTAATGATGTTGTATTTAGAATATCTGGTATTCAAAACAGACAGATAGGTGTGAGACCCAGTTTGGGAACTGGCCCTGGGGTCTGGTTCAGTGTATGATTTCTCACGAGGAGGGCTGCTCTTTGCAGAGGGGCCCATGTGATGGTGCTAACAGTGTTAGCTGCGGTGCAGAGGATGGTGTGAGCTGTGCAGACACTCTCTCATCTTCTCCAGACAACAGCTCAGGTATCACTATTGTGATCTTTCCCATTTCACAAGTGAGAACACAGGCTGGGGGGTTTGACTTATGTCTATCTGACTGCATAGCCTGCTTCTCCGCAGGAGCTCTTATTCGTGAATGTTGTGGGGTGACGGGCTCAAGGAAGATACTCACTCTGCGATTTAGCTTCAGGGCCTGGCTTAAGACTTCTTAAAGGAAACACTCATTTATCGGACCTCACATGCAGACAGCTCCTGGGTTTAAGCGGCATAGAGCACCACATCGGCAGGGGCGGCATGTCACACCACTTGGCTGGAGCTTCAGTGTCAACTTGCAGATGGCTGCTAATGCCGAGCAATGGTTGCCCGAACGTGGGACTGAATTCCTCGTCTCCTGGGAGGCCGGCATGGAAGGTGAAGCAGATGCCTTCACACCTCTGGGACCATGGACTGGGGCCCCTGCTGTGGGTTTCCCAGGCATGCCCCCAGGGAGTCCAGGCAGAAACCTGGAGCCCCGAGAAAGCTCTCTTGGGAAGTCACTGGGAGCTGCAGGATGTTCTTAGCAAGCACCTCATTCAGAGGGTTTTGAACTGGGCTCCTCTGGCCCTGGAAGTTCTTTGGAGCAAGGCAGGGTGGGGCAGGGGAAGGGGACAGGAGGGCTCGGCCCTGCCCAGCCCCTGATCAGCAGTATGTTTCACCCTGATCTGCTTTTTACACTGATATTACACATAAGATTTCATTGTTTAAAATGTTTAACTTTTTTTTAAATTTAAAAAGAGTCCAACTCTTTTTTAAAAAAGCAGTTGCAAGATGGCCTTTCTGATCTAAGCTTATGGGAGAGATGAATATCTCAGGCCCAGTGAAGGTAGCTGATGTCTCCACACACGGAGACAATGGCAGAGCCGTGAGCGTGGTTTTTCCCGATGACTTCCCCTGCCCTGAGTCAGGCCTGTAAAGACGGTACTAAAATATACACTGGATGGTGTGTGTTGACGCTGAGCCTAGAAGACACACCAGATTGTCCTCTACCCCAAACAGAAAGTAGTGACAGCCAGGCTCCAGGGGCAGGTGTGGGCCAGCTAGTTATTACTGCGTTTTAACAGCAGGGCAAGGTTAAGGTCAGGAAGTTCTCATCCTCTGAAATAGCTGGCCGGACAGCACAATGCCTGCAGGTCTGATCCCGAATGCCTAGGTCCAAGGCAAGAGGCGGCTTCCTCCTGGCCGGGACCCGCCTGGTTCTCAGCCTCCCTCTTCGCTCTTCTCTTCCCTGAACCCCTTCCCAGAGTGGGGCGGGGGCAGGGGTCACCAACAGAGCCTCTTCTCGTTCTTATTTCCCCTTCCAGAGCCCTCCTCAGAACTCACTGGTGACTCTCAACAAAATACCCCTAATTTAACTTTAGGAGTAATGAAATCAATCTGGGTAAAATACCCATGCATTTTAGGAAGAAGAGAGAGCATTTCGATGTCTCCTCCATCTTCTGCGAGTCGGGGCCTGCTCAGGCGGCCAGAGCAGGCACCTCAAGGAGAAATGCCTCAGCCTGTGTGGAGATCACAAATTCCAAAAACATTCTTCTCCTCACAACTTTTTCCCCTTTAAGGACACTTGCTATAAATTGCCAGATACTTTAAGTACTTAGAGCTGACTGCTTTTCCTTTTCCCAGCCGCCACCCCTTCTGAGGGCAGCCCGGTGTCTTCTCTTCATTTCCATCCCAGCACACCAGCCTGCCACCCGGACGCCATCTTGGATGCTCCAGCCTCCTCACTCCCCACTTCTAGTGTATCGCCCACTCAGAAGTCCTTCTTGAGTCCTTTCCCTCTCCTTCACCCTCCTACCAGGGCTTTAGCTCAGTGGCACCCTCTTTCGCCAGCACACGCCCCTCTCCAGATTGACTGGCAGGTGCCCCCTCCATGGGGCAGAGGTAGATCACCAAGCTCTCATTTGGGCCATGGGCTGGCCTCCCAGCACCTCTGCATGGATGCTCATCCATTCTGCCCATCACGGGGATACTGACTTCCCCTCCTGTGTGCTGGTACCACGCGTTGCCAGCATACACGATGGCAGAGGACACAGACCTGGACATAACTTCCCGGGTCATATAGACCAACTGGGGAGACCAGCAGCAGCCAGGGGGAAACACCGCTGTCTCTACCTGTGGCTGTGCTCCATCCTCTAGATCAGGAGGCCGGGGTGTCCTTGAGGAGGACGGAGGCTCAGAGGGGTGAAGGGGAGAATTCAGCCAGGTGGCAAGGGGAGGGGAGATACCAAAGGTCTGGAGGTGCGCATGTGCCCTGTCTGCAGAGGGAGGCGGGGTGCGTGGAGCACAATGGGCAGGGGGAGCCTGGTGAGGGCTGACACTGGAGAGGACCTGCGGGAGCTGGTGTAGGATCTGGAACAATCCAGCGTGAGGCCCAGGGTATGAACTTAGGGTCCGACTGCCCGGGTCCGAATCCGGGCTCTGCCCCTCACTAGTCTGTGATTGGGCCAGAGCCTTCACCTTTCTGGACCTCCGTTTCCTCACTGTAAAGTGGGACGGTGTGATAATAGACATCTTACCTTCAGGGTTGTGTTGGGAGAAGGAATGAACCGCGGAAAGCCTCTAGCAGACGGCCCACTGAACTGTGAACGCGGTCCGGCTGACTGAGAGGCTCTGCGCAGCCTCGCGGCCTCGCTGTGCTCTCAAGGCCGCTGGTGGTTGTGTGGAGATCACAGCAATGGGGGCGAGAGTGGACGCCGGAGTGCAGGTGGAGCTGGTGCAGACCTCCAGGTGCGGGTAACGGGGACTGGCCTGGGGTGGTGACAGGAGAGACGCAGAGAATGGGCAGACAGGAGAGATACTTGGGGCAAGAACAAACAGGACTTGCTGATGGAGTCGGTATGGGGTGGGGGTGCAATAAGGGACATTGACCCTCAGGTGTGTGGGCTTGGAAACTAGGAGCGTGACGAGATTGTGCATCCGAGAAGTTTCTGTGACTTGCCCAAGGTCACACAAGGTGTAGGTGGCAGAGCTGGGGTTGTTCTGACAACGAGGTGCGATTCTTTTCTCTGCACTAGCCGGCTTCCCGGGATCGTGGCTCTTCTGGGGAGAGGGACCTTGGAGAGCGCCTGCCTTTGGGCAGGAGAATCTCCACCGGACAAGAGAGAATCTGGAGGTCAGGTGGTTTTCTGGAACGCACACAGCCAGGGAGGGGGAAGCAGGCAGGGGCTGCATCTGGCTGCCTGGGGTGGGCAGGCACTCTCTGTTCCATGCCACACAGAAAGAGTCCCCAAGGCCTTTCTGATAAAGCTCTTCCCAGCCCTTCCGTGATAAACAACCTGCTGTCCCCGGCTCCGGGCGGGAAGAATCCAAGGGGAGATGCTCCTCTTTTCCTCACGCAAGCTTGCCTGGGTGGTGAGCACAATGAAGCCATCAAGCCACTGGGCAGGAAGGGTGGGAGCTGGCGTTTCAAGCACCACTGCCCACCCGAGGGATGTGCAGGGTAGCAACAGCCCACGGCGGGGGTGGGGAGCAGCCTGGTCACCCACAGGAGCTTGCGAGGCCCGAGGAGTGTCCGTGTGGCAAGGCCCCTGCCCCAGCTTTTCATTTATAAAACAGAGCGTGACCTCCAGAACTCACTGGGATTCTGTATGACGGAGCTCCCTGCGTTGGGCAAGCAGGGTGACCCCGTCCTCCATCACGGCTCTCTCACTGTGACGCCGACCCTCAGTCCCCACGCTCGGCTTGCCGCAGAGCGTTTCCTCTCTCCAGGTTGTCATGACAATTTTCACTGAGAAGCTGTTTCTGGAGAGGGAGCAAAAAAAAGAAACAGGGGGAAATGCTTATTAAAGCCAGGCCTAGTGAGTCTGAGGATTTCAGTGGTGTCAATACATTCTCAGTGGCTTCTGAAGAAAAAGTGGAATTTCTGTCCTCTACACCAGCTGGCTGCCAGGAACTTTGCTGTTATATGGAGGCAATGCATGAAGTCCAGAATCCATTACATTATGCTAATTATAGTAATAATGATAATAACAATTAAATGTGAACCTTCAAAGGCAGGTCCCCTCTGGCAGAATCCATTAAGGAGAATGGGTGTAATTATTCAGGCAGTGGAGGCACAGTGCAATTTTGGGGGTGGTCAGTGTTATCCTGATAACAATCCCATTCTCTCCTCCTTCGTCACTGGCCATCTGGCCTTCCAGTGTCTTCTCCCCAGATCTCAACCATCTGTCCATCAATGTCTCACTAATTATTGCAAACAATTCTGTGTAAAATGAGAAGAAAGTAAAGATTAACTTTCCCATTTTACAGATTAGTCATTGTGTTCCTGAATAAACAGTGGGGAAACTCAGGGGAGGTGACCCCTCGGTGAATGTATCCTGCAGAAGAGCCGGCTGGAACTCTGCTTGAGCAAACCAGCGTGAAAATTACAACAGCTTACTGAGATTTCTATTTTTCCTTATTTTTCTCTCTGCACTAAACAGACACACATTCATTGTGGTAAATCTGAAATACATAGAAAAGCCTAAAAGAAAAATCACCCAAAATCCTAATGTCTGAGATTAAACCTAATACTGAGGAATACCTTGTCCACCCAAGCTTGGTGGCTGATGTGAGTCAGGTCAGGAGGGATTGGGAGGTACAGTTCTGTCTTCACGCCCCCCTCCTGGCAGGCTGCAGACCCCTGGAGCTGCATCCGTACCCATACAGCTCTAGAACCTCCGCCTGTGTGGGGCTGTGTGTCAAACACTGGAGCTTCTGGAGCTGCCTGGGCTTTGGCTCATTAAACTCAGGGATGAAGTAGAAACTGTAGGTCCCTGCCAAAGAGCATCCAATCTTTCCATTCATCCGTTGAACATGCACCAAGGCATTGAGAGGATAGAGACGATGTTGTGAGGACAGAGATAGAGATATAAAGAAGCTGCAGTCCTTATCCTTAAGCAGCTTGCAGACTAACTTGGGAAACAGATGCTTGAATGAACTAGTAAAACTGTGCTCAGCAATGCGCTTCATTTTACAGATGAGCAGATGGAGGCAGAAATGCAACGTAGTTGTTAAGGTCTAAGTGTTAGGGTCTAAGTGTAGCAAGTCCCCATTTCAAGATCAAATTTCAGGTGATAGACAACCTCCAAGATAGCCCCCAATGACCCTTGATTTTTGCACCTCATATGGTCTCTTCCCACGCTGCATCAGGGTTGGTCTGTGAGGCCAGCTGATGTGGCAGAGCTGACGATATGTGACTTCCAAGGCTGGGCAGGAAAGGCATTGAGGCTTCCACCTTGTTTTGTGGATCACTTGTTCAGAGGGAAGTCAGCCAAAATATTCTGTGAATTCTCAAATAGCCCTGTGCAGAAGCTGATATTGAGAGCATGGAGGCTTCCTGCTAAAGGCCAGCATCAGCTTGTCAGCCACACAGGTGAGGCTGGGAGAGGATCCTCAGTCCTGATCAAGCCTTCAGATGAGATCACGGCCCTGGCTGACATCTGATTGAACTTTGTGAGAGACCCTGAGCCAGAGTCCCCAGCCCAGCCACTCCTGAATTTCTGGTCCACAGAAACTGTAAGAGACGTAAATAAATTATTATTGCTGTTTTCAAGCCACTGAGTTTTAGGATGACTTGTTATGTAGTATTTGACGATAAATACAGTATCTCTAGTTTCCCTCCTGGGAAGAAATCTATTAGCCCCCACATACACAGTGTTCATTTTGTGCCATACACCAGGCTAAGGGATTTGCATTCGTAATCTGATTTAACCCTCACAACAGTAAGGCAGTAATGCCTGTGAGGGGAGTATCAGTCTTATTTCCATCTGACAGATGAGGGTGTGAGGACGTAGAGAGGGGAAGGAGTTTGCTCAAGGTCAGGCAACTATAAACTGGCAGTGCCTGCATTTGAACTCAACGCTGCCTGACCCCAAAGCCCAAGCTCTTAACCACAAAAGGTCTTATGTTTTCTTGTAAATGCTCAACCTAGGAAATATTTGTTGATGTTATGTGCCACACACACTGCCAGAGCCTTGGATACGCACCTGCCCCATGGTGCTGAGGGTGGGTTCTGACAACATCATCGTAGCTGGTGGCCTCTCGTTGAAGGCCCCAGGCCCCCTTCCTCATATCAGACCCTGCCTCCTTTCTCCAGATTCCAGGCTGCTCACTCCTTGGGTCTCCTTCCCCCACCACTCCCTGACTGGCAGCAAAGAGACACAGGCTCTCATCTGTCCCCAAAGACACACCCACAGGTCCTGTCTGTGGGAAGAGTTTCCTTGGTCACTGCCAGAGAACATGCTGGGAAAATGAAAATAAGCAACAGTGGAGAAGTCGTAAAGGTCACAGAAGTCCGTAATGTTTCTGGAGTCCTGGTCCTTCACACAACATTTGTTACAAATCTGCCTTGTGCCAGGCACTTTTCTGGGCAGGCGGGGCAGGTTGGCAAAGAAAGCAGACAATGGTCCCACCTTGAGGGAATTTAAATGGAGAGAGAGGGCAGACAGTCAACAATCCTCTAAATTCAACAGGCTGCTCAGGGGAGAGTGCTGCGGAGGACAGGAAGGCGAGCAGAATGAAAGCGGCTGCGTGTGCTGGTGAGGCGGGACAGGCTGGGCATTGATCAAGGGGCTCACACAGAGGGCAGAGGGGTTGGTAGAGTGACTGACTGTCCCTGCTTGCCCAGGACTGAGGGGCTATGGGAGTTTTGCTGCTAAAACCTAGAAAATCCTGGGCTGAGACAAAGCAGCCATGCTAGAAGTTGGTCAAACAGATACTGGGGAAGATTGCTCAAGGAAACAGCTAGATCAGCCATGGGTGATTTTGACCCTGGGGGACATTTGGCAATATCTGGAGACATTTTTGGCTGCAAACCTTGGTGAGGGTTGGGGGTGCTACTGACATCTGGTAGGCAGAGGCCAGAGATGCTGCTAAACTTCCTACAGTACACAGGACAGCCTTCTCCAACAAAGAATTCATTATTTGGCCCCAAATATCCAAGTTGACATATCTTGAGCTAGATTCTTGGTCTTTCATTCCTGATTCACTTCTGAAATTTCATTTGCCTTTTGCTTTCCCTTTCTTCTCCTAGGGGAGAAATATTTCTCTGGTCACACCTGAAGATAAAGGCCTTACTCCTCTTCCTTCAGAAAGTGCCTCCTCTACAAATACCTCAGCACAGGGATGTGAAATGCAAACCCAGACAGGCCAGCAGGGCCCTGCCTGATGGGTGCTGTCCTCATCTCCCTGTGCCTCCAGCCCAGCCACTGCCAGTTCATCCTTCCAGAGAAAATCCTGCAGGTTCTCTCAGTGTCTGGCCACTCAGCAGCCCCTCCAATCTCTCCAGGAGGCTATAGGCACAAGCTGGATTCTCTCATGCAATAGGCCTATGTGGTCTGTGCTTGATGGCAGCTCTTCAGCAGAAAGTTCTAGGATGGTCTATGGACTCCAGTTTAGGTGACCAGGCTCTATGAAAGAGAGGGTGTATTGTATTGACCCTTCGTGCCACACTAGGAATTGCAGAAGTCAAGATATCGTCCTAGTCCCTTAGAAAATAATTGAGGCCAAGACTTCCTGGCATCAGGCATTTGGAAATACTCCAGGATACCATGATTGACACTTGACCCCCATTCCTTCTACCTCTGACCAACCCCCATGCTGCTGGCAGAGAAGGGAAGCTGGCAGTTAAGATGTCCTAAGCCACTGGCAGCCCAAGTCCTTTGCCTCATGGCCAATCTGTGAGGCAGAAGCTGGGTTTCGTAGAGGCCCAGTTTCCCTGGAATATTCTCAGATCAAGAGGGACTAGAATGTATTCAGTTTGCAGATTTTGGATTCTCTGAGGTCTTTATATAAGTCCAGTGAGGCTGAGATCTTTTAAACGTTCATCAATGAAACCCAAGTTTTTACCAAGCCTCTACTATGCCCAGCCCATAGTAGAGGCTTGGTAAAAACTTGCTGAACTGAGTATCATTAATAGACTGGAGCAGCCCCCTCCCATGCCCTGCTGCAGGATACTCTGTCAGAGGCTCCTCCTCGGGCATATGAGGCTCAGGGACACTCATCCCCGCCTGACCTCCTCGGTGGCCGACTCGCCATCCCAGATCCTGATCTTGCTGTCCCTGCCTGAGCATGCAGTGCTTCCTGAGGTCCCCCTATTCTTCCCCATTTCTGCGTCACCAGGGCTGAGCACAGCCCCTGGCACATAGTAGATGCTCAATAAATATAGGTTGGTTGATTGAAGGAGTCAAGCTCTCCTTGGCTCTATACCAAGAGCCAACCTGCATGGGCACAGGACGTGCTCTTCACTCGGATCTGGGGGATGGAGGACTGTTGGATTCGATCTATTTTGTACAAATCTGTCTTCCCAGAATGTGAAACATGAGACTGGCTCCCTGGCTCACCACCCGCCTGCCTCTTCCCATTGCCAGGCCGAGAACCACCACCGGTGACAAATGCTGGACGGCCTGGCTGACAAGCGGTCCTGCGTGAGCAAGGCACTGGCAGCTCCGAGTGCCAAGCTTTTGCTTCCTGTGCATTTGGGGCTGCGCATTTGGAGAGGATCCACCACTTAACAGAGGGGAGCTGCTGGAGTGACAAGCAGCATCCTCACGCCAGGAGAACTTCCTGCCCAGAACGTATGGTACATGTCCAAGGGCTCTCAAGGTACCCGAAGCCGTGCCAGTTGCAATAATTAAGCAGTAAGACCCAAGTGAATAGGTTTGCTGTGGCTGCGTGACAGCCAGATGCCTGGGGTGTGAACTGAGGCCCAGCACGCGGCTGTCCGCCTCGCACTGAAAACTGTCTTGTTGAGACTATAAAATCGTCAGTTACGAATGGAAGGAGCGATCATGCTGGTGATTTGGTGCTAACGTGGCAGCTCACTCCAAGGACTTCCACACATCATCTCCTCCACCCTGACAGCATCTCAGGAAGGCAGGAACTTGGCCCGACCTCTGCCTTCCACTATCCAGATGGACACCTGCCACCTGGGACCTGGGCCTAAGCCAAGTGCCTCTGCACAGGTGGACTTCATGTTCCTGATTCCCTGCCCAAAGCCCGATCTTGGCCCAATGCTTTTCAGGGCTATGAGTACCAGGCCCTGGGCGAGTCATTCTCAGATGTCATCTATGTCAAGTCTCATAGCAGCTCTACTATGTAGAATTCTATTATTCCCATTCCACAGGTGACAAAACTGAGGCTCAGAAGTGTCAAGTTATTTACCCAGGCCACAGAGCCAGTCAGTGCCAAGGAGGGAGCACAGCCCAGCTCTACTGGTCTCCAAAGCTTGTGCTCTCAACTACCACAATTTCCTGCCTTTTTTAAACAAACAAAAGTGGGTGTTATAACTGGGTGTTGTATTTCCTGTAACAAAGTACCCAAACTATAACTGGGTGGCTTAAAACAACAGAAATTTATTATCTCACAGTTCTGGGGCTGAAAGTACCAAATCAAGGGGTTTGCAGGGCTGTGCTCTCTTGAGGGGTTCCGGGGGAGAATCTGTTTGCTGCCCCTCTCTTGGCTGCTGGAGTTTCTGGCAATCCCTGGGGTTTCTTGGCTCGCAGCTGGGCAACTCCAACCCTCCATCTTCACAAGGCATTTTCATGTGTGTGTCTTCACAAGGCCATCTTCTTATCAGGACATGAGTTACTCTGGACTAAAAGCCCACCCTACTCCAGTATGACCATATTTTAATTTAACTCGTTATATTTGCCTATTTCCAGATAAGGTCACATTCGGAGGTAGCGGGGATTAGGACTTCAACATATCCATTTTGGGAGGCACAGTGTACTCTCTAACAGATGTAATAATAGTTTAAAATCAAGATGGAACATAAAACGAAGGGGAAGTAACTTTGACTTACAGCTGGATGGATATCACACAACCCCTAAGGGAAAGGCATGAGAGATGGTTTCTTCCCTGGACTTTACAAGCACATACGCCAGCCCAAGGCTCCCCAGGGCCCTCTAGGGGAGTCCTGCTCAGAGCCAGGCCCTGGAAAGACTTCCTCAAGTGCCTCAAACCTCCCAGTTCTGCAACATCTGCTTGGGTTAAATTTGATGTATTAGCCATTAGCCGCCTCCCCAATGACCCCCTCCCCATGCCACCCCCTAAAAATAACCCAAAACAAAACAACAACCTTATGATGGCCAGGATGGCTGTATAAACGAGTTTGAAGAGAAGAAAGGGGTGACACACAGAGATTTCTCAGGAGCGGAAGGGAGGCAGAGACACGGTGACTTATTGTTGGTGATAGAAATTCATCTTATTAAGGAGTAATGAATGGTTTTGCTTGGGAATTAATCACCAAAGCCTTCTCCCTGGAGTAAGAAAAAATGGAAAATGCCAGAATAAAGGCATGCTGGAGAGGCTGTGATGGCAGCTCTAGCAGAGGCTCCTGATGGGGGCTGCACACTGAAATCATGTAGGGGGGATTTTAAAAAGACCCATGTTTAGCTATGCCCCAGACTGATGACAGCAGAATTTCTGGGGTAGGACTCAGGTATCCGCACTTTTCTAAAGCTTCCTAGGTGATGCCAATGTGAGGCCTGGGTTGAGAACCACTCAGCTAGAGGGTCTCACCCAGCTCCTTGACCTTCTCCACCGTGAGGCAGGGGCAGGTGGTAAGAGCAGCCCATCTGCCTGTCACCCTGCCGAGCCTTCCGTGTATTTCCCACTCAGCTGGCATCAGCCAAGTGAATACTTCTTTCTGGATTCTTTCATTTCTTAGCCCTGTTTCCTCTAGTGTTGGGGTGAAATGAGAGATTCTGGAAACTTTGGTGAGGTCATTATGAGTGTCTCTTCTATATAGAAAGACCTATACCAACTGTAAAAACAAATTGTTTTTTTGAGACAGGGTCTTGCTCTGTTACCCAGGCTGGAGTGCAGTGGCACGATCATAGCTCACTGCAACCTCAACCTTCTGGGCTCAAGTGACCCCCCCATCTCAGCCTCCTGAGTAACTGGGACTACAGGCTTGTGCCACCATGCCCAGCTAATTTTTTTTTTTTTTTTTTTTTTTGTGGACACGGGGTCTTGCTGTGTTGCAAGGCAGCTCTTGAACTCCTAGGTTCAAGTGATCTTCCTGCCTTGCCTCCCAAAGTGTTGGGGTTGCAGGCATGAGCCACCATGCCCAGCCTAAAAATAGATTTTTATTGCGAATAAATTGGTACAACAGCCTTTCCTGAGCCTTAAGGCATTCCAGTTCCCAGACGGTAGGGGTTCAGCATGATGTGAGACACCGTGAGGCCCAGGTGTGGGTGAGTGTCTGTTTCATTCCTTACTTGGTAATAAACACAGTTGAAAGCTTGATGGTTTCTGTTCATATCAAAATGTCCTTGGGTCAAAACAAGAGTAAAGAGAGTGTGTTGGAATGTCCCTGGTAACAAAGTGACTGTGTCAAATTGACGAGAATCCTCTTGAGAGACGCCTAGGGGACAACTGGAGGCCTGAGTCGGAAACAGCCTCTGCGAGGGGGCCGCTCAAATCCATACCCTTCTGCTGCTGCATAGACCAAGCTCGTTCCCTGCGATCTACCTGTTCTCGCTTGAGTCTATAGCCACAGTGAGATAAACTGCACAGTGGATGCTGATTGGGGGGATGTTTTGAGAGCTGGGTCCATGCCAACAACCTCCAGAGTAAACTGAAGGCAGCCAGCTGGGTGGGCACAAGCCTTCGTAAACCAGATCAGCTGTGGCTGCAACAGAGTCTCTAGGGGTCACGAGCAGCCTCATTCATACCAAGGAAAACCTCGGGCCACATCTGGGCAGAGGTTCTCCCCAGACACCCAGCAGCCCCTGTAATGACAAATACTTTTTGTCATTTGTAACTTTCTTTTATTTTCCTGAAATAGATTTTTTAAAAATCCTTATGTTACTCTAACATTAATATAAAGAAAAACTAAAGGGAAAGTAATTGATAATAATACATTCCACTTAAAAAATTACAAATGCTCAGGCATGTCTAACCAGACAACCTAACAAGGAGCTCAGAAGCTTGGACATACGTATAAAGTCACTATGAATGGGACCACAAATGCAGACCGAACTTTTCCAATCACAAGTCGGATGCCATGAGCGGAGCTGCTGTTGACATGTATTTCTGAAATTGTGAACAGCTCTTGGGAGGGTTCTGAAATAAACTTGGTAGTTGCACTTCTGAAAATTTCAGTTTATATTTAAACAGTTCAAAAATGCTTCGTGTTTTTATGTAAAATGCAGTTTGTTTCTAAGCTGAGATGATTGTAAACATCAATATCCCAAGGACTCGAGAAAACTCTTCATTGTGTGGGTGGTCCCTCACGTTTCAGGATGTCTAGTGTCCCTGGTGACATTCCTGCAAGCATTATGGCTTCTAGAAATGTCCCCTTCCCCAAATGGTAGTTCTGTCTCTACCTGGGGATCAACTTACATGGATAGTAAGTCTTTGCTTCCTAAACCTCAGTCCGGCAAAGAGCTTGGTGCTCAACCTTCATTTCACCTTCTTTTCTTCTTCCTCTTCTTCATTTTCTCAGAGGGCACCAGCAGCTCTCTGGCTTTCTTGGGGGTGGTCAGCTCTTCACTCATGGTGGTCTCCGCACTTCCCTTCCCTGCTGCAGAGGAGAAGGCTACTTTCCCTTCCAATGACCACTGATTTTTATTTGATTACCAGAAGATAGCAGACCTTGTCTTGAAAATCTTGGACCAGTTCCCCCGTGCTGGGCTAGACAACTTGTGAGTGGCACTCCCAGATGTCACATCCAACAATCTCCTGAACACCTTCTCCTTCCAAGTCAGCAATTACTGTTAGTTCTACTATCCTTAGGTCTAGCAGTGTAGAAGTGTTCTTCCCTTAATTTCTCTGAAATAGACTAAATAGTGGACATGAAATTTCTGCATGTATAAGAATGACCTGGAAAGTGTGCATGAATTTCAGATTCTCAGGGCTTGCCCCCAGAGATGCGAATCCAGTGAGTGTGGGAGACTGCATTTTTAACAGCAGCTCCAGCCTGCACTTTTTGAGACACTGTCTGGTTCTGGGGATGGGTGTGGAGGTGATAAGGGTCTCCATCAAAATAGACTGAGAGGGGCCCACCCTAGTAATTAGGGACTCCAAAGGGGATATCCACTTAGGGTCTTGCACCTTGTCTGGGACACTAATACACATGTACATGGCACAGGGGGTGGTGGAGGTCTGTGGCACAGACTTCTATGCATTCTCCCCTCCTTTTAGAACTTACCTCAGTTTTTTGCTGGGCACAACACAGTCTGCCTGAATTAAAGACTGTATTGTCCAGACTCCCTTTCAGCTAGGCATGGCCATGTGACAGAATTGTGGCCAATGGAATGTAAGCAGAAGTGGTGGCTACAACTTCCAGGAAGTGGAAGTTTAAGAAGAGGGGCTGTGCCCTTTTGTTTCCTTTCTCTTTCCTACTTGCAGGAATAGGGTGTAGACACCCTAGGAGACCTCAGGAACAGAAGACACAGAAGATCTGCTGGATGGAAGCAGCCTGGGTCCCTGGCTCCACAGTCTCCATAACTGCCTGGGACGTACTGACCAACTCCAGCCTTTGAGGAAATATTAGAGAGACATAGACTTCCATCTTGTTTAAGCTACTGCTATTTTGTTTTGATTTTTTTCAGTGACTCATAGTTGAAGCCAAAGTTTCCAAATACTTTGTCTCACTTGAAAATGAACCAGTGCTCGGCCTAGGATTTAGCTGTCAGGAGAGCTGCCCAAAGGGTCTGAAGTTCCTTCTGGGCAATTGCTTCCCTTAAAGGAAGAACGTGGTCTCTCCCCCCGGCACCCCATAGGAAGAGTGTCTGTGGCCATCAGTTCCCTGGCCACATTTCTTATCTGTCCCTGCCTTTCCCACAGTTCACACACCCTAAGGTTGCGTCTGGGGTCAGGTGGCTGGGGGTGATGGTGGAGGTCTAGATAAGCAAACCAGGCAGAAGAAAGGGGAGGGGTGTCAGGTGCTTCTGGCATTGGCTCAGGATCTGGAGACTTTGATGCGTCAGCAGGGCCCAAGCTTCCTGTGAAAATGGGGTGCCCTTCCCGATCCAAGGAGGGCCCCAGTGCCCCTGACACTCCCTTGGAGTAGCCTCAGGACAGCAGCCACTGCTTGCTGGGAGCTCACAGCCTCAAGAGCACCAGCAACAGCAGGAGCACAGGAGCGGGAGGAGTCCCAGTGGGCAGCTTGGGGTGCTCCTGAGGGCACCTCACACGTCCTTAGAGACCCTGAGAAGTAAGCCAGGGAGGCCGTTCCAGGCCCTGCAAAACATCAGATGGAGCCGGGGCAGGAGGGACACCCAGTCTCAGGGACGTGGCCTGGGGAATGCAGGCCCCTTGAGAAGGCTTGCTGCGTCTGTGTACAAGCTGGTCTGCCAGGCCACGTGTGAACGCCCCCCGCGGAGGACGCGCCCCACCAAGCTCTGCTCCAGCCACGTTCCCCCGCCCACTGCACACTTCCCTGGCCGCTGTCTGGTCTGAAGGACGTGTCTGTTTATAAGAGGCTCTGCTTGCCCTGGAGGTTCAGAGCATGCTTTTCCTTTTCCCTCTGCATGTGTGCACACCTCCAGCAGAAGCAGAGAAAAGGGCTTAATGACTCATGGAGACACATGCTTGGCAGCTTCTTCTGTTTCTTTTCATGTGCCAAACAAGACACCCATGGAAATGGCCCCACGGTTTTTGAATGGAGGCCCTATAAAATTGCAACATCTGATATTCCTGATCTAGGGACTTGCAGGAATCCTGAAGCTGAATTCCAGAGCAAGGTTTCAAAGGAAGCCTGCAGGAAGAGGCAGATGTGACGGGGCTTGGCAAGCAGGCTGGACTGGTAGCACTTTTGTGGCTCCCTGTCAAGGGTGGTGGGGTTGGATTATGCCCTCTGGGACAGAGTTGAGGGTTGGAGCATTCTCTGAATATTTCAGGAAATCACCAACTAGGACCTCAAGCCTCTTTGGCTGTGTGTTTTCATTAAGCTTAACCTGTGTCTGGGCTGATGGAGAAACTTGTGGATTCCCCAGCAGAACACTAAGCTGGGGTTTCAGACCACAGGAAGCTATTTTCATGGTTAGAAAAAAAGGATCTGGGGCTGGGTGTTGATGGCTCATGCTTGTAATCTCAGTACTTTGGGAGGCTGAGGCAGGGGGATCAATTGAAGCTGGAAGTTCAAGACCAGCCTGGGCAACATAGTGAGACCCTGTCTCTACAAAAAATTTTTTAAAGATTAGCTGGGCATGGTAGTGTGCACCTGTAGTCCTAGCTACTTGGGAGACTGAGGCAGGAGGATTGCTTGAGCCCAGGAGGTTGAGGCTGCTGTGAGCTATAATTTAGCCACGGCACTCCAGCCTGGGTGACAGAGCAACACCCTGTCTCTAAAAAAGAAAAAAAAAACGCATAGCTGGTACCATCCTCCTGAGCCTTTCCCATCACACGTAGAGATCTCCTGGCAGCCCTCGTGAGAGCTGTTCTTTCCTTCTCTCAGAACTGTCTTTTCTGGACTAAAATGTCCAGGAGCTGCTTCCAGGTTGCCTGGGATACCAAATGGCTTAATAACCCTGATGAGGCTGAGAGAGTATAAAACGATGATCAAAAGGAGCATCTGCCCTCGAGATGTCCTCTGAGCTTGGCAGAAGATTTCATGTTTGAGCAAGTGAATCATCTGACCTGCGAGCCACCCTCTAAAAGCCAGGGTGTGAAAGAAATCAGGCCAAGTCAGAGAAATCAGACTGCAGGCAAATGGGGATGCTAATAAAAAGAGGAAACGTGACATTCCACTGTACCTGTGCTCTTATTCATAAATCCGAGTGTCTCCAGAACTGTGAGATGTTCAGGTGTTTGGGACACACGGAGCCCCCCTTTCTGTTTCCCCCACACGTTCGGTAATTTATCTACACACCTGAGTATGCAGACCAAAGGAAAAGACCATCTCGGTCTAGCAATGACAAGGTGCAGAACACCTTAGGCAAAACACCTTCCCTCTCTGGTTCTCAGTCTCTTCAGGTGAAAATGAGGGGGTCTGACTGGCTGTTCTGTGGGTTTCCTTTCAGTTCTCAATGCTTTATGACTCCAAGATTTTTTTCAGATCAATTTCTTGAGACAATCAAATATTGACTAAGGCAGGGGCAATGATAAGCACTGGAGATACACGGTGAATACGACGGTATCCCGGCTTCAGAGCCCAGTGGGAAACACAGGTGCAGAAGTCAATCCTTAGAACCCAGTGAGGTGAAGGAGACCAGAGTGACAGGCAAGTTGCTTATGGGCGCACAGCAGCGGGCGTTCCGCTGAGTGCTCAGGGCAGGACGTGGGTGCTGCGTCTGGAGGGTGGGTAGCAGGCCTCCTACAGGTGGTCACGAGCTCCGACAGGGGATGGGAAGTGGGGGTCTGCACATTGTTCATTACGAAGGAGGAATGAGGACATTCCAGGACCTGAGGCTGAGTGGTGAGGGACCTTGTGGCACGATCAGATTTGTATTCTCAGGTCATCATGTGGGCAGCGTGGAGGCTGTTTTTTTTTTTTTTTTTAAGACGTAGTCTCGCTCTGTCGCCCAGGCTGGAGTGCACTGGCGCCATCTTGGCTCACTGCAAGCTCCGCCTCCCGGGTTCACGCCATTCTCCTGCCTCAGCCTCCGGAGTAGCTGGGACTACGGGCGGCCGCCATCACACCCGGCTAATTTTTTGTATTTTTAGTAGAGACGGGGTTTCACTGTGTTAGCCAGGATGATCTCGATCTCCTGACCTCGTGGTCCACCCGCCTCGGCCTCCCAAAGTGCTGGGATTACAAGCGTGAGCCACCGCGCCCGGCAGAGGCTGTTTTGGAGGAAGCAAGACTGAGAGCTTGGAGACCAGATGGCACATTGTTACTGTAATCCGTGTGGAAGCAAGTAACGGCCTGTGCTAAGCAGGTGACGTAGAAGGAGGTGCGGGAGGAGGATGCAGCTGTGGGAGGAGGTGGGGTCTACAGGGCTTGGGTGGTTGATGGGATCTGGTGAGCAGGTGAAGCGCAGGAGTCAGGATGAGGCCTGGAGTTTAGACGACCAGCTGGACAGCGTAGCCATTGGCCTGGAGAAGGAAGAGAGAGGAAGAGCAGGTTCCGGTATTGGGGTGGGTAGCTTGTGCATTTGGGGTCTGCTGTGATGATGGTGACTGGAGGGCGCCCGGGTAAATGGACGTGTCCAAAAGAGAGCTCAGGACATGCGCCTGTGCATTGGGAGACTGATGGGACCAAGACACAGACTTGGGGGTTGGCAGCACACAGTAGGCTGCATAGAGATGAAACTGCCTGAGGAAAGTGTGTGGAGAGAGAGAGGAAGGCACCCCCAGGCTGGGTCCTGGGGGCGTCAAGGCTTGGAGATAAACACTGGAGGTGACAGATATCCTAAACACCCCGACGTGATCATCACACAGTCTAGGCATGCATCAAAACAGCACACATACCCATAAATACGTGCACTTATTGTGTATCAATAAAAAAGATTCGCGGAGCAGATTGAGTAAGGATAGTTAACAAAGGAAACCCTCTCAGCCTAGAGGAGGACGGGGACCCAGGCGTGACATGAAACCCAAGGGCCACAGTTGAGAGGGAGAGCGGCTGAACATCAAGCAGCACTGAGAAGATTTGGCAGAAGCAGCGGAATTGAGCAATGGACCAAGACCATTCACCACCTCAGAGGGTGGAAGAGGGTCTCTTAGAGGAGGAAAGAGAAGAGAGAGTACACATGCTGCCCCCAGTTTTTAAGAGTTAGCAACAGTGTATTGTACATTGTATTTTTTTTTTCTTTTTCTTTTAAGTTCTGGGATACATGTGCAGAATGTGCAGGTTTGTTACATAGGTATACATGTGCTGTGGTGGTTTGCTGCACCTATCAACCTGTCATCTAGGTTTTCAGTCCCGCATGCATTAGGTATTTGTCTTAATGCTTTCCCTCCCCTTGCCCCCCACCCCCCGACAGGACCTAGTGTGCGATGTTCCCCTCCCTGTGTCCATGTGTTCTGATTGTTCAACTCCCACTTATGAGTGAAAACATATGGTGTTTGGTTTTCTGTTCCTGTGTTAGTTTGCTGAGAATGATGGCTTCCAGCTTCCTCCATGTCCCTGCAAAGGACATTATCTCATTCTTTTTTATGGCTGCATAGTATTCCATATGTGCCACATTTTCTTTATCCAGTCTATCATTGATGGGCATTTGGGTGGGTTCCAAGTCTTTGCTATTGTAAATAGTGCTTCAGTAAACATACACGTGCATGTGTCTTTATAGTAGAGTGATTTATCATCCTTTGGGTATATACCCAGTAATGGGATTGCCATCAGAGTGAACAGGCAACCTACAGAATGGGAGAAAACTTTTGCAATCCACCCATCTGACAAAAGTCTGGTATCCAGAATCTACAAGGAACTTAAACACATTTACAAGAAAAAAACAACCCCATCAAAAAGTGGGCAAAGGCTATGAACAGTTACTTCTCAAAAGAAGACATTTATGCAGCCAATAAACATATGAAAAAAAGCTCATTGTCACTGGTCATTAGAGAGATGCAAATCAAAACCACAATGAGGTACCATCTCGCTCCAGTCAGAATGGCAATTATTAAAAAGTCAGGAAACGATGCTGGCAAGGCTCTGGAGAAATAGGAACGCTTTTACACTGTTGATGGGAGTGTAAATTAGTTCAACCATTGTGGAAAACAGTGTGGCGATTCCTCAAGGATATAGAGCCCATGCCCCTTTGAATAACATGAGCAGCTCTGCGGGAGTGTGGGCCATCAGCCTCAGGCTCATCTGCCCAGCCCATGCACTTCTGCCCTTGCCTGCCACTGTCCTGCAGTCCTGTGAGTTCCCCTGCTCCTAGGAAACTGTGTTTGGGAATGTCACAGATTTCCTCCAGTAGGAAGATGCCACACTTGGCCTCTCCTGACTCGGAATTCTTGTCTCCCTGAAGTTCTCAAGTCACTCCTAGAGCACCAAGCTTCAAGCTGGCTGTGCTTGGGACAGAGGTCAGGGCGAGCCCAGGCCAATGCACCCCAAGTCTCACCTCCCTCCAGTGCTCCCCCCAACATTCACACAGACTTCATTTTGAAAAAATCTAAGCCTACAGAAAAGTTGAAAGAATGGCACAATGAATATATCCATTGTCTGGATTCATGAATTAACATTTTGCTACCTTTGTTCTCTCTCTCCCTCTCCCCTCTTTCTACCCTCCCTCCTCTCTCCGCAGAAATACCCCAAGAGGTTCACAGTGACACCTCACCCCATTATCAGTAATGCTAACTTTGATAGCAAGTAATGGCAGCTCAGTCTTCCAGAGGAATGACATCTTTTGCATTTGTAACTGATGAGAAATGTGTGGAGTGTTGCTTTAAGGTCACGTGAATCTCCTGCTCCCCAGCACCCTTCAGCAATGCTTTTTGCATCCGATGATCTTGCCTGAGTCATTTATGATGTTGGTGGCTGCAAAATTCAATCCCTTTGCTTTGTTTTGGGCACCACTGTAGATTTCTGGATTTTTGTTGTTGTTGTTGTTGAAATGAAGTCTGGCTCTGTTGCCCAGGCTGGAATGCAGTGGCGTGATCTCGGCTCACTGCAACCTCCGCCTCCCAGGTTCAAGCAATTCTCCTGCCTCAGCCTCCCAAGTAGCTGGGATTACAGGCACCTGCCACCATGCCTGGCTAAATTTTGTATTTTTAGTAGAGACACGGTTTTACCACATTGGCCAGGCTGATTTGTGGATGTTTTAAAGTTCAATGTGTTATCATCTATTAACCATCATTACCATTTAATGGTCATACTGTCTCGAGTTTGGTCAGCAGCAGCTGGCTCTGATGAACTTCTGATGAGTCTCCTTCCATCTCAGCACTTCTCTACTCCCTGGAACAGCAAAATGCTGTATGCCCACCTGTTCGTTTTCTTGTCCCTAGCCTGGAATTGGCCATTTCTCTAAAGAGCCCTGACATCATGTGGTGGGGAAGGTATTTAGAAAACAAAACATGTGTGTTAGTGTGTTTATTGCTATTGGGATGTCACTGCTTCTAGGATCTTTGGTACTTTTAAAAAATTTTTTATGATGATAACAGCTGAAGCTTATTTCCCGGCTCTGTGCTAAGCTGTCCGCAGGCAGCATTTTATTTCAGCCTCACACCAACCCCATGAGGTAGGTGCTGTTGTTATCCTCATTCCACATTTGAGCAAACCAAGTTTAAAGAGTGCAGGAGACTCCTGAAATCAGGATCCAAGTCTGAATCCAGAATCCACTCTTCCAACCATAGCCTCCATCTTGAGGGCCTGCGATCTGCCTGTCGTGGTGCAGACATTCTTTATCACTAATCTTACAATAATGCTGCCAAGAAATATGCTCCCATTGTACAGATGGGGAAGCCTGAGACTCACAGAGGGCACATGCTCTGCCTGAGGTCATCAGCGGGCAGAATCAGAGCCAGATCATGAATTCCAGCCAGGGTCTCTGCTTCCCCTCCCCACCCACAGTCGTCACGTTGTGTCCTGCTTGGGTTCTGGGACCAGACTGTTTGGAGGAAAGGTGTCTGAGACAGCACCCAAGGCACTCTTGGGCTCTGTCCCTACCTTGCCAGCTTCTCCCTACCTCCTGGAATCATGGAAGAGCTGAGATGAGAGACAGAGCCAGGAGTAGCCGGCGAGGCCACACAGCTGTGCTTGTGGATGGGGCTCTGGTTTCTCTGTGTGCTGGTGGCAGTGGTGGAGTTTCCTCAGCTGAGAAGGGCAGACTTGGGAGCAGACATCAGCCACTGCCCTGTGTGTGGCTGCTCTGTAGGCCTGGGGTGCCCAGATCAGAGTGGAGAGGACAGGCTTGCTGTGGATTGTGAGGTTGGAGCACAGGGTGCCAGAGTCAACAGACACGGATTTTAGTCTCATCTCTATCACCTGTTACCTGTAAGCTCTCAGGTTAGTTTTTCATGAAAACCTCCAAGCCTCAGTTATCTCATCTGAAAAATGGGGATAACAGTATTTACTTACCCCCCAGGGTCGCTGGGAGGATAAGATAACATAGATGGAGTGGAGGGCCTGATCCACTGTAAGTGTGTGAATTAATGCCATCTGGCGTCACTGCCACTTTGTTAAGGCTGGAGGCACCAGATGGGAGCACCAGGGAGAAGATGCCTTGCCACACAGCTGGCTGGCGCCAGGCTCACCCTCTCCCGAATCCAGTGGGTCTCTCTATAACTGATCCAGTGGCTTTTAAAAAAATTAATTACTTTTAAATTAAGTTCATGAGAGGAAACAGTTTCAAAGCTGCCTCCAGTCCTTGTGTAACTCATGTCACAGTGGGAGAGACGGTGAGTCGAGGGTGGGGATGGGGCTCAGGGTGGGAATGGAGAAGGGGACAGGGAAGGAAGGAGGGTCGCCGGCCTCTGGGGTGGAGAGCAGGAGGCCTGGGCACCTGTCTGGGGTGCTTCCTCCAGCTGCCCACTACACATCTGCACTTGGAGGTCAGCCCTGGATGGAAAGAACTCTTGGACTTCCCTGCAAACCAGTGTCTGCCCATCTTCCTTGTATCAGTAAATGGCCATCCAGGCATCTGCTTATTTAGGCCCCAAACCTCACAGGCATCCTTCACCCCTTCATCCTTCGTCCCCTACAACCAGAATCAGTTGGCAGGTATGGGCTGGCTGCTCTTCCAAGATCGTTCTTACATATGTCGTCTTCTTGTTCCCGCTAATGCAGATGTTAGACAGAAGGAGGCCATGCATCAGCAAGATGGCTGAGGCCAGGTGGAGAGCAGGCAGGGCCAGCTCAGGAAGATGACACCCTCAGTCACCCCAGCCACCCTGGGGCTCCAGCACAGTCCCCCACTGCCCTGTCCCCCAAGGTTAGAGCTACCGTGGGAGGGAGGAGAGCGAGGGTGTGAGAACCCAGGTGAGAGTGCAGCAGTGCGGGGCATCTGTCTCCCCCTTGGGCTGGAAGCGGCCCTTTGCCAAGGTTTTCCCGGGGGTGGAGTTGAAGTCTGTCTATGGGGGCTTGAGCCGTGCAGGGCAGTTTCTCTCACACTGTCCCTGGGGGCAGGCCACATCCCCTCTTGCCTGGATCACTGATGTCCAGTGGCCCATGGGTTTGGTTTCCTCGTTGCCCCTCTGTGGCCCATTCTACAGCCAGCAGCCAGCGTGATCTCCTGAAAACATGCATTGGGTCACATTCCTCACCAGCTTCCAGCCTGTTCCCACCTGAGACTGAAGCTGGGCCCTTGGCTGGAAGGAGCTGCGCCCCGATGGTTGGAGAGCTCTCCTTGCTAACGGGTGTTCAACAATCCATGCAGATTTGGCTCCACACGGCTTCCCCAGGCTGGTCGCCTGCCCTGCACCACCCACACCAGTGCTGCCTCCCCAGGTCAGCTTGCTTTTCCATGTTGCCCTGTTCTGACAGCATTTCTCACCCACTGGATTTATCTTCCTCCTTTAGTCACTCACTTGCGTGTAGTCGACTTGCTGCTTCTTTCCTCCTAGGGCTCAAATCCATTAGAGTGAGGGCTTGGTCTTATTCCCCACTGTTCCTGGCATATAGTAGGTGCTCAATTAAACATCTGTTGGGGGTGGAGTTGCTGGCAGGGAACACGCTGTCCAGGACCTTACTTTTTGCAGAGGACTGAATAAGCTCATAAGAGATGGCTTTGTGTCTTTCTCGGGAGCTGCCCTAATGCTTCGTAACCCTCCACATTAGGACATTCTTTCTCTTCTGTCGGGCTCATATTTGTTTTCACTGAATCATGGTTTTACAGCCAAACCAGCACAGCATAGCAGTTAAGGCTAGGGCAGGGGTTTGGCTAGAGCAGGGGTTTGGATGACAGTTAAATCTGGGTTTAGAGCCAGGTTCTGCAACTTGCTAGCTTTGCAAAGCTCCAAAAGTTACTTCACCTCTTAGAGCCTCTGTCTTCTTGGCTGTAAAGTGGGGTGTCTTACAGAGTTGTGACAATTCAATAAAGTGATAAAAACAAAGCCATCAGCACAGTGCATGGTAGCCAGAAGGGCCACAAAATATTTCTCCACTATTATGAGATCTGACGATGGTGGCAGAGGGCACAGTGCCTGGCTTCCTGGAGATCAGTGGGCGTCTTTATGGCCACTGCTTTAAATCCTCTGTGGGTGACCTTTCCCCTGTTGTTCGTCTCTGCTCACATGGATGAAGCTGAGGCCCCCAGATGAACCCTGGAAGCCACAGAGCTGGCAGGACCTAGGGCCCCTGCCCCTTGCCCCTGCTGATGGAAGGTGTCACTCACTGAACGAGCTGCCCTGTCTGGCAGGAGTGCTGTCCCTCGGGAGGCCGTGTGTCCCTGGGTATGGTGCAGTCACTGTCCAGTGGCTTTTCACCGGCCAGGACAAAGCCAGCCTGTTTCGGTCATTAGCTGTTGCTCTTTCAAAATAAAGAGAAGCCACAACTGAGTCTTTACCGAAGTTATTTTTAGATTTCTGGCTTCATAACAACCCTGGAATTTCCTATTTTCTCCTACTCTCCCTTTTATTTTATTTTATTTTTTTAAAAGAGGACAAGTCAACCTAGAACACTGAATAAATAACCCACCAGAGACAGCACAGAACGATCTGAGGCCACAAAACACATCACTTGTCCCTGGGTGATCTAAGGAGGTAAACGAACCTCTTTGGTTACAAGAGCTCCAGCTGTCCAGAGACACCTGCAGGACACAGACTCCACTATGGGGCTCCCAGCTCTGGCCCGGTGGCTAGAGGGGGCGTCAGGACAGGGCCACCACCTCCTGGGCTGGCACCGGAGGCGTGTTTCCAGCAGGTGTGTTTCCAGCGGTTGCTTGCTTTTTGTCCTGGGCCTTATCAACAGGGTGGAGTGAAAGGGAGCTTCCAGGGGAGGGTTCTCAAAGGAACACGCCTGAGCAGCCCTGCGGCTGGGGCGTCCAAGGCGGGCAGCACAGGCGGTCCTCACTGAGCTCTGTCTTCTGCTTCAGAAGGAGGATCAGCCCCAGAACCACAGGGAGATGCACCTTTACCAGGACCCATGGGCTCCCTCCCGGCAAGGACCAATAAAGTGATTAAATGAAAAGAAGTAAAACCCTCGGCTCAGGCAGCCAGCAGAGGCTGGGCCTTCAGGGTCACTAAGGACACGTGCAAAACCACCTGCCCACAGCGCTGTGGCCTGCCCTGGTTGACAGTCACGCATAAGCTGGCCTGCCTTAGGTGGCCAAGGAAGGGAAAAGGTGGAATCATGGAAAACATCCTCCCAGTGGACAAGGGCGTCAAATGGCTGGTCCTCCAGGACAGGAGAGAAGAGAGTCTAAACCAAGAACCCCAGCCTGCTGGCTCTGGGGAAAGAGGGTGGGTGGAGAGACTGCCCCGGCGGCCTAGGAGGAGTGGATCCCAGGGACCTTCCCCCAGCACGGCCCACCCAGTGCGGGGACGGCAATGCCACCAACTCTCTGGGCTCTCGGTCCTGCCTCCGGGTCCCCGTCACTATGGCCTGGACCTCTGCCCCCACCCAGCATTGAGCCCCTTAAGAGCAGGGACGGGTCTCACTCATCTCTGCCGTCCTCACCCTGGCCCTACGTCCAAACCTCAGTGAGTGCCCCCCAAGTACTGAATAATGAATAAACGCATGTGCACCGAGGACGTGCGAGGCGCTCATTTCTCCACCAGCCCTTCCTGGCCCTCTCTGCAGAGGCAAAGGCTGAGAGGAGCTTCCTTGCCGGTTCTGGGGGCGGGTCCCTGCTCAGGCGCGCTTCATCTCAGCACACAGCAGCCCATGCGAGGCTTTCTCTCAAACAAGGAGAAGCCGCCCCCTGCTGGCCGCAGCCGATAGTGCCACACACGGCAAGCAGGAGCCCTGGCAAAGGAGCTGGCTGCCAGCTTGGTGCTTACAAGGGGCTGGCTGGCTGTGTAGGAAGAATAAGTTCAAGAGAGCTATTGTACAACAAGGTAACTAGAGTTAATAACAAGATATTATATCCTTAAAAGTTGCTAAGAGAGTAGACTTTAAGTCTTCTCATTGCAAAAATGGTATGTGAGATAATGCATAATTAGCTCAATTTAGCCATTCCACAATGTACACATATTTCAAAACATTACATTGTACACGATAAATATATACAATTTTTATTTGTGATTTAAAATAAATTTAAAAATACAGTTTTAAAAAGCTGAGATTTTCCTCCCCTTCTATTTTACTCATTTCTTTCCTATACCCACACTCCTGCCATTTCCAGTTATTAACCCTGTGAATACTAGGTGAAAGTTAGCAATTTGTGTTGGATATAATTTCATCTCAAAAGACAAGGAAAAGATGAACAACTATAGAAAAGGAAATAAAAAATAATCGTTAGACTCTCAAAACTTAAACTCACCACCAGGGTTATGAATTTTTAGCACTGATCATCTATTTCCATGTAACAGAGAAATTCATATTCTTTGAGAAGGAGCTACTTCTTCTCTAACACAAAAGGGAAAGTGTTTATTAATAACTGACATTTGACAAGAGGGCACGGCATGTGCATTCCTGTTTGTGGGTGAGTTTGGTAAACAGCTAGTCTCTTTTTTTTTTCTTTGTTTTTTGAGACGGGGTCTCTCTCTGTTGCCCAGGCTGGAGTGCAGTGGCATGATCTCGGCTCACTGAAGCCTCCGCAGCCTCCGTCTCCTCGGTTCAAGCGATTCTCCTGCCTCAGCCTCCCGAGTAGCTGGGATTACAGGCGCCTGCTACCACGCCGGCCGGCTAATTTTTGTATTTTTGGCTAATTTTTGTATTTTTTAGTAGAGACGGGGTTTCACCATGTTGGTCAGGCTGGTCTCAAACTCCTGACCTCAGGTGATCCACCTGCCTCAGCCTCCCAGAGTGCTGGGATTACAGGCGTGAGTCACCGCGCCTGGCCAACATCTTGTCTTTTGACAACAGCCTCTCTGAAGGTTTGGGTCCATGTGCCTAGCATGGCCACAAAGGCTGCAAGGTCTTGGAGAACATGGGATAATTTCTTGGTTTCAGAATTCACATCCAGGTTTTTAATATCTTCATTTTGTTGTGATCATGTTAAATAACTTCCATTACAAAAGGTGCTCAGAACCTGTGCCGAGCTAGTGTGAGTAAAGACACAGCTTGTCCCTGCAAAGTTGCGTCTGCAAACAGAGCAACCTGATCTTTGAAGGTATCCTGGAAATCCGCGGAGAGAGCTCCTTTCCCATCACCCAGCTCAGTATTAGCTGTGCATCACAGTGAAAAGAGCGTGGGTTTTGGAGTCACACAGGCTTCTGTCCAAATCATGGCTTTGCTGTTTGCTAGCTGGGACTCAGGCCACTTCTTTAGCTTCTCTGAGCCTGATTCCTCTTCTGTAAAATCGAGGTTCAATGCAGAACATAAGGTGGTGGTGACAATCAGGTGTGGCATTTATTTGTTTTATTTATTTATTTATTTATTTATTTATTTATTTATTTATTTATTTATGTATTTGAGACGGAGTCTCACTCTGTCACCCAGGCTGGAGTGCAGTGGCACCATCTCGGCTCACTGCAACCTCTGCCTCCCGGATTCAAGCGATTCTCCTGTCTCAGCTTCTTGAGTAGCTGGGACTACAGCCGCGCGCCACCACGCCCGGCAAATTTTTTGTATTTTTTAGTAGAAATGGGTTTCATCACGTTGCCCGGGTTGGTCTCAAACTCCTGAGCTCAGGCAATCCACCTGCCTAGGCCTCCCAATGTGCTGGAATTACAGGTGTGAGCCACCGCGCCGGGCCCAGGTGTGGCATTTCTAAAGGTGGCGGTTACCTCCGTAAATGGTGCCCAGTGATTATTAACAGTGTTTGGCCACTGTCAGTTCTGGGCGTCAGAGATGCCTACAGCACACAGGGATTACATTTCTGTTGACTAAAAATCTACAGTAGTTTCACAATTGGATTATGAAGTTTGGGTTCTCAGAGAGACACTTTTCCTCCTTTCTTTTCTGGAGTGACACTTTTATCCCACCCTGCTGCAGGGCAGTCCGTGAGCATTGAGGCTTCCTCAGGCCTGTGCCTTCCCACCTTCCTGATGTGAATTGGATTTGCTGTCACTACCTAAGCTGGTAGTCTTCAAACTATTCTGACCATGATTCTCTATGATGAAAAATGTTGGGGCAGGTGTACCCCCATCTATGTATGTTTATTTTAAATTACAAATATGCGGCCGGGTGTGGTGGCTCACGCCTGTAATTCCAGCACTTTGGGAGGCTGAGGTGGGCAGATTGCTTGAGCTCAGGAGTTTGAGACCAGCCTGGCCAACATGGTGAAACCCTGTCTCTACTAAAAATACAAAAAGAATTAGCTAGGCATGGTTGGGGGGCACCTGTAATCCCAGCTACCTGGGAGGCTGAGTCAGGAGAATTTCTTGAACCTTGGAGGTGGAGGTTGCAGTGAACTGAGATTATGCCATTGCACTCCAGCCTGGGTGACAGAGCAAAACTCTGTCTCAAAAAAAAAAAAAAAAATTACAAATATGCATACCTATGCACACACATATTCTACTGTCCATTTATTTATCACATATATATGTAACTCAAGCTTTTATTCTTAAACAAAATAATTATGAATAGAATTTTTAGTTTCATCTTCCCATATTGGAGTAGATTTACTTGGGCATCTGCTTTGGAGACCCCATGTCCTCAGGGTCTGGGAAGGGTCAAATTGTCCAGACCTCTAGACACCACGATTCCCTTCATCCTGGCATCACCACATCACCACCCTGCTACTCTCACAGGAAGCTACATTTCCCTCAGTTCCCAAGTGTTCATGTCTCGATGACATGAGTGGATTTGCCATCCATTCATTGATTGAGTCATGAGCCCTACAAACATTCATGGGGAACGTCCTGTTGAAGAAACTTCACAATATGCCCTGGGGTAAAGAGGGGGGAGGTCAGAAGGTGTATTCGGATGGCCTCTCTGATGTCCTGATGCTAACAGCTTTCTCAGAGGTTATTTTGAGGCCCAACCGCTATCATGCTTGGAAAGCTCCCAAGGCGGAGGAGAGGGGCATGTGGTGAGGACTCTGGGAGGGTTATTGCCTTTCCTGCATGCCACTTGCATCTGTCTATGGAATAGCAGTTATAATACCTGCACCTGCACCAATGATGCTTCTGCTGCCTTCCCAAGGACGGTGGAGTGTGAAGTGCTATGACCACCCTCAGCAATGAATGTTCAAGAATCACTCACAGATCACATCACTTATGATAAAGATTTGGACACTGATATATAACAACTATTAGTGATTCTTTGGAAGAATGGTATACATTTCTAGATTCTATTCACTTAAAGTTTTAAAAGTTTTAAGCAATTGGCTGGGCATGGTGGCTCACGCCTATAATCCCAGCACTTTGGGAGGCTGAGATGGGTGGATCACCTGAGTTCAGGAGTTGGAAACCAGCCTGGCCAACATGGCAAAACCCCATCTCTACTAAAAATACAAAAATTAGCTGGGTGTGGTGGCAGGCACCTGTAATCCCAGCTACTCGGGAGGCTGAGGCAGGAGAATGGCATGAACCTGGGTGGCGGAGGTTGCAGTTAACCCGAGATTGCGCCACTGCACTCCAGCCTAGGTGACAGAGCGAGACTCCATCTCAAAACAAAACAAAACAAAACAAAACACAAACTTTTCAGCAATTAAAAATGGTGGAATTATGTATAAAAAGCCCAAGAGGTGTGGACATGGTAATCAAACACTGGAAGAGAGATCAATGAGACCATGAGAGCAAGATGAAACTGGCTGGGTGTGATGGCTCATGCCTGTAATCCCAGCATTTTGGGAGGCCGAGGCCAGCAGATCATCTGAGGTCAGGAGTTTGAGACCAGCCTGGCCAACATGGGGAAACCCTGTCTCTACTAAAAATAGAAAAATTAGCCAGGCATGGTGGCATACGCCTGTAATCCCAGCTACTCGGGAGGCTGAGGCAGGAGAATCACTTGAACCTGGGAAGTGGAGGTTGCAGTGAACCAAGATCACACCACTGCACTCCAGCCTGGACCACAGAGTGAGACTCCATCTCAAAAAAAAAAAAAAAAAAAAACCAGCAAGATGAAACTTCATGAAGACAGACCAACAGCATGGAAAAAAAGGATGACTAGACAGGAGAAAAGTGAAAACTGCAGGAATAGTCAAACTGCAGAGCCAGATGGGGCTCATCAACCAGCTATATGCACATACAGGTTCTGAGACAGGAAATGTGGGCTGCAAGCATGAGCAGAGCAAGATGGGAGAATCTTACACCTGTTCAATCAACACAGTGGTGGTTTACTAATAATTATGCAGACCTTCTGCCAAGCCATACACCCTACCTGCTACAGCTAGTTATTGTTGCCATTATCATCACTGCTGCAACTGCAACCTTGAGAAGTTCAGGGTCTAGTTGGGAAGACATACCTAACAAGCTGTCAGAGTTCCTTGCCCCCTTGCTGGCCAGCCCAGGGGCCTTTACCATGTTCTCCCCACATCCGTAAATGAACTTCCTCCACTACACTGTAAGAAAAAAGAAAAGAAAAAGAGTTCCTATAAGTTAATTAGTATAACAGATGTCTGAATAATTGACTATGTGATGCATAAGAAGTAACTTCTGGGGGTCAGGGAAGATTCTGGAGGGGCAGAGACATTTGAACTGGGCCTTGAAGACTATGTAGGAGTGCATGAGGTAGAGAACAGGAGAAGTGTATTCTGGGTAGGGGAATGGGGAGCAGCATGTGCCAAGACCCAGATCATGGAAGAACTTGGCAGGTGTTGAGGAGTGAAAGACTAGTGTGGAAGGAGATAAGGGAGAGTGTGTGAGTTGGACAGAATATAAAGCTAATGAAATAGGTTACATAAAGTTCATGTGAGCTGGGCTAACACATTCCAACTCTGCTATGTTGACAACAAAGGTCTTTAAGCAGGCAGTAACAGGACTGCCATGCTCACTGGCTAACTTCTGAATTCAGAGTCTTGCTCCCAGGCAAGTGAGCTATTGAGGCTGCCCTGGATGGGTTGGCGTCATTTTGGGCCTGGTCTTCAATCGTCCATATTCAGGGACTGACTCTGAAACACAGTGTGATTTCTACTAGGGCAGCCCTGCCATAATTCTTAGTGCTTCATGGTTTGCTTGGAGGCCCTAAAAGTGCCTAGAGGTTCCATGGGTGACTGAGTCCTCAATCAGGTCTCTTGCTCCACTGAAGGAAATGGTCCCTTCTGACCAGTGACTGACAACCTGGCTTCTGGGGAGAGTTCAGTGTTGAGAGAAGGAATGAGTTGGGTCTTCCATTGGGCTTGGCGTTTTGCTGCCATAAATGGAATCCCAGCCTGCAACAGCATCTGACACTCAGAGGTGGCTGAATGCTGAAGGCACTTTGGAGCTCCCAAGCCATGTTGGTGCCAGGGAGTGGGAGGAGAGAGAGGCCCCCTCTCTCAGCTTCAGGGGGATCTATGCAGGAAGCAGCCCAATGGAGTAGTGGTTGGAGTCTTCATTTGGAGTAAATCTAGCTTTGACGTCTATCTCAGCCACTTACTAATGATGTGACCTCACTAATGATTCATCCTCCTTGTGCCTCAGGTTCTCCTCTGTAAAGCGGAATGGCAATAGCCTTCTTATTAGGTTCTAGTGCAGATTTATTGCAATTTAATGAAATAACTTATATAAAATGCTTAGCATAGAGACTGGCACCCAGTAGTTAACAAATGGTAGCTGTTACTGACTTATTTAAGATAAGGTCTCTTTAATGACAACCTCTTTCCTCCTCATGATTCCCAGCCTTCCGCCTGGCTTTGCTTCTCTGTGTGCCTGGCAGCTGGCTGCCACCCCTTTGTCAACTCTGGCTACTCAGCTTTGCTGCCTGGAAAAGATCTGCAAGCCTCCAGCCTCTAATAGGGCTCTGATCTAGCCTCGAAAGCATAAAGTGTCAAGACCTGGCAAACAGCTCTGGAGCTTTGGTGCAGCACAGAAGCTCTCGGGTGCATTGTCAGCCTTTGGCTGGCTGTGGTTTATGGGTTGGGTAGCTTTGTAGCTTGTGGCCATGCAGGAAGAGATCTTCACAGAGCTCTGTTTCGGGAACACCATTAGGAGCTGTGGGACTGACAATGCTGCCTGGAAAAGCAGGGACAGGGAGGCAGGGAGAATCCTCCTCCTGTCTGCACCCTCGCCTGGGCTTAGGAAAATGTCATCCAGAGTGAAAACTTAGGGATAAGCTCAGATGAGATTGTTTCTGGAGGTCATGATCAAGAGGGCAGTGTGCAGGCACCTATCTGTGAGCTTGGAGTTAAATCGATGTGCTCCCCATTGCCTCTTCTAGGCTAGGCCTTTAGTCCACACGTAGGGTAGGACTCATAGAAACACTAGATTCCAGTTCTTTAAGTTACAGCAGCAAGCGAATAAAGTGGCATCAATACGGGTAGAAGCCACACAAGATCAATCACATTCTGATCAATAAAAAGAGGACTTTCATGAACACTCAACACTCCTCAGAGATGGACAGGCCCTGTGAGGGCTTCTAAGCATCCTAGGCTGGGTGAATTCAAGCACAGAGGGTGTGCAGCTTGCAAAACAGACATGCATTTTCGGGGTTTACACTAATTTGGTCTTTGAAATGCTTCAAACCATGAGAGGCTCTGGTGGAATACATTTAAGAGACTGGATTTCTTTGCTCTCACTGTGTGCCTTTGGCCAAACCTTAACGTTGCCAGGCCTCAGGTTTCTCACTATAATAGGAAGGGATTCAACTGGGTGATTTCCACAATTCTCTCAGCTCCCAAATCTATCAATTACATGTAAAGATCTGGGAAAAGAAATAATAGAAAAAAAAATACATTTTTTTTTTTTGGGAAAAGGTTTTACCTTTCTTTAAAATTGAAAAAGGAAAACTTTTGGAGAATGCATTTTTGAAATAACCAATAAAATCTTTCAGCTAAGTTATTTGCTTATTATTCCCATCCTTGATTCTCCCAACATTACTTTTTAAAATAGACAATTAGAATTGTTTTGTTACCAGTTCCTTCCAATTCCTGAACTCCGGGAACATTCTGTACAATGCAACCCACAGACTCCCAAGCAAGATGCACTTCTGTGAGCTTCAGATGTTTTTATTGTTTTGCCCAGGGCCTCCTTTGCTCTAAAGTATCCTTGCCAAGCCTATGAGAATGACTCACATCGGCCAGCACCTTTTATCCATCTACAGTGCTTTTCCAAGCTGCGTTTACAAAACAAACACTTCACTCTCCTTGTGCAATACCTAGGGATGGGAGAAGTGACTGGCAGCAGAGAACCCTAGAAGTTCAGCACACACACACACACACACACACACACACACACACACACACAGCTCAGGGCAAAGTGACTCTCCAAAGCAGTTAGGTACCAGCATTAATTTACAGAAGGCAGAAAAACATTCTCCAGAGGACCAAGCTAATGCACTGCTGGAAAGTGGACATGAGGATGGAAATGCATGATTTATAGAGTGTCTATTCTGTGCCAGGCGCTGCTGGACTTGCTACATATGTGAATGGAGAAGCAGGCGCATTTACTACTTAGGTGGGATGAGTGACAGAAGTCATGCAGAGTATGGGTCACTGAATGAGGGGCCTTGGACAAGTTGCCTACGCACTCCGTGCCTCCATTTCCTCATCTAGAAGTACAGATAACAATAGTCCCAATGTTATGGGATTGTCATAAGAATTAAATAAGACATGTAAATAACAGCGCAGTGCCTGGCTCAGACTAAGCACTCAATACATGTTAGCACTTCTTGTTATCTTATTTAATCTCTGCAAAATCCCTGTAAATTGGCAGTGTTAGATCTATTTTATAGATAAAAATACTGACGCTCAGAAAAGTGCCCTACTTATCCTGGTGGCTCAGGAAGTGAGTGAGCTTAGCCCCAGGTCCTCTCGCTTCCGGGGTAGTTTCCACCTGCAGCACCAAGGAGGGTCCTCGGCACCCCAGGAGCACACAGACCGACTCCGGCCTCTCAGCACCTTCCACATCTCTTCAGGGGCTTGCACTTTTGTTCTCTCTGCTGAAAGAGTGAACCGACCACGAATGGCCTTCAGCCACTTCCTCACCAAACCCTGACTTGGGTCCGTTTCCAAAGATGGTTGCCCTGCGTGCCAAACACTCAAGCATCACAAAACCAGAGACAGCTCTAGAGATCCTTTCAAAAACACCCCATGGTTTCATGAAAGGACAACTAGGGTCCAGAGAAGTGGGCACCCAGGTCACATCTCAGAGCTGGACCAGAATCTGGTCTCCTGACAGCTCCTCCGAGAGGCTTCCTGTGATGCCTTCACACCTTGTACAGGCTGGTGTTCCTTGTTCCCATCTGATCTTCAGACTTCTGTCTTACTTGTCTTTCCTTCAAAGGCCATCTCTGTATCTCACCCAGGGAAAGCATTACTGCTTTTAATGCCCTGGCTGCACACTGTCCATGCGTACATCACCTACTCAGCACTGGGTGCATCCCAGGCTCCACTCTTTGCCCAGGGAGACCTGTGAGTGCCCAGACAGACGGTTCCCTGCACTCCCAGAGTGAGAGGAGGAGACGATAAACAAGTAAAATATGCAGAGACATGAAATCACCAGCGGTTTGAACAAGTGCGTTGCATGTGATGCAGAGGCTGGTGTGGTGCTTGGGTGGTGCCCCAGTGGGGACGGGTGGTCAGGTCACCTCTCTGAGCAGGGCTGTTCCGTCTAAGGTCTAAATCATGAGGTGAGCCATCCTGTTGAGGTGGGAGCAGCTCAACCCAGGCAAAGGGAAGAGCCAGTGCCGGGACGGCAGCCCGGAATGAGATCTGAGAGTGCCAGGGGAGAGGAAGGGGCGGGAGGAGAGGGTCGGGCTGGAGGTGGATGTGGCAGGAGGGCTGGGGTGTCCTGAGCTCCCATCAGGGCTGGCCTCTTACTCAGAGAGCTGCAGCAGCCACGGTGGGTGCAAAGCAAGGGAACGACACGGCAGAATTTGCTTTTTGAACAATAACTAGTGGCTGCTGTGGGGAATAGATTTTAGGGGACTTATTAATAAGCTTTGCCATGGGAAGATACGACCCCAGGTTTGCCAAAGCCTACCATGGTGCATATGTGAGTTCTTGCTCCTGTTTCTGGAGAGCCAAGGGCCCTGCTGTGCTCCAGCTGCCTTCTCTCCCCAGGACCAGGCTGAAGGGGGAGCCCCTGACACAGGTGGAACCAGGGCCCACGAGCCCTGCCGCCTGCAACCAAAGCAAGTCCCAGGCCAAAGTGGATGAGGCCGAGAGGGACAGTCCTTTCAGCAAGAAGGAAGGGGTGCATGGCTGCGAACCATGACACGGCCACCCAGGGAGGCAGGTGGGACCCAGGAGCCAGGGACAACATGGCTGTTCAATGGAGGATGACGGTGGCTTAGGCCCCATGAGGAGCCTGGCGATGGACAGAGGAGAAAGCTTGGAGGATGTTTGGGAGCTGTGTGGAAAGGGCTATCGGGAGAGAGGAGAATCAAGAATAACTTCGGATTTTCGGAATGAGTCATTGAGTGGATGGTGGTGCCACTCACAGAGACAACAATGGCCAGGGTCAGCCTGGTCACGTCGGTGAAGGCGCTCATGAACCGTCTGCATGGAGACCTCCAGGAGGCTGCTGGGCCCCAGAGCTGCAGTTTTGAGGGAACAGGGGAGAGACGACCGACTGCCTGCCTTTGTTCAGGTTTCCTGCCCATCCTCATTTGTCCTTTCAGAGGAGGAGAATTTCTGAACATGTGATGCCATGGAGGTGGAAGGAGCTGGGATTTTTAAAGTAGGAAGTATTAGGAGGTAAAGTTAAAATATATTTAAGTTTTCAAGGTATTTATAGTTGTAGGTTCCTTTGTGAGCTTAGGAGCACACAAATCAATGAAGGAGGGCTTCCAGGCAGAGACCAGCCCGGTGTGGGGTGGGCTATTGGAGCCCAAGCACTGTGACGGGTGTCCTTGGCAGGGTGGGAATCAGAGTAGGGAGAAGATGACGAACCTCCCCAGGGAAGTGGGCCTGATGTGGGTGTCCCCACAGGCAGTGTGCGTGCAGGGTGCGTGGTTGTGGGGATGGGGGTTGGCCACCTACAAGGATATTGGTCAAATGAGGGGATATATTAAGGTTAATAGGAATCCAGCTTCTCAATGTCAGGGAAAGGAGGAAAACTAGAGTTTCCAGTTGGATTAGAATTGGAGGTATTTGTGGGATCTCACAGTTTTCAATCAATAAATAATGTATTCATCTTCTTGGGCTGCTATCACAACATACTGTTGATTTGGTGGCTTAAACAACAGATATTTATTTTCTCACAATTATATTAGACACTATAATTTGGTAGTTAAGCTATTTTTAAACTATAACTTGGTAGCTATAGTTTAAAAATACTTCCTCATAAAATAATGATTATAACAAAGAGGAAATGAGTGATCTTCCAGAGAAGATGACTGACGCCAATCTAATGAGGTGATTAAAGTGAACATTATTAGTAATAGGACAAATCAAAATTTCCTGCCGCCTGATAGGATGCAATGAGAACACAGCATTGCATTTGTGAGATTTCTTCTGAAGATGTCTAACCCGTATGCAATCACAAGGAAATGTCACACAAACCCAATATGAGTGACATTATAGCAAATAACTAGCTTGTCATCTTCAAAGTGTGGAGGTCTTGAAAGACAAGAAAAGACTGAGGAACACTTCCAGTCTGAAAGAGACCAAGGAGACAGGGCCTGCTAAGTGATTCAGAACTGGGTCCTTTATCTAGAGTGGGCCAAATGATGAGGCTTGAATGGGGTCCAGGGTTCTAATTGCATCAACATTAATTTCCTATGTTGGTGGTGGCACATGGCTATGTAGATGCAAGTCTTTGTTTGTAGGAAATATGCATGAAAATATTTAGGGGGCTGGTGCAGCAGGTCAGCTATGCTGCTTATTCTCAAATGGTCCAGGAGCAAGAAAAGCTCTTTGAACTGAGCTTATAGTTCATGACTTATAAAAAGGTTAAGAATATTCATATTTCATAAATCATAAAGCTGAGAGACCATTCAGTCTAAATCACCTAAATTTTAGAGATGAGAACACTCAGGCCCAAAGAACTTAAGTGAATTCCCCAAGGTCCCACAGCTAGTCAGTGAGGAAGCCAGCTCTGGTGCCCTTGTTTCCTGTGGGCTGGACCACAGAATGTTCCACTACATGCCCCTGAGGCTAGGGGACACCCAAGAGAAGAGGAATCATGAAAGCAGTTTATCTAGAGCTGGAAGCTCAAATTCATGGATAAAGATATTCAAGAGAAGCTAGGTAGCTTTACTGGATTTAGTTGCTTCACTGTGTATCTGGTACTACTTACTCTGCCCACATGTCATCCTTTTCACAGGGATCATGCCAATACTTTGCTAAAAAATGCAATCCTCTGTCTAGGATTGCAAACCTGCTAGTTTGGTAGCTCTATACAATTTATTCAAAATGTTGTGTCATATTTAGGTTTATAACCCATAATAGACTCTTCATGGTACCACTTTCTTTACTTCTGCTCATAAGTCATCCGCTTAACACTCAGTTCTAGAATTGCCTTGGCAATGGATGTAGCACTTGAGTTCTGCTTAGTTTGCTCTTAGAAGCAGAGGGTTGGGTTCACCACACTCTTCAGTTCATGATGCACTGGATCATTGGCTCCTCAGAGCCCCATTCTCATTCATTCATGTGTGCAGGCAGGCATTTATTTTATTGGCCGCCATTCCCCATTTCTTTTCTCCTGTCCCTCATAGGCAACCATTCTAACGTGTTCCATGTTTGTAGTTATCAGCATGTGTTCTATCAAAAACAAAGTGCTTAAAGGCACATATCATTGAAGGCACACAAACATCCTCTAGCTCATCACTTCTCACTTTCTTGACTCAGCACTATCCTTTCAAAGCTCCATTCATGTTGCCGCGTGTACATGTCGTCTGTTGCTCCCAACTCCGATAGAGTATTTCAGAGTGTACCTTTTTCACTTGTGCTCCTCCACCTCCATGGATGACACCTACTGCCACAGAAAGAACTGCAGCAAGTCTCTTCATGCACGATCCCTTAGGGTGTGTGCAAGGATTTTTCTACGATTCATGTCCAGGGGTGGTATTGTTGGGAAATAGAAGATAGGTACATTTAATTTGATGAAGTATTGCTCTCCAAATTGGCTGTACCAGTCTACAAACCCCCAGCAAGGCCCAAGAATTCCAACATTCCTACATCCCCACTACCAGTTGACATTATCCAGCTTCCTGGTTTTGGCCAACTGAGTGAACAGAGTGATATCTCATTGCTATTTAATTTGTATTTCTCTACTAATGAGTTTGAACAGTTATTCAGGGGGGTTTCCTCTCCTGCAAATTGCCTCTTCTGAGTCTTTGTTTTTTGAGCAGAAGGGGTTTCCATTCATTTTTGTTGATTTGCACTGTTCTTGCATATTTTAGATACTGTTTCCTAGTTATTTTTGACATTGCAAGTGTCTTCTCCCAATCTGTCATCTGTCTCATAACCTTGTTCTTCTTTGAATAGAACCCTTTGAGTGGGATGTGTTCAAATTCATTAAGCTTTTCCCTTATGCTTTGCACTTTTGAGGTTTTGTTTAAGAAGCATTTCCCCACCTCTAGGCCTCCAAGATCCTCTCTGGGACACTGCAGCTGCATTCAAATTGAGTGTGACAACAAGCGCATGTTGTGTGCTTTGCACCTGCACAACCTCTTCCTCATGGTTGGACCTGCAACTTTAGCTTCAAGCTTGGCATCTGAGTCTGGGCCTCTTATCGATGAGGATACAAACCCTTCCCTACTGTTGTCCACACAATCCTCACCAGCATGTGTTATGCTTCAACCCCAAATATTCATGCCCCTCCTACACCCCTCCACTAATGTCACACTTTCTCCTCTTTCCAAAGTGCTTTTTGCTCTTCTCTTCACTAGATTTGGCCATCTTTCAAAGCCTGCTTCTTCAAAAACAAAACCAAAAACTGATGAACCTAGCCTTCTTTGATCCCTTTGTTTCTACCCTTTTATCCATATTTTAAAAATCATGATTGGAACCTTATTTCCTAACAATTACATGTGTGCTCTGCTTTCTCCCTGGGGATCATTGTCCATCTTATATTTATTTTGCCCATGGCTCCTGGGTCAGTGCTCTTAGGAGGCACCTAATAAATGCTGTCTCTCCAAATTCAAGCTGCTGCCAAAGACTGATTACTTAAGCCTCCAAAACCTTTTTAAAAATGCATTCCTTCCTCTCCATCTCCAAAGCCACATCCGTGCCTGGGTTTAATCATTGCACGCTCAGACTTTTACAACCTTGTGTGCCTTCTTTCTTCCTGTCTGCCTCAGCTCCAGTGAGAGCTGAGAACAGCGGCGGAATCACCCAGCCTCAGAATCTGGGTTCAAAGAATCTTACACAGCATTGAATCCACCCTGCCTCAGGGCTTGAATTCTCCTGACAATATTCACATTCCTAACAAATGGCTGCACAGTCTCTGCTTGAATACCTTCAGCCGTGGTGGAGTCACTATCTTCTGAGGCTGTCCGTTCCCTCTTTGTCCAAACAGTGCTTCCTTATTTCAAGCTGAAACTCGCCACCTTGCATCTTACAACTAGGAATCCTAACTTTTCCTGTTGGTACCATTCAGAAAACTCTTAATGCCTCTTTCGGTAAATGTATCTCCCAAATTGTGGTGCTCAGAACCAAACGCAGTATGATCTAGTGAAGAATGAAACAGAACTCTCTTCTCTTACCCCGTGTTAGTTTCCTGGGGCTGCTATAACAAATTTACTGCAAACTTAGTGGCTTAAAACAACAGATATTGTCCGGGCACGGTGGCTCATGCCTGTAATCCCAGCACTTTGGGAGGCCGAGGGGGGCGGATCACGAGGTCAGGAGATTGAGACCATCCTGGCTAACATGGTGAAACCTGCTTCTACTAAAAATACAAAAAATTAGCCTGGCATGGTGGCATGTGCCTGTAGTCCCAGCTACTCGGGAGGCTGAGGCAGGAGAATCGCTTGAGCCTGGGAGGCAGAGGTTGTAGTGAGCCGAGATCGAACCACTGCACTCCATCTTGGGTGTCGGAGCGAGACTCTATCAGAAAAAAACAAAAAACAAAAAACCCAAAAACCAGATGTTTATTCTCTCACAGTTCTGGAGACCAGAATTCCAAAATCAGTATCATGGAGCTCAAACCAGGGCTGTGCTCCCTCCAGAGGCTCCAGGAGAGAATCTGCTCCTTGCCTTTTCCAGCTTCCAGGGGGCTGCCAACATTCGTTGACTGCATCACTCTGATCTTTGAGGCCAGCATCTGCAATGCTCTCTCTGCTCTGTCTTTATATTTCCTTCTCTTTTGTGTGTGGTCAAATCACCCTCTGCCTCTCTGGTATAAGAATGCATGTGATTGCATTTAGGACCCAACTGGATAATCTCCCCATCTTAACATCCTTAATTCAATCACACTTGCAAAGACCTCCTTCCCCTTCTCTCCATATAAAGGAACATTCCCTATTTCCAGGGATTCTCTATCTTTGGTTGAGAGGAGGGGATTTTTTTCACTCTACCACATGCCCCTTAAAAGACAACACTTCTGTAAGAGAGCCTAGCATCTCATTAGTGTTTCTGGTGGTCACATCAAATTGTTGACTTTTATACTGAGTACATTGTCTTTACAGACCCCAATTCATTTGCATTGGTACTTACTAAATATATTGTCTTTACAGACCCTAATTCATTTGCATTGGTGCTTACTAAGTATATTGTCTTTACAGACCCTAATTCATTTGTACTGGTGCTGTTGATTGCTTGGACCTGACAACAATATGTTATCTCAAGTAAATGACACATTGTTGGCTTTAAATTGCAGTTCCAATTCTGTTGATACCTTCTGATATGGTTTGGCTGTGTCCCCACCCAAATCTCATCTGGAATTGTAATCCCCATGTGTCAAGGGATGGACCTAGTTGAAGGTGATTGGAGCATGGGGGCAGTTTCCCCCATGCTATTCTTGTGATAGTGAGGGAGTTCTCACGAGATCTGGTTTAATAGTGACAGTTTCGCCTGCATGTGCTATCTCTCTTGTCTGCCACCATGTAAGATGTGCCCTGCTTCCCCTTCACCTTCCACCATGATTGTAAGTTTCCTGAGGCCTCTCCAGCCTTGTAGAACTGTGTGTCAATTAAACCTCTTTTGTTTACAAATTACCCAGTCTCAGGTATTCTTTATAGCAGTGTGAAAATGGACTAATACATTTTCTCAGACCTATCAAACAGTTGGGATTGCTGTCAACTTAATTAAATTCATAGTTTTAAAATTTGATGAGTATTTGTTTAGTCTTATCAGTGATCATGGAGATGTTTAGTGGGCCTGACTCAGTGAGCAGAGCCCTGTGGCACATCACCGGAAGCCTCTCTCTGGGTTTCATTGAATCTATTCCCTTCCCCTTTTGTCCTATCTGACTCTTTTCATAGTTTCCATGCTGATTTATGCAGGACGTCTTGCACTGGATAGAAGTTGGGAGTGATGATTTTGTATTTTTCAAGCTTTATTTCTTATATTCCAAGCCCTATTTTAAATTCATTCTTTTAGATCTACTCTGACTCTTTTAAACCTAGTTAAATTTGACACCACAGGGAAGATAAGATTAGCGTCGTGGTTCTCAAACTTCAGAGTGCATTGGAATCACCTGAGGGTTTGCTAAAACACGGGTGCCAGGCCCCATCTTCAGAGTTTCAGATTCAGTAGTTCTGGGGCAAAACCTGAGAATTTGTATTCCTAAGTCCCCAGGTGCTGCTGCTGCTGTTGGCCTGAGAACCACACTTTGAGAACCACTACTATAAAAGATCCTTCCATATGTCATTATATAAACAAAGATGTTGGGACTTTTACTCCTTCCACTAAGAATGTTTGGCCACAAGAGCTCTTTGATATTTGCTAAATAATAATGCAGATACTGCTTGCTGTCTTTGGTATTAGGTGTTTAGTTTGGTTTGGCCCAATTAGATCAGAAAAGTTATTCTTTCACCAACATATGGGTAGCAAACTATCTTCTTTACGTAATTCTTTGTCTTCAAATTATTCCATGTCCTCTCTAATTAGAAAGCACTTGTAAACACTTGATGACTTGAATTAAAAGGCTTAACACAAAGCCTAAAGCACTGCCTATGCTGTCGCTCATCCAAATTTTGTAGATTTAAGATCACTGCCTAACTGCGCTTGTGAGCCATCTCTGCTCCCTGGATCCATTTCAACCTGTTTCTGTTCCTCCTAACTGCCCCCTGTCCCCCAGCTGCCACTGGGAAACATAATGGCAGGGCCATGGGCTGGCTCCCTCCAGAAGCTGTTGCTCTGACAACTGAGTGATGGGAAGAAAGCCTGGGCCATCCAAGCTAGTGGCTGCCAGGAAGGGTGGAGGACATCTCCACGTTGCTGCTGCCGAGTGCTGATGAAGAGACTTCGTCTGAGCTCGGCTCGGCCCTGAGCCTCCCAGGAGACCCACCATCTGTCTTACCTTCTCTGCCTCTCCCAGTTTTATGAGAGTTGGGAAACCCAGGCCCAGAGGGACACAACCCAACCTTGCTGATTTGGTCTACAAAGGATCTGTCAATTTATTTTGCAAAATAAGTTATTGGTATTTACTTTCTCCTCCTCCTCCTTCTTTTGCCATCCATTCAGAAATGTCTGAATGATCACTGCTGCGTCAGCCTCTGTGAAATTCTACTCTGTGCACAATCAACAGAACAGATGTCCACACACAGACACACAGAGTAAGTTACAAGAGGGAGTCCATGTCACAAAGCTAACTGCCTGACTTAGATGGCTGAAATTCCCAGGCATTTCCACATTTATACATTGTATCCAGGGAATAAAACACAAGGCTGATGCTAAGGTCTGAATGTTTGTGCCCTCTCAAAATTCACTTTAAAACTGAACTCCCAAGGTGACAGCATTAGCAGGTAGGGCCTTTGGGAAGTGATTAGGTTACCCTGATGAACGGGATTAGTGCCCTTATAGAAGAGATCCCAGGGAACGCTCTTCCTCCTTCTCCCAGGTAAGGACACAGCTAGGAGGCACCATCTATGAACCAGAGAGCAGGCTTTCCCCAGACACTGAATCAGCTGGCACCTTGATCTGGGACTTCTCAGCCCCAAGAACTGTGAGAAATAAGTTTTTATTCTTCATAAGCTACCAGTCTAGGGTATTTTGCTATAGCAGCCTGACTATAGCAGCTGGATTAGGGTTGCCATTTAGAGTTATAAGCTTTTTCAGATGTTCCTATAAAGACATTTTACTTATTTGTTTTCATTAAATTAAGTAAATAAAAATTTTTAAAGTTACTCAAACTGTGTTCTCTGGTGCTTTAATTTAACTTTCTTATTCATTACCCTACTTATTCTTTATTCCAGATAAAAGCCTTTGTGAAGGTCAGTGTTGTGTATTTAATATATTTAAGAAAACATTGCATTTATAACTCATTCATTCCTTGCCAAAGTATCAGTGGTTCCAGGAGAAAGAGCCAACGCGGCTATATTTGGCCCGCAGACAAGTAGGTGTTTCGTGGCCATTGGGTTCACGACATGCAGGTGCATAACATTCTCTGCCTGCACTTTCCGGGCCTTACCATTCTTCCTTTCTATCGCATCTCCTTTCTTTCATTCCTTAAGCCTGTGTGAATCCTGCCACCAAGCCCTCTGATGGGAAAATGCGTCCACTGTTTTCTTTAGCTGAAAACTACCCCTAAACTACGGAAGGGGAAAGCCCAGGCTGGGGAACCGGTATCCGCCAGGGGGAGCCGTGGTTTCTGTCTGGGGACGCGGCGCTCCGAGGCCAGCGCCTGGCTGCGACGGCCGCGCGGGGACGCAGTGCGCGCGCCTCACGCGCCGCGAGCTGACTCAGGCTTGCAGGTTGCAGAGGCGCTCGCCTGCCTGGGCGCTGCGGCTGGGGGTGGTGACGGCTGTAAGCCAGGGGCACGGGGCCTGGCGCAGAGCCAGGCGACGAGCGACAGGGGCTTGGACCACCTTGGGCCCCGCGGCCTGCCCCGGCCGGGGGTGGACGGCGCGGCGCCGGGCAGCGAGCACCTGGGCGGGGACGCGCTCGGCGAACGGGGTCACAGAGTCACTAATGGCTCCCGCCACCCCCGCCGCCGCCTCCCGCAGCCGCCCGCGCGGTGGAGGAAATGGACCTGCCGGAGGATTGATCTCCCTGGGAAATGGCTGCGTCGGCGCTGCGGTTCCAAGGAGTCTGGCAGCCTCGCTGCAGTGTCCTTCCAGAGCCATCCCCTGCAGCCCTCGTGCCTCTCTGCCCTTTTTTTCCTTTTACAAAAACAAAATGTTTCTAAATTTCCAGCCAGGTGGCCCAATCCTCAATAGATCTGTCATTCACTGGGGCCCTTGAAATCACGGGTCATTGCAACCAATTTTCTAAACTTCGTTTTCAGCTGGGGAAACTCCCCAGGGTCTGTGGTCAAGGGAGAGCAGGGGTTTTTAAAAGCTGACCCTTGTAACCCACTATTCTCCCTTCTCCTTTGAAGATAAAGGGAGGGCGGGGTTCTGAACACTGACTAGAGGAAGTCTGGGAATTCTCGTGTCCACGTTCCTGCTAAGGAGTGGCTAGTGGAGCGTGAGAGCAGTTACTATGAGCCAGACCCGTGCTAAGCCCCACACTGAGCGCATTTCGTGCTCCAAGCAATCCGATCACTCTCATTTTACAGAGGACAAAATCAGGGCGCAGCGAGGCCTGGTCATTTGCCAAAGCTTACATACCTAGGCTCGGCCAGAGGCAGCCCTGTCACTTAACTCCCGGACTGAGGACGGGTCTGAGTCCCCTTAACCTCCACCCAGAGAGGAGAGGTTCCCGGAGTGGTTTAAGAGATAACAACTCGCCTATTGACGGGGGCGAGGAGTAGGCAAAGTGGGGTCCCCAAGCCATTGCCAGAGACTTCCGGGTTCAAGAGTGGTTCAAGAGTCCTTGTGTGTAAAACGAGGAGATAAAGAGTTTGCTCCAGGCACTCTCAGCATCAAAGTCACCTAACATTTGCCCGGCTTAGGGGGTGGGGGTAGTTTGGGGGTGTATTAGTTTGCTAGGCATAATATAATATCATAGACTGGGTGGCTTAGACAACAGACGTAGATTTTCTTACTGTTCTGGAGGCTGGACGTCCGAGATCAAGATGTAGTCCGGGCGTGTTTCTCCAGGGCCTTCTTGGCTGCCTTTTGCTGTGTGCTCACATGGGTTTTCCTCTGTGCATGCACGTGTCTGTGTCCAGATTTCCTCTTTGTATGAGGACACCAGTCAGATGGGATTAGGGCCCACTCCAAGACCTCATCTTAATTAACTCTGTAAAGCTCTTATCTCCGAATACAGTTACATTCTGAGGCACTAGACGGCAACACGATTTTTTTGGGGGAGAGAGGGGTAAAATTCAACCCTAAGAGGGGTCCGAATAAATGTTACTTGTAAGATGCCACACCTTGAAAAATGTGTGTTCCTATTCCGTATGTAAATCAGTCAGGTTTTTATTTTTGCACATAAACATCTTTCCTAAAAACAGAGAGCCCTGAGAAAAATGCCCAAACACTCTGTCCTCTGTCTATTCATTGTTTTTTAGGAGTCATGAGTCTTTGGTTTGGCTCAAGCAAAATCGTGTGTGAAATCCAATAAATGGGAAGTCTTTATTGCTCAACCACTTTTGAAAAAATATCTATCATTGAGGCCAACTTTTTTTTCTCCTGTCAGGTCTCATGATTTTCTACTGAAACCAACTCTGGAGGAAAAGGCTTAGGTTGGCAGGAGAGTGTAGTACCGAACGGTGGACGCTAGATGGCACCCCGGGTAGAGGCAGGGAGGAAACAAAATGTCTGCAGGCTCCGCTCAGGCTTTGATTTGGCTGGAATGCGTTCAGTCATTCTTGAAGTTGGAGTTCTTCAATCAAAATGAAACCTACTGCTCTGACTCTAATGGAAAAGTCAGGGTTTTGTTTTGTTTTTTAATGGTAATGAGCAGTATGGTAATGAGCAGTATGTAATCTAATCGAGGAATTATAATTGATCGATGCTGAAATGATTATTACCAGGAGCTCTCGTTTTTCTGTTAGACATCTTCAGTGGCTGTTCTCTTTGGGAGAGCACTTGCTTTCTAATCTCTTCCTCCCCTTGTTCCTGCAGGGCTCCCTGCCTCCCAGGTGCAGGCTCTCCCTCTGCAGTGGCTGAGCAATCTCAAGTCTCTGCTGAATACACTGGCATGTCTGTAGGCGGGGGACCATGTCAATTGAGTTGTATGACATAATGTTGGAAAAAGTGGGGCTTCCGCAGAGAAGGAGATGAAAAGGTGCTTGTGACCTGGAATGCTTATTATGCCAAATTTCCCAGGCCAAGAACTGTGGCGTTGCACCTTCATTTAAGTTCTGGGTTTGGAGCCGTGCGGCACCAGGAGAAATGACTACAGAAATGACTCCCACAGCTTCTCATTCATTTGTTCCCCTGGGATATTGCCAGGTTGAGAGAGGGAGGCTGTAGTTTACAGCGGTGTCTCCTCCATCTTAGTGTACAAAGGAAAGGGCGGGATAACAGATGGTTTATGCATAACTTGAAAATGTTTTCCTGAACCGTCCATACTGTCTTTAGTCTGCGGGGTCTGGAGTCACATCAGGCTTGCCTTTTAACACTGAGTGCTCTGCACTCTTATATTCACTGGGAAAAGCTGGATTATGCAGTGATTCCCAATCCTGGCTCCATGTTTCACCATTCGTGCTGGATGGTCTCCAACTATTTCCCCTCCCGATTCGTTCTTCGTCCTTCTCTGCCCTGTGCACACCCCTAGAGGCTGTTCTTTGTGACATGCTCCAGTCCCTCTTCCCCTCTCTTGCCCTCTTGCTTCTTAGCTGGGCTTGGCCATTGGATGGAAGGGAGATAAGTGAGAGTGTCTCTTCTGTTCTGCCCCTGCTGGCAGCGGTAGGTCCTTCTGGGGCCCCAGCTCCAGTTAGGCAGCACCGTGCCCTGCTGCTAGCTCTTCCTGTTTTGCTAGAACACCGCTTTCTGCCTTTGCCCCTTCAGGCTTCTGGGTGAAATGGCTTCCAGCTCTGCCATCCCTAGTTGGTTTGTTTATGCCTCCACAGGCCTCCGTAAATCATGTCTTCATTAAACTCTCTTCTGTCAGCCTTTTGAGGGGCTGGCTCTTTCCAGCAAGCCTTTGTTTGAATCACTGTCCAAGCAAAGTGGGGTTCATAGCTGAACTCTTTGAGCCTTCGTTTCCTTCTTTCTAAAGTGAGAAAATTTATGGCTGGGTGCAGTGGCTCAAGCCTGCAATCCCAGCACTTTGGGATGCCAAGGCAGGAGGATTGATTGAGGCCAGGAGTTTGAGACCAGCCTGGATTACATAGTGAGACCCTGTCTCTACAAAAAACAAGAAACAACAAAAACAACAACAAAAAACCTGGCTAGATGTTGCGGCATGCACCTGTGGTCCCAGCTACTCAAGCAACTGAGGCGGGAGGATCCCTGGAGCACAGGAGGTCGAGGCTGCAGTGTGTTGTGATCGTGTCACTGCACTCCAACCTAGATGACAGAGGGAAACTCTGTCTCAAATAGTAATAATAATGGAAAATTATTAATACTACCTACCTCATTGGTGGTGAGGATTAAAACTAGTGGCATTCAAAAGGTATTCATTTCACATAAAAGATTCCACTTACCAGCAAAACGAATGGCGTAATTCAGGTACTTGATAAATGTTTTTATTCATTTATTTTGACTTTTTTATGAATGGAGAGATTAATGAATTCACACTGAAGCACCTTAGGTTTGAACAGTAAGTCACTGAGTGCCGTGCTCACCTGATGCCAGCAGGCAGCATGGTTCAGAGCACAGAATCCGGTGCCAGCCTGCCTGCAGGAAATCCTAGGCCTTCCGAGCTCCCTGTGAGCAGTCTGTGCCTCAGTTCCCTCATCTGTTCAGTGTGGCTGGTGTTAGGAGCCCTCCTCCTGTGGGGAGAGACAGGATGGATGAAGTCACGTGCATCAGGCGCGTGTTCTTGATGTTTTCTGGAACGTAGCAACCAATGCTGCTCCCTTCTTCCCTCTTCGTGGCTCCTCCCTTCATAGTGGAAGCTGCCGAAGTCCAGCTGCTGTTTGCGCGTGTGCAGACCCAGGATCCTCTGAGAGAAAGCAGCAAGGTTCAGCGGGAACCCTGCAGGTGGCAAGGGAGCAAGGGTCTCATCTGTCTTAGCAGTAGCTTGAGACTGGCCCCTGCAACTCCATGGCAGGAATTTGGAAGCTGTGTGAGGACAATGGAGAGAAGGGACTAGACCCAAACTCTTCACTGAACAGGGGGCAGGCTGGGAGGTTCTGGACCACATGCTCAGAGTCAGCAGTCAGGCCAGATGGAACAAGAGGTCGGCAACTGGACTACATGGCCGTCTCTCGGGCTATTTGGCCTTCATTTCGCCTGGGAGGATGACGGGGCAGGTCCCTGGACAGAGCAGCTTCTGGGCTTCTAGACAATCTCGGGCTGCTCTGTGGCTACTGGAGATGAAAGGGTCTTGCCAGTCATGTTTTGCCTTCCTGCCAAAGTGGAGAGTTGTCCCATCCATCCTCAAGGCCCCCGATGTTGGCTGGAATTTACCATATACTCTTGTAGCTTCCTTTATTACCGCTCACTTCTGCGAGGCTGGAGTGGACCTCGTCTTGTTTGTCATATGAGTGCTCAGGTTTTCCATCATGCTGCAGTCCAGCGGGTGCCATGAATATCTGCTGAGTGTTGCTGTCACAGAGAAAGGGGAGTTGGTTGTGACTGCCCAGTTACCAGTGTTTTTGTGGGTTTCTGGCAGGGCTAGTGGGACCACTCTGCAAATGAAACTTCTGTTAATATTATCTCAGTGCTTTATTAACTAAATTACTAAGATCAGGTCCAGAAAGACCCGTGTTAGACAGAAATCAGCACCGTGTTGCCTAGAATTCCCAAGAACAGCGAGTGTGCTCTCAGGACCCAACCACCTCGCACCTGCCTTTGTGTAGCGTGACCACTTCTGAATGCGTTGAATGCTTTTGAATGAGTTATCGTTTCTTCACTCTTGGAACTTTCCATCTCTTTGCCGTTTTTGTTTCCTGTTCACAAACCCTGTCTAATTCTCCCATGCCTTTCCAAAGTTTGGATTGTTAGCACTAGAATGATTATTTCTTGGTAAATTCTTTTATTCTTAATTTCTTAAATTCTTTTAACTTAAATGCACATAAATTATGTTAGAGTTTATGCTCTTTTGTTTTACAATAGCGTTTTATTACAAAGGCACGTTTGAGCTGAGATATAATCTGACCTCCTGGGCTTTTGTATGTTTATCCCATTATTCACATTTTTTGTCCTTAGCTTTTTGTAAATTTTCAAGTGGGCCACCTCTCCTTGTCCTTATTGCATGTCAGCTTGTTTTTGACAACTCATTTTTCTGATTTTAGAAAGACTCTTTGACATCTCAGCCACTGTGCAGAGAAGGCAATGTCCCTTCTCCCCTCCTCCTTATGTTCCCTGCAAATTTAATGAGATGGTCTTCGATTTCCTTACTTCAGCTGCGGGCGGACGTATGAAGTGCCCCATGCTCCAGGCCTGATCCCTTTGGAGGGACCCTCATGGAGCACCCGCCTGGAATGAACTGTGACTTTGACCTCCCCTTCTGGCCTTTGGGCCACTAAGCTTTCCGCTGAGCTCCTTTCCCTTGCAGGCTAACCCCAGGGCCTGTGACATCAGAACTCCATCCCCAGTGCAGTGTCAAGGTGAGTCTGCTTCTGCTGGGAGTTATTACCAGATGAAACCTGAGGGAAGAAGGCCAGGTATTTCCTGAATGTCATGTAACATGAGGCCCAGGTGACTCAGCGAGGTCAGAGTCTGCTGCGGTGGTGGCAGTTGGCAGGGGGGAGCCTGGAGGGAGGTGGGGAGTTAATGACTGCCTGCCTCCTCCCCGACCCGCCTGCCTCTCTGCTCTACCATGCCTGTGATTTCATCATGCACACCTTTGTAAACAATCCATTTAGCAACCAAATTATACACTGGGTAATTGTAGCTTCCAGCCTCATGTCAGGAGTCCCCTGCTCAACAGCGTGCTCCTGGTGATACTGCCGCCCGGAACGGGGACTGGCTTTGCTAACATCCTGACGAGACATCGGGGAGAGATGGGATGTGGCAGGTGGGTTGCCTTGACTTATGTTAATTGTCTATGTCAGGCCTGCGGGTCTTGTTTTGACAGTCCCGAAATTGTGTTTGGACTGCTGATTAGATCAATATGGGAAACGGGCCAGAGGAGTTTCTCTGTGAGGAAAAAACAATCTAGGTAAGATCGGATCCTCGGGTGTGAAGGAGGGAGTCTCTTTTCACAGCCCCCTTGACCTTCCCATCTCACTTGGAGCTGCCCCTCTCTGTGCCAGCTGCAAAAGTGGACCTGGGAAACACAGCAGAAGGTAGGAGCTACGGGATGGGCAGAGTCACAGCAGGGGACAGGGCTGCCTTGGAGGCCAGCCCATGCATTTACAAGGATGTATTCAAGGTTTAGTCTGAGCCCTCACTTTGTGGCTTTATAGATGATTGTTTTAATAGGGTGCAGTGAGGAGGGAGGGGCACAACCCCAGAGATGGCAGCAGTGGGGGTGGCTGGGAGACGTGGCCACAGCTAAAGCTCTGAGTCAGCAAAGGGGAATATTTTTCTCAGATTTATTAAAAGTGGTAGCTGCTGGTGATGCTTGGGTTTATAACCTTACCATTTATTTATATCTGATGATTCCCCGCTTCCTTTTAAAAAAAAAAAAAAAAAAAGATAAGATCTTGTTCTGTTGCCCAGGCTGGAGTGCAGTGGTGCCGTCATGGCTCACTGCAGCCTTGAACTCCTAGGCTCAAGCGATCCTTCTGCCTCAGCCTCCTGAGTAACTGGAACTACGGGTGTACACCACCATGTCATGCTAATTTTTAAATGTTTTGTAGAGATGGGATCTCACTGTGTTGCCCACGCTGGTTTCAAACTCCTAGCCTCAAGCAATCCTCCTGCCTCAGCCTCCTGAAGCCCTGGGATTACAAGCATAAGCCACTGCCCCTGGCCAGATCACATGATTCTTTACATCTCTGCTGACGGATTTCATCACTGGTGCTGAGTGCAGGGAGTCCTGCAGCCACTTACACGTGTTGCACTGCGAGGCAATACAGGCCTGTGTGACTTGCTATTCTATGGCTGGGCTTCTGTCTGCAGATGCCTGGTTTCTCCACTGCCAAGGCTCATGATCTGACACATCCATGAAAGTCAACAGTGAGGATGCAGTGACAATGAGTCGTGCATGAGCATTCCCGGGCCTCGCTCCCCTGCCCATCAGAGAAGGCTTGGCATCTCAGCTGACTCGCCCTCTGCTGCCCTGGGAAGGGGGCCGCCATGGTCAGAATGCCTCTCTGCTTACTTGGGCTATGGCTGGGGAGGGGTTCTTCAGGAAATCTTGAGGAGAGAGGTGCTGGAGTATGAGGACAATAGATAGAAAGGGAAGGAAATTTAAGGAAGTATTTCTGTGGGCCATGTGTCTCTGTTTCAGCATTTAAGAACGCATATAAGGAACTTCAGTTATTTTGCAATGACTCTTGTTGCTGGGTGGTGATTCTTGACTCCACCATTGGTTGAGTCTTGACTACAGGCATCACAGCTTTAGTGGGATTATGGAACACCGGCGCACAGAAGCAGTACGCGGTAACTGACAGTTAGACAACAGTCATATTGCCCCTTGTGTTTCCTGGAAACCCTGGGAATAAAGGTGATCTGGCTCAGTTCATATCCTTGGGAGCTTTAGCACACGAGCAGACCCAGAGATACAGGCTCAGATCTGAATCCAGGAGGCCCAGCAGAAACGGACGGGAAAACGTTCATTTCTCTCGGAACGTCTCAGCACATGTTCATGAAAGCTCTATCTCTAGGGCCGTGTTCACTGTGTATTTAGGGAACTCTGCCTATTGTTTTTATGTCCATTTCTGTAACTGTCAGAACTATGATCCCATTTTAAAACTTGCCTGAGTGCTTCCTCAAATGCAATGGATAATTTGCTTAACTATACTATTAGCATAAATTTGCATATTTATTTCATAATTAAAATGAGTAAGAATAAAAGGCTAATTACACCGAAATTGCATGAGTCACCATAATTAAAACTGTAGAAAATAATTTTACTTATAAATTTCAAAATCTTGAGTGATCTGTTATTCATCATCACATGCTCATTCTTATCTTACCTCTATTGCATCCTGAATGCTGGGGTGGAGGACTCCAGGTATGATGGAGCTGGAATTGGAAGGTGTTCTTGGACCTCAGGAAGACTAGAATCAGTTGGAGGGAAGAAAGTCAATCCAATGGATTTGTGTAGAAATCACACCCAAACCAAAGGGTATCAGGCACAGGTATCTTTGGTCGTATTGGCAAGGCTCTAGGTCTCACGTGGGGTGGTGGGCTTATTATTATGTTTCATAATCAGATATTATTATTGGATTCATAATTGAATCAATATTATTGGATTATTTTAATGTACTGAATATGACTACATTTTTTGAAGAAGAAGATAATGAGCAAATGTGTTTTTGAATTTCCTTCTAATCCATCCTGCTTTTTGCCACCAAACAAGTCTTCCTAAAACACTGATTTTAACCATGTCGTGGCCTGAACACAGTCATCAGTGACTCTACCTGTAGACAGGTAGAACTCCACCTTCCTTACCTGGCATTTGAGGCTCCCAACTTGTTTTTCTATGTGTAATTTCTTCACAGAATCTTTCATGAAATAAGCTACCCTCACAGTCCTGTGAATGTGATTTTCTTGTTCTTAATGTTGCACCTTGGCTCTCACCATCATCCTCACCTCCCCTGATAACATCAACACTATTAGGTACTTACTGTGTGTCAGGCACTCTTGTTCACTAGGAAAAGAAAGAAATGGTCCTTATCCTTAGTCTTTCCACGCCCAGCTCCAATACATTCCCATTGATTGATTCATTCATTCAGGATGCAGTATATCTAATCTAGGACCCTGTTCTAGAAGCCGTGAGGGAAACAGGGTTGAGTGAGAACTAGCTCCTTCCGTCCAGAGGCCCCATGCGGGAACTCTCTTTGGTTCCCTCCATGAAACTTTATGCTCTCCTCTCCCCACTGAAGCCCATGGAAATCCAGTTTTTCTCAGAATTTCTAATGGAACAAAGCAAAAACTGACTCAAGTGTTCCTTTTATTTGTTTACTTGATTGTCTAAGGTTGGGCAAGAGAGAGGAAAGGACTCTACCTCATGGCTTGTCCAGAAGAGGGCAGGGCCGCCCTTGCAGCCAGGCCTCCTGGGCCCTGGAGGTAGGAGGGGGACGACCGCCTCTAAGAGCACTCTGAGACCAGGAGCCTGTGTTCCCGGGCCTGAAGGCTCTGCTTCCACTGTTCTCCTGGGCCTGACGGCTTCGCTTCCAGTGTTCTGCACTGCTGCCCTGGCCACCTCCCCTCCACTGTGTGGCCGGCTTTTCTCTGCCTTCTGCTGCCTGATGGGATCTCCCACTCCCTTCCATGAGGATCTGAGAGGGAAGGGTGCTGAGGAGAGGAGCGTGGAGTGGGCAGGCTCTTGATGCCAAGCCAAGAATCTGCATGGCTCATTTGAAACTTCACAGTGCCCTTTATCCCTCGTTCTCTTTTATGTATAAGCTTGTCTTTCTCCCATACAGTTGTAAACCCCAAAGGGTAGGGACTGTATTCTGTTCCTTATTTATATCCTGTAAGACAGTGACTCTCAAACTCGTCAGAATCACCTGGGGAGTTTTAAAAACTTGATTCCTCCGGAAACCATAAAGACCAAAGATTTTAAAATATCACCATATTAAAACAGAACGAAGCAAAAATCTTCTGTAAAGCTAAACAAACAAACTCATGAATCAGTCAGAAGAAATTATAAACAAGGGAAAACAGTATTTGGAACATAGATGGAAGACACACTAATTTCTTTAATTTGCAACGAATGTCTATAAATAAGAAATATACAAACAACTCAATAAATGCTGGGCCAGGAATCTGCACTGGCAGAACATGGAAAAGAAATACCAGTGACCAAGAAACATATGAAGAGCTGCTCATCCTTCCTCAGAAGTAAAGAGACGCAAATCAGAACAATGCCATACCACTTTTCATGAATCTGATTAGCAAAAATTATAAAGTTTCATGATGCCCATTGCTGATGAGAGTATGGAAGTAGATGCCAGTGAATGCAACCTTGGTGGATTTTGGCACCTGTGTGACAAGGTGGGGTGGTGGCTCTCACACCTGCATGAGCTTCCGAATCCCATGATGAACTTTTAAAAACATACATTCCCAGCGCCCCCACCCCATACCGCCATAAGACACCCACATGTAACTAAGGACACCATTTGTGAAGTTCCAAATGGTAATAGAGACCAGACTAGTAAATTTCAACTAAAGGAATTTTGTCAACATACATCAACATTTTTAAAACATGAGTAACCTTTGACCCAGCAATTCTACTGATGGGAGCTGATTCTGAAATTTCCCACAAAAGAGTATCAAAGTCGACAAGGATGGATGCCCATGGCAGTGTTATTTGTATAGCAAACAACCTCAATGTCCATCAATAGGAACCCGGATAAATAAATTGTGGCACACTCTTAGATCTTTTAAAGAGATTTAGTAGGAACTCCATTTGCTGATATAGAGCAGTCTCTGAGTTATGTTGTGCAATGAAAAAATCAAGCAGCAGAAGAGTATAAATGGTGTAATCCATTTTCCACACAACTTTTAAAATGATACACCATATACTTTGGTAAATGCACAAATTCTTTTTCAATGGAAAATCTACAAGAAGCTGATAACAGTGGCACCTTTGAGGGAAGGATGAGAAGACAGGTTCTTACCTTTCGTTCAGTACTGCTTGATTTTCCTACTTTGTGCATTGATTACTTTTAGTGGAGAACTTCAGTAAGTGTCATTTGAATGGTGGAGTTATGGGACAATTTTGGTTTCTCCTTTAGAGTTTTCTGTAAAGGATATTCAAGAATTGAAGATTCTCAGGCCATATACCAGATACACCAAGTTTGGGTGGAGATGCTGGCATGGGACTCTAGAAATCAGCTTGTTGTGTGATTCTGCTCATCAGTCAGGTTTGAGACTCACTGCAGACGATTCTGGAAGAATTGGCTACAGCCCTTTTGTTTCCATGAAAGGAGAACCTGAATGATCTTGTGCAACCTAAGGTCAAAGAAATGAATGGCTGGCAAGTAAATCACAGAGAGAAACTTGTCCCCTGGTACATCAGAAGGCCACAGAATCATGTCTTTCCTGAAGAAGGATGCCCTGTGTCTAGACTTTTCGGTTATGAAGCCAATACATCCTCTTTCTTGTTTAATGCAGCTTGAGTTAGGTCTTTTGTCACATGCAATATTAAGAATCCTAACTGATAGACCTCCACTGAGACAAGCTGAGTATGTCTTTATCCCTTGCAGCCTGAAATTGCCTAATTTATAAAGTATTTCATGATGTTTGCAAGATAAACCCTTGTCTGGTGCCTTGGGCTACATCTGATTGCCTGCAATATTTCTGCCTCTAGAAATGAACTGTCAAACCAAGAAGTATGTCTTTGGAATGCATCCTCCACGTTAGCAAAAGAATTATGTGTTTTGTTTGCTCTTCATCATGTAACTCTTGAATAAATTTGGATGCAACAGATTAAGGGCATAACCAGGAAATAGTTCTTATGATATAACTGATATCTGGGTTTGTTCACTTAATCATTCATTTGACAAATATGTGATGAGGGCTCACCACGAGCCAGATACCTTGCTAGGCACTGGGTGGGTATATAATGGAGAACAAAGCAGACTTGTTCTCTGCCCTCCTAGAGGTTGTAAGCGAATGGGAGAGACAGATACTAAACCAATAACCAATAATCACACAAACAAGAAATTTATGCATTTAGATAACTGCATGAAATGAAAGTCCTGAGTCCTATTAGAAAGTGTAACAGGGATTTCTAACCTCTATGGAGAGGCACAGGAGAGCTTGACTCAACCTGAGAGACTGAAAAGGCCAGTGTAGCCAGCGAAGTGCATGAGGGGCAGTTCTGTAGGAAAAAGGGCTGGAGAGACAGGCGGGCAGAACACAGGTGCCTTGCATCTATGTTAAAGATTTTGTATTTTATCCCAAGTGAGATGGACACCACTGAAGGCAGTGACATGGAGCAGGAGAGTGACATAATCTGGATTGTGTTTTTAAAATTATATCTTTGTCTATTGTGTAGCTAATGGATCACAGAGTCCAATAGTAGAAACAGTGAGACCAGTTAGTGGGTGTTGCAGAAATCCAGGTGAGAGTTTCTGGGGCTATTTGGATTCAGGTGATGGTGTAGAGTGAAGAGAGTGGAAGAATTTGAGGCATATTCTTTTAGGCAGAATCTGGAAGGCTCGGGGAAGGATTGGTTATGTGTATGTTGGCAGGCAGGAGGGAGGGAGGAAGCTGTCCAGGAGAACCACCAGCTTTCTGACTTGAGCCATTTGACTGACTGGGGAGGGACAATGGGACTTCGAGAGTTCTTTTTTTTTTTTTTTTTTTTTTTGAGATAGAGTCTCGCTCTGTCACCCAGGCTGGAGTGCAGTGGTGCGATCTCGGCTCACTGCAAGCTCCGCCTCCTGGGTTCACGCCACTCTCCTGCCTCAGCCTCCTGAGTAGCTGGGACTACAGGCGCCCGCCACCACGCCCGGCTAATTCTTTTATATTTTTTGTACAGACGGGGTTTCACCATGTTAGCCAGGATGGTCTCGATCTCCTGACCTCGTGATCCACCCGCCTTGGCCTCCCAAAGTGCTGGAATTACAGGCGTGAGCCACTGCTCCTGGCCTCATTTTGGTTTTTATTTGTGCAGGCATATCATTTGCCAGGACAGTTAGCAATGCCATCTTCCTGTCACAACTAATTGACCATACCAGCTCCTTATTCAAGATAGGCTTTTCTAAACTTGTCTGGAAGTCACTCCATCGTGGGATAACAAGTCTCGCTCCTCTTTTAGAAGAGCAAGAAAAAAAAAGGTGGGGCAGAACCCAATGCAACATTAGGAAAATTGGGGCAGAGAAATTGGGCATGCAAGATGAGAATGTCTGGAGAATCAGCTCTTCCTTGAGACCCTGACACTTTCTTCGCTCGGCCTCATTACTTCTCATGTTAACCTCTGCACCCTGCAAATGCCGCCTCCTAGAGGTGGTGGGGCGTGGAGGGGGAATCCTAGAGCCATAGTGCTCTATTTTCCAATTTTTCAAGATTTGCATTCCTTTGATATATGAATACTAGACACATCTAGGTTTTTAAAAAATTATTATCTTATTTTCAACAAACTGTAGTAACAGCTGCATAAAATTCTTTTTTGGAAAAAAGGAAGAAAACATACTCATGATTCTATGACCCAAGTACAACAATGGCTTCTTTTTATGATTTTTATTTTGCGTATAACCTCCCAGTCCTCAGTACATTAATTCAGTTCACCAAATTCTTTTTTTTTTCTTTTTTGAGACAGAGTCTCGCTCTGTCGCCCAGGCTGGAGTGCAGTGGCATGACCTCGGCTCACTGCAACATCTGCCTTCCTGGTTCAAGTGATTCTCCTGCCTCAGCCTCCTGAGTAGCTGGGATTACAGGCACGCGCCACCACGCCCAGCTAATTTTTGGATTTTTAGTTAGAGATGGGGTTTCACCATGTTGGTCAATACCAAATTCTTAATAAGCACTTACTACGTGCCAGGTATTGTTCTCAGCATCAGGGATACAGAAGTGAACAAAACAGACAAAAGTCAACAAGCATGCATATTTCAAATAGTTATAGTATAATATGCCATCTTCAATTAAATCTTTATGAATTTTAAATGTTATTTACATTTTTCTTAGCTACCATTTAATGCTTGCATGTTACACTAATATGTTAAGAATATAATGTATTAAAACATTCATCAATGAGAAGCCACAGGCTCTTTGCAAATAGCGACTAGGAATGACATTTTACCACTGCATCCCCAGGCCCTAGCGCAATGCCTGACAGACAGAAGGTGCTTGGCAAATAATAGCTGGAATGGGTCCTTGTTTCCAGTTTGGGAATAGCAATAATGCTGCAGTAATCATCTTTGTATCTGGAGGTTTTGGCTTATGTTGAATTATTTCCTGAAGATAGATCTTTTCAAACTTTCCCACCAAAGTTCTAGTAGCAATAGAAAATGCACATTGGAGGGCTATAAATTGTGACTACAAAATATACATATATTGAAATATGATTAAAATGATGGGTGTAGAAAAATGTTTGTAACCCACAGCACTGAGTCCTTTCCACTCACTGCTGTGTATCCCTGGGGAGACTAACATCCTGATTTGACCTGCACGGCAGGTGTGAGATACATCCCTGGGAGTGGGGCCTGTTGGCCAAAGGCTATTCATCTTGACAGTTACTCCTGCGCATTACCATATTGCTTCCCTAACATTTTACAGCTATTTTTATGGCTACAGACATCATTGTGTGAGCAGACCAGTTTCACCTCAGTATTGCCAGAGCCGGTATTGTTAGGATTTGACTGAGTCTTCTAAAGATGTTGAAGCTTAAACCACCAGAACTTTTCAATGTTACCTTATTTGGAAATAAGGTTTTTGCAGATGACCAAATTAAGATGAGATCATTAGGGTGGGCCCTAATCCAATATGATTGTTGTCCTTATAAAAAAGGGGAAATTTGGACACAGAGACAGGTGCACAGACAGGGAGGGCACCACGTGCAGATGAAGGCAGAGATGGGGTAAAGCATCCATAAACCGAGGAGCAAAGAGACTGCCCGTGAAGCCCCAGGAGCTGGAGACAGAGGCCTGGGGCTGAGGTTGCCTCAGTCCTCGGAAGAAACCAGCCCTGCCCTCACCTTGATCTTGGGCTTCTGGCCTCCAGAACTGTGAGACAAGAAATTTCTGTTGTTTAAGCCACTCAGTTTGTGGTATTTTGTTATGGAAGCCCTAGCGAACTAATACAGATGTTTTATACAAACACTTTTTTTTTTTTTACAACCTACTAGGTATCAAATGACCCCTCAAGCCTGCTTTGTTTTTTATTTCATAACTTGAGAGAACAAACACTTTCCTGTGAAGTTTATTTGCTTACTGAGGACTTTCCTGGGATGGGGTCTATCTCCACTAGGAATGTGCCTGGGTCAGTATTTGCTCATTAAATGAAGAATTAAGAATCCATTAATAGCCTAATTGAATGTGATTCAATAAAATATGCCTGACCAAAGAAAGTACACTCTCTAATACTAACATTTCCTGTTAGCGCCCGTGATTACTCTGGATTTGCTGAAACGCGAGCCGGGAGACAGTTCCTCAGAGATCAGTACTTTGCCCACACCATCGAGACAGATCTGTCCGGGAGTGTGAGCTCATTATGTGTCTGTCTTGCCCTAATAGATGGCACAATCCTTTAGGGAAGGTCGGGGAGGGATTTACTCACCTTCTTAATCCCCATCCCAGTAGTGCCTGGCACACAGTGGAGGCTCCATACAAGCTTGAGACGTGAGCATGGGATAGAAAATTGCATCTGCTTCTGAGAATGTGAAAGGGGCTGTCTGAAAACTGACCCTATATTATTAGTTCGGGTACTAATGGTAGCGGCCACAGTAGACAAACCTTCAAGTCTCAGGTTTAGATCTCACTCTCAAAGCCTGATGTTGGTTAGGTGGCTCTCTGCTTTCTTGCAGCTACTCCTCTGTAGAGGATGAGAGAGATGGAGGCCTCCAGGACAGCGGAAGAAAGAGATGGAGGAGCCACACTAGCTCTTAATGACCTCAGCCTGGGCAGGAGCCTGAAGCTGCTGCTCAGATTCCTTTGGCCACACTAGTCATGCAGCCCCGACCTAAGGTGGGGGGAGAAGGGAGACAGGACAAGAGGTGGAGGAGTGTAGGTGAGTGTTGTCTCTGGCACTGTTTTACTGAACAGCAACTGGCCAGATGAGTGCATCTGTGCAGGTGTAAGGATGTTCACAATGGAAATCTCTTTAAAAGGAGCTTTTAAAAAAAATCAGAGTTTTCATCCAGAAGAGAAAAGTGAAAGATGGTTTGCTTTCGCAATGCCAGAAGTCTCCTTGAGAAAACTGGGCCTGGGTGTCTGGGCAGAGGCTAAGGGTTCCCAATGAGGGGGTTGTTGGAGATTGGGAGGAGTTCTCTGGTGGTGACCTTGCTTGGCAGGGAGGGAAGGCTTCCAGTTCGGAATGTTAGGCTGTGCTTCCACACCTTCTCAGCACTCAGGCTGAGGATCCTGGATGCATTTCCAATTCCAATGTCTTTTGAAATCTGTCTTTTCTCTCTGAAATAAAAGATTGTTATTGATTAGTAAAAGCTTGCTGTTTTCGCTTACGGCTCTCAGTGATTTCTAATTATGGTTCCAACCTGGATGTCTTTTTAAAACTCACTTCGCCAGGAGGGGACGTTGGTCTGGACAGCAGCACGGGGTCTGGGTCTTGCTGCACGAGCTCAGCACCAAATTTATCACCGGTTTGCTTCTCCAGCCCCACTGAGCAAGGCATCTGTGATCCTTGAGTCTAAAAGTGATATAGTGCCCTGTTTCACAGTTTTGTCACAAGGCTAAGACTCATACAACTGGAAGTGATGACAATTTCTGCTATTTAACTGCCTGTTTCATGGATAACCCAATGCTAATGATTTATATAAGTTATTTCTAAACGTTACAAAGTCAGGATTGTGATCACGCCTACTTTACATGTAAGAAAGATGGAAGCTTTGGGAGGTTAAAGATATAGGCCAGGCGCGGTGGCTCACATCTGTAGTCCCAGCATTTTGGGAGGCTGAGGTGGGCCGATAACCTGAGGTCAGGAGTTTGAGACCAGCCATAGGTAACATGGTGAAACCTCATTGCTACTGAAAATACAAAACATTGGCTGGGCGTGGTGGTGCGCTCCTGTAATCCCAGCTACTCAGGAGGCTGAGGCAGGAGAATCACTTGAATCCAGCAGGCTGAGGTTGCAGCGAGCCGAGATCGTGCCATTTTTTGCACACAAGCTTGGACAACCAGAGCGAAACTCCATCTCAAAAAAAAAAAAAAGTTATAACTAGTTCAAAGTTACAGCAAATGATGGAGTCAGTTTCAAATTTGCGGGATACTGGTGGTTATATGACTGTTACTTTATAGTGAAGGAGGAGGCTTCAGGGACACTGTGGGACCCTCCCAAAGTGACCCAGTTTATTAGTGATAAAACAACACCCAAGCCTGGGGCTCATGACTGTCAGTCCAGTGCTCCCCCACAGCCCCATGTTACCCAATGCACGATTCCCTTATCGTTAGACAAGAGTAGATTTATGTTCACAGGAGGAAGTCAGGAGCCCTTGGGGGGCAAGTGGGCACTTATCCAGTAGCCTGTGAGTACCTTGACCCCTTTGCAGGGAGGCCCAATCCTCACCTGGAAATAGCCTCATTGGCTGGAGCCTTGGGACTTGGAGGGCACCTGTGATATTCTGAAATATATATTTGGTCTTCATCTCCCATTTTCTGACATATAATTCCTAAAAACCTTAGAATCTCTGGAGTGGTAAGAGTGTCTTTTGTATGCTAGTGAGATGACTGGTGGCTGGGGTCCCCGGGTAGCCTCAGGATGGGCTGATCACTAGAAAGAGCAAGGCAGGATCAGAGGGTTGGGGCTGTCAGCCATGCCCTCAATCTCTAGGACAGGAAGGAATTGAACTGATTACCCACTAATGATGTTGTAAGCAATCACGTCCATGTAATGAAGTCTCCATAAAAACCAAGGCGGGCGGATCACGCAGTCAGGAGAGCGAGACCATCCTGGCTAACACAGTGAAACCCCATCTCTACTAAAAATACAAAAAATTAGCCGAGTGTGGTGGCAGGCACCTGTAGTCCCAGCTACTCGGGAGGCTGAGGCAGGAGAATGGCGTGAACCTGGGAGGCGGAGCTTGCAGTGAGCCGAGATCGCACCACTGCACTCCAGCCTGGGCGACAGAGCAAGACTCCGTCTCAAAAAACAAAGAAACAGACAAAAGGAAACACCAAGAAGGACTGAATTTAGGGAGCTTCCAGAGAGCTGAACACATGAAGGCTCCTGGGGGATGGTGGCCTACAGGCTCTGAGCTCTTCCTGCATGCCTTGCTCTGTGCATCTCTCCATCTGGCAGTTATCTGTAGCCTTTGTAACATCCTTTAAAATAAATAAGTAAACATAAGTAAAGTGTTTCCCTGTGTCCTGCGAATCACTCTAGCAAATTAGTCAAACCCAAGGAGGGATTGTTGGGAACCCTGACTTGTAGAATCTATAGCTGGTCCATTGGAAGCTCAGGCCATAACTTGGGCTTGCGATTGTCAACTGAAGTGGGGGCAGTCCTGTGGGACTGAGCCCTCAACCTGTGGGATCACACGCTATCCAGGTAGATAGGATCAGAATTGAATTGAATTATAGAACACTGGGCTGCTGTCCACTGCAGAATTGATTCTTGTTATGTGGGGGCGGGGGGAACTCTACACATCTGGTGTCAGAATTGCATTGAATAGAGAGCGAGAGCAGGAAAAACACTGTTTTTTTCTTATCTTTTGGCGCTCAACATTACATTCTGATGTCCGTTTTTTTAAGGTGTTTTGGGTTTAATAAAAAGAGAGCAGCCAGGTGCAGTGGCTCACACCTGTAATCCCAGCACTTTGGGAGGCCAAGGCGGGTGGATCACTTGAGGTCAGGAGTTCAAGACTACCTTGGCCAACATGGTGAAACCCCATCTCTACTAAGAATACAAAAAGGGCATGGTGGCAGGTGCCTGTAATCCCAGCTACTTAGGAGGCGGAGGCAGGAGAGTCACTTGAACCTGGGAGGCGGAGGTTGCAGTGAGTCGAGACTGTGCCACTGCGCTCCAGCCTGGGCAACAGAGCGAGACTCTGTCTCAAAAACATAAAAATAAAAATAAAAGAATAAAAAGAGGGCAAGGGAGGAGAATAGTAAGAAACATTAGAAGAGACATACCTTCACGAGGTGCTATGGACTGAATACTTGTGTCCTGTCCCCTGCCCCAGAATTCATCTGTTGAAATTCTAACCCCCAGTGTGATGGTGTTAGGAGGTGGGGCCTTTGGAGGTGATTAGGTCATGAGGGTGGAGCCTTCTTGAATGGGGTTAATGCCTTTATAAAAGGGACCCCAGAGAACTCTCTTGCCATCTTTCTGCCATATGAGGAGACAAGGAGAAGAGGGCTGTTGTATTAGTCCATTCTCAAGTTGCTGATAAAGACATACCCAAGACTGGTTAATTTATAAAGGAAAGAGGTTTAATTGACTCATGTTCAGCATGGATGGGGAGGCCTTAGGAGACTTACAATCATGGTGGGAGGGAAAGCAAGCACATCCTTCTTCACATGGCGGCAGGAAGAAGAAGTGCCGAGCAAAGGCAGAAAAGCCTCTTATAAAGCCATCAGATCTCATGAGAACTCACTCACTATCATGAGAACAGCATGGGGGTAACTGCCCCCATGATTCGATTACCTCCCACAGTGTCCCTCCCATGACATGTGGGGATTATGGGAACTACAATTCAAGATGAGATTTGGGTGGGGACACAGCCAAATCATATCAACTGTCTATAACCCAGAAGAGAGCCCCATGCTGGTGCCCTGATCTCAGACTTCTACCCTCTAGCACTGTGGGAAATAGATTTATGTTGTTTGTAAGCCACCCAGTTTATGATACTTTGCTATAACAGCCCAAACTGAATAAAATATGGAGTTACCTTCTAGTCAAGTTAGGAACCCTTGACTCAGGTCAAACATGGCCAACCTCACACACTAGGTACTTTACAGATCTTTGTGAGTGTTAGCATAATGATGAAATGTTAGGCCATTCTGTCACAGACGTGTCCTGTGAAGCAGTCCAGAGCTGTTCTGGTCAGCCCAGCCTTGGCACTTTTTCTTGGCACCCAGCAATCAGAACTCACTCGGTCAGGGCCACAGCCTCACTCAATCTCCACAATAGTAATGTGAGGTGGGCACTGTGTTTAACAGTTTCTAATTTACAATGACTTAAATAATATAGATATTTATCACCTAACTTAACAAGAAGCGTGGCGGTAAGGGATTCCACAATTCTGTCAGCAGTTCAACAATGTATTGGTATTTCTGAGACTCTCCGGGTCACTCACTGTGACAAGATGACCCCTGCAGGGTTGAGCATATCACTTGCATGTGAAAGCATCCATCTCCCGAGCAAAAGCTGGCCTCCTCTTCCAGCTCACTGGCCAAATCAGGTCACATAACACCCTGGACAAACACCTGGCTGAGGGAAGGAAATTACTGCAAGGATTCAGGGTAGGCATGATTCATTGTCACAAAGGACCCAGCTCTGAGAGCAAGGGAGGATCATGGCTACCCCAGAGAACCTGTCCACAGGGCCTGCCACAAGCATGTTCTCAACATATGCAAAGGTTAGTGTGGGTAACAGGGGCAGAGAGGTATGGACACGCAGCCTCGATGCATGGGGGGAAGATATAGAGCAACTCTGCTGTGTTGTTTGAGACAGTCTCGAAAGATAAGTAGAAGTCTGTCAGGAGGATGTGGAGGGTGTGTGTGTGTGTATGTATGCACATGTGTGTGGTGTGTAGAAAGAAAGTAAAGGGAGAGGTGATCTAAGCAGAAGGACCTGCTTGTGCAAAGTCATGGCTGCATTCATTTATTATAAGCATGCATGGAGTGGAGTGGCAGAAGGTGAAGCTGAACAGGTGTGTCAAGGCCAAATGATGAAGGGTCTTCCAGATGAGATAGGGGAGGGCCAGGAGCAAAGAAAAGGGGACACAGGAGGTTACCTTATCTCGGTTACCCAGTGCCTACTATGGGCTGCTGCAGGTAGCTGTGTTTCTCACTTAATCCTCCAAGTAACTGAGCGAGATGGTGCGTTAGTCAGCTTGTGCTGCAATGACAAATAAACATAAGCTAGTAGGTGGGTTTAAACAACAGAAATTTGCTTCTCAGAGTTCTGGAGGCTGGAAGTCTGAGATCAGGGAGCCAGCATGGTTGTATTCTGGTGAGGGCTCTCTTCCTGACTTGCAGGCAGCCACCTTCTTGCTGTGTCCTCACAAGGTAGGGAGAGAAAAAGAAAAAGAGGAAGTTCTCTTCCTCTTCTTATAAAGCCACACTCCTATCAGATTAGGATCCCATCCTGTGACCTCGTTTAACCTTAATTATCTCCTAGACACCCTATCTCCAGAGAGAGTCACACTATGGATTAGAGCTTCAACATATGAATCTTGGGAGGACACAATTTAGTCCATAGCAGACAAGGATTCCCATTTTATAGGTGAGAAGACTGAGGCTCAGAGAGGCAACTACTTGTCTGAGGCCATCCTGTCATCACTGGTGGATCTGAGCATCAGGACTCCATCTGCCCAATGTCAGGGCAGGTGCAGTGGCTGCATGTCAGCACCTGTAACTTCAGCCTTTTTTTGGGGTCCCCAAGATTTGTGGAGGTGCCTCAGGCAAGAGCGTGTGTTTGGTGGTAGTTATGGGGAGTGCGAGACAGGGAGGGTGGGGTTTGAGGCTTTTCAGCCTGAGCTGCCAGGGAGAGCTCTGCCACCATGCTTCAAGCACATAAACTTAACTTTGACTGCTTTTATGGGCTAGGATTTGGCATAAAATTCTCTTTGATATAGTCTGTGGAGGATGGGCCTGGAGCCTGGTCTGTTGACCTCAGTCAAGGGCCTTCTCCAAGACAGGAGTCCTGGAGAAGACCCAGGAGGGTACTGTATTAGTTTCTCAGGGCTGCTTTTAAATATGACAACAAAACAACAGAATTTATTCTCTTACAGCTCTGGAGGCTAGAAGTCTGAAATCAAAGAGTCATTGGCAAAGTTGGTTCCTTCTGGATGCTCTGAGGCAGAATCTCTTCCATGCCTTTCTCTTAACTTCTAGTGGCTCCAGGCATTCCTTGGCTTGTCTCTGCCTTCATGCCCATGTGGCCTTCCCTACTCTGGGCTCTCTCCTCCATGTCTCTGTATCTCAAATCTCTCCTTTCTCTTATAAGGGCACCAGATGACTTCATCTCAAGATCTTCAGCTTAATTACACCTGCAAAAAATCTGTTTCCAAAAAGGGACACATTCACAAATACTGGAGATTAGGACTTGGACATACGTTTTTGGGGGACACGATTCAATCATTGCAATTGGCCGATCCCAGTTTACCAAATACAAGACGAATGTGGCTGATCCAACAGGAGTATTTACTATTATCTATCCCCTCTGGCCTGCTATGAAGTCACTGCCTAAAACAATAATTTATCTCTATGACCGAGGATCTCACTGTCACTAGCAAATTCTTCTGACCTCCTGGTTGGGTAAGGATGAATAATATGGCAGCAGAGGAGAGAAGCACATCATGGTGGACTTAGCACATGACACCTTAATTGCAGGTTGGTTCTCTCAACTCCCAAGTCAACCTCCCTCCTGGTATCACACTTGAACATTACCCAGCACCTAAAAATACAAAAAAAATTAGCCCGGCGTGGCAGTGCATGCTCGTAGTCCCAGCTACTCGGGAGGCTGAGGCAGGAGAATCGCTTGAACCCTGGAGGCGGAGGTTGCCACGTCAAAATTGTGCCACTGCACTCCAGCCTGGGCGACAGATGGAGACACCATCTCAAAAAAAAAAAAAAAAAAAAAAAAAAATTCACAGGGCTATGATCTAATCACAGGTGTATTAAAGTTTTCCCCAGATATGTAACTTTTTCTCTCCATATTGATCATAAAGGAATCTCAAATTTCTTAACTTCCTAAGCCTAAGAAACCAAACCAAGCCAGGCTTTAGATTTTACTTACAGTCTTTAGGTTCTTGGACCTGCCAGGAAGGGACAATTTTTACTCACTTACTGTAAGGCTGGAAACTCTTTTTTTTTTTTTTGAGAGGGAGTCTCGCTCTGTCATCCAGGCTGGAGTGCAGTGGTGCGATCTCGGCTCACTGCAAGCTCCGACTCCCGGGTTCACGCCATTTTCCTGCCTCAGCCTCCTGAGTAGCTAGGACTACAGGTGCCTGCCACCACACCTGCCTAATTTTTTGTATTTTTAGTAGAGACAGGGTTTCACCATGTTAGCCAGGATGGTCTCGATCTCCTGACCTCATGATCCGACCCCCTTGGCTTCCCAAAGTGCTGGGATTACAGGCATGAGCCACAGCGCCCGGAAACTCTTAAAGGCAGGTGACATGGTTTGGATCTGTGTCCCCATCAAATCACATGTCAAATTGTAATCCCCAGTGGGGCCTGGTGGGAGGTGATTGGATCATAGGGACGCAGTTCTCATGAATGGTTTAGCACCATCTGCTCAATGCTGTTCTAGTGATGGTGAGTGAGTGAGTTATCAAGAGATATGGTGGTTTTAAAAGTGTGTAGTACCTCCCCCCTCTCTCTCTTCCTCCTGCTCTGGCAATGTGACATGCCTACTTCCCCTTTACCTTCCACCATGATGATAAGTTTCCTGAGGCCACCCCAGAAGCTGAGCAGATGGCCAGCATCATGCTTCCTGCATAGCCTGCAGAACTGTGGGCCAATTAAACTTCTTTTCTTTATAAATTACCCAGTCTCAGGTATTTCTTTACAGCAGTCCAAGAGCAGACTAATGCACTAGGCATTTTACTATGCACATTCTTAAGTACAACATTTCAGTCAAAACCCTGGCCATATAACCAACATTTCCAATCGTATCCTGCTTATAAAGAGGGAGTGGATTTTTATTAAACTTATGGAAAAAAATAAGACAAATATTTTTTTAATAAGACAAAAAAGATAAACTCACAAATAGTTTCTGAACTTTGGAGAGATCAAATAGAAAACACAAATGCTTCCACCTTTGTTCACAATAGTATACTACTTTACCAAATTATTGCAAACTATAGACATCTTATGGAAAAACAGTTTGTTAAATCTGGAAAATACAACATTTAAATAAAGAACCAACAATGTTTTAAAATATAAGTCATAAAAACATTATGCTTATCATTACTTAATTTCATGTAATTAATTTTGTTTTGCCTGATTTTGGTTAGCAGATCCATGAAAAGCAATTTGGTGCAATATCTGATTGAAAATGCTCCAGAGAATAACTTAAAATAATAATTGTGGATGGCAAAAATCCACAACAGTCATGGTAAAAAAAAATCTAATGAGCTTTGGCCTGGCACAGTGGCTCACACCTGTAATCCTAGCACTTTGGGAGGCCAAGGCGGGCGGATCATGAGGTCAGGAGATCGAGACCATCCTGGCTAACACAGTGAAAACCCGTCTCTACTAAAAATACAAAAATTAGCCTGGCCTGGTGGCAGGCACCTGTAGTCCCAGCTACTTGGGAGGCTGAGGCAGGAGAATGGTGTGAACCCGGGAGTCGGAGCTTGCAGTGAGCTGAGATCTCGCCACTGCACTGCAGCCTGAGCGACAGAGTGAGACTCTGTCTCAAAAACAACAACAACAACAAACTAATGAGCATTTACAACTGATAAGGAAATTTAGTTTTTCTGTGGCATACAAAAATTTAAGATAATTTAAATCATCACTGATAATGCATATCACAACATGTTGGAGTTGTAGAAATCTCATCTAATTTTGGAACATATTAAAAACAAATTTTTTTTTGAGACAGGGTCTCCATCTGTCACCCAGGCTGGAGTGTTGTGGCACAAACATGACTCGTTACAGCCTTGACCTCTTAGGCTCAAGTGATCTTCCTGCCTCAGCCTCCCATGTAGCAGAGACCACAGGCACACACCACCACACTCAGCAAATTTTTAAATATTTTGTAGAGATGGGGGTCTCATTTTCTTGCCTAGTCTGGTCTTGAACTCCTGGGCTCAAGCATCCTCCTGCCTCATTCTCCCAAAGTGCTGCAATTACAGGCATAAGCCACTATGCCTGGCTAGAACATATTTTAATAACACGTTTACACAAATGTAACTTAAAGGACATTAAACACCATTTCTTATTTGACAGTGATTCCAGTAAGATTTATCAAATAAGCCCAATCATTTGATATCTCCACAAAATGAGAAATTATTTGATGCTCTCCAGGGGCCCAACTTCAAAATCCTCAAGTTAATTTTAGGTTATAGATAATTTAGGATTTTGATCCGAGAAAAACCTGTCAAAGATGTCAAAAACTTTCAAAGTACTTAAACAGAATCACAGGTCATTGTAAAATAATAGTTGTTTAACTACAGTGATAATCAAAAGACTTCAAAAACAATACAGAAAGTTACATAGATGTAAAAACCTTAAATTTTTTAAAGCTCTATTATTCTAAGTCATAAAATTCTCAATAAAGACAACATACAAAACAGAAAATTATCCTGGTCAAACACATAATATTTGTTTCCTAGGCCAGTTACCTAAAAGGCAATGAAAAGAAAACCTCCTGCAGTGTGATTGCTTCTCCTTACGGGAAGCCCATTAAGATAACCTGGAAGTTACACCTGATAGAAATGGGACTTGAATTTAATCAGGCATAGGAAGAGTGTGTCCAGGGTTATGGCTATAAGTGTACACCATATTATAGAGGAATGTAAACAAGAGAACTAGTACCTTGAGCGGGAGAATATGGTGTTCTTATTAACAGTATAGGGGCATATTTTTTTCCAGTAAGAAGTGCTGCAGGAGCATAGGCACATGGTGTGGGTGCCCTCAGGAGGGACACCTCACACAGTCAGGAGGGGTGCAGGGAAATTTCATGTGGAGGAGCTGTCTCAAAGATGGACAGGGGGCCAGGCACGGTGGCTCACATTTGTAATCCCAGCACTTTAGGAGGTTGAGGCAATCTGATCACTTGAGGCCAGGAGTTTGAGACCAGCCTTACCAACATGGTGAAACCCCATCTCTACTAAAAATAGAAAAATTAGCTGGGTGTGGTGGTGGGTGCCTGTAATCCCAGCTACTCAGGTGGCTGAGATGGGAGAATCACTTGAACCTGGGAGGCAGAGGCTGCAGTGAGCTGAGATTGTGCCACTGCACTCCAGCCTAGGCATCAGAGTAAGACTCTGTCTCAAAACCAAAAACCAAAATACAGTATAGGAAGTTTTCTGGTGGATGTAAATTCAGGAACATTAAGAAAAGCCCAAAGTACAGAATCAGGTTGTGCTGGAGAAAACATTGACTTTCTAGACCTTCAAGATACACATTTTATCATCAGGCCATAATGACAGAGTTTGAACCAGAGAAAAGGTTAAAGGAGCTGGTGAAAAGATTGAAGGAGAGGGTTAGCACTCAGCCAAGCAAAAAGATATACTTTTTCAAGGGTAGGAAGAAGGAGAGCTGTATTTCCAATCTGAAACTAGGGAAATTAGATAGCTTTCAAGAAGAAATGTGGCAGAATTAGAAATTTTGTAGTTTAAAGGATGACAGTTAAGGAAATAGATTTCAAAAATAAAATACAAATCTCTTGCAATAACATAAAAACCTCTTGCAATTTTACTAAGAACACATAAATATTTTCAGAAAATCTTGTTTCAACACAGGGGGTCAAATTTTTAAATTCTACATTAGTACATTTCTAACATCAAAACTCAATCCTCAGAAAGAACTAGAAACAATTTTCTTCCAATTGCAGCCAAACTGACCACATTGAACACTCCTTTTATAAACTTTCTTTTCATAAACCTTATCATGATTTACTTAGATCATGTATGACATGCTTGGGCTTTCCACTTTGTCCTACGCTTCCTTTTTCTTGAAGAACAAGTCATTTTACTATAGGACAAAAATTTATTGCACAAAACTCTCATACAAAATTATTCTCTAATTATCCTTCCTTTCTAAAAACACATCCTCATTTCCTTATATGCTTTGCATATAGAAATGTTTTTCTTATATCTAAATTACAATGGTAACTCTTAGTAACTTTAATTTTTAATAAAAACTAGGAAATAAGTATGTTAAGGTGTCAGATATGTACTATTTGTGGATACACATTTTATAATTTTTAGAAACATAAGCTTTCTAACAGAACAATTTTTAAATGTGGAGCAGGACATTTACTAACAGATCTGAATAGATTTTGTTTCTCTGAAATAATAAGCCAAAAGTATATGAGCCTAAACTGATATTCAGCAATCAATGTCTTAGCATTAACTTATTTAGAAATAATCTAGATATTTAATGAATATCTATCATTTAATTTAGCTTAGCAAAACTCTAGGGGAAGAGTTGCTAAAGAGATTTGAAAAGCCTTTCCAAGTAAACATATTACAAAACATCCATTATCAAAAGTTAATTTACTAAACTTTCATCCCATTTACATACATTTAATTCATTTACTTAATGTATTTAGAAAACTTTGTAAGACACTACAAGAATCTGGCAACTATCCCAAGCAAAATTTTTTATCAACCAATTTTATATTACTCTCTGCCAGGCAAGTATCATAAAAGCAGGAACCCTAAAGTGAAATCCATACATAGTTTGCTGATACCTCAGAAGACACAGCCCCATCAAACCAACAATATTAGACTAGTCCCATTTGCCAGTTGAAAAGCAACTGGGCTTACTTGTTTAATATTCTAGTACTCATTTATTTATAAACCAATTTGGTATCATGTAGACCAGTGGTCTACAACCTTTTTTGGCACAGGCACTCATTTCATGGAAAGCAATTTTTCCACAGATGGGGTGGGGTATGGTTTTGGGATGAAACTGTTCCACCTCAGATCATCAGGCATTAGATTCTCATAAGGAACACGCAACCTAGATCCCTTGCATGCACAGTTCACAATAGGGTTTGTGCTCCTATGAGAATCTAACGCTGCCTCTGATCTGACAGGAGGTGGAGCTCAGGCTGTAATGCTTGCTTGCCCACTGCTCGCCTCTTGCTGTGTGGCCCAGTTCCTAACAGGCTACAGACCAGTACCAGTATGCGGCCTGGGGGTTGGGAACCCCTGATGTAGACAGTACACAGACACGTATACATATCTGTACATAAGAATGGAGAGAGACACAAATAAAGACCTTATAGCTTTAATTTTAAAACTTTAGCCATGAGTCAGATAAAACCCACTAGTTTAAAAGGACAGTTGGACTCACACAGTATCTCTATAAAGGGAACAAGCTGAAGTTTACCTGTCCCACATGGCTGAAGCCCTTACAGAATTTTAGAGAAAACAGAGTAGCAAGCAGAGAGAGAATTCAAGTGTCTCAAGAAGTCTGGGGGTATTAGAGAAGGACCAAAATGGATGCTAAATCTACACAAAATCACAGGAATCATCAGAGGATTCCACAAGGAAATACACAGACAAGTCCAGAGAAAATGTAGAAACTTTTTCAAAATAACAGGTGAAAGAGTAAAAGAGGATGGAGGGAGTGAAGGATAAAGCAGAGGTGGCAAAACAAAAAGGTGCAGAGGATGGCAGAGTGGCAGGAATGGGGTTAGTGGGAGAGACTTTTTTGTTTTTTTGTTTTTGAGATGGAGTCTCACTCTATCACCCAGGCTGGAGTGCAGTGGCACAACCTCGGCTCACTGCAACCTCCACCTTCTGGATTCAACTGATTCTCCTGCCTCAGCCTCCTGAGTAGCTGGGATTACAGGTACGTGCCACCACACCCAGCTAATTTTTGTATTATTAGTATTCACGGGGTTTCACCGTGTTGGTCAGGTTGGTCTTGAACTCCTCAACCCAGGTGATCCACCTGCCTCGGCTTCCCAAAGTGCTGGGATTACAGGTGTGAGCCATTGCGCCCAGCCGAAGAGAGATCTTTCAAAGACGTTTAACAGCTTTGGCTTCAGTCTCTTCAGTGCTAATCTGTCTTTCTGCTTCATTAAGATACTCAGTTTGGAATTATTTTATCGAAGAAAGGCAATGGTAACCTCTTCATTCCATTTAGAACTTTCAACATGCAAATTAGGCTTCTCATAGTCTCTGATAAATTCAGTGTCTTCTTTGTTCTAATTGTGTATGCATATAGGCAAGTTTAGGAATTCGAAAGAGCCCCCCCCCCTTTTTTGCCAACAAAGTTTAAGATTATCCTGGGTAACTTTTTTCCAGAGACCTAGCCAATTACAACTCCCTAGAACATAATTTTTGCTCATAATGCCATTAAGTGCATTCACATTGTTGTGCAACCTTCACAACCATCTACTTTCAGAGCTTTACCATTCCAAACTGAAACTCTGCACCCATTAAACAATAACTCCCCATTTCCCCCTCTCCCCAGCTCCATCTTCAACAATTTTCAAATAGCAGGTTGACATGGTGCTTGCTAGGCTTAAGATGAAAGGCATTAGAAGCAGCAGTGTGAAAGCAAGATCATGAGGCAGGTAGAGAAGAGGATCAGTGTTCCCTCCTCATATATTGCTTTCCTCACCGACCCAAAGCATGGCCCTGGTAGCACCCCTGCGCCCCATCCCTTGCCAGCTCACACCCCTGTAAGAATTCAGCCATGCCTGTGCTCCTCGGACAGGAATTGTAAAATGGAAGGAAGAAAAGGCGGCCTGTCCTACCGTGGTATCTGCCATTGCCTAAGAGAAGAGAAGCATTTTAAAAGTGGAATAACATAGCAACGTATCCCAAGCAATCTTTTTTATCACAGCGGGTCTCACTGTCTGACATAGCCCATCCATGCAGTTAATGCTTTGGGGAGGAGCTGACAATGTGCTTTTTTCCACAAAAGCCATTGTCATTTCCATGTCCTCAAATTCAACCCTCACATTCTACCAAAAAGGAAACTGCTATAGGTTGGTGTTCCTCAAGTTTCTGATCCATTTAAGTTTCTGCTGTTATCAGAGTGGTTCTGCAGCATCAGAGGATTTAAAAATCTGGACTAGGGCATACAGATGCGGTCCACTTGGGGACCCTCATGGGAATAAATTAAATGCAGGTTCTGCTGGAAACACAGCCTCTGTGTTCACAAGGTGCCTTCAGGTGTGCTGAAGAGTCTGACTTGGTTCTTTTTGCCTCATGGGCTTCCCAGGCTGAGAACCTTCATATTCTCTTAATAATACAAACAAAATGGAGTGGGTGGGTGCTGAACAAAAGACGGCCATGTTTCCAACAGTGAGAGGGCTCAAACCTTGGTCACAAGTTCCCATCATTATGTGGAAAGCACTGGGAAGGTGAGAGTTGCGCCTCTCCCTTCGCGGGAAGCCCAAGGGCCTGGCACTTTGCTACCATGTAGAGTGAAGATGTTTGCCAATGGCTGAATAAGTGAAGAAACAGATCACACTGCTCCTCCATGAGTGCAGTGTTCAGTGCATTGTGAAATGAATGAAGGCCGGTGTTCATGGCACACCAGTCATTCTACAGAATTTTAAATTTCAAAAGCAGAATCAGAGAACAAGGGGTATGGGCTGCTACTCAGCCCAAGGCTGCCTCATCTGCCGTCATCTATGACTTGGGATTTCCCAGATGCATGTTGTGGATCCCAGTGTCTGTGTGTGGGGTGGGGTTGGGGGGAAGGTGGGGACAGGGATCCTAACAGGAGGGACCTCTTGGCCACACCAACTTTGAACACTAAAATGGTTTTTAAAAGATGCCTAGGCTGGGTGTGGTGGCTCATGCCTGTAATTCCAGCACTTTGGGAGGCTGAGGTGGGCTGATCACCTGAGGTCAGGAGTTCAAGACCAGCCTGGACAACCATGGCCAACATGGTGAAACCCCGTCTCTACTAAAAATACAAAAATTAGCTGGGTGCAGTGGTGGGAACCTGTAATCCCAACTACCTGGGAGGCTGAGGCAGGAGAATCGCTTGAACCCAGGAGGCAGAGGTTGCAGTGAACCAAGATCATGCCACTGCACTCCAGCCTGGGTGATGGCGAGACTCCATCTCAAAAAAAAAAAAAAAAAGCCTGAAACAGTGAATCTGCATCATGAAGTGGCCCCAAAATCAAAGGAGAATGCAAACTCTATGGAGGTAGAAGTTTGGGGGTTTTGTTTACTGCTGTATTCCCAATGCCTAGAATGTCTGGCATACAATAGATGATTAAAAATATGATTTTGAATGAATGAATGAGAAGCTCCTGCTATAAGTGCTGGGGTCAGCATTACACAGGAAACTTACATCTTACTACCTTTGAAAAGTCTTTAGACATAGTCACCTCTGTTGAAGTTGTAGATAAGAAAACACAGCATTCAGCCTCTGCAAGGGAAGAAAACACAGTCTGCCTCAAGCTGCCTTCCCTCCCCTACTAGCCCCAATCAAGTCTTCAGGTGAGACTGTAGCCCAACCAATATCTTGTTTGCAACCAAAGAGGGATCCCCTCTCTTTCAGGAGAGACCTTGAGTGTCTCTTGTAATGCCTGTATTGGACATTTTTCATCTTTTTTGATGCTGAGGATTTGAAACCCCTTGATAAGTCTGAAGAATTCCTTGCCATATGGATCTGTGTGGGAGGGACTGTCTGTTTTCTGCCATAGTAACTGAAATAACCAAATGCTTGTTTTCTATAGCAGAGAATGCTAGCTGACCAATAACCCCACTTTCTTTTTTTCCTCCCTGAGGCACACAGCCAGGTTACAGCTTCCCTTGCAGTTGGGCCATGTGACTGAATTCTAACCAATGGCATAGAGCCACCTTCGGGCCTGGCCAGTAAAACCTCCCATGCATGGCCATCTCTCTCCCATTTGCTGGATGTCTCTACCCTGGGCAGCCTTAGGAGCCATATGTTGAAGATGATCCCTTATATCCCTGTAAGATGGCATATATTTGAGGGATTCCCCTACCCCATGGCTGGGCATTCTGTGAGATTCTCAGCCAGAATCAATTTCTGTTGCTTGCAACTAAGAACCCAGACTTATACACTGTCAATACAAATCATCTGCCTATAAAGAAGTTATATTATAGGTAAATTCAATTGTTAGCCCAGAATATGGTGATCACTGTAGCTGGTCATAGTTTACACAGCACTTATGGAAATAGTTAATACAACACCATTGGCTGTTAGCTGTGACATGTGGCCTAGAATTAATTCTGATTTGAAAAGCCTGTGTATGAGGATAACAGGCCATATATCAAATACTTCAGACTGGCTCCCTGGAGAAGAGAAGGAAAGTAGAGATCAGGGAAGAAGGAGAAAAGTAAAATAATAATCAAAAGGGGAAAAGTCTAATTTTAACAATATACAAATGCATAGCTCCTACTATTCATCAGTCATAGATCTAGGTTTTTTTTTGCAATAACCATTTTACCCTTACAACAGACTTGCAGTGGTAGGCACCATTGCTAACCCTAGTTAACAGAGAGCTGTCGCCAAGGCCACATGACCACTAAGTGGTAGAGCCAGGGTTTGAGCGAAGCAGTTCTTAGTCACGGCTGCACTGACAATTAAGAACCAAGGAATCCGACTAATAACTTTCTCTGCCCTTGAAGTACAATCAAGACAACTAAAAACAACTAAGAAAATAAAATAAAAGCTAGTAATCTTGGCAGGGCACTTGAAATAATTTGAGTAAGGCACTCAATTTTCCCTCCAACAGCACCGAGCATCTTGATTTTGTAGGTCCTGTCAGGTAAAGAACTTGATTGTGGGAGCTTCTTAAAATGGCCTGAGGTGTTCTGGCTGCCTGACCAATCTGGCTGCAGCCCGAGGCTCTGCCTCAGTTATCTGCAGCACCCAGGTTGTCAGAGCCAAGGATCTCTGCAAATCGCCTTTGTTTATGGGTTGAGCTGACCAAATATGTGGACAGGAAGCCCACCCGAAGGGTATTCGCATGGCTCATCACTTCCCAATGAAAAGGCTGAAAGAGGGAGGTGAGTACCAGGGGCAAGGGGGATCAATTGTGTTGTTGGGAGGAAGAGGAAAGTAACTGTTGCCAAGATGCATCAGACCCTGAAGAGTATATTCTCCCTGGGGCTGGCAGAGTGATGATAGTTAGCTGTGGCTTTTAATGAAAATGGCAAAGGAAGAGCTTTGGAGGAAGGAGGGTCTCTATGGACTGTTTCATAAGCATCTAGGGTAATTGCTGGGATCCAGGCCATGGCATTGGTGTCTGTCCTCCCACCCTTCATTGGCCACTAGACCATTTCCTCTGGGACCATCTGGAGTGGATTTGTCACCAGGCCTCCTGAAGTGCTGGGCCACAGAGCAGGGAGCCATCACTCCCCACGTATGGTGGAGGCGCCTGACATTCTACACAGGGGCAGCATCTCAAAAGACCAAGGCCCTTCCAGGTTAAAAGATCTGGGAGCTGGAGGGAGCGATGTTGTCTCTGCTGGGGGCGCAGTTTCCGTGTGTGCATTGGAGCCGTTCATACCTGCAGCTGAGAGCAGCTGATGAGGGTCTCGTGGAAGGCCTGCAGGCTTCTTCCCTGCCCACCACACTCCAGAAATCAAGGCTGAACCCTGTAACTTTTCCAAGGCACCCAGCTTTCTGTGGAAGAATCCAGAACTGTTTGTCTGGTACTGTGCTGCTCCTCACCCTATCCCATCTATAGCTGCCATGTTACCAGGTACCGGGGACTGGGGATTCCAAGGCAGGGAATTAATTGTCTAAGAGTTGGGCTGTCGAATCAGGCTATGAGGAGGGGCAGCCTAGCTTTGCTGCTCTGAGTCGCATCACCTCTGCCTTAAGCTCTCCGTGCCTCAGTTTCCTTCCAAGGTAACAATAGTCACCACTTCACAGGTGGTTGTGAGCCGCACATGAGTTAATGTAGGGGAAGCCCATGGAGCACAGCACATGGTAAGTATGAGGTTAAGTGTTCGATGTCATGAAGACAGTGCCCTTTCTGCGTGGCAAGCATGCAGGAGTACATAAATAATAATAACACAGATGCTAATAGCCAGCGCCTACCATGTGCTCACTGCACCCCAGCTTCTCTTCATGTGGGAAAGCCTCCTCGCCCCCTCACCTGATTGGCTCCAGCTCATTCTTTGGGCCCCAGCTCACGTGCTGTTGCCAGGCTGGATAGGGGCTCTTTCTAATCCCCTTAACACCCTTTTCTTAATTTTACCATGATGCCTTCTGCCCTGCACTGTTGCTGTTTCCTTATCATTGTAGGTAAGCTCCTGGAGCGGGGACCAGGCCTTTTGTGGTTGCAACCCAGCATTTAGCAGTGACCTGACATGCAGGCTTTGCTGAGGGAATCAGAATTTTTCTAGCTCCAGTGCCTCTGTTGTTCCTTCTGGTTTCCAGAAGGAACCCCATCAGGGTAAGTTGAGCCCCCGCCAGGGGCTGGAGGGGCCTGGCATCCACAGGCTTCCTGCTCTAGATCACAGCGCCACCAGCAGTGGAAGGCTGTGTTGACAGACTCCTATGCTGCAGCTGGGGCCTGAGGCCAGTCACCGCATTCCCTGCACCAGACCTAAAGTCATTTGGAGTCAGCAAGAAAGCCTGTCCTCAATGGAAGCTTCATGAGATAAGCATATTTCAGGTGTAATTGGGGTTGGTGAGGGGGCAGTTGGGCCTGATAAATAACTATGCCCACTCAGTCTCATTAAGCTCTCCCTGTGAGCCTTGGTGCCCCACAGAAAGGAAAGCACTCCCCAGTGTGGCTCTGAATGGCTCCTATCTTAAAAATTTATTTAACACAAACAGTTACATTAATGCAAAAGGCAAGCCATTGACACTATAAATAACTTAAGCTAAGTCCTGCTGACAGTGGGAAGTCTGACACATGAAATACTGCAATGTTCTCAGCTCTGAATGAGGCAGTGACATTAACATTATCTTCCAGATTCAAAGACAGGGCCACAGGAGCCCAGCAAGCCCCCTGGCAAGGTGGCGTCCTTCCCCACAGACCCATGAGAGAAGCTTTAGAAAGAGGCTGTGGTAGGCAGAGCAATGACCCTCCCCCCCAACCCCCAAAGATGTCCCCATCCTAACCCCTGGACCTGTGAATATGCCCTCCTTCATGGCAAAAGGGACTTTGCAGATATGATTAAAGACCTTGAGATGCGGGATTAACCTGGATTATCTAGGAGGTCCAGTGTCATCTCAGGGGTCCTTAGAAAGGAAAGGGAGAGGCGGGAAATTCAGAGAGGGAGATGTGAGGATAGAAGCAGAAATTGGAAGAGGGGAGGTTTGAAGACGCTACGCTAGACTGCTGGCTTTGCAGATGGAGGAAGGTGCCATGAGCCAAGGAATGCAGGTGGAAAAAGCAGATAAATATGTCCTTTTCTAAGGCCTGCAGCTGGAACACAGCTCCACTGACTTTTTGATTTTAGAACTTCTTTTTATTTTTTGAGATGGAGTCTTGCTCTGTCACCCAGGCTGGAGTGCAATGGCGCAATCTCGGCTCATTGCAACCTCCGCCTCCAGGGTTCAAGCAATTCTCCTGCCTCAGCCTCCCATGTAGCTGGGATTTTTAGTAGAGATTTGTATTTTTAGTAGAGATGGGGTTTCATCATGTTGGCCAGGCTGGTCTTGAACTTCTCACCTAAGGTGATCCACCCACCTCAGCTTCCCAAAGTGCTGGGATTACAGGCGTGAGCCACCATGCCTGGCTGATTTGAGAACTTCTGAGCTCCAGAACTGTGAGATGCTTTTATGTTGTTCTAAGCCACTGGGTTTGTGGTGATTTCCTATAGCAGCATAGGAAATTCATGCAGTAGGCAATGTCTCTAAAATGCTTCCAGCTTGAACCTCTCTTCATTGTGCAGTCCTTTCCCACTTCTTCCTTGGTTTCTGGAGCAGGGTTGTGGCTGAAGGGGGGAAGGTTTAGGAGGCGGTGATGACAACCTCAGTGCCTGCCACCCACCCACCCATATGTGGTGAAGTTGCACTGCCTGGCAAAACTTTCAACAGCAGCCATTGTTTTGTCTTATTTTGGTTTTGTCAGGGGAGAAGCCTTATTTCTTAACACTTCTGCATTAAAAATACTCCTGCATGATTCCTGTCCCCCAACCTCCCCTACCCAGCCCCTGTTGTTGGTTGTTCTGTCTGGTGACACCCTAGCTCCCCTCCCCTTACACCCGGGCCACCAGCCTTTTCCAAATGTGGGAGGTCACATCTGTCAGTTGCACTAGGGTGGAATCTTGGTGCTGCCTGGTGGAGGTGACTGGCTCAGAGATGCTAACTGTCTCCCTGCCTCCAGCAGCCTCCCTCCACCAGGACTGCTCAAAATTTAATGTTGCCAAGTAAACCTGCAGATTTTCTTAAAATACAGATTACATGCAGTGGTCTGGGGTGGGGCTGAGAGTCTGCATTTCTAACAAGCTTCAGAGGGTGCCCACGATGCTGAGTCTGGGCCACACTCGGAGTAGGAAGGACACAGAGAGCTGAGGTTCAATGTATGCAGGCCTGGCATCTGTTCACATGGGCACATGGCTTTACTTGAATCTTGCTACTCAAAGTGTGGTCCCCAAAGAGGCAGCATTGGCATATCCTGAAAACTTGTTAGAAATGCAGTCTCCCAGACCCCATCCCTCCGACCTGTTCAATCAGAACCTACAGTTTTACAAGATCTCCAGGCGATTCCTATGCGCTGAACTTGGCGAGGCACTGCCCTAGAGCCTGTTTCTCAGTCTTTGGCATGCAGCAGAATCATGTGGAGAGCTCGTTAAAAGATATTGCGGGGCCCCACGCTCAGAATTTATGCCTCACTTTACGATGAACGGGTCCCAGTAATTTGTATTTCTAACAAGTTCCCAGGTGATGCTGATGCAGCTGGCCCAGGCACCCCACAGTGAGAACCACTGCCTCAGAGTAAGACCCTAACTCGAGACGGGTGGCCAACACATCCCAACCAGAAGTTCTAGAATGGACCCCAGGGACGCATTTGCTCCAGCATTTGAATTCTGAGATTTGCCCATTTTCTTTTATGCCGATTTTTTGGCAGTTTCATATGAATAGCAAATGCACTTTCCTTTTATGGATTTTTTTTTTTTTTTTTTAATGAGCAACAGGTGCTTGCTGCAGCGCTGCATGCAACTGTTTGACCTTGACAAGAAATTCTATGTCGCTAGGCCTTCATTTCTTCATCAAGAAAATGAGGAGGTTAAATGAGGATCATAAGATTCTGTGTTTTAGAGCCACTTTTGATATCTCAGGTGAAAACAGAAGCTTAAAATTACTGAATCTTGGCTTTTTCATTATTTCTTGGTCATATCTGTGATTTATTGAAGTCAGGAATGCAACCCTCAACTATAAGTGATAGATGGGATAATAAAATCCTTTTTGCCCCAGTTTTATTTATTGCAAAAACAATATTATAAAAGAGTGAAAACAATCTGAGAGATTAAAAATTTTATTCCACTCTAACACAACAGCTGTTTTCATTTTGCTGGGTTCCCTTCACATTGTGGGTAATCTTAGAGGAGGTGTACATTTGTGTGCTGCATCTTAGTGTTTGGCCGTAAACATGCCACCAGCAATATATAAATAAATTAGCTTCACTATGAAGTCACTACCATTGGCATTTAGCGTTGTTTGGCTAATGTGACAAATGCAATTGGTACCTCATTGATGTTTTCAGTTGTAATGTTGTATTATTAGAGATGTTGACCATTTTCTTCATGTGTCTGTTTACTGTATGCATTTCACTGAGTTTCCTTATCTGAGGATTGTCTGTTTATGAGGAGGCCATTGAAAAACACCCTGCACTAGGCCTGGCAGCCAGTAACAATCTCAACAACAGTAGTTTGCCATCTTCCTTAGCCTCATTTCTTTCTCTGGGAAATAGTAAGTCAGTGGGAAGGTTGAATGAGATAGTTTGTGACAAGGGTCTAGCACTATGTCTGGCATATAGAAAGGGTGGTTTCTAGTGTTCTTTGCCCATCTGCCAGGGCTTGATGTTCTAAATTTAATGGATATCCACCTTAACAGTGACATTTCATGAACGCATGGGGGAAAAAGTAGTGTCTTGTTGAATTCAGTAGCTCGGTCTTCCGAATTTGCAAAATGAGGATAATAATATACCTACTCACTGAATTGTGATGATTAAAGATGATGATACTTGTAAAGCACTTAGCCTTGTGCCTGGCACACAGGAAACCTTCCATGAATGTTAGCTTTATTATATGCTTTGTCACATCTATAACCAAAGAGAATATTATTTTTAATTTTAATGATCTTTACCAGGTTACATTACCAAAAATGTAAAGTGGATCTTATTTAAATTTAGAAGAATATTCTGAACTTTGAATGGAAAGACTTAGTTGCATTTTGAAAGTCTCAAGCAACACAGTGTACTATACTTGTTTCTGAAGCTCTCGTTTAAAGAAACAAGGAAAAAGCATTGTGAAATAAAGGCATTTGCATAGTGTCAAGCAGAAATAACTATGGTCAAGAGGAAAGCATCTTTTTAAAATCCCTATTTGTTGGTGGTAAATACTGCTTTGCAGATATATGAACAGAATCTCTTGAGGGAATTTCACTCAACATCACAAAAAAGATTTACCAGGGATCTTGGATTAACCATGAAGGACTTAAAATTGAAGTCACGTATACATACATAATTTTTATATGTGTCTGAAAATAGGGGTCCCTAAGGAGGAGACTTCTCATTTCCTATGACACAGCAAATCAATAACAACACCTGTGTGTCTAAAGCACTTTATGGTCTGCAAGGCATTTTCTTATACATTTTCCAGTTTGATTCTCACAATGATCCATGAGGGACAGGAAGCAGGTTTAATAATTCTTATGTTAGAGATGGGAACACTGACCCACACAGAATTTCTGGCTTGTCGGCCGGGCGTAGTGGCTCATGCCTGTAATCCCAGCACTTTGGGAGGCAGAGGCAGGCGGATCACGAGGTCAGGAGATCGAGACCATCCTGGCTAACACCGTGAAACCCTGTCTCTACTAAAAATATAAAAAAATTAGCCGGGCATGGTGGCGGGCGCCTGTAGTCCCAGCTTCTCGGGAGGCTGAGGCAGGAGAATGGCGTGAACCTGGGAGGCGGAGCTTGCAGTGAGCCGAGATCGCACCACTGCACTGCAGCCTGGGGGACAGAGTGAGACTCCGTCTCAAAAAAAAAAAACAAAAAAAAAGAATTTCTGGCTTGTTCAAGATCCCACAGCTAGTAGCAGAGGCAGGTCTCTCTGTAGATCCATGGGCTCCAGACCTGGGTCTCTGCTCACCACATTGCAACTAGCTCCACTAAAACTCATTGCCTATGGTAACCACTGTGTCATATGTTCATAGCACAAACATTAGTCAAACACACCCAAATCAATGTAGGTGTGGAAAGAGTATTTTTGAACCCCTAAACGTAATTCCCAATCCATTTTCAAAAGACAAGCCATGCCAGCAAAGGCAAGAACGCACAAAGTGCCATTGAGGATGATAAGACTGCCACCCGGCCCAGTTCCACGTGGAGCTACACTGTGATTCATTTGGCCATGTCACAGTGCACATTCCTTTGTTTTCAGGAATTAAAGATCTCTTAAATAAGCACAGGGTGTGTTTGTTAAAGATGCTGATATGGTAAAAGAACAGTACACAAATCCGTGCCCTGGGAGGACGTCCCACAGGTGAGGACTTGCAAGGTCTCCAACTGGATTCCCTTCTTATAGAGCCAGCAGAATGGGCCTTGGAAAGTCACCTTACTGATATGGAGAAAGGACATGCCAGGCACTATTCCCTCCTCCCTGCCATAGTTGATGTTTATGAAGGTTCTTCTGGGCACGTGACCTAGAGGAACCCCATGAAACTAGCACTGAAGCTTCCAGATGATGTGATAAGATTACAAATGCTGGCTGCTTCAGGCAAGGTTAGACAAATAGCCTTCTTAGATATACATGGTAAATACTGATAATTGTGTGTTCACGTATGTTTTATGTCATAGGCAGAGTTCATTCCTGCTGCAGAGTTGTCCTTGCCTAGAAAGATACCATTGGCCACTCTCTGTTGTTGCTGCTGCTTTTCTCCTCCCGTATCCACTGGGGTATTTAAAAATCTCTGGACTGTGGGTCAAGAGACTGGGTGGGAGGCAGGTTCCAATGCTCATAGTCATGTGTTCATGGACAAGGCAGTTTCCATCTCCCAGTTCTGCTTCCTTAACAGTGAAGTGGAGATACCCATGTTTATTCTTCCTACACAGGTAAGTGGGACGAAGGTGGTAATGAGTGTTTCTTTTCTGGAAATTGTTTTCATTCGATGTTTTTCAAATTGTGAACATATGACATATTAGTTGTTATAGGCAAAACAGTTCAAAGACATATAGAGAAAATTCTCACCATTATTAACTTCTAATCTTACCTTCCTGAGATATCTAAAGTCTACACACAACTGTTCACGATGCTCATACAAGCACATGCAGGCAAATATACACATAAACTGGGGTTTGGGTTTATTTCTTTTTACTGAAACAGGATCATACTATTGTAGGAGTTATTAATAAATTATTTTAGGCAGATAGAGAGGAAAAAGAGTCCTTGAAAAATTTTCATTTTTAAAGCAGCTCTTAGAGCCAGGCCGGCAACCTTTGATATGCAAATGCAGGCCATTAGAAACTGGGTCTACCCAAACATGGAGATTCCCCTGGCCTTCTTACCCTTGCCCCACATGTTCCTGCATCATGGCCGCCCCCACATACCGCTACCTGTGTAGAACATCATGGCGTCCTGCATGCATATTAAAAGGCTAGGGTGGCAGGGCCAGCTTTTCCGCGGGCTACATGAATGACATGCTTGGTCAAACCAATCCCCTGAGCCCTGTGCAAATCAGACACCGCCTCCTCCAGCCTCTATATATACCTGGCTGGTTTCCACGCTACTTGGGGTCCTCTCTCTCGGCTTTGGAGCCCCCCTCCCTCTGTCTCTGTACAGGGGAGCTTCTTCCTTCTTTCTTGCCTATTAAATTCTCTGCTCCTTAAAACCACTCCACGTGTGTCCTTGTTGTTTCATCTAATTCAACGTGAGACAAGAGCCCTGGTGTTCCTCCACTCATCGGAGCCATATCATTACCAAACACATGGCTCTGCAACGTACTTTATTATTTTATGATTAAGCACAAACATCTCTACGTATTTGTGGATTTTAAACTTAGTTTTGTTTCCTTAATTTCTTTATACACACACACACACACACACCCCTGTGTGTATGTCAGTTACATATGGAATCATTTAAAAAAAAACTTTCCCTCCCCTACCCAACTACCCCTAATCCCATAATCCCATTACCCTTTCCTATGTGTCTTTCATACTTTCCTCCATGTTCATATAATCTATCAAATACTTACACACATATACATTTCTGCAAAGTTTTTAAAAAATTTGTTTCAAAAATGCAATGGGACACATACTATTCTTACATCAATCAATGAAACCTAATGAAAACACCTATAATTTAACTGGATTGGTGCATGATTTTTAATGCCTATTATTTTATGGGGTGAAGGCAGTTTTGTCTGGTAAAGATATAACACCCAGCTCTCTCTCAGGGAAAGCCCTGACTGCTAGTGTTTGCTGATATCCGTGCCCTAAATATTCCCACCATGGCTCATTTCAGACTACCAATGCGATGGCTGGGTGGAGCCGAGTTGAGAAGGGTTCTGTGCAGGATCTCTGGAGACAGCTCCAGCAAACTACTGGGAGGAAGTTCCATAATGAATTCAGTTTCTCTCTATTGATGGACATTCAGTTTATTTCCAGATTTTCTTCCTCCACTACAAAGAGTGATATATTACAGCAACCTTATAACTACATTCTTCAAATTGATTCTTTTATTTCTAACAGCTAGATTCCCCAGGAGTGAGACTGTTGATTCATAAAGAATGCAGATTAAAAAAATTAGTAAGTGCTGCCAGATTGTTTTTCAAACAGCTTTCTTAAAAGGCTATATATAGTTCAGATTTTTTTTTTTTTTTTTTGAGATGGAGTTCCACTCTGTCACCCGGGCTGGAGTGCAGTGGCGCAATCTCGGCTCACTGCAACCTCTGACTCCTGGGTTCAGGCGATTCTCTTGCCTCAGCTTCCCGAGTAGCTGGGATTACAGGTGCATGCCACCATGCCTGGCAAATTTTTTTGTATATTTTGTAGAGATGGGGTTTCACCATGTTGACCAGACTGGTTTCGAACGCCTGACCTCAGCTGATCAGCCCGCCTCAGCCTCCCAAAGTGCTGGAATTACAGGTGTGAGCCACTGTGCCTGGCCATCATGTCTGCATCTTACTGCATCTTATTTTCCCACTACTCTGTAATTCAGATTTGTACCAGTAATGTAAGAAGGCACTCTTTTCCCTGGCATTTCTGAGAGCAGTTGGTATTAGATTTCTTTCATAATTTTTGTTGGTCTATGGATTTAAAGTGGGAACTCATTGTTTATTGTAACTTATTTTCTGTTTCCCTGATCTCAATCACATCTAAACTTCATGTTTTTGGTCATTTGGATTTGGCAGTTTAGATTTGTCAAAAGACAACATTACAACAAATGTAAAGATCTCATTTGGCTTCATTTGCGATTCTAGAATTGGGCAATACCTCACTCCACAAAACAAAATAATGTTCCAATGAATTGAACAGAGGAGATTGGCTTTAGAGACAGTAAAAGGGCTGAATAGAGCAGAAACAGAGAACAAACAGCAGATTGGCCACTTCAAAGTTACTTTTGTTTTACAATGGTGACAGAGAGACAAAACAATAGAAAGATAATTCATTGGTTAACACCAGATTACTTCCGGTTAAGAATTAAAGCAGAAAGAAGGCCATTATTATGCCAACTGAAGGTTGGAACTGACCTGTTTGGGGAACTGGCTGTTACCTCTCCCTCCTAATTTGTTGGAAGGTCAGAGAACAACTTATTGTTTTACTTGGGTCACATGGGACATTAGCATGAGTGACTCTATTTGGATTTTTAGTCTGGTCTGGTGGGGCCTAGTGCAGGAGCTTAGTCCTAAACAATGCCCTTCTATACTTTTTACTTAACAATTCCTCTTTTGGTTAAGTGCTTACCTAGGTGAGAATCTGACCAAAACGTAGGACACTGGTGCTGCTCTCAGTTACCATCATTCTGGGTTTCCAGTCTCAATACACCCTTCATAGGCTACAGTGTCCTCATGATCGTACATCTCTCTGCGTTTCTGTCATTTAGATGAAGAAAGAATATTTGATGTTCGACAGATGTTTGTATACAAACATTTAAAACTTTTTGAGAGGATACAGTGCACCAGGGAGACTACTTTTATAACTATTAGTAGGATATTATGATTATCAGGTTGTACCAAGTGTTTGGAGTATGCTGCCTAGGCAGAGTCCCCATGAACTGAACCAACCACAGTTGAATAAATCAAGGAATGAGCCAGAGAAGGAATCTACCCATTTTAACCAAGTTGCCTGTCTGTTAACTTTTTGCAACTGAGTCACTACAATACCCAATGTATTCATCTGTGTACAAGAAAAATTGTCAGCAACTACACAGATTCCTCCCTGTTTAGTTAGTAGGTAGCAGTTTTATCATCTAGCACCCCAGGAAAGGCTTAAATTAGAGCAGAGAGTGTTAACTCAATAAAAGACACCACTATAATTTGAACAAATATTTGTGTTAGAGACGTTGCGGAAGTACCCACTACGTGAACTAAAGGATCTCTTAGGTCCTATAAAGATTTGGGTTTAACATGACATATCCACTACTCTTCCAAGTTACTCACTGATCCACCAAAAACCACTGATCTTGAAATCCTAACTACAGTGTCATCCTGCCAAATGAATGAGGTGGGCATAGGTAAGAAAACTTTAAGAGGGGTAAGAACCTTATTACACTGGGGATTTTGCTCCAGCAATCATGGGAAAAGCTGTCCACAGAATGAAGTCAGCAGCTTCTCATTCTGGTTTGTAGTTTGAACGTCTTTGGTTGAACTGTCTTATGGCATTTGACGTTTCTGTGAACGCTCTGTGTAGACCCACACGTCAGGCATGAAACTTAGCCCTTGAAATTTACATTGAGTTGTCCAGCTTATAGGGCTTCAGAAACACAGTAGTTCCCATTCTTCATGGAGAGTTGTACCCAGATATTGGAGAAAACTAGAATTCATAATCCAGTCTGGTCTCCAGGTAGAGAATGAAAAATTGAAAACAATAAGCAGGGCTACTATCTAATAACAGGTGTACTAAAGTTTTCTTTTTAAAAATAAATTTTTTATCCACAATCATCTCATTTCTACCAAGGATAATCATAGTAAGACAAATATGTTTGTAAAATAAGTTTATTCTCCAACTTGGCCTAGTTATTTGCATAAGTGCACCAAGGATAACCACACTGGCTTCTTTTAAATTCGCTTTGCTGGAAATTTTGATAAGGAATCTCAGATTGGACTTTTAAAACCTCTCAGTGCTAGGAGGCCAAACCAAGGCAAACATCATCCTTTACCTGTAATATCTAATAGCTTGAGGTTCCTGGGCCAGCCAGGAAGTGACAACTTTTTACTCCTTCACTGTAAGGCTAGGAACACTTGAAACCAGGCATTCTACGCATCTTCTCAAATACGACATTCCAACCAAAGCCTTAGTAGTATAACCAGTGTTTCCAATTGTATCATGTTATAAAGAAAGCAATTCTTAATGAACTCATGCAAATAACCATGTTGCCATCAAAATAAGAATACTCAGGTATACTTTCCAAATTTTGGAGGGATCGTGTAGGGAGGAAAAGCAAATATCTCAATTTTTGTTTACCGATGTATACTTTATCAAATTCTTGTAAACTGTAGATAGCTTTGAAGAAAAAATTTTTTTTTTTTTAAATCTGGGAGACAAAACATTAAAAGAACCAGAAATGTTTCAAATAAAAAGCTGTAAAAACCCATGATTCTTTTTTATCAGTTTATTCTGTCTCATGTAATTAATTTTTAGTCTGTTTGATCTTGGTTGGTAGTTTCACAAACCCATCAGTTATTTCATTAGTTTTAGAAATTCTTACGAGCCCAATGGTATCTCAAAATTATCAGAAACCTCTACTTGTCAGAATTCTTTTCATCCTTTCCATGAACTTCCTTGAAGACTCAAAGCTTTACAATTAGAGTTGCTTGCAAAGAGCTTTCAGAAAAAGCATCAGAATAAACCAATTTAACTATGGACAACAAGACTTAAAATGGTTAAAAAATCTCATCAGGTTTTAAACCACAATTCTCATTATGAGAGTTCATAATGATGCAATTGACAGGGAAATTTGTTATTTCCGTGGTGTACAACATTTTAGCATAATAATCAACATTATGACTGATAACACTTATGCCAAGACATATTTTGGAGCACATGTTAATAACATACTCATATAAATACAACTCAAAGAAAATTAAACATCATTTCTTATTTTGATGTTTCCCATGTAATTTAACATATCAGATAAGCCCAACTGGTGTAATATCTCTGTTTTACAGATGCTTTCAGATGTTCCACGGCCCTCTGGGGTATCCCAAAATTAATTCAAGGTCAAAAAGACTTAATTTAAAAACTTTAAAATTTGATCTCAGAAAGTGTCAAAATAAAGGTTCAAATTATTTGATCAAAAACAGGATCATAGGTCACTGTGAAATACTAGTCAAGCCTTTAACCAGAGTGATATTAAAAGACTTCGAAAGAAGTTACATATTTGTAAAACAACAACAACAACAACAACCACAACAAACCTTTAACTCAGTTTTCTTAAGCAATCAAAGACTTAATGAAGACAGTGTAGAGCACAGGAAATTATTTTGATAAAACACAAAAATCTCCCTTGCCCCTACTCACTGGTTCCTTTCTGCCTTGTTTCTATTTCATTCCTAAATCTATGTTTTGAAACAACCTTAAAATAACCTCTGAATTAGACGAAATTATTCTTTTCTTCAAAAAAGCCCAAACAAACTACGGCGTATCCTTATGCTTTCTTTATAACTTTCCTCAACAAAAGCACGTCACTTTCCTTGTACGCTTGGCATACGGAATTGTTTCCCTATTTTTAGTAATTTTAATTGGATATATTAATTAGATATTTTAATCTTTAGCAATTACAAAGCAGCATTTTGTAAACTATCACCATTTCATAATATCTGCTTCTTCATAACACAATTTTTCGGTGGGAAGCAGAACATATTTCCTAACAGATCTAAACACATTTTGTTTTTGTATAAAATTGAAGAAACCAAAAAATAAACTTATGCTCAGCAATTTATGTTTCAGTATTTTCTCTTGCTTAGAAATTATTCAGACATTGCCCGGCGTGGTGGCTCACGCCTGTAGTCCCAGCACTTTGGGAGGCTGAGGCGGGTGGATCACGAGGTCAGGAGATCGAGACCATCCTGGCTAACATGGTGAAACCCCATCTCTACTAAAAATACAAAAAAATTAGCCGGGCGCAGTGGCGGGCGCCTGTAGTCCCAGCTACTCGGAGAGGCTGAGGCAGGAGAATGGCGTGAACCCGGGAGGCGGAGGTTGCAGTGAGCTGAGATTGTGCCACTGCACTCCAGCCTGGGCGACAGAGCGAGACTCCGTCTCAAAAAAAAAAAAGAGAGAAATTATTCAGACGTTTCATGAATCTACTACCTAATCATGACACCACTTAAAAATAAGTTAAAGAAACAATGAAAAGTTCATTCACAAACTTTTATCCCATTTACGTTCACCTAATTTACTTATTCTTAACAATCAAGTTTAAAATGGTCATGAAACAAAGCTAGCCACCATCTCAAGTTATTTCTCAGTGAGTCAAGGGGAGCTGCTGTGTGCCATGGTTTAGAGAAGACACAGGCAGCCTGTGTCACACACCTCCCTCCCCCAGGCCACAGCAGCCCTGTGCAGGGCCTGTACCACACTCTCACAGCCTGGCTGGTCAATGTCCCGGGAACTGTTTCCTATGGAGAGAAGAAAGGGAGCAACAATGGGCTCTGTGTTCTCCTTTGCTCCCAAAACTGCTTCAGTTTGGTGTCACCCAGTAACCTCGCTAGGGAGGTGGTCAGATCCAGGCAAGAAATCACTGACCACTCTGGCGCCAAGCATACTGTCCCAGGTTCTGGAAACACCAGTGAACACAACACAGTCCCTTCCCAAGGTGTGTGAACTTTCTGGAGGGGAAAGACACAGAAAATAATAAGCATAATAAATGTTAACTGATGGTTATACAGCATTGTGAACATACTTAACACCACTGAATCGTATACTTAAATTTGGTTAAAATGGTAACTTTTATGTTATGTATATTTTTGTTTGTTTGTTTGTTTTTTTTTTTTTTTTTTTTTTGAGACGGAGTCTCGCTCTGTCACCCAGGCTGGAGTGCAGTGGCGCAATCTCGGCTCACTGCAAGCTCCGCCTCCCGGGTTCACGCCATTCTCCTGCCTCAGCCTCTCCGAGTAGCTGGGACTACAGGCGCCCGCCACTGCGCCCGGCTAATTTTTTTGTATTTTTAGTAGAGACGGGGTTTCACCGTGGTCTCGATCTCCTGACCTCGTGATCCGCCCGCCTCGGCCTCCCAAAGTGCTGGGATTACAAGCGTGAGCCACCGCGCCCGGCCTATGTTATGTATATTTTATCAAAATAAACCAAAATAGTTTTTTTAAAAAGTAAGTTGTATAGTCTGTTTGAAGGTGGTAAGTGGTATAGAAAAGAACCAGCACAGCAAGATGAGAGAGATGGGACCTGGCAGGGGGAATCTGAGAAGGGTTTCTACCATTTAGACTTCTAAGATGTCAATAATTTTTTTTCCCCCCAAGACAGAGTCTCACTCTGTTGCCCAGGCTGGAGTGCAATGGCACCATCTCGGCTCACTGCAACCTCTGCCTCCCGGGTTCAAGCAATTCTTGGTCCTCAGCCTCCCAAGTAGCTGGGATTACAGGTGCCCACCACCACACCTGGCTAGTTTTTGTACTTTTAGTAGAGATGGGGTTTCACCATGTTGGCCAGGCTCATCTCAAACTCCTGACCTCAGGACATCTGCCCGCCTTGGCCTGCCAAAGTACTGGGATTTCAGGCGTGAGCCACCGCACTCAGCCTGATGTCAAGGGGAAATTTTAACATCTTGACGGCAACTTTTGGGAATGGGAAACAATAGTTTTGGGTTGTACTGTTACCTCATTTAATATCATATCAAACTTACAAATTTTAAAAACTCTCATTTGCTGGGCTTTGAAGTTTAAGCTACAAATCCTGTAATTCTGTTTTAAAAAATAGTAAATTTTAATAATTACTACCAAAAGGCATTTGAAATTTAACTAATTAAATTTCCTTAATGGGTCTCAGGAATTCTAAAATATGGTGCTTTGGCAGATTGAGTATTTTAAGCTGAAGGCAAGTGGGAGACAGCACCTGCAGGAAGGCCTCTCTGATCCTCCCCAGCCCTTCTCTCCTGCAACAGGTTATAAAACCCAGGATTTTCTGAACTTCCCCTGAGGCAGGTCATAAGACTGTCATTCAAGAGGTGCATTTCCTCTCCCTGGAGGACAGGAGCACCGTCCTCCTCCAGAGATACTGGACAGGACCACTATCTCTGAAGATACCGGTGCTCCTGTCACAAGAATAATCTGAAAAACATGCCTTGCTAAGTTCCCTCCAATTTATGACACTTAGCTCATACCCTCTTTGCTCTATCACATTTCTCCATGCTTCATCAAACCTGGCCTAAAAATATCTGTTTCTTTGGGTCTTCATTTTCTTATGAAGGCTCCTGTTTCATGCAAAACTTATATTACACATATTTGCATGTGTGTCTTTTGTTATAGGGGCTATAGCCATGGACCTGAGATAGGTAGAAGAAATAATATTTTTTCTTCCCTCAACTCTTAAACATCTATTTTAGTTTCTTCCTTAGTACTCCAAGTGGACTAACAAAGACTTCCCCAAAATGTAAGTAATTTTTATAAATATGATTAACTCAAACCTATAAATATAATGACTCATAAATTATCTTAGACATTCCAATGTTGTTTACTGCTTTCTTTTATAATTTTCAGCTTAAAATCTTAAGTCAAAATCAATCTCTCGATTATATATCAAATTGAAATTACAAGGCTAATCTTTCAGCTGCTCCAACATACCAATTTCTCTCTCTCTCTTTTTTTTTTTGAGATGGAGTCTCATTGCTCTGTTGCCCAGGCTGGAGTGTAGTGGTGCAATCTCGGCTCACTGCAACCTCCACCTCCAGGGTTCCAATGATTCCTCTGCCTCAGCCTCCCAAGTAGCTGAGATGACAGGTGTGCACCACCATGCCCAACTAATTTTTTTTGTATTTTTAGTACAAATGGGGTTTCTTCATGTTGGCCAGGCTGGTCTTGAACTCCTGACCTCAAATGATCCCTACCTTGACCTCCTAAAGTGCTGGGATTACAGATGTGAGCCACCATACCTGGCCCCAATATACCAATTGCTCTTAAACATGGTTAGTAGTATAAATGACATTATTCCTGCACTCATATATAAAGAGATGGGTTTGATTTCCTTCACCATCTCAATCCCTAATTTTAGCTTTTTGGATTTGTGCATCACTTACCTTCTAAGGAGACCGCTGTCTGCGGCAAGCTGGGGTTTCCATCTTGGGAGGGTGAGGTTAGGTATTCTTTAGAGATTTTTGGCCAGAAAATAGGATTTGATTCATGCCCAAGATGGTGTGACACCATGAAGCATAATTGGAACTCTGAGTTCTGCAACAGATTCACCTAATTCTTCCTTCTGATTGCAACTTTTACCTCCTTCCTCTCTGGGTGTGGACAAATCCATTCATTGATTGGCTGATTTTACATTTCTTTGAAAGATGTTTACATTTCTTTGGTTCTTTTAAGACATTTTAATGTATTCCTAACTGGCTCTAAAGAACCTTTAAGACTATTAGCCTCTCGGTCATGCCTTTATGATTCTTTTGTAACTTCATAACTTTATTGCCTGATTTGGCAAAAGAATGCTGGGTTCTTTTCATATTTTCCCATCTTGCAGGTGTGTGACTCCTACAACTACTTAAAAAGCATCCAGCCGGGTACAGTGGCTCATGCCTGTAATCCCAGCACTTTAGGAGGCCGAGGTGGGTAGATCATGAGGTCAGGAGTTCGAGACCAGTCTGGCCAACATGGTGAAACCCTGTCTCTACTAATAATACAAAAATTAGCCAGGTGTGGTGGCACGCGCCTGTAGTCCCAGCTACTTGGGAGGCTGGGGCAGGAGAATTGCTTGAACCGGGGAGGTGGAGGTTGCAGTGAGCCGAGATGGCGCCAGTGCACTCCAGCCTGGGTGATGAAGCAAGACTCCGTCTCAAGGAAAAAAAAAAAAGCATCTAGTTGGATGCTTAGTATCTCTTATGTTTTTGACTTTATGATCATGTTGGAAAAGATTTCTTTTCCTCACCCATCCTTAGGCTTATATCTGAGATGCCTATAACAAGAGAAAAGCATATGAATTTATTGAATATAAATTTTACATAACACAGGAGACTTTTGGAAATGAACACTCAAAGAAATAGGTAAACCTGTGTGTTTTTTATGATAGGTTTGACGAAGAAGTGGACAGTTGTGGAGAAGTGTGATTGGATTAAAAAATTATAATTTAATGGTAATGAATGGGGAGGAATTTAGCAAAACCTGTTTGTTAGATTCTTCTCTGTGACCATGTGTCTTCAGAGATAAGGATGTTCCTTTCCTCTGGGTAGAGAAAGGACACCTCTCAAATGAGGGTCTTAAGATCTACTTCAGGGGAAAATGATGGGAGAAAGAGAATGACCTTCCTAGGTTTTATGACCTGCTTCAGGAAAGAAAAAATGGAGAGAAGGGGTGGCCTTCTTGCCTCTGCTGTTTTCTCAAATGCCAAGTAGTGTTAAAAGCATTCAGGGAGGGTCTCCAAGGATTATAGAAATTTAATCAACTTGAGCAATCAGCCTGTTTTAGAGCCTCCTGTCCTGAAGCCTATTCTTCCCCAAACCCTCTGTGGAATGAGGTCATCTTGGTGGTTTCAACCAGCTCCTGACAGATCCCAGCAACTTACAGATGAAAGCAAGTGATCGTTCCTCATTACCGTGATGAAGTCTCCACCCCTGAGGAGCTAGAGTTTCATCACCGTAATGTGCAACCTATGCACCGGCATGATGACTCACTACACGCACCACTGAGACCCCTCTTCTACACGTGATGATGCACCCTCTCCCCTCTCCATCACTCCATAAAACCCTCCCGTCACTTTCCCTAGGGGAGAGACTGCTTTGAAGAGTGCTCCCAGTGTCCTCCTTACTGGAGCCAAGTAATAAACCTCCTATTAATAAAAACCTGTGCTCTCATGCGGAGTAGTTTACTACTTGCTAGGTGACTAACCCCTGGTATTTTTTTTTTGTAACAGTGCCATATTTTGGGGTAACATGTCCTGGACCCCATCATTCACAACACTAACATAATACTAATGACAAGAGGAAAAGCTTTGTTATCCTTGAGGGGTTCTGTCTTTTAAAAATTACTTAATATATAAATCGATAATTCATGTGAATGTTTGAACTTTAAAATTAGAAAAGAACAAAGAGAGAAAAGGAACTCTCCCTCTGTCCTCTGTCCCCAGCCTCCCATGGCTCTTTCCTGGAGGGACTGTTATCATAATTTGCATTTCCTTCTAGGGATTCTGTGCATTTATAGGAATATATAGGTGTGCACATACACACGCAGCCCCCTTAATATCCTAAGTGTACATGTAACTGAAATGCAGGTTAGTAGCTTGCAGATTGCAGAGTCCAATTAATAAGCGTGAAGTGTGGTATAAAGAAAGTGATTTATTTCCAAAGCTAGCTTAGGGGAAGAAGCACAGGTGTCCCATCTTTAAATGTACTGCTTCACTTTTGGAGCAGAAAGCAGCAGGCAAGGCAAGGGAGCCCATTTGTTAGCTCCAGTGCCTTACCTACCATGCAGTCAAGGTGGTGACTGCTGGTGCCTTTGTGGGCAGGTCTAGGCCAAAAACTCCCCAGGTGGGAGGGAGTTTCATGTCTCTGGAGGCAATCTTCTAGTGGAAGAGTTTCATAGAATTCAGCTGTTATCTCTCAAGGCAACCTCCTGATGGGTGAGAGTTCTCTAGTGGGCATATTTTGGTCTGTAAGTCAACTGTTAGTTAGATGAACTTGCCCTGTGGGGAGTATCTGATGAAGGGAGGGGTAAAAGGCTATATTTGCATTTCTAAAGGGCTAAGTAGGAAGTGGGCAGCCAGGGGAATGAAAAAGGGAGGCAGAGAGAGAGAGAATTAAACTCCCTCTTAGAAAAATGGGAAACTCAGTTACAAACTCTCGCTGCCAAGTTTCATTCCATTTCTATGGGATTTGGGTGCCATATTCACTCTGGCTACGTCCTGCTGAAAGCGGGTGTAGTCATTGGGCATCAGAATGGAACTGATCTACTTTGAGTTGGAAATATTCATGAGTACCTGGGCTTACAGATGATGTTTGTTGAAGCAATATGGTGTGTAGTCTTGAGAGTCTCTGGGAAAACCTGTCTTGTGTTCCCATAGAGAGAGCATAACAGCAGTAAACTCCGCAACAGAGGGATATGCTTATCCCTTCAATCAGGGTCAATTTTACAAGCAGCTTTTGCCACTAGGATGGTCTGACTGGGCCAGGATGCTAACTCCTAGTGACAATGTGGGCCAGACATAGCTTTGATTTGTTAGTGCAGGTTTTACAGAGCTATCTGAGACATTTCCTGAATTCTTAATTATGCAGCTTCCCCACTGCCAATTCTAACCAGATACGATGACAGGTTGGCTGAGTATATATATTTAACAGGCTAAAGAAGGAGCTATGAATACTCATGAAAGTGGTCTAAGCCCTGTCTAGTTCTTGAGAATGGACCAGCTTAGTTAAATAGCTGTGTCTTATCCAGGAAGTAGCATCACAGGTGGGCTAGGCCTCTGCACTTGATGAAGGCAAATAGATTTTGAATAATAGGCATTTCTATGGAAACAGAAGAACAACAAAAGTTAATGTTGGGCACAATCTACCCAGATATTAGACTCAAAGCATCCTTAGGTACAGAGGAGGAAGGCAGTGGCAGTCAGTCTGCCACTATGGCACTACAGTCTGCCATAGTACAAAGAATAATGTAGTAGTAATTTCATTGAGTCCAAATCAGAAAAATGGAAGAAAAATTTGAAAGTGTTAATTTGAGACCTGTAGCCCAGAAAGAATTCAAGATTCAGTCCAAATTGCAAAAAGATAAAAATTGAAAAACAATGGACAAGGCTAGGTTCTGACAAACAATTTTTCTCTCTCCAGTACCCATTTTTACTAAAGATAAATCACAGCAGAACAAATTTATTTGAAAAATATATTTTGGTCTTGTTATACTTGGCCTGAGTTTTTGCATTAAGTATAATGAGAATAATTATTTGTCATATAGGCTTTTTAAAAAAATTGGCTTTGCTGGAACTTTGTTCCATAGGAATCTCAGATTAGACTTTTTAAAGTCTTGAGCCCAGCCACAGATTTATCTGTGCCTACAAATATCTGTATGGGTTGAGTGATTTCCTCTCCTTGAGGTCCCAGGATAACTTGAGGCTCCTGCGCCCATCAGAAAGTGACATTCTTTACTTACCACAGGTCAGAACACCTTGTATAGTGACTGTATAGCCAAAGTATGAAGCCAGCTTTCCCACGGAGATTTTTATTGGCTCTATAAGTCAACTTTGATTCCTTAAAGCAATCTGTTTAAACCTCAAAGTATGCCATTCCAGTCAAAACTTTGGTAAAATAACCAGTGTCTTCAATGATGTTCTGTTACAAAAGGCAACAGAGTCTATTGAACTTATGCAAATAACTATAGTGCCATAAATTAAGTACACTTACAAATAGTTTTCAAATTCTGGAGAAACCAGGTAGAGAGAGAGAAATACGCTCCAAATTTTTCTCATGGAAATATACTTTATCCAATTGTTAAAAGCTGCAAATAGCTTTTTTAAAAAGGTTTTCTTGACTCTGAAAAACAAAACAAAAAGAATCAACAAATGTTTTAAAAAGTCATAAAAGATTATTTCAATCTTCTGTTAGTTAAGTCCATTCAATTAACTTCTGTTCTGCCTAACATTGGATCAGGAATCCTCATGAATACATCAGTTCTCCATGAGAGTCCCAGAGTTTTTCTCTCTATTCCAATGATGCAATCTCTAAAGTTATCAGAAAGCTATATTTAAGGGTACTCCTCAAAGTTCTATATGTGATTATAAACTGCTCTGTAAAAGGATCAAAGTAAAACAGCAATTGTGGATGATGAGTCTTAGAACAGTTATAGTAAAAGACACAATTGACTAGGAATTGGTTACTTCTGTGGCATATATCAATTTTACATAATAATCATAATTGCTACTGATAACATACACTAAGACATATTAGAATCACAGGAATCTCATACAATTTTGGTACTTATACTAATAATACATTTATATAAATATTATCCAAAGAAGGTTAAACACCATTTCATACTTGACAATGCTTCCTGTATGATTTTAATGTGCCAAGTAAGCCAAATATTTCTCTTTTGGACTTTAGGGTATCTAATAGCTAAAAGGGATAACCAGGTGAATAAAAAGAAAGACTAAATTTAGAATTTGACTTTGGAAAGTTTGTTAAATATCAAAATTTTAAACACTTGGCATTACAAAATAAAATCCCCAGGTCACTATAAGTAAAAGAGAAAAATCTTTACTCACTGATAGAGAGGAGACTCAGCTTTCCAAACAAAACCCAATAAAGGCAACATGAGGCCAACTGAATCTGTCTCTTTTCTCTTCCCTTTTTTTGTCATTTATTTGAAAGGCAAACAAAAACCTTTCATTATCTCTTAATATTATATGAAAATCCTGTTCAAAAGAGAAAGCCAAATTTTGCCTTTGCATTAACTTACTATTAATGTTAAACCCAGTTCTTAATAAAACAAATAAACAAATCTATCCGATCTTAATTACTTTGACCATAAGGTAAGATTTCCATAAACCTTTTATAACCCTTTACAATTTTCTGTTACACAGCATATCAATTCTCTAAGAAAACCCTGTTATTCAGACCAACAGGCTCAGATTCTGACCCTGCATCAGGGTGCTTTTATTTCAATGTTTAATTTATGGAAGAGCTAGAAAATGCTCCTCAAATTTTAGTCAACTTGCTCACACTCACATAACTTATTTTACAAGATCGATCTTTCACAAATCTTTTGCAACTTATTTAAGCCTTCAGTTTTGTCCAATTACTGTCTTAGGTTAGGATGATCCTTAAAAATCTCTGAATTATACGAAATTACATCCCCTTTAACAAAAAACGTATTTTCATACCTTCTTATAACCTTTACCAAAAACATATTCTACTTTCCTTATACACCTTGCGTGTAAAACTCTTTCTCCTGTAGTCTCAAGTACATGTTACAATGTTAACTCTTAATAACTTTTATTTTTGATGAAAGACTTGTTAAGTAAGTGATTTTAATCTTGTATCAGATTGTAGAGCCCAGGACAAAGACAGACAATGTCTAATTCTGCCCAGCCTAGCCAGGGGACCTGGCTAACTCCATACTTCCCCAGGCCTTACCTACAATCTAATGGCTGTAAAATAGACAGGTCAAATATTATTAAAGAATCATAGAAGGAGTTTATGACCTCAAAGCATCTAGCAAATAGTATCTGACCTACCTTATTTAGACCAAATGTCTAAACTTTGAAGACATTTCTATTTAACTTTACCAACCACCTTTTAAACTGTCTTTATTTTTCAAAGATCATTAGAGTCATGTGACTTAAAGGCATTAAAGTTTCTATTTTTCTTACAATATATTTGATTTAAGCACATATTATTTTTAAGCCAATTAGTTAGAGCTTTTTTGTATAAATATCATACACACAGCACATATATACAGACAGAAGCAAATCTGGTAGGGTGAGAAAAGATTAGATACAAGAGGAAGGAGGAACAGATAGGAATAAATGGAAAATCAGACAGAATTCCATCAACTGAGAAGTTTATAGCAGGGGAACAAGGGCTTTAAAACAGTATCTGTGCATATATAGCCCAAATATTAGCCTAATTATGTCATTTCCAACTACAGAGCTCTCAAAAGAAAAAATATTTTAAAATATTTTATTACCATATTGTAGCCAGGACAAATGGCTTGCATCTCTGGCTTTTGAGATTTTCATTTCTTCTTCCCAAAGATATTCTCTCAAGTGGAACCAATACCCCTTAACTCAGGTTACAACTTAACTACAGATGCACGAGGTATCTTCAAAGAATGGCAAACAATTTTCACAAGATCTAGAATTTCCCCTAAGGTAGCTCAGAGAAAATAAGATTCAAGACAGGAAATCAGAAGCCATCCATGGAGGGGAAAAGAATCAATAAATGGCAAAAGTTTCACGACTCAAACTAGAAAGGACTTATTCCCAAAGCCAAAATTGAACCTAGGCCAACAGTGTGAAAGGGTAAAGGCTTAGTTACTGAGCTATAGCACAAGGTGACTGCTATTGCTTTTCCAAGAATCTAGTGTCGTCATTTTTGAGCTTGCAAGGGACTTCATTCAAGAGAATTAAGGCTAGCCATAACATTATCATATGCCCCTTTTAGACCCAAGAGTCAAAGCCCTGTAACTTAACAGCACAAGGACTTTAAAAGCAATACAGAAAGTTACATGGATACAATAAGCTTTTCGAGTTCATAATTTGAATTCACTTTTGTATAACTTTTGAATTAGACAAAATTATTCTTTTTCCCATTAAGAACACATCTTCTTTGGAATATTTTATATAAACCTAAGAAGCATGAAATCCTGAACTGCCTGTCAGATACTAATATTTATAGATGAGAATTATTCCACAATTTTGGAGCATGTTTCCCATATAATAACCCTTTCTTTCTTTCTTTTTTGCCACAGAGTCTTGCCCTGTCTCCTAGGCTGGAGTGCAGTGGCGCGATCCTGGCTCACTGCAAGCTCTGCCTCCTGGGTTCACACCATTCTCCTGCCTCAGCCTCCGGAGTAGCTGGCACTTCAGGCGCCTGCCATTATGCCTGGTTAATTTTTTGTATTTTTGAGTAGAGATGGGGTTTCACCGTGTTAGCCAGGATGGTCTCGATCTCCTGACCTCGTGATCCGCCCTCCTCGGCCTCCCAAAGTGCTGGGATTACAGGCGTGAATAACGACTCTTTCTTAATTGGAACTGATCCAGACATACATTAAGCATCCAAAATGATTTTAAGATTTTATGTTATTTAAAAAGTTTACTTACAAGCATTTATCTCATTTATATTACCCAATTTTCCCATTTTAAACATTTATTTAGAATTACCTTGGAAAATTGAGATATTACACAAAGATGGTCATTATTTTATTTCCCTGTTAATTGTTTTTAAAGCTTGTGAATATCAACCGTTTAAGTAAGAACCTTAAAGTTAAACACATGGTCATTTTGTCAATAAACTCAAAATGCGTCTGGAGTTGGTTCCTTCCGGTGGATTCTTGGTCTTACTGACTTCAAGAATGATGCCGTGGACCTTCATGGTGAGTGTTACAGCTCAGACCCAAAGAATGAGCAGCAGCAAGAGTTATTGTGAAGAGCAAAACAACAGAGTTTTCACAGCATGTAAGGGGACCCAAGAGGGTTGCTGCTGCTGGCTGGGGGTGCCCAGCTTTTATTCCCTTATTTGTCCCCGCCCATGTCCTGCTGATTGGTCCATTTTACAGAGGGCTGACTGGTCCATTTTACAGAGTACTAATTGGTCCATTTTACAGAGTGCTGATTGGTGCGTTTACAATTCTTTAGCTAGACACAGAGCGCTGATTGGTGAGTTTTTACAGAGTGCTGTTGGTGCATTTACAATCCTTTAGCTAGACACAGAGTGCTGATTGGTGCGTTTTTACAGAGTGCTGCTGCTGCATTTATAATTCTTTAGCTGGACACAGAGCACTGATTGGTGTGTTTACAATCCTATAGCTAGACAGAAAAGTTCTCCAAGTCCTCACTCGACCCAGGAAGTCCAGCTGGCTTCACCTCTCAAGAAGATTTAGCTGTTTTCATTAAACAATGTTAAATGCCTTACTTATCAAAAATTACACAAATAAATGTTATGAGTTATTAAGAAATTATTTTAGGCAGATAGAGAGGAAAAGGGGTCCTTGGAAGTTTTTGTTTCTTTTAACGCAGCTCCAGAAACGTTTCTTGTCTAATAGGAAAGCCCTGGCTCTCAGAGCAGGGCAGCAAGCTTTGATACGTAAATGCCTGCCATAAGAAACTGGGTCCACCCAAACATGGTGATTTCCACTGCCTTCTTCCCCTTGCCCTCACATGTGTCTGGCAACATGGCTGCCCCCACATATCACCATGTGTGTAGAACATCATGGCACCTTGCATTTACATATTAAAAGGGTAGGGTGGGAGGGCCAGGGTTTTTGCAGGCTACTACATGAATGACATGCCTGGTCAAACCAATCCCCTGAGCCCTATGCAAACCAGACACCACGTCCTCTTGCCTTCTCATATAAGCAGCTACTTTTCCGCTGCCCGTGGGGTTTTCTCTTTGTTCTTATCCCCCCTCCCTCGGTCTCTGTATGGGGGAGCTGTTTTCTCCTTCCTGCCTTCCTTCTCTCTTGCCTATTAAACTTTTCGCTCCTTAAAAACCACTCCACGTGTGTCCGTGTTGTTCTATCAAAATCGGCACGAGACTAAGGATCCTGGTGTGCCTTCAGTCATCAGAGCTGTATTACAAAGATCATTCCATTTTTGGGTTGGGCTTATAGTTTTATAATTCTTATGCCAAATTTTGACACCTAATAATATCTGGCAGAGATAAATATGAAACCACTTGATCAATAAATTCAAACAAAAATGTATGTTGACAATTAAGACATTTCTAATATTATTTTATCAGTGATTTTAAAGCCAGCTTATTTATTAAAGATAAGCATTTGGGCTTATTCACTTAACTTATGAGTACTCCCTAACTTTAAGCCAGTGTGTACTTTGTGGCTAAAATACATAACAAGATACATATACATACACATAAACACACTCATACACTCTCAAAAAAGACAAGCAGAAAAGAAAATAGAGGAAGATACAGCCTAACCAGCCTTCATGTAGGAGGCAGGTTTTCTAAGTGGAGTGTGAGAAAGAAGGGAAAGGAAGAAAAAAGGTAGTGACCAAAAGGAAATTCTGGAGCCTTCTATTAATAGCTACCCCCACTATTCTCATTTATCTCCGATAAAGTAGGGATCAGGGCCCATACACAAAGTAATACATTTGCAAACAAATAGCCTGCTTCCAAATGAGTCCCAATCAAGGGGACTGGGTGAGATCCTGAATTCCCTTCCCCAGTTCTAAAGGGCTCCATGGGTCTCTGAGTCTGATCTGAGCAAAACTCCTGTGGTACTGCAGATACAAACAAATACAAGCGCATAAAATGCTCAAATGGTGTCACTAGCAGCCAAGTCCTAAGTAGAGCACAGCCCTAGCAACACCCCAAAAGAGGCATAGGGTGGGTGGGCACATTTCCAACAAACTTACCCAGTTCCAAAATTTGCTGGCTTTGTTTTTCTTCTAGAGGTCACTTTCTTTGTACCAGTGAAGAACTGAAGGCAGCGAATATCGTGCCAGGAGGAAGAAGAGATGTTTCCCCAAAACAAAAGTGTTTATGGCAGCTGCTGGGAAGTTCTGTAACACTCCCATCATAGGGTCTGCTAGCCATGAGCATCTAGACCCACAGGCAATCCCCCACCTTGCCCAGTAGTGAAACTGAGTTGACAGGCTTGGATCACCCAGGGCAGGCAGCATTCCCTATATGGGCCACCAAAATTGTAACCAAAATGCAGGTTAGTTGCTCGCCACTTACAGAGTCCTATTAACAACGGCAATGTATGGTATAAAGAAAGTGATTTATTTTCAAAGGTAGCTGAGGGGAAGAAGCACAGGTGTCCCCTTTAAATGTACCACTTCGCTTTTGGAGCAGAAAGCAGGCACTTTTAAAAGGCGGGGTGGAGCGAGGGGGTGGCAGTGAGCAAGGCGGCAGGGTCTATGTGTTAGCTCCAGTGCCTTATCTATTATGCAGTAGATCACTGGTGACCTCTGGTGCCTTTGTGGGCAGGACTAGGCCAGAAACTCCCCAGGTGGGGGAGAGTTTTATACCTCTTGAGGCAGCTTCCTGGTGGGGGGGGGGAGTTTCATAGAAATCATCGGTATCTCTTGAGGCAACTTCCTGAGGGGTGAGAGTTCCACAGCAAGCATACTTTGATCTGTAAATCAACTGTTTATTTTCAAGGAGTTAGATGAACTTGCCCTGTAGGGAGTATCTGGTGAAGGCGGGTGGGGTAAAAGGCTATATTTGCATTTCTAAAGGGCTAAGTAGGAAGTGGGGAACCAGGGATACGAGAAAAAAAGAGAGAAAATATAATCATTAAACTACTTTTTAGAAAAATGGGGATACCGGTTACATATACATGGTAGCATACTGTTCACGTTGCGCTGCACCTGTTTTGTTTATTTGTTGCTTAACAGTGTATATTGGTGCTAGACCCATAGCAATATATACAGAGCTGCCTTTTTCTTCTTAATGACTGTCAGTTGCTGTTTCTTGACCTCAAATTTGTTAGGAATTGCAATTTGCAGCTTCCCTTGTACATAGGGTGGCTACATACCTGGTTGTGGTCACTGAGTTACATGCATGAGTGTATTGGGTGAGGCTTCTGGGAAAGATGTTGTTTTCCATATAAAAAGAGACAGACTTTCTCCCCTTCCTCCTTCTTCCTCCTAGAAAGCAGCTATGATGCCCCAGAGCACAGAAGCCATGTCGTGAGCATGAGGAAGGAAGTTCACACTCAGGATGCTCAAGCTGAGGAGTGCAAGGTGACAGAGCAGAGCCATCGCATCTGTTCTGGGCCACCTATCTCTGGACTTGGTATTACCTGTGAAAGGAAACTCCTTATTTATGATACTATTTAATTGTCTGGATGTATTATTATTTATTTAACTAATCTTCTATAGATGAAAAATGCTGTGATTAAAAAAAAAAAACCTTGTACTATGCTGCTTTTCCATGTATAAGAATATTATCTATCTATAGGGTAAATTCTTATAATTAGATCCACTGAGTCAAAGGTAGATATATCTTCTTTTTTTTTTTTTTTTTGAGATAGAGTTTCACTCATTCCCCAGGATGGAGTGCAATGGCGTGATCTCAGCTCACTGCAACCTCCTCTTCCCAGGTTCAAGCAGTTCTCCTGCCTCAGCCTCCCAAGTAGCTGGGATTACAGACATGCAGCACCACACCTGGCTAATTTATTTTTTATTTTTTATTTTTAGTAGAGATGAGGTTTCACCGTGTTGACCAGGCTGGTTTCGAACTCCTAACCTCAGGTGATCCAAGGGGTAGATATATCTTAAACTTTGGTTGGCCTTGCTGAGTTTTTCTCCGTAGAGGTTATATCAATTCTTGGAGAATTCTTAATGTGCTGAGGAAAACTCATCTATATTAAGGCTTCCTGACATATATGATAAAAAATTAACTCTATTTTAGAATTTCTCCTGATAAAGTAATTTGCTTTTCTCCTTTGGAAGGAGAGTGGCTTCAATAGACCCTATAACAAGAGCATAAGATACAAGATTCACATACTAATTGAAAGGAATTTATGAAAGCAATAATGAACTGTGAAATCCTTTCCCAAAATTGACCTTAGGGCCATATATCAGATACAAATCATATTTCCTTTTAGCGAAGACCCTCTTCCCTTCATTTTCTAACACAGCAGGCTACTGATGCAATTCAACAAACATATTTTGGGCACCTACTGGGTGTCAGGCACCAGCCTTGGTGCTGGAAAAAGAGGGATGCTATAGTGGGTTGAATTATTTCCTTCAGAAAGATCTGTTTACATTCTACCCTTTGGTACCTGTGGATGGGACCTTGTTTGGAATAAGGTCTTTGAGTAAGTCAAGTTGAGATGAGGTCATACTGAGTTAATATGGGCCTTAAATCCAATGATTGGTGTCTTTATAAGAGAAAGGAGAGGGAGATTTGGATGTATAGATACAAAGTGAAGAAAGCCACGCAAAGACAGAGGCTGAGATTGGTTATGCTGCCATAAACCAAGGAAAGCCAAAGATTGCCAGGAGCCACCCAAATCTAGGATGACACAAGGAAAGATTCTTCCCTAGAGCCTACAGAGGGAGCATGGCCTTGCCAACACCTTGATTTCAGACTTCTAGCTTCCAGAACAGTGAAAGAATACATTTCTGTTGTTTTAAGCCACCCAATTTGTGGTACTTTGTTATGGCAGTCCTAGCAAACAAACACAGACATCAGAGTACATTTCCTTCTAGGAAGTGGAGGGGCCACTATTCCCTTCATGACTTTAGTGATGTTCCTAGCATGTGTGTCTATGATCAACCCAGTCACATTGCATGGATCATTATGTTTCATGCCTATCTCCCCCGTCTAGGTTGGGTTTCCTTGGGGGAGTAACTCTATCTGATTTGTTCCTTTATCTCTAGAGTTGGGGAAAGTGGCTGACACGTGGCAAGTGTTCACTAAATATGGCCAGGCTCTGTATGCGTTCATCAATGAACCATCTTTCTTGAGAGGAGGAGGAGCCTGGGCAGCACCTTAGGGCTGAAGAGTTCTGTCATCGCCAGCTCGCTGTGAAGAGTTCTGTCATCGCCAGCTCACTGTGAAGAGTTCTGTCATCGCTGAGCACGCACTTGCTGATTTGCTACTTTCTGCCAGTGAGATTATTCTTACTGTCACCAGGACAAACATAGTCACCTTTGCCCCCTTCCTATCCCCTGCCAGACACTAGTTTCTGCCCAGCCTTTTTTGTCTTGTCTCTGGAGCCCTTTCTCCTTAATACCCTCTCTGGCACCCCATCCTCCCCTGTGACCCCACCCTCCTTGGTGACTCCAATTTTCAGCTCCATGCTGATAATCTCTGGAACCTTATCATGGGCTCAGATGACCTGACTTCCAGACTCATCTCTGCAATCCTGCCTCACATCTCTGCCAGTTCATCTTGGAGGTGCTGAACTCAACCTATCCACCTGATCTCATAATTTTCCCCACCAAAACTTCACCTCCTCTAATGCTTCCCATGTAACTACACTGTTTAAAACTACAGGAATCCTAAGTATTGCAAAAGAACTCCTTTCCATGGTTCACATAGCCCTTCACAATCTAGCATCTGCTTCCAGCTTTTCTGGCTTGCTTTGTTCCTCCCACATTGAAGGGTCCTTCAGTTCTTCAAAATGGCTGACCCTCTTCTACCTCCTGACCTTGGCACTTACTGTTCCCTCTGCAGGAAATATTCCTCTCTCCCTTCTTATTCTGACTGCCATCAATTCAGTCTTCCCATGTGTGTTTAAGTCCTGCTTCCTTGGGGAAGATTGATTTTTATAATCATCATCAACACCACTGAATCTCCTGTTGTGCAATTCCATTGCACCTTGACCTTCCTCTTTCTAACATGCCTCGCACTGGTAATTGTTAGTTTTAATACCTATATTCATTTCTAGATGGCAAAGTTGTTTTTTTGTTTTGTTTTGTTTTGTTTTTGAGACGGAGTCTCGCTCTGTTGCCCAGGTTGGAGTGCAATGGCATGATCTTGGCTCACTGCAACCTCCGTCTCCTAGGTGCAGGAGATTCTCCTGCCTCAGCCTCCCAAGTAGTAACTGGGATTACAGGCACCCACCACCACGCCCAGATAATTTTGTATTTTAGTAGAGATGGGGTTTCACCATGTTGGTCAGGCTGGTCTTGAACTCCTGACCAGGTGATCCACCCGCCTCAGTCTCCCAAAGTGTTGGGATTACAGGTGTGAGCCACCATGCCCAGCCTAGATTGCAAAGTTGTATAAGGCTAGGGACCACTGTATCTCCAGAGCCTAGCACAGACCTCTCCACACTGTAGGTGTTCAATATGTTTGTCTAATGAATGAGTGAATTTCCAGGAGACATAGTAAATGCTAACTAAAAATTGGTTTAATTAATCAATGTAAATAAATAGTTATATATGTCAGTTGCAATCACTCTACTTTAATCCTTTATCAACTCAAAACTGGATTTTTGCAATGTCACCTTTACCAGTCTCTCTGCTTCAACTTACACTGTGTAATACATTCAGGTCAACTGTTGCAAAGCGTCACTTTCATTAGGTAACTCTCCAGAAGAAAATTCATTCACAGCTCCCCAGTACATTTAGAGCAAAGTCCAAACTCCATGGCTATGCTGATCCCTACAAAATATTTAGCATAGACTTAAGATGTTGTGTGCTAGAGTTAAGGTGGGCACTCATGGGCTTCTGTGGGCTATCCTGGTGTTGAACCAGCATTGTGTGTTTGGAGAAAGAATCCTGTTTACAAATGAATGGTTGGAAATGCAGCCTGTTATTAGGTATGAGGTTGCTTGGTGTTTGAAGTTGATTGTTCCTGAAGGTCGCCAGGCAATGTCTCCAAGCAGTCAGCACATGGGCTTTCAATCATCTTTAACTAGTGGTCATGCTTGGGAGGGCTTAAAAGAGTAAGAGAATATGCTTTGCATGTATTTGCATGGCTTACTCTCCTGAAGCTTTCAAATTTTAAAGGCAATGATTACTTGTTTGCCTGATAATTTTTTAAAAATAGTAGAAAGCCCATTGTCCTTAGGCTTAAGAATACCTGGGTCTGACCTTTCTTCATTTGGAAGATGCTGTCTCTGCAGCCTTTGTGGTTTCAACTTGCTGATTACAGCTTGCGTAGGTGGGAGGAGGCATGGCTAGTGGTTTCTTTTTGGCTGTGGGTATAATTGTTGGTCTGGGTATGAACCGTGGTCCAGCCTTACAAGCATCTGGCAGCCCCTAGCTTAAACCATCTTTGGGTACTTCCTCTCAGACATGCCTAGCCAGAGACGCACAGATGGAGGTCTGAGCAAACTGGAAAGCTGGAGGCTTTAGCTTTGGCATGTGAGTGCTCATTTTCTACTCCCTCTTACCTTTGGGCACCCACTGTTCATGCTATCTTAAGCCCTCTTGCCCATCAAAGCCCTCTTGCAAATCATCCAATGTCAGTTCGTTATGTTAGAGAGACAGGATAGCGTGCTTAAAAGGGAGACCTCTGGTGTCAGCCAAAGCTAGATTTTCATCTCTGTTCTACTATGAACTGTGAACTTTGGACAATTTAGTTAACCTCTCTAGCTTCAGTTTCTTCATCCGTACAATGCAGGTATTAGCGTCTAGAGCTATGTTGAGGATTACATGCAATGACTTGAGCAAACATCTGCCTGTAATACAGTAAGTTCTCACTAAGCATCAGCTATTATTATCACACATGCTTTAGTGTGACTGAGTTGAATTGGGTTTGAATTTTAAGCTTGGTTGCTAGTCTGAAGAGGGAGGGCTTTATTGCTAGAGCCACTGGGAAGATGTGGGTGGCTGTGAAAGAGGTGTGTTAGGAAAAGCTTCCTCCCCTAGATTGGCCAATAGGGGCACGCTCTAGTACTGAAGACCCAGTCCCAGGAGTTGCTGGGCCTTGAGGGACAGACACAGGCCTAGCCTTTTTGGGGCACCCTGGAACATGAAGCCACCCCGATCCCATCTTAGGATGAGTCTTCCTGACTCATTACGTGTCAAATGTCACTTTCTCCATCCGCTATCCTGCTTCTCTTTCCCTACATCCTGGAACACAGGATGTTTGAAATTCAGAATTCACTTCTGAATTATGCCTTGTTCTACCATTCTTGGGTGGGCTGTCCCCAATCTACGTGCTATTTTGACCATGCAGGTAATCCTCCTTCACACATACACAGGGCCTTGTAGCCAGGGTTCCTGTGACTTCAGGCCTGGGACATAAATGGGAAAGGTGTTCCAAGTCCCGATGGGGAGCAGAGCATCAGGAAATCTGGGGTGTGGCCAAGGGACCTAGACAGATGCCTGAAGTCAGGGGAAGAGGTTTCTGGAAGTTCACGCATCAAGACAAGGGTGAGGAATATGGGGAGCATCACAGGGATGACCTAATTAATCCTGCTTTGTGGCGAACTCTCAAGCTTGCTTGTAAAAGACTCCTGCCCACGGCATCTTAAAGGCAACAGATGTCCGACTTGTCTTCCTCCCACCCCCAGAACTGGACCAGCATTGCAAGCCACTCTTGGATTTGTTGTTCATAGGAATGGCATCTACACTTTCTGTTTGTCAAGCACTAACTATGTGCTGGGAATACATTCATTGAATGCATTCTCTTCTTGAATCCTCACAACAAATCAATAAATTAGCTACTATTATTACCTCCATTTTACAGATGAGGAAATGGAGGCTTACTAAGTGGCTTAAGATTAGCTAAGGTCACTGAGCTAAGTAGCTACCCTATATTTGGCTCATGGCCAGTTCAAGTTTGGAATCATCTCACTGCACATACTACTTCCTGATTGTTGTATTGGTTACAGGCTACTGGTGTTTTTGCAATGGGACAGAAGTTTTTGGACCTCTAACATTTCAGAAAGGCTCATGCCTGTTGCTCCTTCATCTTCCCTCCATGTGTGACTTGCATTGGCTATGACTGAGTCTCCACTGCTCACCTGGCTCAGATTGTGACCTGCCCTTGTCAGGGTGTCTGTTCTTCCAGTTTGAACTTTCTTAGCTGCCTGAGTCCTGCCTCCAGTTACCCCTGTGCCTGTGCTTCTGCTCAACAGCAGCCCACTTACGCTTCTGGTATCTGTTCCCAGAAGGGCCTTGTCCTGGCCTCCTTCTCTAGGCCCCTGGTCAGTCTACATTGCCCCTTCCCTCTCTTTCACCTCCAAGGCCGCTGATCATGACATCTCTCATTCCCTGGGTGTATCTCTACCCCAGCCCAGGCCCTTGAGGACAGGCTCTTCTGCTACAGTGAGTTCTCCCTGCCTGGACGACAGAGCCAGGGAGGGAGAGTGGGGGTTCGTGGGACCCAGGTCTATAGAGTTAACCTCTACCTTTGTCTTTTGCTTAATTATTAAAATGCATATTACAGTAGAGAAAATGGGGACCACCGTCTTTGATTACAAATACATAGGAAAAATTGTAAACACTTTTTGCAGGTCAATCACTTATTTGTTAGTACAACTATCACACTCATACATTGCATTTCTGTGTGATTATCATGTAGTCAATGAAAAATTTGTCCTTGGATAAAATAGCATGTTAGCTTTGTTAGGTTAATTTTAGTTTTTATTTATTTACAACCCTAAACTCTATCTTATATAACCTTGCCCTTCCTGGATAGATAGTGATTGACTGTATTTATTTGGCCACAACTAAAGCTTACTAGGTAGTGTTGGTCTGACTTATCATATCAGTGCTTTGCTGGGGAACTTCCCAGAGAGAGTTCACAGCCCTGAGAGTGAGTCCAAAGGAGGAGGCTTTCCCTACCTTCTCCACAACAAGAACAAGCATGCCTATGTGAAAATAGAGTAGGAAGGGCACCTCATCCCAGCAGAATGTGGAGGGGACATATTTCTGGGTGATTCTGGTCCATGCTTCTACCATTGTAGAAGAGACCCATTTTGAGTCTATATTGTGATTGATGTTGACTAATTAGCCAGGTTTGTGTTACTTAATTTCATTTGTTAGTGTAGATTTTTCCTTAAGAAACAATAAAAGCAATCCAGTTCAGGATTTTATTCTTGGATGAGGAGCTGGGCTGAGGACATGATCCCTGTTTGGTGCAGATGGACCCACCCAATCACCAAGTCGTTCCGCAAGGGCAGGGGCAATGCTGGCCAAACCTGCCCTCTGACAAGGGGACACTGAAAGTGATCAAATTCCTGGGACGGGAAAGAGGCCTCTTTAGCAATGACCTGGGCGATATGCACCTCCGCAAATTGAGGGAGGGAAAGAGAGCTCTAGAGGCCAAGCCTGCAGGCCAGAGTGGCTCACTTTCACTTCACTGCCTTTCATATCAGGCCCCAGGAGTGTCTTCCACAAGCTGGGCACTAATGCCACTTCACTGAGCCCTTACTGTAGGTATTGATGGTTAGTAATAGACTGATCCTTTATTCCTCCTTTATCCTTGGTAGTGGCCCTTTGACAAAATAAGAGATTACAGATGTCTGAGAGAGAAACTTGCCCAATTACACACCATTTTCAAATATTTATTTATCCTTTTCCAGCTCTGGTCAAATTTCTAAACTAAAGGGAAAGCAGATGGCTTCTTAAAAATAAAAACAGACTTCATCCCCTGAAGTTGCACAGCCTTGTTTGAAGGGCTGAACCTGGTGTTTGAAAGATTCTGAAGACGCGTGTAGTTTTATGTTGCACGCTGCAGTGAGATGGACAACCATAAATCTGTGAAAATGATCATGGGAAGGCTCAGGATACTCCAGAGAACAGACCCCCAGGGGCCTTCCTGCCATGCCTATGATCAAGGTCTACAGGAGGAACGGGATTGTGGGAAAGAGCAAGAGCATGAGACCCAGACTGTTTTGGGGCTGAATCTTGGTCTAGCTGTTGTGTGACCTTGAGCCTCAGTGTCCTCACCTGTAAAATGAGTTGCATGAAGACTCAGTGAAATAGTGTGTATTAGTTATCTATTGCTGTGTAACAAATGACTCCAAAACTTAGTAACTTAATACAACAACATGGGTTATCTCACAGTTTCTGTGGTCCAGGAATCTTGGTGCAGCTTAACAGGTCCTCTAACTCAGTGGCTCCTGAGACAACAGTCAGGGTGTCTTCTGGGTTGCAGTCATCTCAAGGTTCAGTGGGGGAAAGAGCTGCTTGCAAGCTCACTCATGTGGTTGTTAGCATGCCTCAGTTTCTGTTGGGCCTCCTCCCTCTGACTCACGCTCAGGACTGTGAACTTCCTCTGGGAAGTTCCCTAGCAAAGCACCGATATGTTAGGTTAGACCAACCCTACCTAGTAGGTTTTCACTGTGGCTGAATAGATATGGTCAAACAATATCTGTGGCCTCAGGTTCTTATAGTGGTTAGCTGGGGATGGTCCTCAGCCTGTGGGGGTCTCCAGAGGGCAGCTCACAACAGCGAAGCTTGTTTCCTGAGAGCAAGTCCTGGAGAAGAGCCAGAGGGAAAAGGAATTCCAGCAAGAAGGAAGTCACAGCCTTTTATAGCCTGACCTCAGAAATACAACACATTTCACCTGCCCTATTTTATTGTGAAGCAAGACACAGTCTGCTCACAAAAGCAGGGGATTGTACAAGGGTGTGAATGCCAGGAGGCAGGGATCACCAGGAGCCATTTACAAGCAGCCTATTGCATGATGTGTGCATACATGGTGGGTACTCAGTTAATGTTAGCAGCCTCCCTGCTCTAGTTTACATAGACTTTTAGAGCTTTTGTGCTACAATGGCAACTCTGCTTGGATGAGGTATAACCTGTGGTCCTTGGGAATCTTCTGCAAGCCACAGAGCTACACGGATTTTTCTGTCTTCCCCTCCTGGCAGTGTGGGCTATGAGGAGAGTATGAGTCCAAATAGTAGCCAGTGCTAAGCCCAGAGGTAGCCGGTGCCTTCTTAGGTAGTTCCTGCTGGAGTCCAATATACCAGAGACAGATTTTGCCTTCACCAGGACATACTGAGCTCTTACGATGTTCTGGGAAGCATCAGGAAGCAAAACACATTGAAGGTCCTGCTCACATGGATCTTCCATGTTAGTGAGGGCAGACAGACATCAAGCAAAACAAGTAAGAACAACACAGGCATTTCCCTCCTCAGGCTGTAACTGCCTGATGGGCTTTTCCTGCCTGCTGCACAAAGACCACGGCATTGCAGTAAAGAAAAAGTTTAATGGACACAAGTCTGGCCATGCCATGTAGGAGATGGAGTTAGTAATCAAGTTAGTCTCCCCAAAGGCCCTTAGTTCCTAACTAAGGGTTTTTCAAAGGCAGTTTGGGAAAAGGGGTGGAAGTAACTATGCAGTGGGTGCTTGCTGCCAGTTGTTTGGGTGGATATGAAATCATAGGAGATTGAAGCTCTCCTCTAACACTGAATTGCTGCCAGTGGGGATCATCAGAGGGGGATTGGCAGGTCCAGGTGGAGCCATGGGTGTCAGACATGCAAAAATCCTGAAAAGATATCTCAAAAGGCCAATCTACAACAGTGGTGTTACCTGCAGGAGTGGCTGGCAATCATTTGTGTCTACATCTTAGCCGAATCAGGCTCCTCTGTTCCCCCTAGCCTAATGGGCTTTCATTAGATTTACAAAGGCGATTGAGTTTGGGGGAACGCCTGTCATCATTTAAACTATAAACTAGATGTGTCTCAAAGTTAACTTGGCCTAAGCCCAGGAATGATGAAGGGAAAGGCAAGATGGGGGTGTCGGTTAAATCAGATCTCTTTTACTGTCATAATTTTCTCACTCATATAATTTTTGCAAAGGCAGTTTCAAGGTCAGCAATCTGTTGCTGAAAATTAGACATTCTGTGCAAAAACCCAGCCTGGAAGTCCATTTCTCCTTATGTCAAATGGAGGAAATGGTGATGTGTTACAAGAACACCAAAACCTCTAGCCACTTCCTTAACACACAACCTAAACACAGTTAACATCTGTAGAATATATTATTATGAATGCCTACATCATCACTTGTCTTGGTCTCTAATCAATTAACAAGGTTGTTAACAGTCGTCCTGTGTGCAGCAACAAATCAGTTTGCACACCATGCCATACATAGCCTTACCTTTTTTTTTTTCTTTTGATGCGGAGTCTTGCTCTGTTGCCCAAGCTGGAGTGCAGTGGCAAGATCTCGGCTCACTGCAACCTCTGCCTCCTGGTTTCAAGTGATTTTCCTACCTCAGCCTCCCAAATAGCTGGGATTACAGGGGCCCACCATGTCCAGCTAATTTTTGTATTTTTAGTAGAGATGGAGTTTTGCCATGTTGGCCAGGCTGGTCTCGAAATCTTGACCTCAGGTGATCCACCCGCCTTGGCCTCCCAAAGTGCTGGAATTACAGGCATGAGCCACTGTGCCTGGCCCATAGCCTTACCTTTCAGGTGAGTCCTGGCAAGTATATAAGACATATAGCCAGCAATTTAATACTTTTAAGCAAAAAATATGGGTAAAATTTACAGTAACTTTTTATTTTTAGAGTAAAAAATAAAGCAATTTCCTGAAATGAACTGTTATTCACTAAGCAAAGAATTTTGAGACCGGAGAGAGGAGAAACCTCGAGATGCACAGTCCTTGCTGTCATGCAGCTTGCCTTTCAAAACACCTGCATGCACTTCTGACATTCTACCAATTGTATTTCTATTATAACTGGAGATTCTCCTGCACATCATTTTATTAAAGATGTCACATTGAGCTAGCAGGACATAAGTGTACATTTTTCCTATATTATTGTAGACTGAAGAAAATATTGCTTTGAGAGATGTACATATTCTTCGAAGTTTGGGTACTAAAGACCAGAGGGACCCCACTGTTAGAATATTAACTTAGAGGGGGATCTCTTGAGATAGCCCCTGTAAGTTAATATTCTGATGGTAGGATAGAGGCAGTGAGATATGCCACAGGGAAAACTAAGTGAGGGAGGGGGTAGGTAACAAGTTGCAATTTGAAATAATGTGGCCAGCAAAATGGGTGGTGTTTTAATAGAATCCTAAAGGATAAGAAGCAAGCAATGTGAACTTGGTGTGGGGGAGAGTACCTTAGGTAGACAGAACAGCAAATGCAAAGCCTGTGAGGCAGAAGGTGCTCTAGAATGTTCTAGAAAAAGCAACGGGGAGTGGGTTCCCCTGTGAGCACAGTGAGGCAGCCTAGCAGGAGATGTGATCAGAGACATAAGGATGGTGGGTGGGGGAGGGCTCCACACCATTTTTAACCTGAATGAGAATGGAAGCCACCGGAACCTTTGCGCTATTTTCAGTCTTAGAGTAACTGGAGATCTTCAAGGGTAGGGCAGGGTTGCTGCCTCCATCTCCAACCAATTAAGTTGCGGCCGCCACATTTTCCCTGCTGAACCAAGATCTGCAGCCAGCAGGGAGCACGGACTGAGCACAGGGAGATGTAAAGAATCCAAGCAGCATTGGGCTTCACCTTGACCTCCCTCAGAAAATGGCTTGGGTGCAGAATGTCCAGGATGAGCATGGGAGGGAGTTTGCTCTCCATAGTTTTCTTGCAGGGAGGGGTGCATGCCAGGGCTTATTGCCCAAGAGGCACCAGAGGCAGTCAACGTGCGGGGATTTTACAGGTGACCTCCCTCTTTATTTCCTCAAATATGGCCCAATTGATTGCCCTCCAACACAGTTCTGAAGCCATCACCTCTCCTCCTTTTGTATGTAGCGTTGACCACGGCATCCACATGCAGATTGCATTTAGGGGGAAGTAGGGAGAGTAGGAGTTGCTCACGAGGACCTGCCATGCTCAGTGCTTTACATACATGAGCTCATTTAGCTCAGTAACCTGATGAGGTCATTATCTTTATTCCCATTTATAGGTGAGAAAACTGAGGCTCAAGAGGTAAAGTAACTTATCCAGCATTAAAGAACGAGTAAGTTTACTATGTGGGGTTCAAACCCTGGAGCTTCTGATGGCAGAGCCAACCCTCTTCACACTGCTCTGCACAAGCTGACACATGGCCAGCATTGACCTCAAATATCATGGCTGACTGATGGGATTAGACAAAGTCAGGGTCAGGGCTCCTAGTGGTCAGGTGTTTTCCCCTGACAGCAGGTCTGTGAGGAATACCCAGGGGCAGAGGATAAGCCTGCTTGGGAGGGAAGGGCATGGGGGGCTTGGGGTGAGTGGCAGGTGGGGGCTGGATATAAACGCGGAAATAAAGTGTTTCCTGTCTTCTTGGGAGAACAGGACCGGTCACCCTTCTGGCTTCCCCAGTGGGTGGTCTACCTCCTGCCCCACCACATTATGCCTCCATTGTATTTAGCTTGGCAATCTTTTAAATTAATGATGTAGAGATTCTCTAAATGAATCCTGCCACCAACTCTCACACATTTCAGGGAAAGATCCATTGCTTGGGAGTTAGTGCTAAAGAAAAGCCATTTTATAAGAAATTTGGTTCCATTAGCCATGTAAAAGAAAATGGGAAAGAAAGGAGTGTTAGACATTCTCCCTTTCCCATTTTTCATAATGACAGAGTGATTCCAAGTAAACATGGAGTATAAAATCACAGCTGGTTTTTCTTTTAATGCTGAAGTATGGGAAAATCTTTAATTTTTACCAGTCCTGGGGGCTGAAGGTATGAAACTTTGCTAAATAGGATGCACCCACCAAGGATATTTTATTAGCTCTACTCTCCAACAGTGCTTTCAATTTTAAAATGGTTGCTTTAAAAAGCCTCTGGGGGCAGGCACAGCAATCTCAGTTAATCCTATAATAATAAAAACCAGCCGCTAAAGTGCTGCTGTAACAATAATGACCAACACACAGGCTTGAAGATGGATTGCACGGAGGATTTCCTGCCAAGGAGTATTAGGGAGGAACCATCACTCCCCCTCTTTCCTTAGCAAGCAGTCCGAGGCTCAGCCTCCCTGTCTGGGCTTTGCTGAGCTTGCCTGGAGGCAGAGACAGATGAGGTAACCCCCCAGCATCCTTTTGCATTCTGTGTGTCTGAAAATATCCCAGGTGACCTCACCTATCCCAGTGGGAACTGCCTTTTCCATTCGGGGTTGACTGGGTGAAAATTCAACAAAGTTATTCAACAAATATTTACTCCACAGTCACCATTTGGAAAGTCTGGGGGGAGTTTTGGTAGGGGAAGGATGAAAAATGGGTCATTGATCCTCTGCTTGAAGAACTGAGGTCTAACGAGAGACAGAGGGATGTTCCTAGGAACCTAATGCCAAATGAAATAAGTAACTGGGAAAAGCTGCAGCCACTTGTGCAGGGCGTTAGGAGGAAAGAATCATCTGTGATGGGTCCAGGGATGAATAAAGCCTTCCAGAAGAGGCAGCAACTGCGATGACTTTTTGAAGAGCAAGGGGATTTTGGTGGCTAGAGAAGGGCAGAGGAGCTCCAGGTTGGGGAAATGGTAAGAACAGAGACATAGGGCTGTGGGGTGTGGATTTGTGTAGTTCCTCCTGGCAGCATCAGTCGAGTCAGGAGATGTGTGGAAGATGGTGCCGGAGGCGTGAAAGATGAGGGGCCCAACACAGACAGCCTTGAAGCCACACTCAGGAGTCTGGACTTTACCTTGTAGATGACAATAAAGATTTGAAAGAAGGGAATGAGCTAAACCTTAGGAAAGCAAATCCGATGATGGTGAAATTAAAAGAAACATACATTTTAGATGCATCTTACATTTTGTCTACAAGGTCACAGGAACCTGGTTTTGTCAGTCCGACTCAGGAATAGAGTTCCACATGGGAAACTGGTGTTAAGGCAGCCCAAACACCTGCCCACTTAGATCCCAAACACCGTAGGGCCATTTTTGTCCTTTAGTCACCTAGGAAGCCAGGCACGCACTGGAATTTTCCAGGGAGGTTCCCTTCACAAGTGGCCATTGATAGTATTGAAAACAGAATTCTGAATTCCAGGCCCTGAGATTGTGAAATGTCTCTGTGTGGTTTGGCTCCACTGCTGGTGTCCAGTTTTACATCATTGACTTTATGAGGGCCTTAGGTATCGTGAGAAAAGATTGGCCATAACCACGCATGCGTGCGCGCGGGTACACACATACACACACGTACACACACAAAACGGGAATTGATGTGAAAATCCACTTTCCAGAGTTGTGTTCTGGGATAGGTGTATATTGAGTCCAGAAATATGTAACCACACTGATGTCTAACATGATGAGCCCTGACCCGCATGCGTTAAAAAAAAAAAAAGACTTTTTTACCCTTTAAATATAGAGTTTTAGAAAAGTAGCAAGAGAAAAAAAAACTGAGAAGAAAAGGAATTGGCCAGAAAAATAGATTCTAGATATTCAAAGGGCGAAGTCTTCTCTTGCAGTTCGGGAGGTCTGTGGCTGGTGGGTTGGATGTGGATGCCAGGCATTTGCTGGCAGCCTAAGATGGAGAGAAAACCTGGTCCAGATTGTCAGGAAGGGAAGGGGGACCCCAGGCAGGAGGCAGAGCCATGGAGCATCCTGAGGATTGGAGTCAATGTGGGGACAGGAAGCGCCTTGCCAGACACCCAGAATCTTCCCAGGAGCTAGGATTGCCATGGGCAACAAAAATCACAACCAAAACAACAAGAAGAACCAAAGCTAGGAAGCCCAGCTAAATGTGAATTCAGATAAACAAGTACTTTTTTAGTAGGAGTATACAATATTTGGGACACACACTAAACATTATTTGTTGTTTATCAGAAATTCGAAGTTAACTGGGCATCCTGTACGTGGTCTGGACAAGACCTAATCACGAAGCGTCACCCGAAGCAGGAGCGCCTGGGAGCCAGGCCTCAAGGCCCCCTTCAAGGGCCACAGCGTGGGATCAGGGACTCTAGGTCAGCCCTGAGCACAGGGTTGGCTAAATCTGCCTGTGGCAGAGCAAAAAGAGACTAAGTTTCTGAGGTGACCCGAAGGAGTCTGTACAGTACCAGCCAGCTGTGAAGATGCCTCCATCATTTTCATGACAAATCATTTTTTTCTCATTGATTTTCATGCAGGTTGAGTTTTATTTGCAAGACCATTGGAGGCTATTTCGCTTCTTTTGATTTCATTTGTTTTTTTTTTACCCTGCCTTGTACTCTACTCCTTAGCCATTATGCATAAGCGACATTCTATCATCATTAGCTGAATGTATTGTGTCTAAATTCATTCTAGGCAGAAGCTTTGGGGTGGTTGGCATTGAAGACAGGAATTCTTTCTCCCGATCCTCCACAGCTGCTTTGGTGCAGGGCTGGCTGTGCGAGAGCTTAGGTGGTTATGGAAACAAAGTCAAAGCGACCCTGTCATTTCTTCTCCCATCAATTCACCTCTTCAGAAATTCATTCAACAAATGCTGACCGAGGAGCTACCGTGTTGGTTGCTGCATCCCAGTCTCAAAGAGAGCAGAAGAGAAGCAGGTATGCTCCTTGCCTTGAAGAAGCTCTATTTCTTTCTTTCTTTGTTTCTTTTTTGAGATGGAGTTTTGCCCTTGTTACCTAGGCTGGAGTGCAGTGGCATGATCTCAGCTCACCTCAACCTCTGCCTCAGCCTCTGGAATAGCTGGGATTACAGGCGCCCGCCACCACGCCTAGCTAATTCAACTAATTTTTTTGTATTTTCAGTAGAGATGGGGTTTCACCATGTTAGCCAAGCGGGTCTCGAACTCCTGACCTCAGGTGATCCACCCATCTTGGCCTCCCAAAGTGCTGGGATTACAGGCGTGAGCCACTGCGCCCGGTCAGAAGCTCTATTTCAACAAGTAATTCGTGTGGGGTGCAGGGGTGTCTGGGTGGGGAAAGGTCGAGGGAAGAGGTAGCTATTTTCAACCCGAAACGAGGCGAGGGCGAGAGGTCAGTGCTGGGCAGACAGATGAGCGAATATTAATACAAGAGTGTGCAGGTGATAGAAAGTGGGTGTGTCTGAGGACCTGAAAGGAATTCAGGTGGGCCAGAGCACGGGCTGCCAGAGAGCAACAGAGAGAGGAGGCTGGGGAGGAAGTGGGGTCTGTGTCTCCATGGACTTTGTTTTTGATATTTGTATTCATACAACTGGACTCAGGGGTGTTCCTGCACCTCTCAAGCTTTCCTTTCCTCTCTGTATAATGAGATTAGGGTAATCGACCAAGGCAGCCAGCTTTGAAGGAACAATGTATTAGTGGAAAATGATCTGTAAACAATAAATTACTAATACTAATAGACAATCAATATAGCCTAAGGAGTTTGTTAACGCCAAGTTCAATGAGACACACCTCTCACTGCATGTTACAGAAAACACCAGCCTCACACCCTAAACCCACCACGCACGGAGCCTGGCACCCAATAAATTTGGTTGAACTGAAGGGAAAAAGTAATTATCAATGTCAGTTGCTAAGGGCTACAGGAGACAGTGAAGAGAAAGGGGAGAGGGTTTCTGAAGAAACCAGAGATCAGTTTGTCGGGGACCACACCATGGTCTTGTCTAGAAGTTGTAATGGATCAAACAAGCAGCGTTCTGACTTCATAGTGAGTCTGTAATTCAAATGAAATAAAGTTCCTAAATGGATTCATTCTAACCCAATTTGTTTCGCCTGGTACATTTTAAACTCTATTTGATAAATGCAACTCAATACACAGCAAATAAATTGTTTACAAATCTTATTGCCTATTTAAGATTTTCATCCCTGTAGATACTACGAGAAAAACAAAAAACCTCGAGCACAGGATATCTATAAATATTGGAGACAGTTTATCATTAAATGGACCCAAAGAAAACCCTGGTGAGCATTACCTAAATAAACTCAATAACAATTTGTATTTTTCTTCCTTTTTTTAAACCGCATGGAAATTATATACACTCTAAAGAAAAGTATTGGGAACTGGCTGAAAGCTATTTAAAAATACTTAAGACAAAGCATAATTTAAAATGCTTAGGACGTATAAACTTCATTTGGAGGAAAATCAAGCATTAAATAGAAATACTTTCTTCAGCTCTTGTTATTGAAAATCCTTCTAAATTGCTTATTTATTCCACTTTCTTGCTTCAGTGAGTAAAGAACTTTGAATCTATGTTAATCATTCTTTCACAGCCATGGATCTTGTCTTGTTCTGGGCAACATGGACACGTGGAACATGATCATGAAATCACAGTTACGTAACATCAGACTGAGAGGGATCCAGGGGGATAATGTTGTAATCCCCTATGTTATCAAAGGGAAAGGAGAATTCTAGAGAGGCAAAGGGTCTTGCATCAGATCCAGCGAGAGCCAGACACAGCTTTCCCTCTTCCTATGCTGGGTTCCTTCCACCATTCTTATTACACATCTGCACAGTCACATACAATGGGGCTGGATCTACATTTATGTAATGTAAGTGCCACATGCAATTCTTTTCTGGGCAGTAATGCAAAAAGGATAATGCAAAGAAGTACTTGCTTGAAAGTATTTCTGCTCTAAGACAGAAGATAGGAAGGACGCTCATGAAGAGCTTCCTGTCATAAATGTGGTTCATTCATTCTTAAAATCTGCCCTTTCTGCAAATAGACATCCTTTCCTTCTCTGCCCTCACAGCCAATGGGCCACTCTCTTCCTTGTCCTTTCTTTCTCATTCGAGCTATAAAAGGGAAATGATACCCTCTCCAGTTGCCTTTTATTTCATGGTCTGCATTTGGGAGAGACATGGTTTGGCTTCTCCACAGACAGACACTGTGTGCCAGGAAGCTTGAGTCTGTTTCCAATAACTGTGCTGCTGTTCCTGAGGGCTGGATGAGGAGCTCCAGCAGCGGACGTCTTCCCTGTCGTGCTACATGCCATAGCCATCCTACTTAAGTGTCTCCCTCTCCTTCCTCTTGAAGGCCCTTCTTTAGACAGGGAGGTAGGGGAGGAGGTGGCTGGGTTTTTGTTTTACTGTGCTATAAATATCACTGACCCATTCACCATTGTAGTTTCCAGACCATCCATTCATGCAAGTTATTCGTTCTTCATCCAGCCAGTGTTTCTTTAACAAACATCTGTTGATCATCTACTTACGTTAAGCACTGGGGATGCTTAACAATGACTCAGACAGAGCCCTGCCCTTGAGGAGCACACATTTTATGGCTTTTTCAGACAGAGTGGGTGGAGGGAGATCGTCCTTCAAAAGATTTGTCTAAGGAAAGTTTAGTGAGTGGACTACTTGTGAGGGGTGGCAGGGTTAAGGGACCCAGTGAGGGATGTTCAGGCCCCTAGGGGTAGTAACTGGAGCAGCCACTACTAGCCCAGCCCTAAGGGACATAGGGGAAATAGTGTTCTCAGAGCCAGTGGCCACTGAGCCCCAAAGAAGATTCTGTCAAGAAGATCCGCCCAACAGGAGCTGTAGCCAGAAAAAAATGTCAGCCTTTGCCAGGCTGCCTTTGGCAGGGAAGAAATGGGAGGTGGGGACACATACCTTCACCTCTCTCTCCCCTCATCTTCAACCTCCTGTGGCTGAACCCAACTGGTAGGGGGCAAGCAAGCTGGCATGATGTAGACTTAGCATTAGCTTCCAGGACACAGAGCATGCAGAAAAAGGTGGAGAGTGCATCAGGGAACCAAGGAGCATAATCAGTAGAGTGTCCCCTTGTCACCTGTGGGTGGAAGTCAGAGGATTTAATGTGTTCACATTGCAGTCCCAGCCATGGCTGGTGAGCTCTCAAATGTGTACCACACAGCACTGAACTGGGGAGGGCTCAGTGGATGCATTCACTGGGCATCATTGCCAGAAACCCACTCTCACACCAATAGCTGGCTCTGGGGTCTGGACCCTTCCTGATGGTCTGCAGAGATGAAGTCTTACTCCAGGAGCCAAAATAAAGAGGCAGCGGTGTAACCACTTGGGGGTCAGGGAGAGTCTGAACAAAGATGACTAGGGGAGCTGCCTTGGAACTGCATCATAATCCCACACAAAATATAACAAGGTCTTTGTCCTTGAGCAATTCATAATCTCACTCAGGAGAGCAAACCCATGTGGAAAAATAACAAACAATAACAACAAAGCAAAAACAAAAAGCAGTGAAGGCAGAGGCCCAGCAGCAAGCAAGTTAATAGTGGTAAATGCAGCCCATTCCTCTTCTCTGCTGGCAGGTCGGGCGGCTACCTGCAGACAGTGACATCGCAGTGTTCTCTGCTACTTGCTGCTGCCTGCTGCATACACACACATGCACACACATGCATGCAGACAGACACAAGTGCACACACATAAGTGTGCGTGCATGCACACAGAGATGAACACATGTGCATGCATAAGACACACAATGTATTCACACACACACCCATGCACACACAAACACATGCATATATGCATATATATGTGAGCACAGAGATGCACAAATACGCATGCACACAGACACAGAGATACACATGCTCACACCTGCACACACACGTGTGAGCACACATTATGCATGCCCACACACAACATAAGCTACATTTCCACTGCTACAGCTGCTTGTGGCAATTTTCTTTATCAGCCTTTGCAAATGAACCCATGAAAATATGAGGGAGAGATGGAGAGGTGATAGAAGATTGGCAGACACGCACAGTGCTAGTGGTGCCCAGGCTCCATTTTCAGTAGCCATGGTCCTTTTTGAATCCTGGGTTATTTTAGAAAAAAACAAAGGCTTGTCTGCCTTTGCTGGATCCTTGGTGATTTTATTGATATTCTGATGTCCAACTGAACACTATGGGAATTAGGGAACTCAGGTGTCTTCAGTCCATTTTGTGCTGCTCTAACAGAATACCATAGACTATCTAATTCATAAAAATCAGAAAATAATTCCTTAGAGTTCTAGAGGCTGGACATTCCCAGATCAAGATGCCGGCCAGTTTGTTGTCTGGGGAGGGTTTGATCTCTGCTTCCAAGATGTCACCTTGAAACCTGCATCCTCTGGAGGGGACAAATGCTGTGTCCTCACATGGCAGAAAAGCAGAAGAGAGTGAACCCAGTCCCATGATGGAAGGCATGGGGGCCCCATTAACAGGGAGAAAAGAGAGGATGGTTTGCCAGTACCACCACCTTTATCTTTCCTTGGAAGAGGTTTGCCTCGGATGTTCCTTCCACCCTCCTCCTGATACTCAGTTCAGCACCTTGGTACCCAGGAGGTGTGAAACTTACACAGATACTGCATTTCAGATGGCACGGAGCCTCACAAAGGATGTAGACTGGCGATTAACACCCAGTGGGGCACATAATACCTGTTGGATAAAGAAATGCCTAGGCATGGGGCAGAGATATCAATGGTAGCTGTCACTTACATTCCAGCCAATCCATCTTTTTTTTTTTTTTTTTTTTGAGACGGAGTCTCGCTCTGTCGCCCAGGCTGGAGTGCAGTGGCGCAATCTCGGCTCACTGCAAGCTCCGCCTCCTGGGTTCACGCCATTCTCCCACCTCAGCCCCCCGAGTAGCAGGGACTACAGGCGCCCGCCACTGCGCCCGGCTAATTTTTTGTATTTTTAGTAGAGACGGGGTTTCACCGTGTTAACCAGGATGGTCTCGATCTCCTGACCTCGTGATCTGCCCGCCTCGGCCTCCCAAAGTGTTGGGATTACAGGCGTGAGCCACTGCGCCCGACCCAATCCATCTTTTATCCTCTATTTCAGGGTAATTCTTCAGAATAATGGGGGTAGCACCTACTGCTGAAGCTTAGCCTATATTTGCTACCTTCCTGAGACTCTTCCAGGGCTCTGTCTTCTCCCCAGGAGTGCCACCTTAGGTTCCCAGGCTCCTTGACTTGATGCTTTATTATATGATATGGTTTGGCTGTGTCCCCACCCAAATCTCATCTTGAACCATAGTTCCCATAATCCCCATGTGTCATGGAAGGGACCCGCCGGGAGGTAATTGAATCATGGAGGCGGTTGCCTCCATGCTGTTCTCATGATAGTGAGTGAGTTCTCATGAGATCTGATGGTTTTATAAGGGGCTTTCTCCCCCACTTGGCTCTGTGCTTCTTGCTGCTGCCATGTGAAAAAGGACGCATTTGCTTCCCCTTCCACCATGATTGTAGGTTTCCTGAGGCCTCTCGAGCCATGCTGAACTGTGAGTCAATTAAACCTCTTTCCTTTATAAATGACCCAGGCTTGGGTATGTCTTTATTAGCAGCATGAGAACGAACTAGTACAGTATGTAAACTGATATTTCATGTCACTTGAGGCTCCTCATGAAAGCTACCCCCTCTAGTTGACCTATCTTAGGTACTATGTTAATAAAAAATGATTCATGTTGCAATGCCCTTGGGAATAATCAGGGTCACACCTATATATGCTGTTGCCAAACCCCACACTGACTATGCATGACAGTGAGGGAAACCACCCCACTCATCACCCCCTAAGACTTCATTTGCACACCAAGCAAACTTTTGCCTGAGGAGGGCAAAATCTGCTTAGACCTGGGCAGTTTCTATGTCCTTTCTGGGCAGTTTGACAGTCGGCACAGACCATGGCCGCTCTCTGCAAGACTCAGCTTTCCAAAAACCTCTCCTCACCCACTGGCCTGGAGCAAACAGCATTGCGGGAGGAGTCAGGGATGGAGGAGTCAGGGAGTGTGATGCCAGCTTAAGAAATAGAAAGAATTGCAAACCATGCACTCTTTTTCTTGGGGATGAGATGTCAAGAAAGCTTTTTTTCAGTTGTAGAAATTCCTTTAAAATAAACAAAAAAAAAGTGGGTTGCATGCTTTTGTGAATTCTTGCTGTTCTTTTTCTCCTTTTCATTTTCACTGCAAGAATGCATAACCAGGCTAAAGAACAAGTCTTCCTACATAATATAAAAGCAGTAGAACTACTGGTGATATTAATAATACTTTATATTTATGGAGTACTTTTTCATCTTTAAAGTCCTTTATAAATATTAACTAATTAACCCCCTTAGCAACAAGGTACTTACCTTGTTTGCTTCTGGGCATAGAGTCAGTAGTGGACTGAATTATAATTCTCCCTGTGGAGTGATTTGGTATCTTTTTCAAATAGACAACATTGGATGAGATGCTTTTTATGTCCAATTCTGATGTCAAATTTTATTTATTTATTTACTTATTTATTTATTGAGGCAGAGTCTAGCTCTCTAGCACAGGTTGGAGTGCAGTGGCGTGATCCCGGCTCACTGCAACCTCTGCCTCCCAGATTCAAGCAATTCTCCTGCCTCAAGCTTCCAGGTAGCTGGGATTACAGGTGCCCGCCACCACGCCTGGCTAATTTTTGTATTTTTAGTAGAGATGGGGTTTCACCATGTTGGCCAGGCTAGTCTCGAATGCCTGACCTCAAGTGATCCGCCCACCTCAGCCTCCCAAAGTGCTGGGATTACAGGCGTGGCCCCTGCGCCCAGCCTGAAGTCAAATTTTAAAAATCACTATTAAAGAATGGACAGGGGGAAGAATTCCAGCCACAGCCAATCTGTCCCTGTTGTCAGCCTGCCTGTGCTAAAAAGGCAGGAATTGTTTTCAGCACTGAATCACAGCTATGGCTTTCTGAGTATCAACCATGCCCTAGATGCTATCATCTCTAATGGCATAAATAGAAAATTCCAGAAACAAACATCCTTGATTCTATTTGTGTGTATTTGAAAATAAAACTGGCATCAATGCTAATATTGCTATGAGCTATTATTGCCTTGGTGTATTCTCCTCTTTCCTTTTTGAGGCCTGGATCAATAGAGCAGGAAAGACACTGAGTAGAAGATGAACTCCTTCCTCTTGCCCACTCTTGGTCTCCATCCTCTTCTCCTCCTCCTGCAATAAAGCTCATTTTCTGGTAGCCCTATTGTCTAGAACATTTGCTGGCACCTAGTCATTGCTCAATAAATACTGAATGGAGAACACGCCTTGGAGAACTCAAGGAATTCAATATTGTCTAAAGCACAGGTGTGCCAGTCAGTCACTTGTACCCCAGGCGTGGCCCAGTGGTCTCTACAATGCAAGTAATCAGGCTTCACATGTCCTAGAGGCCCATCCTATTTTAACCAGAGCCTGGTTGGTAGCCTGTGAGCAGAAGCTGGCTCCATAAATGATGCAAAAGAGAAAAAAGGCCATGAAAGTTCCTACCCAACACAAGTGCAAAAGCAGGCCCCCCTTCCCAGCTTTCAGACACTCCCCGGACACTGCATCCTGCTCTTCCTAAGGCCCCTCCCTTCTTCCTCTCTGTGTGATTCTCTTTGGTTTTTATTTTAAGCAGATTTTATTTTAGAGCAGTTGGCTGAGCAGTGGGTTACCTTGCATGTTTAGCTGGGGCTCCAAACTTTCCTGGGAAGTCTCTGATTTTAGAACAGACCCAGGGAATTGCTAAGGATTCCTGCCAGTCCAGGCTCCCAAGCCACACAGCACCGTCTTGAATGGCCATCTTCGCCTTCCACAAACTGGCTATCAGCAATAACTCCCTCTACTTGCTTTTCCTAACCATTGTCATATCCTTCCCCACTAGAAGATACGCTTCATGAGAACAGAAACCCTGTCTTTCTTGTGCATTCCTCCATCAACAGGCCTAGAATAATGCCTGGAACATAGCACAGAACTAACTGAACGAGTGATTGCGTGAATGAATAATTGCTGTGGCTTCAGGCTAAGCTATGACCATCTCTCAGACCACTGCAGCGCTCTCTTGACTCATCTCCCAACATCTACTATTGATCCCTCCAATTATTTCTTCACTCTGTTACCAGCTCAATTCTTTCAAAACACACATAACTCACTCCCCCAGCTAATGACTTTTTGGGGGTCATGGTTTAGATCATATTCCCTAATGGCCTGCACAGTCCCACCTACCCCTTCAGCCTCCTCCTGCAGCCCTATGCTGTCTGCTGTGGCCACGCTGGCCTTCTTTCATGCGGGGATATTCCCACCATTCTCAGAGCCTGTGCTTGGGACATTCTCCTCTGCGGCTCACCTAAATGATCTCCACATATCCTGCCAATTTCATCTTAAACACAGCTTCTTTAGGTACTGTTTCCTGACTCCTTGGTCTGGGTCTATTTTGTAACTCTCATCGCAGCTCATACTTTTCCATTGTGTTACTGATTCTAGTTTGTAATTACATAGTTACTTCCTCTTTTTTATAATAAATGACCAGCTGATTCCCCAGTACCCATGAGCACCATATCTGTGAGAACTCAGCACTGTATCTGAGTCTGCAGACCTAACATGGGGCTTGAAACTGCAGGGGAAAAATAACCCCCATAGCTTCTGACTTGGAACAGATTCCTATAACAACAGACAGATTAATAGGAAAAAAGCAAACAGAAGCTTATGAACATGTACATTTCACACGTATATGGGAAATACCCAGCACTGGGTACTTCTCAAAGAGGTAACTTTGAATTCCAACTTATGTAGCATCTTCAACAAAGCACAGTGCTTTTTTTTTTTTTGAGACGGAGTCTCACCCTGTCACCCAGGCTGGAGTGCAATGGTGTGATCTTGGCTCACTGCAACCTCCACCTCCTGGGTTCAAGTGACTCTCCTGCCTCAGCCCCCCAAGTAGCTGGGATTACAGGTGCATGCCACCACACCTGGCTAATTTTTTGTATCTTAGTAGAGACGGGGTTTCACCATGTTGGCCAGGCTGATCTCCAACTCCTGACCTTGTGATTTGCCTGTCTTGGCCTCCCAAAGTGCTGGGATTGCAGGCATGAGCCACCGTGCCTGGCCCACAGTGCGTTTTTATAGAAGTGACAAGACAAAAAAAAAAAAAAGGACTTTGAGTCTCTAGGGGTGGCAACTTCAGAGAAGGCAAATAACTGGCAGATAAAGCGAATTAGTAGAGCTCGTTAAAGTAGATTCCTCTGGTATCATTGCCAGTTCTATAAGAGTCTAACATGGTCTTCGTTGTTTAACTTTTGTTCTTCCTGGTAGAAGTGCGGCCGGATACCTTTTGTTTCTGTGAATCTGTGCCCTGCTTTTAGGCAAAGACAGAGAGGGCAGAGATCTTTCATATATCAGCTTCTTAATTGCCTTTAGCTCCACAATCCTTCATATTTTGGGGTGGCATATTCTGGCCTCCCACAGAACATACTTGGCACTGAATATATTATTCAATAGTTTTGGTGAGTCTGCATTTGATCCTGGAGATCCATTATCCACCATCTCTGCCCTGCTTCGTGCTCTGAAGGCTGACTCTAATGAACGGCATCACTCTGGGTTCTTAACCCTCAGGCTGCTGATGGGGCCAGGTCCATGGAGGCTCCGGTAGGCCATGGGAGAGGGAGAGGAGACAGTAGGGTGTCTGTTCCCTGCCCACCTTGTGGGCTGCAGCTGGCAGTGGATGTGCTCCATGACCTCCAGCCCAGCTCCTGCTGGTAGCCCCCCTCCTGCCTCTGTGTTTCTCCCCTGGTTCCAACAAAACACTCCTCTGTTGCTGCCCACTGTTGCTAGTGCCTGCACTAGGTGCACCACGTCCCCACCCACTCTCGCTAAAGAGTCTGCCTGAGTCCTCTTCAATTCCATGCTGGGGCTGTGCTATGCTTTTTCTGCCAAGTCCCTGACTAAGACGACCATCGTGACCCCTTCTCCCACTGGAGGAAACTGGCTCCGTTCATGCAGCTAGCTGGGAACTGAGTCACAATTCAAACCAAGTCTGTTGACTTGTAAAGTCCACGTGTTCTTCACTACTCCACACTGCCCTGAAATTCCTCCTCCCCTGGGACTAGTTTAGAACTGAAGCCACAACATGGAATGAACTAGAGGTGTTCCTATACATGTAGTGAAGCACTTTGCAGATTTCACATACCTGCAGCTCCGGGGTGAGTTTGCATTTAGCTCTCAGCCCCTCACTGGTCTTGGAGTCATCTGAGGAACCTGAGAGTTGATTCCATTCAGGCTCCTCACCCTCATCCTTTGGGCTAGCCATCGTGGTTCTGCGCTGACTTGTGCTGCCGACTTCTCCATCCAACCAGACTCACCCACCCTATCAGGCGATGGGTGTCAAAGTCAACTCATAGCTACTCTGCCTAGAAAAGGGCAAAGTGAAATCACTGAAGTAGAATGAAAACATTGTATTTCTGCAGGGCTTAAAGCCTAGATGACGGGTTTATGGGTGCAGCAAACCACCAAGGCACATGCATACCTATGTAACAAACCTGCACATTCTGTACATGTATTCCAGAACTTAAAGTATAATAATAATGCAAAAAAGAAAACGTTGCATTTCTACTGCTCTGGATCCCACCATCTCTAATTGCTTTTGCAGCGAACCAGGATACCCAGGCACTGTGAGGGTAGCATTCTCCTGTGTGACTGATGAAACTGCCCTCACTTCTCACAGACGCCCTTTGGAAAGCTGCCTGCTCAGTCCAGTGAGGTGGAGTGCTAGAACTCAGGCATGGGACAGCCTTCCCATATCCTCACAGTCCTCTATGGCTATGTCCACTCTCTCATCTTTAAACCTTGACCACACCCAGGGTTAGGAGTCCCTGTTTGTAATAGAATTCTATTTTGACAAAGGCTTTGCTGCCAGATACTCTCCCACCCCCAGCCCTGCTGCATGTAGGTTGCAGTGTCAGCAAGCCACAAGCCAAACTCAAAGATCTTCCAAGCCTTAATGAGAACTGGACTTGAAGCCAGCTTCCTTTGAAAACCCCCACACTGTTTAGAACTTTGAAGCTTGCAGGAGAGGCAGAGACAAAAGATGTCATGCTCATTAAAACGTCTTGGCTCATGACATAGTGGGGTGTTGTAGACATTGGAGTTGAGTGGACCTGGTTCTAATGTCACTGTACCACTGTCTGGGGGCCTTGGGTCACACAGTTGGAAATGCAGAGCCAGGACTCAAACCCTTGGACCAGCTGCTTGGCTTCTCCCTGAGCCTTGGGTTTCTCATCTGTAAAACGGACCAAGCACATCTACCTCAGAGGGTTGTAGGTAGTGTTGAATGATTACCCTAGAGGATGTGCGTGCCGAACTTAACTTGGCACTTAGTAAATACTTGATAACTTCTAGCTCCCCTTTCTTTCCTTTTCACGATGATAAATGTGCTTGGGGCATCTATTCTGGGTTCATTCTCTAAGAATTTAAGCCAAGCATCCATGCAGATATTCAGATCCCTGGCAGAGGAGATCTAATGAGGGCTCCACAAGGGCCTCACCCTCACCCAGCTGCCCCTCCAGGTTACAATGAGTTCTTGCCCGCACCCTCACCATTCGAACTTTATTTACCAAATGGAGCATTGCAACGCAGACTTGTTGCCATGGACAACAGTGACTGTCCTGCTATTATTCAGAACGCTGCAATATTATCTCTTCACAATAGAGAGAAAAGAGAACATGGTCTATTAAGAGTGAGTATGAAAAGGCTCAATGACATCAGGATACTCCAAATACCAATTCTGAATGCTAATGGCATAAGAAGAAAGCACATTTACACCAGGGTGGCAAATGGCCCATGCTAGCCAGATTGGCCACATCTTCAGCCCCGTTTTCTTTCTTTCTTTCCTTCTTTTCTTTCTTTCCTCCTTTTATTTCTTTACTTCCTTCTTTTCTTTCTCTCTTTCCTCTCTTTCTTCTTTCTTTCCTTCCTTCCTTCCTTCCTTCCTTTCTTTCTTCTTTCTTTCTTTCTTTCTTTCTTTCTTTCTTTCTTTCTTTCTTTCTTTCTTTCTTTCTTTCTTTCTTCTTTCTCTCTTTCCCTCCATCTGTCCCTTCCTTCCTTCCTCCCTCCTTTCCTTCCTTCCTTTCTTTCGACAGAGTCTTGCTCTGTCGCCCAGGCTGGAGTGCAGTGGCATGATCTCTGCTCACTGCAACCTCTGCCTCCCAGGTTCAAGCGATTCTCTTGCCTCTGCCTCCCGAGAAGCTGGGATTACAGGTGCCCACCATGCCTGGCTAATGTTTGTATTTTTCAGTAGAGACAGGGTTTTACCATATTGGCCAGGCTGATCTCAAACTCCTGACCTCAGGTGATCTGCCCGCCTCAGCCTCCCAAAGTGCTGGGATTACAGGCATGAGCCACCACACCCAGCCCAGCCCCCTGTTTTCTGGTCCAGAAACATCCCAGTGTATTGCTACTGCAGAAATCTGGAAGGAAGTTCACAGTCCAGGAGCCTGACCTTTCAGGTGCAGGTGGCTGGGCTCTTATCACTCTCTCAGGCTGCACCGATATGCCCTCACGTGTGCTATAAGGGATGGCTGGTGCGCCAACTCTGTTACTCCCCACCCCATAGGGCAGGAGGTGGCCCAGGAGGAAGCAAGACTGGGCCCCAGCAGCAGGTCAAGTCAGCTTCAAAGGCTAGTACCAGGAAGCCAGATGGTCAGGGGAAAGATGACATTCCCTGGGTAGATCTGACAAAGAGCCTTACGAATTCCAGGGTAAAGAAAAGGGGCCTTCTCAAAGGGAAGAGCACAGTGACCAAGCTGAGGTCAAGATCTAGATGTCAGACAGGTTGCAGCCACCTGGGCCAATCTGCAAAGGGTCTGATAAGGAGACAGTGCTCTGCTCTCAGCTATCCTGGAGGGTGGATAGCCCCAGGCTCTGGGAAGGAGTCCTCTGGGATGCAGGAGGATTGAGCCACCAACCAAAGACAGCAATTCAAACTCGGAAGAGAAGTGCAAAGGCCAAGATAAGAGGAGGGAGAGCTTCTGCATGGGCAGTAAGTCATGTCTGTAACACCTGCTGAAGAAAACCAGGGTCATTCAGAAGTTAAAGTGGGGAAGACGAATTTTTATTTGGGACCATTGCAATAGGGGGAGAGAGGCCCCAGTGAAGAACTGGGCTCTGTTCTGAGTACCTGGATAAATGTGGATGCATAGCTAAGGAGCAGGGGGTAGGAGACGGAAAATTCCTAAGATGAGACATCAAATCTGTGGGGAATTCTGGCTGAACCAACTGAACTGGATTCCTGCTGAAGGCAGTCCAGGGTGATCAGATACCAACGGTGAAAAGTCAAGCATTTTGATCAGATATAGAGGGTGACTGGGTAACAACGATGGGAGATTCTTACTAAACTGCCTTGACACATTATTTGCTGAAACTGGATTTTACAAGGAAGCAGACACAGGCCTAGGAGTAGATTTGGAAGCCTGACTAAAGTTTGGCCAAGTAAAGAATCTTTGTCACACCCCAGAAAGTCTCTCCTTGCCTCTGGATAGTTCAGAGGTAGAAGAAAAAGGAAACTCTTTCCCCTGACCCAGACTCAGGCAAGTCTAATGTGCACCTCCTGGAGCCATAAAGGAAGCAGGGACTGAGGGGCTGAGCAGGGGAGAGGCTCCCTCCTCTGGACGCTGGCCTGTGCCTAAGCCGGCCTGTAAGAAAGGTGCTAGGATCACGAAGGAAGCCAGCCTATCACCTGGCTGGGTGAGAAGATGGAGAATGCAGAGGCAGAGAAAGCCCTCCTAGCAGCCTGCAGAGCAGGAGTTGGCATGGAGACCGTTCTAGCTGCTCTGCTGTGACAAGGAGTAATTTCATGTCAAGAGCACGCCCTGGAATGGAAGGCAGGGCTGTGGCTCAGAGGACGCGGCTCCCAGTGGAAAGATGGAGGTGGTGAACCGTGGGGAACGCTCTCCGCCTGCTTTTGGGAGTCCTCCCTGTGTAGCTCTTCACGACTGAAAAAGCAAACACTAGTGGAACTTGGAGCATTGTGGTGAAAATCACTAGTTTCCAACTGGATGTGATAAAAAAGAAGTTCCTACTTACACATTTAGCCTCAGAAGTAGATTTTTTAAAACGAAGCCACAGTCAATGTGCTGATGAACTGAAGATTCGACTTGAGCTTCACATTCTGTCTTTGGCTGTGAACAAATAACAAATAAGTGCTCCCGTTGTATGGGCTCAGCATGTTCTTGGGAGACTGCTTTAAATCTTATTATTTTATAGTCTTCTGCAATCTTTCTAGATGCCTATTATATGTTTGGAAAGTTACTCCGACTTAAAAAAAAAAAAAACCTATGTTTTTTTAAATGAAGACGTTTAAAATGAAGACGTTAAAGAGTAGATTAACCCTTTAAAAACTAGATATTTAGAAGGGAAGTTGTAATTTTCTGGTTGAGTGATTCATACATTTCTATTTCAGCCCTAAGAGGCAGAGCATTGGTTCAGGATGAGGCATTTCAGGCTGGAGCTGGGAGGAGCTGTATTTCCTGCCTGGCACTTGATCCTTTAACTTCATCATCTCTTCCCTAAACACTCTCTTTTCAAAATGCCAGCCTTTAAGCGAATCTTCTGAGAATGCCATTTATCTTTGGGGCTATGTATTAATTGTCAGTTTATTTGGCCAACCTAGTTTGCCTGGGGTTGACAGATCTGTTTAATATCCTCTTTAAGGTGAAACTGGCTTATCTTTACAGAAAGTGTTAGCAGGTGCCTGCTCCAAGGATCGTCACCTTGATTTATTGTTTCCTCTACAGCAAATCTCCAATAATGGTTTTCTTTAAGCCATATCTGTACTTCTTTTTTTCCCCTGCATGTATTTTTGGTCCCTTTCTTGTTTCAGTTTCTTAAGTGCTGTGTGGATTCAGGCGCCAGGAAGCCTCAGGAGCTCAGCTCAGCCCTGTCCATTTGCTTCAGAACCACAGATGGGCGAGGTCATTTCCCAGGCATCAGGGCTGGTGGTGGGAAGACACCAGGTGGTGAAGGTGACCGTGACCTTCAGGAGGGGATGCTGGCTCCAGCTCTTCCCTTGGCTCCCGGGTTCTCATGGCCTTTGGGAGGACCTCCCAGGATGGTCCGGAGCAGGTGCTGGGGAGCACCCCCTGCAGAATCCAGATGCTCTCCTGGTCATGTTTGCAGTCCCAGCCAGGCACTGCCCACGGTCCCCAAGGTGGGCAAGGGCTCGGGGGCAGGATTCAGGGAAGGCAGTGAGGCCCGAGTGATTCCCCAAACTCAGACCAAGAGCTTCTCCCAGGAGATACCCATCCTTCAGCTTCTCCCACAGTTCGGAGGCCTGAGGCCTGAGGGAAGTGTCTCCAGCACTGATTTGCCCTTTGTCTCTGGAGCTGGAGATGAATCATCAGCTCTCCCTTTGTCTTCCAGTTTAAAATAATTGCATGAGTAATACACTTAATATTTTCCATCTTAAGAGAAACTCTGAAAGTTAAGACAGACTGCAGAGCTGTTGGGTAGTTTTCACCAGATTTTTAAAAAATATACGTATAGATAATAAAATCTCTCTCTCTCTCACACACACACACACGTACTTCCATTATCAAGCTCTGACCTAGCCATGTGTGAGGACAAGGAAAGCATCACATTGGTGTTTCTGATTAAGGACTTGTTATTTGGAGGAAAGGAAAGAAAGAAAAGTGAAAACAGTGAGTGGAAGTTTTAGCTTTTTCTGAATTACTGAATGACAATAATACTAAATTAGCCTCCTCGGAAATGTTAAGGGACATTGAAAATATGAACTATGAAGGAGCAGGACAGAATTTCCTTGTGGGTGGAATAAATCAGGCAATCAGGGTCTGTGTGTGTGTGTGTGTGTGTGTGTGTGTGTATGTTTGTGTGTGTGTGTAGAGAGAGAGGTCACAAAGAAAAAGACAAAAAGAGAGAAAGCCCCCTCCGTTCTTACAGCTACAGTGCTAATTGTTAATGGCCAAAATTACTACAGGGAAGCACATTGGCTGTGAAACCCTGTCACTCATCGTGCTGTACTATTCCTGCTGGTTTATTTCAGGCGGGGTGACAATACCAAGCCGGCGGCATTCACATTGGTTCTGTTCGTGTGGGGATGAGGAGGTGTGGGCGTGCGGGGGCTGAGCTCCCTGGATCTGTACATCTGAGCTCTGCCTTCCCTCAGGGCTGCCACTCTGAGGAGCATGTGGGTTGCGATCCTTTTGTTCTTTTGGAAGAAAAAAGAATGTGCTCCTGGTAAAAATAGTATTTTAAAGACTTTGAGAAATAACTATGCTGCATCCGAGCGGAAGATAAGGGACCCCCTGGAAAGGCTGGGAGTGCTGGGGAGGCTGGAGTTCCGCTGCATCCCCCCGACCCCGGGCAATTCCCCCTGCCCTGGGTTTCCCTCTGCAACGGTGTCAGCAGAGTGAGCCCAAGACTCCCACCTCCTTCTCCTGTCACTTGCTGTGATGATATAAAGAAAGTTCATTTGCTCAGGAAATCCCGCTGGAGGCAGGAGACAATGCCTGGGCTGATTGTTCTAGGCTCAACCTGCCCGTGTCTGCTCCTGATTCTTAAAATGTCCCTCATTGCCTCTTTTTGTCGCCTCTGCTCCGTTGCTTCTACCTACCTTTTTCGTCCCATGTATTCTCCTCTTATGTCATTTAAGAATTTCAAACCTGCCCATTGAATTCCCCACTCCAAGTTCACAGATATTTGTGCATTTTATCTTCAGCAGCATTGTCTTCCTCATTTGAGTGTGGCAAGTTTATAAGAATTTCAGCTTCTGCTGGGCGGGGTGGTTCAAGCTTGTAATCCCAGCACTTTGGGAGGCCGAGGCGGGCCGATCACCTCAGGTCAGGAGTTCGAGACCAGCCCGACCAACATGGTGAAACTCCATTTCTACTAAAAATACAAACATTAGCCAGGCGTGGTGTTGCGCACCTGTAATCTCAGCTACCTGGGAGGCTGAGGCAGGAGGATGGCTTGAACCCAGGAGGCAGAGGCTGCAGTGAGCCAAGATTGCGTCACTGCACTCCAACCTGGGCAACGGAGTGAGACACTGTCTCAGAAAAAAAAAAAAAAAAAAGGAATTTCAGCTTCCCCTGGGAAAACAGACTCTGGGGGCTTGTCCAGGAAGGATGCATTGGGTGCCAGGAGGGGACATACCTCTTGTCCTTTGGCCCCATAGCACTTTTGTCTTTTTTTATAACATGTTCTTACTCTTGATGGCAGGAACCAGGTCTTTAGGTGAGCTAAATAAAATACAATCAAGAAAATAAAAATAAAAGCTCCTGGCGATGGATAGGGACCGCCTCTCCTGCCACCAGCCTTGCATCCTTGTTTTGTTCCCTGCATGCTTGGCACTGGCCTTGCACAGTCCATGTGCTCAGTCAGGGGGGTGCCCTCACTCCTGACCTCGGAGAAGGAGTGGAGGAAGGATGAGGGGAAGAGACCCTGGACAACCAGTCCCATCATTTTAGAGCATCCTTATTCTGAACAACAGCAATAGTAGCTAACCTCAGAGCTCTCATCATCCAAGCCTTTTTATTTTATAGGGAAAAGATGAGACTAAGAGATGTTATGTTATTTGCCCAATAACTTAGAGTTACTGGATCTAAGAGATGGTGCTAGAACCCAGATATCTGGGTTGTTTGCTCACAGCTCTTTCCACCAGACCACAATGCCACTGTGAATATGCACTAAGACAAAACCATGTGGTCACTTAAAAGAATTTTTTGTACTTTTGTACTTTTCACAGGAGTTGCCTACAGGGGACCAAGGCACTGCAAAATCGGTGGTGCCGTGTGGCGGGGCTGGACCTCAGCTTAGAGATCCCGTGCTGCAGCTCCTTGGGCGTACTCAGAAGGAGACGAAGGGCGTGGTCAGGGCCCCAGAATGGAACTAGGACTGTCCAGTTTATTGTTCTCAATTTTGCTGCCTTCTGAAAATAGTCCTTAAAGATCAAAATAGGTTCCCTTCTTGTTGTATAAATCAGGACATCTTTGATGAGATTGATCTTAATTTTCTTTGAAGATAGCCCCACTTTTCATTCATCAGGAGTATTTTATTCTGTAGACATTGATTGTGTGTTCATGCTGTGCCAGGCACAGGCTTGATGCTGTGAGATTCCCCACCCCTGGTGGCCAGCCAGCATTCCTATCTGCTCACAGCTGGGCATGGGGCTCTGCTTCCAAACTAAGTGCAGCATTCAGGCTGCCCATGGCCCTACCCCTGGCCCAGTGCTCACCTCTAGGCGATGGTCAGCCTGCTGGAGTGCACAGCTGTTGACCAGAATCCCACAGGGCAATGCCTTTAGCTTCTAGGCTTAGATGTCATATCCATGGCTTATAGGACTGGGTGTTGAAGCAGCTTGCTTGAGATTAGTGTGGGGAGCAAATAAAACTACACCTGGCCTTCAATCCAGGCCATGGAATTGTATTGGGAAGGGGGGTCTTTGGGGAACTGCATGATTGTGGCAGCTCCATAACTTCAAACTTGGCGGGGGTAGGACATGAGTCCTTGGAGGGGCTGCAAGGGGAGGGGTTCTGAGTGTGCAGGAAACACACAGTTTCTACTTGGCATTTGTGTTTTGGGGGTTGGCTGTTGGGGCACCTGATGGAAATGGTTTTGGGGGTGGCTTATGCCATTGTTACAGGCTGAATTGTGTCCCCACAAGATTTATATGTTGAAGTCTAAGCCCTAGTACCTAAGGATGTGCTGTATTTGGAACAGGGTCTTTAAAGAGGCCATGAAGCTCAAATGAGGTCATGAGGGTGAGTCCTAATCCAGTATGCCTGGTGTCCTTGTAAGAAGAGGAGATTAGGACACAGGTGCAGAGCGAACACTTGGAGGCGGAGGCCATCTACAAACCAGGGAAGAAGTCTCATGGGAAACCAACCCTGAAGATCCCTTATATGGGCTTCCAGCCTCCGGGACTGTGAGAAAATAAGTTTCTGTCCTTTAAGCCACACATTTCTGTGGGATCTTGTTATGCCAGCCCTAGCAAACTAATGCAGTCTTTATAGTCAGGATTCTGCTGGCAAAGAGGACCAACATACTGTTGACTCTTGAACAGCATGGACATTGGGGTGCTGACCTTCCTTGCAGTCACAAATCCACATATAACTTTTGACCCCACCAGAACTTAACTACTAATGGCCTCCTGTTGACCATAAGCCTAACCAATAACATAAGCAGTCAATTGACACATACTTCTTATGTTATACGTTTTATATACTGTATTCTTACACTAAAGTAAGCCAGAGAAAAGAAAATGTGATTAAGAAAATCCTAAACAAGAGAAAATATATCTACTATTCATTAAGCGGAAGTGGATCATCATAAAGGTCTTCATCCTCATCGTCTTCACACTGAGTAGGCTGAGGAGGAGGTGGGGTTGGTCTCACTGTCTTAGGGGTGGCAGAGGCAGAAGAGGCAAAGGAGATGGGGGGGGCAGGAGAGGCAGGCACACTCGGTGTAACTTTTATTGAAAAAAATGTGAGTATAAATGGACTCACAAAACAATGTTAGTATAAGTTCACACCCACTCTGTTCAAGGGTCAAGTGTGTGTCTGTATATAAAAGGACACTTATTGGGAATTGGCTCACGCAGTTATGAAGGCCAAGAAGTCCTATGATCTGCTGTCTGCCAGCTGGAGAGTTGGGACAGCTGGTGATGTAATTCAGTCTGAATCCAAAGGCCTGAAAACTGGGAGCCAATGGTGTGACTCCCAGTCTGAGGCCAAAGGCCCGAGAACATGGAGCAGGAAGCTGTGTCAGTCCTGGAGTCTAAAAACCCCAAAACCGGGCACTGTGACGTCGAGGGTGGAAGAAGATGGTTGTCTCAGCTCAAGAAGAAGAAGGACTTCACCCTTCCTCTGCCTTTCTGCTCTATCCAAGCCCTCAATGGATAGGCTGGTGCATGCCAACATTAGTGAGAGCAGATGTTTACACAGCCCACCAATTCCCATGCTCATCTGTTCCAGCAGCACCCCACAGACATTTCACCAGCTACCTGGGCATCCCTAAGCCTGGTCAAGTTGACACATACAATGAATCATCACTCAGCCCTTCTCAGCCACCCTCTCGCATGGTGGAAGCTGGTACCTTGAGCATCTCTGCTGCTCTGTCTCTAAGTGGCTGGGAGGGAAATTCGTGAATATTGCTTACATGTTTGAACTGCTTGGATATAAAATAGGTGTGAAGAGCCTTTGGAATTTCTAAGCCGTGGCCAGAAGGGCTGGGATCACTTAGGGAACCAGCAGGGAGCGCCCCTGTGGTAGGCAGTGGTAGGAGCACTAGAGTGTGGGTGGCCAGGATGTGGAACAGGAGCAAGAGCAGGCACAGAGAGAGGCCACGAGGGACCAGAAGCAAAGAAAACTGATGAGCACTGGGAACTAAAAACCTATGCGATTTTCCCCTAAGCCCTTCATCATCCCCAAGGAGGTGGGACGGGGGAAACAAGAGGTGTCAGCTGTGGTGCACACACTCTGAGTCACGCCGTCAATGCTTTCTTCTGTCAACATTATCTGATTTAGATACCAGCCCAGTTCTCTGCCACCCTGGTGCTCACTGTGCACACTCCTGTCGTGATGACTGGACAGTGTGGGATACTTTCCAAAGGCCACAGAGCATGCAGGCTTGTCCTCCCTCAGGAAAAGTGAGATCAATAAGATCAGCTGTCCTGAGAAAATTGCCTTGGCCAAAAGGTTTGGGATGAATCTTCACCGTGATTCCACATGTTCGTATGGTGCCCGAGGGGACATGCCCCATGTTAACACCAAGATGTCATTCCCTCCTTGTCGCCTCCTGAGAAGCAGGTCTGGTAGTGCAGAAAGAGCATAGGGCTTTGGACTCAGGTACCTGGCTTTAAATCCCAGCTCCACTAGGTACCCTATTTTACTTTGGGCTTCCATTACTGGGACAAAAAGGGCTTTGCGATGCAGATGAAGCTTCAGGGTCAATTAGAACAAGAAATCTTTCTTGTGACATTTTATTCTCATTTTTCAGAAAATTATTGCAACCCTGTGATAACAGTGGTATGACAGCTGCCCCTTTGACATGGCCCCTTGGCACTTCAGGGGAGGCACTCTGGAAGGCTCCTGGCATGTACAAGCTGTCTGCTGTCAGCAGGCAAAGCAGCCACCATCCCATCTGTCTCGGAGGAAACCAAACCTGAGATGACAGATAGGTCTGAGGCTGAACCCCAAGTCTGCTCCTTCTCCTCCAGCTCCCCTTCCTTCACACTGCAAATCTGCCTTCAGGAAATATTTCTATCTCTCCATAGAATACCCAGCTATGCCTTTTGCCAGAAACAAAAAAGTGCACGCACTGACACTGCCCACAGGAATTGGTTGGCTTTCTCTCAGCTAAACTGCTGCCCACAGAGAGCAAATACCAGGATTCCTAAAACTCAGAGCTCTCAGGAAGATGGGGAAGCAGCCCAAAATGGGGGTTCCAAACTCTGCCAGATTCTATTCACTATATTTGTGGTCTTGATGAAATGATCCAGCCTCGGTAGATTCAGCTTCCTTATATGTAAAATAGGAGAACAATACCATCTTTCTTGCTGAGATACTATCAGGCAGAACTTACGAATTTCAAAGAACCTAAGAGAGAGCCAGAGGTGTACAGCTCCATGGCAGAACAGCATGTTAGCCTTGCTGTTGTTATCACAGAATCACCACTGTTCATGTAAAAGCATTTTGACAGTGTCTGGAAAAATCTCATCTAGTAGGAATAATCAAGTCTACCCAAGGAGGAAGTGTTATAAAGGACATGTAATCTTCACTCATTTGGCTCTATGAAAATTTTTAATTGAGATTCTCTATGCCCAGCAATAGGATTGCAGTGATGAACAAGAAACACATAAACCTTTCCTCTAGAAGCTTACAGACTAGTAGGCATGGAACAGGGGAACCAGAAAAGGTAGATGGAGAAATCCCAACGTTATTGGGGGTTTGCAAGACATGGCAAGCAAGACATGAGTACTGTTTTCACTTTTATCTTCGTCTCCTTGCTGTCTATGGAGTCAGCTATAGTGGGCGTCTATTGTTTCGACTCCCCAACATCCAGCTGTTCTCTGGTAAAGCTTCTGATTGGTTACCCACCCACTCCCATGCCCAGTCCAGGAGGCTGGGGTGGGGCTGACCGCACCTCTGGGATCCAGGGTATGCATACGTTACGCAGGCTGGACCCATTACCCACCTTATCTGCCTGGCTCCAATGAACTGGTGTAGGGATAGGGTTGCCAGATAAAATACAGGATGCCTATTTAATTTAATTCAAATTTAAACTTGGATTTTAGGTAAATAAATAATTTCTTATATATGTCCCAAATATTGCAGGGGGCAGAACTATGCTAAGAAATTATTCATTGTTTATCTGAAATTCAAATTTGATGGACGTCCTTTATTTTTATTTGTGAAATCTGGCAACCGTATTCAGAAAGGAAAATGAGAGCCTTTCCCGGGATATTTTTGGAGTTGTTAGCAAACAGGACACTCTTTCCCCGCTAGAATTGTGATAGCTGAGGTTACCCATCTTTGGGGTAGCCATCCTGAGAAAGGAGTTGACACACGAGGCAGAGCTGTGGGATGGGTAGAAGTACCTGCGTCAGGTCTTCAGAGCCTCCCATCCAGCCGTCCCAATGGAACCCGGCCTTTCTAGCTAGGTGGGCAGGCGCTGTTCCTTTGCCATTTGCAATGGAAAGAGCCCTGTTCAGAACATTCTGCATGCATTCCCAACTCTGTACAGCACCTCCAACTTCCCCTATTTTAAGGGACTTTCTTCCTATCAAAATCTTTTTCATTCCTCAAAGAGTCCACTCAACTCCAGTTTTCAGAAATTGTTCACAGACTATTCCAAAAAACCTGCACACAGTACCCAGGGTCACACACACAGGTCACTTTTGTATCCTGGAATGTCATATGTCTAGCCCAAAGACTTGGCTTATTTTAAAGCCCGAGATGCTCTCTATGCTTCAATTTTCTTCAAATCACCTGAAGCCCCAATAACCTCCTGGAGTAGATATATTTAACTGATTGTGAGCAGACGCAGGGAGCAGTCACAATGAGTCAGTACCGTCTCTCTTGAAGTGGCAGGACACCTCGTAAAGTTCCTTGTATGTGGGGTCAGGAGTCTAGGGTTTGAGTCAAGCCACTTTCACTGACACCTCTCTGGCCGGGACACTCTCGTACTCACAGGAGGACTTGTGTGAGTGCTCACTGTGGGTACTCAGCCAGGACACATTGGTACTCACAGGAGGACTCATGTGAATGCTCACGTGGGTACTCATGCAGCTACTCTCATCTTCTATTTCCTCCTCTGTAAAGTACTGAGGTGTCCAGCATCTAACATATGTTTCTAATTTCATTGTTCAGTGACCCAAACTCATGCTGATAGATCCAAGGATTGGCATAAGACAAAGAATGTCTGGATTTCGGAAAAGTATTTTACCAAGTTCTCATGAACTTTAGGAGAATCTTCTCTTTAAGATAAATAGAGAAAAAGAAATCAAAATTCAGTCTAAATAAGAGGAGGTTTGTACAACATGCATACAAGAATTCATAGAGGCAGATGTTCTTAGAGGGGAGATGTGGTCAGCCACAGGGCTTGTTCTATATCCTGGGATTTAGCAACAATTTAAGGTAATTGAAAGCACTCGTACCAGCTTCCAGGTGGCGCAGAACTGGGAGGAATGGCCAATACATTGGAAAAGAGAAATGAGATTCACACCAATTTGATATTCCAAATCCATGGTTTATAGCAAATTATAGAAGCATATATATATCCAACTGGTTAAAAAACAGGTCAACCATGTAAATGCAAATTAGAGACGTGGTTCATGTGAAAAAGACATGTTAGGTTTATGACAAACAGAATACGAATCATCAGTAGCTGTCCAAAGAGCAAATGCGATGTTAGCTTCTCTTATCAGCTCTTCAGAGCCTGGTTCGAGGGACATAAGAGCCGGCTGTGCCCTGAGCCGAACACAACCTTTTGTTACTAATATTATTATTGGGGCTCATCCCAAGGAGATAACGGTGTGACGGGATAAGTATAGAAATCGCCCTTCCATGGTTCATTCAGTTGTGCATGTCCTTATTCATTCTGCAAATAGATTCAGCCTTGATCAGTAGTGACTTGGAATCCTTTTTGTAGTGAGGTAGAAGTATAAATAAATAAATATAGACAAATAAATAAAATATGCCAGAAACTGTGCTCCAATAAAGTGGGAATTTCAGGCCCTCCACGAAGAGCTGGAAGAGAGGCGCTTACTGGGAACAGGGGCCAAAGAAAGGGGGAATCTGGGAGGGTGGGCCACAGCAATGGTGGCTTCAGGTCAGACTTTTCAAGGTAGAGGCTGCGTTCATCACACTCCACGGTTCAGGGCACTCTGACATCTCTCCTTGTATGTATTGATTCATTTATTCCATTTCATCTCCATTCAGCACCCAGGAGGCAACCCTTTTAATGGGTTTATGTGTGTCCTTTGATTTGTATGGGTTCTTGAAAACCATGTGTGATTGCTTTCTGTCCATTTTTACATAAATAATGTGCTGTGTATCTCTTTATAATGTGCTATGATTCTCTTTCTTGCTTTTTTTCATTCAAGTCTATGTTTTCAGAACTAACCAGGTGACTGTGCAGTCCACCACCATTATTCATGATTCTGTATTTGTGAATTTGCCTACTAAATAAAATGCATCTGTGACCCAAAAAGCAACAGTCAAGGCACTTCCACAGTCACTTTCGGATATGCCCAGAGCACTGAAAGATTTGCATTGCCAGATGTGCAAGCGCCTAGCCAAGGTGGATTAAGACAGTGTTCTGCCTTCTTGTTTCTGCTCTCATAATGTAAACTGTCCTTTTTGCAGTCTGTTTAGTGCTATGCTTTTCACATTTTTGTGCTTTATGGGGATAATTCTGCTGTTGGAAATGGCCCCCTAGCATAGTGATAAGTGCTGCTTAGTGTTCCCAAGTGCAGTAGGCTGTGATGTCCCTAATGACGAAAACGTGTGTGTTGAAAAAGCTTTATTCAAGCATGGGAGTTAGCACTGTTGGCCGTGAGTTCAGTGCTGATGAATCAACAATATAGATGAAATATTGTGCCTTTAAACAGCAGCACACATAAGCAAGGTTATATATCGATAAGTTGATGAAAATGTTGTGACCTGTGGCTCACAGGAACCTAACTCTGTATTTCCCCTAGGAGCAATGGTTCAGTGTTTACTAACTCAATGTTCACAGACTTTATAGAACAGAGCTATTAGACATAACAAAAATTGAAAGTCACTCTCTTTCACTGCTTCTCACTGTTGTGTAGTACTCCATATCACACTTCGTGTTATTTATCCATTCCCATAGTAACAGAAACATTCAGTCCCCATAAGCAAGACTATAACAAGCATCCTCATGTATCTTCCTTCAGAGATGAGTGTGAGAATTTCTCTGGAGACATTCCCAGGAATGGGATCTCCTGGTCCTAGGGTAAGTGCATTTTACCAAGTACTGCTGGATTACTCTGAAGAAGGGCTACCCCATTTACCTCTCAGCAGCATTGTACAAGAGTCCTGTCTTCCCTACAGCTCTGCCATGACATGCCTGTCATCTTCAACTTTCTAATTTTTGCCAATCTGATGGGTGTAAAGTCATAATTCATTATAGTTTTTATTTTATGTCTCTAATCAAATGAGCCTGAGCATTTATTCATTTGCTTTTTATTTTGGATTTCCTGTTTTATGACTTGCCTATTCATACTCTTTGTCCATTTATCTGTTGAGGTCCCTGTGATTGATTTGCAAAAGTTTCTTGTATATTTTAGATATTTGAACCACATCAGATGTTGACATTTTAAATATATTCTCCTGAGTTGTCACTTGCCTTTTAATTGTGTCCATGATTTCTTCATTAAATGGAAATCCTTAACGTTGATATAATCAAGGAATATAACTTTGAACCTGAGTCCTGAAAGATGGGTGATTTCTAGCAGGACAAGAAGGAGTGGAAGTTTAGGCATGAGCTTCCATATGAGAGGTCCTATCATTGAAGGGCCAAAGGCAACTGAAATTTTTTCAAACAGAAAAGATAAAATACAGACAGCAAAAACCTATTTCATCCAAAGGGCTATATGTCAAGGAGGCTTTAGACAGTCTATCTCCAAGTAACAAAGAGTTCCCTGGGTGATGGGGAGCTCCCGCTTCCTCCAGATGGCCATGCACAGGCTGTAAGCGCGTCAGGAGTGCCACATGGAACCACAGCCTTTATAAGCCCTGAAGATACTGATAGTTCTGAGAGCTCAGAGCCTGTGGATGGGATAGAAGAGGAGGAAATCCTATAGAGATTGTTCTGTCCCTTAACCAAGCAATTCCTCATGCCCATGCAATGCTCACCTGGCTGAGCTAGTCTTCCCAGCATCTCTCAAGTAGGAGCACTTTCACACTGCACCCCACTCCACCTCTTACTCACACAGGCACAACTCATTAATTTCATGGATGTGGCATTAGGCAAGCCCTTTCTGTGACTTTTTGTTTTTAATTCATAATTTAGACTTTTAATTGGCTCCCCTAATTCTAGGTTCTAAATCTGGAGAAAGGTACAGGAAGGGGTGAAGGTAAAATGTCGAATAGACCCCAGTACAGTCATGAAGCAGAGAGTAAAGAGAGTTTCTGTCTTTCACGCATTCATTCATTCACTCATTCATTCACATTGGTTGTATACTAGTGAGTGTATCCTCCATGCCAAGCACTGGGCATAGAACTGGAACAGAACGAACAGCAAGAGTGAGCAGAACAGATGTTATCCTACCCTCGTGGAGCTTACAGTCTAGAGGGGCAACTATCTATGTAACACTAAATCTACAAATGTATTCACACTGCCACCCAACTTCTCCCTCCTTTCTTCCTTTAAAAGTAGTGAGATGAATAAGGGAAATGCAAATTAGAATCAAATAAAACTACCATTGCGTCTACTGCTTTGGCAAATATCCAGAAGTTTGATGGCATATTCTGTTGGTAGGCTATAGGACACCAGGCAGGCTCGTACATTGCTGGTGGGAAAGCAAAGGGGTGCAGCTCTTATGGAGGAAAATTTGGCAATATGGAACAAAGTTATATATGCATTTAACCCTTTCACCTAGCAATCCCACTCCTAAGAAAATATCCCTAAGATAGGCTGGCAAAAATACAATATGTGTGCAAAGCTATTTAGTGCAGTACTTCTTGTAGTAGCCAAAGATTGGAAAAACAAACCAAATGTCCATCACTAGGGGAATTAGTTGAAGAAGGCAAATCCACACAATGGAGAATCAAGAATTATAAAAAATGGATGAGGAATGCTGCACATTCTAGTAGGGAGAAATTGGAAAAGTTGAGAATAGTGTACATAGTATGCTACCTTATATCTTAGAATAGGAGCAAATAGTATATATATATGTATATATACATACATATATACATATATATATGTATATATATATACATATATATAAATGTGTGTACTATTTTAAAATTTTAATGGAAAGATGTACCAAAAACTAACATACATGCTTACCTGTGTAGGAAGGAGGAAACAAGGTGATGGGTAAGACAATAGACCTTATTTTACAAATTTGAGTTTGCAGCTAACAAAATGTTTTATTAGAACAAAATTTAATAAGCAAACTGCGTTTCCCCAAAATATTGAAATCAGAATAAAACAACTGAGCTTAAATGTGTATAAACATGGTGAATTAACCACACAAAGAAGAATTATTTCAGGTGACTTTAAAACATAGTAATTATTTTATTTTGTTTTTTTGAGATGGAGTTTCGCTGTTGTCAACCAGGCTAGAGTGCAGTGGCTTGATCTCGTGATCTCATGATCTCGGCTCACTGCAACCTCTGCCTCCCAGGTTCAAGTGATTCTCATGCCTCAGCCTCCCAAGTAGCTGGGATTACAGTTGTGCATCACCACGCCTGACTAAATTTTGTATTTTCAGTACAGACAGGGTTTTGCCATGTTGGCCAGGCTGGTCTTGAACTCCTGACTTCAGGTGATCCGCCTACCTCAGCCTCCTAAAGTGCTGGGATTACAGGCATGAGCCACCGTGCCCTGCCAAAACATAGCAGTTAGACTATGGGTCTTTATTAGATTCATATCCCAAGGATTAAAAGAGTCACAAAGAAACCCCAAAGTGTTTCCAGCAATATTATGGTTAGCAATAATATTGTTAGTAAATATTAATAGTAATAATATTATTATTACAGTTAATGTTGTTATTTTGGAGTTTATAAATATATAAAATGATTCTACTTTAACTGTATGTGTGATAAAATTATAACACAGACACATGCAATAAGATAAACCAAATAATTCATTATAATAAAGTTATTGGCCAAGAACAAAAGTTTTTAGTGTAAAAGAAAAGAAAAAATGCCAAAACTCGTGATGTATTTTCTCTTAGTTTTTTTTCTAGCTCAATCCACTGAAAAGGTCTAGAGACAGTAATCGCCTGGTAGCAATGAGTATCCCTGTCACCCATACTATGATCTTGAAACATCATTTTCCACTAAAAAGAGCTAGAAGCTCTTGCAGAAATGGCAGTTTGCCTGCCTGGGACAAGATGAACCTGGAACATTTTATTAAACCAAAAAGCAAGAAAGTCTTCAAATGATTGGAGATTCTTTCAGGTGGCCCAGGAGTCATCTGGAAGGGACTTCTCCTGGCCAAAGATGGGGAAAGTAATCACCGGAAGGATTAAGAACAGCAATGGATAGAGATGTGGTAAACATCTAGAAATCCACAACTATAATCATACTAATGTTACAAAACCTCACTGGTCGCCTTTGGAAGATACTAGAGAGCCACTCAATATTCTAGAAACTAGGAAATACCGAGAAAGAACCAAGCACACATTCTGTATTTCCTCTGTGAACTGCACCTAAGGATAACCAAGTACTTGGTGAGGGAAAGACTCTCTCTCTCTCTCTCTCTTTCTCAATATTCCCATCAAAAGTAGCAGAAGAAATACCTATTAGTTTCCTACAGCCGCCATAACAAAGAACCATAAACTAAGTGGTTCAAAGCAATGTACCTTCTCCCTGTTCTGGAGGCTGGAAGTCTGAGATCAAGGTGTTGGCAGGGCCGTGCCCCCTCTGAAAGCACTGAAGAAGGATCTGGGCCAGGCCCTCTCCTGGTTGTGGCAGCAGAACTCCAATCTTCGCTCGCATACTGCCTGTGGGCTTATGCATTTGTCTCTGCATTCAAATCTCTTCTTTTCACAACACCAGCTCTATTGGATGAGTGGCCCATCCTACTCCAATATGACCTCATGTTAACTAATTCCATCTGCAACAGCCTGATTTCCAAATAAGTTTGCATGCTGAGGTTAGGATGGGAGGATAGGACTTCAACATATGAATTTTGGAGTAATACAATTCCCTCCATGACAGAATGATGGAATTACAATAATGGCCATCCACAACTGCCAAGACAACAGGTAAAGAGCTAATGAGGAACTTGCAGGATGCAGCAGGCTGACCCCACCAAACCCCCCGATCAATCTTAACACTACCAGACTCAGGAAAAACAGACATCATGGCCCAGATGTGATGTAACAGGAAACACAGAGAAACCTGGGAGGCACTCTTGCCTCTCCTTGCTCCAACCCCCCACCCCAAACCCCAAACCAGACCAAACCAAACCAACAAAAAACTACCACCACCAGACCTGAATCTTCAGATGTTAGATGTAAGCTGGCAATTTAGAGGAGTTATCAGTGAGAGAAGAATGTGTTAAATGACACCTTGGGTGTGTCACCAGCAAAATCCAGAAAGTGTGAAGTTCTGTAAGACAAAAGACCGGTTTCCTCAACAAATGTTAAGAGAAAAAAAAGGGAGGAAAAAGCCCCCTTTAAAAAGCCTATCAGCCAAATTCAGTGTGTGTGACTTGCTTTGGTTTTGATTTGAACAAGCCAGCTGTTAAAAATAAAAGCATGTAAGGGACAATTGGAGAAATGTATACATTGAGTAAATACTTCATGATGCTAATAAATTATTAAGTGTGATAATAGTTTTGTTGTAAGTTTTTAACTCCTCATTTTAAGGGATACATACTGAAGTATTTGTGAATGGAAAGTTATAATGTCTTGGATTTGTTTCCACATAATCTGGGGAGGGGTGATAAATTCGGTGGGATTATAGATGCAATGAGACTGGCCCTGTGGTGAAGCTGGGGTGATGGGTATACGGGGTTTCAGTATACTATTTTCTCTACTTTTGTGGGTCTGCAATTTTCCATAATAAAGTGTTAAAAAAATTGATGAAGTGGCTTTCCTCCTATAAAAGTCTTATCTATTCATCTCTGTTCTGGATGCCATCCCATCTCATCTTCTCAAGGACTTAGCACTCTGTTTATTGCCTCTGAGCATTGTAAATCTCTCTCTCTTTCAATCTCTCTCTCTCCTGAGTCATCGCCACAGGTTATAAACATGCTCCACCATCTCCCATCCAAAAAAAAGAAAAAAATGAAAAACCAACTTTAGTTTCACCCCTTGGCCCTTCTAATCTGTCTTCATCCACCCAATGATTGTATTCTCCTGCACAGCTCTAACTTCTCTTCATAGAGGTAAACTTTCTAATTCCTCACCATCCATTCACTCTCCAATCCACTGCCATCAGGCTGCTGCTGGAACATGGGCACCATCTTCCATGACCTCCCCAGCATCCACTGCAGCACCTGCTGCTCTGCCTCTCATCTGCACTGACCTGGTTCCATGTCACTCTCCTACTGCACACTGTCCATCTGTCCTCCCTCACTGAGTGTCCCTCTCCCCTGACCCACAGCACTCCCTCCATGCAGCTACTTTCAATTCCTCCAGCTGTCCCTATGACATCCCAGGAGCAGCACCTTCCCCGAGGCTCTTCCCTAGGGAGGCTCCTCCCACTCCTCAGGACTTCAGGGTGACCTTCACCATCCTTCTGCCCAATGAGGTCCCTCCTCCAATCTTTGTAATTGCATCCATTTCACTTCTCTTATAGCACTTACTACAAATTGCAATCATCTTTTTATTTGTTTATTTCTTGCTGGACTTTCAACTCCACATGGAGAGGAACCAAATTGGTTTTGTTCATCACTGTCGTACCAGCAAATAGTATAGTTCCTGGCACACACGGATATGTAAAAAATATTTGCTAAATGGAAACATTAAATAATACATTAATCAAACGATTACCCAAATTAGTATAATTGCAAATTGTGAAAAGCAGTATGGAAAAAAGGCACATTCCGATTCTCAATCTGGCTTGAGAGGGTGGGTCACCAAAGCTTCCTGGAATTGCTCGTGAGCTGAGATCTGGAGTGGAGGGAGGTATGGGGGAGACGTGGGGCAAACATAAGAAGAAAAGGTCAGCAGACCCCAGCGAAAAGCCTCAAGGACTTTTGAAACCAAAAAGCTGTCTAAGAATCAGAGAGTCTGTGGGTGATTCTTAGGTGTGAGTGGGCAATGAGGGGAAGCCAAGGTCAATGCTGTCCGGGCTACATTTAACCACTTGTTTACCAGCAGAAGAGGAAGCGCTAGCAAGGATTCCTGCTCCTCACAGTGTGTGGAATGCTTTAGGGAGCAGTCAGAACTGAGCTGAGGTCTTGGCCCCAAACACCAACTGAGCTGGGGAAGCTTTCTCCATGCCCCAAGCTGGGAGCTGGCTCCTGCCTTCACTTCACATCCTCCTGTGTGATGCAAGCCATGTTGACACAGACAGAACCTCAGATACTACCTAATTCACTTTTGCTCAACAGACTTCCTGTGCTCAGATCTCTAGGTTTTGCCTTAGGGATGGTCAGGGTTCAAACATATCTTCCCTAAAGGCAGCTTTTAAGGACAGGAATTGGAGGTTTTATGTACCCAACAAAAACCAAAGGAGGTGGGAGATTGCGGGTGCTTCAAACAGACCCCGAAGGAACAAAGGATGGATGAAGGGCTTCTGAAAGTCATCCAAATACGCGTGCACACACACACACGCATGTGCACACACATGCACACACACATGCACATGCAGATGCACACGCACACACGCACAAGCACACACACACAGACATGCACACATGCATGCACATACACACAGAGAAAAAGTAAAAAGGTTCCTTGAATGCATAACCTGTCCTCTGACTCAGTAACTCTGCTTCTACGAGCCAGCCCTATGGAAGTCATCAGAGGCAGGCAGCAATGAATGCACTAGTATGAGTGCTTTAATGCTATTTACAAAGTAAAAAAATTAGGAAAACAAAAGCAAGAGAGGGCGAAATAAATTAAAGCATGCCTAAACTAGTATGTAGCCATTACAATTGTGTTTATAAATACATTTTAATTACTTGGAAAATGCTTGCAATGTTAAATGAAGATAATAAAATGAATAAATAACTATACAGTATGAATTCAAATATTTGAGTTTCTCTCTATATATTAGATGGATGGATGGATGCAAAGGAAAAAGATTAGATAGAAATAATTATAGTTATTTCCGGTTGGTGAAAATTGTGTTATTTTAGTTTTTTATACTTTATTTTTACCAAACACATATTATACAACTATAAATAAACAGTAAGAAGCTTCTTTATTTATTCATGTTTTTGTTTACTGTAGTAAAATATACATAACAGGCTGGGTACGGTGGCTCACGCCTGTATTCCCAGCACTTTGGGAGGCTGAGGTGGGCGGATCATGAGGTCAGGAGTTCAAGACCAGCCTGACCACCATGGTGAAACCCTGTCTCTACTAAATATTCAAAAATTAGCCAGGCGTGGTGGTGCCCGCCTGTAATCCCAGCTACTCGGGAGGCTGAGGCAGGAGAATCTCCTGAACCCGGGAGGCAGAGGTTGCAGTGAGCTGAGATTGCTCCACTGTACTCCAGTCTGGGTGACAGAGCGAGACTCTGTCTCAAAAAAAAAAAAAAAAATATATATATATATATATATGCATAAAATTTTTCAGTTTAACCATTTTGAAGCACACATTTCATTGGCATAAAGTACACTCACATTGCTGTGCAACCCTCACCACCATCCACGTTCAGAAGTCTCTCATCTTCCCAAACAGAAACTCTGTACCCATTAAACACTAACTTTTCATTTCCTCCTCCCCGCAGGCCCTGGCCACCACTACTGTTCTCTCTGTCTCAATTTGACTGTTCTAGGTAGCTCATACGTGTTGAATCATACAGTATTTGTTCTTCTTTTGTGTCTGCTTATTTCATTTAGCATAATGTCCTCAGGGCTCATCCATCATCCATGTCTGACTCATTTTTTAAGTATTTTAGTGTTACTCCTACAATCTGTTAGGTCACACTGCTAATCTACAGAGATCTCCAACAAGGTCTTTTGTATGAGACTCGATGGACTCAAATATTTTGTTTACAATATAAGGGTTCCTCTCACAGAGCCTCTGGAAGGGATGTGAAGAGGCCACATTAACATCACTCATAAATACCCACCTTCACTTTGCCACCAGGAGCAAGTAACTGGAGATGTTGCATTTCTGTATTTAGTTTTGAGAGGCAGTGAGTGGAAGATGAAGCTAGGATTCATTTTGATTTAAAAAAGGTCTGGAAGGAGCTTTGAAAACATGTAATAAAATCCTCTTGCTTAACAGAGGCTCGGGGAACCTAAATGAATTGCTTCCATTTGCACAAGGTGGACAATACAGTGTCATGATCACAAGTTTCCAGTTTGGCTTCTATTCCAGCCCAGCCAGCCTCTGGGAATCACACGGGCCTCGAGAGATTACTTCAGAAATCCAGATCCCAGTGTCCTCATCTACAATATAGTTGCTGCTATGGTTTGAATGTGCCCCCCAAATTTCACGCGTTGGAAACTTAATCCCCAATGTGGCAGTATTAAAATCACCTTTAAGAGGTGATTGGATCATGACAGCTCTGCCGGCATGAATGGAATAATCTGTTTATGAATTAGTGGGTTAATGGGTTACCATGGAAGGGGAGCTGATGTCTTTATAAGAAGAGGAAGAGAGACCTGAGCACGTGAGCACACTCAGCCCCCTCGCCGTGTGATGCCACCTTAAGACTCTGCAGAGTCCCCACCAGCAAGAATGTCCACACCAGATGCATGCTCTCAACCTGGGACTTCATAACTGTAAGCAGCCTCCATAACTGTAAGCAGTAAGTGCCTTTTCTTTATAAATTATCCAGTTTCAGATATTCTGTTATAAGCAACAGAAAACAGACTAATGCAGGCACCATAACTGTACCCATTTCATACAATTGGACAGATACAATTTAAGGTGCCTGAATTAATACCTGGCAGTAATAAATGATCAGTAATGGTAAGTGCTATTGTTATTATTATTATTATTATCAGGGTCTTGCTCTGCCACACAGGCTAGAGTGCAGAGGCAACATCATAGCTCACAGCATCCTTGACCTTCTGGGCCCAAGTGATTCTCCTGCCTCAGGCTCCCAAGTAGCTAGAACTACAGGCATGTGCCACCATGCCTGGCCAAAGTGCTATTATTAAATCAAATGTATTATTATTGTTAGGACAGGAGATTCCATCTACATGAGTTTGTACCTGCGCTGGAGGAATAAGGAAGCATGCACCTAAATCACTGATTTGCAACTTATATCAGCCTGGGCGATAGAGCTAGACCCTGTCTCAAATAAATACACACACACACACACACACACACACGTATATATGTATATATGAAATGAAATGTATATATATGTATATATGAAATGAAATGTATATATATGTATATATATATATAATGTGTGTATATATATAATGTGTGTGTATATATATCTATATAATGAAATGAGTGCAGTTATGGTGCCTGCATTAGTCTGTTTTCTGTTGCTTATAACAGAATATCTGAAACTGGATAATATATATTATATATATAATATATAATGTATATAATATATATCATATAATTATATATATATATATTTGAGACGGGATCTACCTCTATTGCCCAGGCTGAAGTACAGCAGCATAACCATGGCTCACTGCAGCCTCGACCTGCTGTGCTTAAGCATCGTCTCACCTCAACTGCCCAAGTAACTGGAAATACAGATGTACGTCATCATGTCTGGCTGATTTTGTTTTATTTTTTGTAGAGACAAGATCACACTGTGTCAGCCAGGCTGGTCTTGAACCCCTGAGCTCAAGCGATCCGCCCGCCTTGGCCTCTCAAAGTACTAGGATTACAGTCATGAGCCACCATGCCCGGACCCAAGTTACATTTCATGTGAAGGAACAAAAGGTCTACATTTCTGGAACTTTCTATACATTGTAACTTTCAAGATTAGTCACAATTCCCTTCAAAACCCAGATGTGTAACCTTCTACTACTCGTCCTCCTCCTCCAAAGGTGTCTGTGCGTTCGTAGAGTTTTCCTGTGTGTTCGTAGAGTTTTCCTATCTGTTTCTCCCACTGCAGAAAGATCTCTGTGCTGCTCCGCTCTGGTTGTCTGCCTTGCCTGGCTGAGGGGAGACACCCAGATGGCTTCTCACACGGTTCTGCCGCCCAAACTCCAAAGCACAGGGAGCGGTCCAATTAAAAACCTGGGCACGTAAGGAAAGGCAAGCATTAAAGGCCAACTCTGTTGTGCTTTAAAAAAAAAAAAAAAAGAACAAAGAGAAACGAAAAAGAATAGCAGCATGTAAATATTGTGTTTCAGGTTCTCTTGTGCTAACTAAGGAATATGGACAGCTGTCCTGAATGGGCTTAGTAACCACTCATTTTGAGTGGAACCTCCTTGACAGACTAGAATGAACGAGAAAGAATGCCTCGAGGAGAACCTCCTTATTCAGGCACAGCCCCAGCATTGCTCCTTTTAGCCGTCTGCTGCCTTCCCAGACGTTGTGGGCGAGGCGAGCTGTGCCTGAAGAAGACGCCTCTTTCAGAGGGCATCTGCGTGAGTGCGGACATAGGCAGGTTCCGGCACCAAGTGTATACTTCCAGAGTGTCATTTTCATTCTGAAGCGTTGAAGTGTCTTATTCATTTCTGAAAACATGTGTGCCGGCTTGGCGTCTTGCTCAGGGGGCACGAAACAAATCAGGATGGGGAGGAAAATGACCAGAGCCCACATTTCCTAATTATGTGTTTTCTCTCCCCCATCCCTTCCCATCTCCATTCTTACCCCGCCCTCCTGCAGCCCCATTAACATGACAGGTTTGGACAGGTTTTCCCCCTGCACCCTCTTGGCAGTCCCTCTGGGCTCAGGGTTTCTGCACTGCTTATGAATTCAGGATGCACGGGCTGTGCATCGGTGCTGCTCCCTGGCTTGGCTGAGACCACCTGGCTCTGCCAAGGACTTTGAAACATGCAAGCCTGAAGAGGAAACAATATCTCTGTTGAGAACAACTGCCCTTGGCCTGAATCCGTCAAACAGGATTTATTGGGAAAGGAGGAGGGAAGGCAAGAGGAGGGAGAAAAATATACAGAGTATATTAAGTAAACACAAGTCCAGGTATGGCTCAGCGTTGCAGGGAATGGCGGTGAAAATAGGAACCTTAGGCCTGTTTTCAACACGCAGCCTAATGGAAACTTCTACTTCAAGCCAGATTACAGAGTTTCATCCTCAACAAGCGTGCTAGGCATGATCCCCGGCCTTCTGTAGATGTGGTCTCATTTAATTCTCCCAAAGCGCATTGGCAGGGCCATCCCATTATTTTTGATAAAACTGAGACTCGAAAAGTCAATGCGACCACCAAGGCTGCAGCTCCATCCAGACTCAGGTCTTCTGGATGTGTGCCCAGTGGTTACCCTGACTCCACCAGAAAAGAAAAAGTAATCACTCTTAAAAAGTATGGCTGGGCGCGGTGGCTCACACCTGTAATCCCAGCATTTTGGGAGGCCGAGGCAGGCGGATCACCTGAGGTCAGGAGTTCAAGACCAGCCTGGCCACCATGGCGAAACCCCATCTCTATTAAAAATACAAAAATTAGCTGGGCATAGTGGTGGCAGGTGCCTGTAATCCCAGCTACTCGTGCTTAGCCTGGAGGTAGGGTTGCAGTGACGAATCCACCACTGCTCTAACCTGGCGACAGGTGAGACCAGTCTCAGAAAAACCTGACATTGTAATTAGCCATGGTAATGCAAATTTTAATGTTAGGGGAAACTGGGTGAGAACTCTCTGCACAGTCTTTGCAACTTCTCTGTAAACCTAAAACTATTCCAAAATAAAAAGTTTATTTTAAACAAATAGGCCACAATCTGGCAGTATAAACACTTCCAAAAGGATGCAATACAGATAACGCCTGTCAGCCTGCTATTTTGTCCATCTTTAAATTAACGTTGAGTAGCACAGGGCCTGCACAGTCAGCATTTGTTAAGTGCCACCAGGGCTGTGCTGCTCACAGGAAGAAAACCAGAGTGGGCTGTGCAGTGCAGTAATCGGGCCCTGATGCAGACTAGGGGGTCACGGGCAGCTTCTCTGAGAAAATAGTGTGTACACATTTTAACTTACTGATTTATGAGTGTGCTGATAAGTATATTATATTGTTATGTGTTGTATTAGTCTGCTCTCGCACTACTATAAAGAAATACTTGATACTGCGTAGTTTATAAAGAAAAGAGGTTTGATTGGCTCACAGTTCTGTAGGCCGTACAGGCAGCATAGTGGCTTCTGCTTGTGGGGAGGCCTCAGGAAACTTACAGTCATGGTGAGGGCAAAGGGGAAGCAGGCACGTCTTACATGGCTGGAGCAAGAGCAAGAGCAAGAGAGAAACGGGAGGTGCTACACACTTTTAAACAACCAGATCTTGTGATAACTCACTCACCACCATGAGAACAGCACCAAGGGGATGGTCCTGAACCATTCGTGAACGATCTACCTGCATGATCCAATCACCTCTCACTAGGCCCCACCTCCAACACTGGGAACTACACTTCAACATGAGATTTGGGTGGGGACACAGATCCAAGCCATTTCACATGTTGAAACAACTTTCAGTGTGTGCTGTGTCTTTTAGCTTTATCATATCTTTGCCATGAAAATACATTTTTTAAAATGACAATTAGCAGCCTCCCTCAGTCTCTAAAATGACAGAGAGACTGTCACTTGGAGTTAGTGTGATTTGGGGGAAGAAGACATTTTGGAGCCAGAAAGATGTGAGTTCAAACCTCAGTGAACGGACTGAGGTGTCTGGCTGCATAATCTTGGATGATTGTTCTGGGTCTCTTAACTTCAGGTTCTTCCTATATAGAGATAATCATACCTACTTGACAGTCTCGTGAACATTAAAATATATAAATAGATGGTATTTACTGATACCTTGTATGTGCTCAGGAAATGAATGAATTAATGAATGATTGCATATTATCAAGATTTAAAATTAAAAATTCACTGGGAGCAGTGGCTCACACCTGCACTTCTAGTGACTCTGGAGGCTGAGGTAAGAGGATGTCTTGAGCCCAGGAGTTTGAGGTTGCAGTGAGCTATGATTATGCCATTGCACTCCAGCCTGGGCAACATAGCAACACCTGATCTCTACAAAAAAAATAAGATAATAAAAAATTAGTTGGGCATGGTGGTGCATGCTTGTAAGTTCCTAGCTACATGGGAGGCTAAGGTGGGAGGATTGCTTAAGCCCAGGAGTTCAAGGCTGCCGTGAGCTATGATTGAACCACTGCACTCCAGCCTGGGTGACAGAGTGAAACCCTGTCTCTGAAAAATAAAAATACAAATAAATTCACACCTAATTTAACAAAAAAAATCAAGCATTGATAAAGGGAAAAGTCTACTGGTTAATCTATTGGTTAAAGAAATTGCACGAATAATTATAGCAAATTCTACAGGTTCTCATCAGTCAGTGTTTTGAGCTGATCTTGAGCACAGCCCGGCACCCAGGCACAGGTATGAGTGTTGGGTACCAAACAGATCTGAAAGCAGCTCATCTCCCCCACAGATGCTCACTATGAGCAGAGCCGGGTTGACACAGGCACTTAGAGCTGTAGGCATCTTGCAGGCTCCCAGTGGCAGGGCTGTGGGAAGTCCCAGTGGGGCAGGCAGAAGTATTTCTATGCCTACAATGGGACTGTGGCTGTGATTTGTCATGAGGCTCTAAAATTCTCCACCCTTGGTCTTCTTCTTTTTTTTTTTTTGTGGAGATGGGGTCTTGCTATGTTGTCCAGTTTGGTCTCGAATTCCTGGCCTCAAGGAATCCTCCTGCCTTGGCCTTCCAAAGTGCTGAGATTACAGGCAAGAACCACAAGTACTCAGCCCACCCTTGGTCCTTGAAGGAAGATAGAATGCCAGAGAGTTGTCTAAGGAGGGCCCACCATGATCAGCTGCAGCACCCAGGCATGCTGGAGGGGTGGGCAGCCTGCCTATGGTGTGGCACATCCCTCGGAGAATCATGTGCCCTTCCACATGGGGGTATGGCATCCTGGAAAGGCATAAAATCTCCTTCTGTTCTTGCAGGGCCAAACTGTCTTTTTTATTAGCTATCTCTATACCCGGCTGTTGTCTTTACTGTCTCATAAAATTAGCCTGACAGCCAAGGAAAGCAAAAGCAGACACATGGCCTGAATTTATTAGCCTGGATCTGATTCCTCAAATAGCGACCTAGAAGAAGTTCTACCTATCATTCACTCAAGTTTCTTTTTTCTCACTCACTCCATCGTCAGCAGAAAATGCCGTATCGTTGCAGAAGCAAAGCTCACGCCTGGGGCAGCCTCCTCTTCTATAAAATGTGTATATGTGAGGGGTAGGAGGTGGGCGGAGGGTGGACTAGATCAGTGCTTCCCAAAATCTGTCTGAACCTCAATCAGCTGTTTAAAAATACAGATTCCTAGGTCCCGTCTCTAATGTGCTAAGTGAGAGGATCCATGATGCCCAATCTTGACTGATTAGCAAAACCATCAAGGGGAGCTTTCAAAAATTCAGATTTCTGGGTTCTACCTGAATAGCCTCTCACTTAGCACATTAGAGACGGGACCCAGGAATCTGTATTTTTAAACAGCTGATTGAGGTTCAGACAGATTTTGGGAAGCACTGATCTAGTCCACCCTCTGCCCACCTCCTGCCCCTCACACATACACAGTCTGAGACAGTGCTGATGTTGATTACTGCTTCTCAACTGGGCTGCGTGTTAGAATCATCTGGAGAGTTTTTAAAACTACTGATGCTTGAATCCCAAGCCTGGGGATCAGGGAGGATTTTAAATTCCCCAGGTGACTCTTAACGAGCAGTGAAGCAACAACTGGATAAATGGTTTAAAATTAAAAGGCAAATGAGCTTTGGGGAAGGAATGTGGAGGGGGTTGTGGCGAGGGGTTCTGTATCTCATCACTGATTTGGCTTTCTTCCTTCATTAAACGGATAAAATCATAAAACAGAGAAAGAAACAAACGTTTCTTCCACAAACAGAACTGGCCCTGAAACCCTCCTGAAACTGGCAGACAGGAGGAAAGCAAGGCGGAGGATGCTAGGATATGAACTGTCTCACTGTCATGAGACCATTTCCAGTTTTTCTTGGAGCCTGAGCAGATGAGGCAGCACTTTTGGGGACACGCTCATCTCTCCCCTGCCTTGGAGCGGGGCATTCCCAAGTCACAGACACTGTGCGAGTACACCCCATGACAGGGAACCTCTCTCTCCCTCTAACGGGAAAGTGCTTCTTCTGCTCTGGCTGAAGCAGTTTCTCTTTCTGTCGGAAGCTAAGTATGCATTGTATAGCTATTGGGATATAATAACCATCCATTTTGGAAAAATAACAAAAGGCTTTTATGAAACTCCAATTCTGTGAACTTTGACTAAACTTGATTCCCAATATATCAAAACTCTCACAAACCTGTTTCATCAAAACTTTAAGAGTTCTTGCCCACCCCCAGAGGCCATCTCCACTGCATCCAGCCAGAAAGAAGAGATAGTTCCAGATCCTTCCACGTGGGCTCATAGAAGGAACTGGGGGCTGGGGGAGGATGTCAGAGGGCTCAGATTTGACTTGGTTTAGACATGATCCTGGAGATTGCCAGTTTTCTCACCTGGATTCTGTCTACCCACTCTGTGGAATGCAGAGCAATTGCACCTGGGTGAAGGTTAGTGAGACCAAGTGCATGAGGCAGCATTGTGGGCTTTCCCTGAGTATGAAGAAGCCCGAGGCCTGGTGTTAGAGCCCCCGAGTTCTCAGCCCACCCCAGGCTCCACAGCGCTGTGGGAGATGCTCCTCCCCTGGCTTTGCTTAGGGATGGATCTGAGGTCACCCAGGGACCCACAGCTGCATCCTCCGCAGCGTTCTGACTAACCCTGAGTCAAGTGTTAGGGCTCAGAAAAGCTTCAACAATAAAAATAGCTCCAGGAAAGTGGCAGCTTCAATTCTTCGTGCCTTTGTGTGGGTGAGTGCCTCTTTCCACACCACTCACTGGAAGGCTCTTGGGAAACACATCTGAAACTCCAAATGAAAAGAACGGATCCAGTTAACTCTCCCAGGCTTAGGGGATAAAAACTGAGGCTCAGAAGCATCATAATTGTTAAATGATTGCAGCTTGTACTGGTGGCTTGGCCGCCCTTTCTCTGGAGTAGCTGGGCTGTACATTGAGTTGGGACATTGTCTGCAGAGGACTTTTTAGATGGACCGGAGATGACCAATCCAGAGGACAAAGAGCTGTGACAGCTGAGACCTGGTAGCAGAGCCCAGAGACCCCACAACAGGCTCACCTGGTGTGAGGTTGGCTGTAAATGTGAGTCCTAGAGAAGGGAGCTGGGCTCACTGACCGGGCCTCTACTGTCTGGAACTGTCCTCCTGGTGCCCTTGGGGTGGCCCTGAGGAAGGTGCTCGGCTTCTGGCACCAGGGCTCCATCAAGAGCAAAGGAGAGGTGAGGCCTCCATGCTATTGAGGAAGAACCCTCTGACACTGTGACTCTTTTAGGATTTTCAACCCAGGAAAAGAAAAAAAGAAAAGAATGCTTGTGACAGTATAAGATGCTATTTCAGGACAAAAAACAGTATGTTGGGTGAATCTAAGGAAGTCATTTTGTGAAGTTTCAGACAGAAGCAACAACAACAACAAAAATTTAAATAGAGAGCCCAAGAGGGTTGGCATGGCCTCATCAAGAAGAGGTTGGCCTCGGAATCTTCCATAAAAAGCCTGAAAAGCAGCACAAAGTGCGGACCAGCGGGAGCACACGCTGTAGTTATCAGAGCATCCCCTGCTGGCGGCCTTCCCCATCCAGAAAACACATTTGGCTTCAGACACCAAGGATACAGGGGACAGAGAAAGAGACACAGACAGACAGAAACAGAGAGAAGCTCAGAAAATAACTCTACGCTGTATTCATTCTTACTGAATGCTTACCATGGAGCAAGATGCTCTACTAGCTCCGGGGACAAAAAGACATTCTAATTTTCATTGCTAAGGGGCAACTTTTTTTTTTTTCTTGAGACAGAGTCTCACTCTGTCACCCAGGCTGGAGTGCAATGCTGCAATCTCGGCTCACTGCAACCTCCGCCTCCCATGTTCAAGCAATTATCCTGCCTCAGCTTCCTGAGTAGCTGGGATTACCGGCACACATGCCGAGTCTCCTTTGCCTTCCGCCATGATTGGAAGCTTCCTGACGTCTCTCCAGAAGCAGAGGCTGCTATGCTTCCTGTCCAGCCTGCAGAACCGTGAGCCAGTTAAACCTCTTTTCTTATGCATTACCCAGTCTCAGGTAGTTCTTCATAGCAGTGCGAGAATGAACTAACACAACAGTAGCCGGCCCAGAGTAGCTGTTCATAATAGTGGACTCTTGGGATTAAAATCACCAGCTAATTTTTGTATTTTTTGTGTGTTTTAGTAGAGATGGGGTTTCGCCATGTTGGCCAGGCTGGTCTTGAACTCCTGACCTCAGGTGATCCACCTGCCTCGGCTTCCCAAAGTGCTGGGATTATAGGTGTGAGCCACCGTGCCTGGCCTGCAACTTTTGACTTTAATCCCAAGAGTCCACTATTATGAATAGCTACTCTGGGCCGGCTACTGTTATGAAACCCATTGCCTCATTTCATCCCCATGACAAAGCGATGAACTAAACTGCACTGGACATGGGATAGGAGCATAGACATTGTGTTAGTTCATTCTCACACTGCTATGAAGAACTACCTGAGACTGGGTAATGCATAAGAAAAGAGGTTTAACTGGCTCGCAGTTCTGCAGGCTGGACAGGAAGCATAGCAGCCTCTGCTTCTGAAGAGACTTCAGGAAGCTTCCAATCATGGCGGAAGGCAAAGGACACTCAGGCACATCTCATGGCTAAAGCAGGAGCAAGAGAATGAGAAGGGAGGTGCCACACACTTTTAAATGACCAGATCTCTCAAGAACTCACACACTACTGCAAGAACAGTACCAAGGAGATGGTGCTAAACCATTCCATTCATAAGAACTCTACCTATGATCAAGTCACCTCCCACCAGGCCTGACCTCCAAAACTTGGGATTACAATTGAACATGAAATTTGGATGGGGACACAGGTGCAAGCCATATCAACATTAGAGCTAGATAGGGCTTCAAAGCCAGCCTTGGCCACTTATTTGCTGTGTGGCCTTGGATGACCTGCTTGACCTCTCTGTGGCTCAGTTTCTTCATCTATAAAATAAAAGTAGTATTCATGTCTACCTTGTGAGATTGTTGTGATGATTACATAAGTATATATATAAAATATATATTTGTACTATATACTAATGTGTATTTTTTGTGTATATAAAGCACCTAGAAAAGTGCCTGGCATACAGTAAACACCATATAAATGTTGGGTATTGTTATCGTCCCCATTTTACCCATGACAAAATAAGCCTAAAGAGGTGAACTACGTGGCTGGGGAGCTGGGCTCTGAGCTCAGGACTCTCTGCCTTAAACATCTAGCAGGCTTATCCCAAAGAGCTTTGTGACTTGTGAGGTTACTGCCAGTATTGCCTCTTGCAGGAGGGTGTGCAGGGCCTGCTGCTCACCTTAGGCACCAGCAAGTAATTTATCTGAACGGGGTTCCATGCTGTGGTTATGGACAGACGCCCTGACTCACTGTGACCCATACAGAGATGAGTGGCCGGCTGTGCAGTGGAAACCACAGCATTCCTGCATCCCTAAACGACTGACATCAGCTTGGCCCTCTGGAACCCAGTGGTCTGTGCCAGCTTTCCAGAACCTTCCTTATGCTCCCCTAGGGAAGATATTTCTCTGTTGCCTCCGGATCTTGAAAGTGTTATTTGTAGACATGATTTAAAAAGTACTCACACCTGGGTCCCACTCCTGGCAATTCTGATTTAGCTGGCATGGGGTATGTCCTGAGCATTCATTTTTTCCAAGTGGTCCAGATGATTTTAATGTGCAGAAAATTTGAGAACCACTGGCCGAAGCAGTCCTCAGATAGAAGATGTGACCATGTCCCTAGCATCCGCTCTCTCCTTTCTAATTCCCACAGGGTTATGTGGCATCTGGAAACTAAGAGACTGGATTTCCTCCCTTGCAGCAAGGTGTGGCTGTGTGATTTATTTTTGTAAGGATGAGATGTGCCTCTTTAGGTACCCTCTCTCTCCTCATTCTTCTGGCAGGTGGAGAGTAGACACAGGATGGGGACTCTAACTTCAACCAGGCAGACAAGAGCCTCTCTCTGGTGATGAGGCAGTGATGTAGATAAAACCTGCATCCCAAGCCACCCTGAGGATTAGAGTCACCTGCCTGCCCTGGGTTGCCCACCTAATGAGAGAAAAATAACATTTCATTTGTTTGAGCCTCTGTGATTTTAGTTCTCTTTGTTAATACAGCTAAGGTTGTATTCTAGAAAATGACTACTGGAATTTTTTTTTTTTTTTTTTGAGACAGAGTTTTGCTCTTGTTGCCCAGGCTGGAGTGCAATGGCACGATCTTGGCTCACCACAACCCCCGCCTCCTGGGTTCAGGTGATTCTCCTGTCTCAGCCTCCCAAGTAGCTGAGATTACAGGCATGCACCACCACGCCTGGCTAATTTTGTAGTTTTAGTAGAGACAGGGTTTCTTCACATTGGTCAGGCTGGACTCAAACTCCTGACCTCAGGTGATCCACCCGCCTTGGCCACCCAAAGTACAGGGATTACAGGTGTGAGCCACTGCGCCCGGCCTACTGTGTTGTTTTTAAGCAGGGTTGAGTGTCACAGTCACCCAAGAAACTTTAAAAATACAGATACAGCAAGATGGCTCACTAGAGATGCCTGGGATCCATCCTCCCAATAAAAAAGGACCAAGGCAGCAAATATACTGCTAAGGCTTGACTGGAGTCAAACGGGAGAGCACTGAAGAGAATCAGGGGAGTGAATATGCACCTGTGGTGGTTGGACGTCCAGGAGGACCCCCTGCAGGCACCTGGCCCCTGCAGCCGTGGCTCCCCTGCCCAGGTCAATTTGAAGTCAGGGGGACTTCCTGTTAACAGGTAAAAAGATAAGCAGAAGAGCTCCACCAGCCCTCACTGTCACTGCAAACACCTAGAGTCCTTGTTACAGGAGAATCCCGCAGTCATCGCAAGCCCTGAGTCCAGTTTGAAGGGCTGCTGGGAATCCATTCAGCTGCCTTGAACCAGGTGAGCAGCACAAGATGTGCATGCCCCACCCACCCCATGAGCCAAGCTGCTGCAGCATGGCACCACCTTGAGACCAGAGCCACACCTGAAGAGCACCTGCTCTAGGGGCCAGTAAACGCTGCACCTGTCTAGCCCTGGGGCTCCATCTTTACGCCAAGCCCAGGTGGGTGACTGAACACTGCAATCCCAGGTGTGCATAGCTTGGGCCCATGGGCCCAGGATCAGCTGTGACTCTGGTCTGCACAGCAGGAAAAACAACCCCTGCCATCACACTTCCAACTGGAGGAATAGTCTGCCAGTCCCACCCAGGGTGAACCCACCCTTGAGCCGCCCAAACTGCTGCATGCCCTCCTCCAGGCAGAAGAGGCCCCTGAGCCTCCGAGCAGCTGATATGCCCCTGGGTGAGCAGAGTGGCTACATGCCCATGTTCAAGGCCTGTGAAACAGCCCCACAGAGTCCCCCTGCCACCCCCCTACCCCAACACACACACAGATACACCCATGGCCTACCCAACAGCCCTGTGCCCACAATAAGGGCCTGAGAAACAGTCTCACAAGCTGCCCCTGGCAGGCACCCTCCCAGACCAGCCAACCAGCCAAGAGCTCATTTCCAGATCTAAGAAACAGCCCCATGAGCCACCATTGGTGAGCACACCCCTGAGCCAGCCAGGCAGCCTTGCACCTATGTCCCAGACCTGAGAAACAGCCCTGTGGGCTGCCCCTGGCAGACAGGCCTCTAGACTTGCTAAGCGGCTGTGCTCTCACTCCTGAGCCCAAGGAACAGCCCCACAGACCACCTCTGGCGGGCATGCCCCAGGCCAACTGAGCAGCCCTGCGCCTGCATCCTGAGCCTATGAAACAGCTCCATAGGGCAACCCCTCCCCTGCAGAAGTGCCCCCAAGCCAGAGGAGCAGCCATGCAGCTGTGTTACAGGCCTGAGAAAAATCTCTGTGTCCACATCCTGCAAACATAACCCCAGGCCAATTGAACAGCCATATGCCAATGTCCCAAACCTGAAAAGCATTTTTTTGGGCTACCCCCAGGAGACATACCCCAGGTCATTCAAGCAGCTGTGTGCATACATCCTGGGCCCGAGGAGCAGGCTGCATCTGGTGGGCATCTGACTGAGCAGCCCTGTGCCTGCATCCAAGACATATGAGATAGCCCCGTGGGCCAAGCCCCACAGAAACACCTCCAGGCCAGCCAAGCAGCCATGCAGTTGTGTCCTGGGCCTGAGAAACAGTCCCATGGGTCACCCCCAGAAAACACAACCCCAGGCTAGCTGAGCAGACATAGACCTGCATACCAGGCCTGAAAAACAGCTCTGCAGGCTCCTCCTGGGAGGCACACCCCAAGGCTGGCCAAACAACTATTGTCTATGCTCTTGGTCAAAGTAATAGCCCTGTGGCCCCAATCCCAGTGAGCCAGAGCCCAAGTTGGCCAACATACCATGTACACACATGCACCCCCAACCTCAGAAGCAGGGCTAATGAGCTCACCCCTGGCAAAACTGTACATCATAGCCACAAACTCTCTCAGCCTAGGACACTGAGAAACTTGCAAATGCCACTAGTGTGGCTTACAGCTGGAGAAATGACATGAAGACTACACTACTGCGTTTACCTAGAACCAAAGTCAATGCACCCCACAAAACTGATACCCCAAGACCTATTCATATGACTAAGTCTTTCCCTATGAAACCTACTCCATAAAACTGGAAAAGACAACTTTTAACTTTTTAACTTTTTAACACTAGATGTATAGAAATTTTCATAGGGACATATCAATCATGAAAAGCAAGGAAACATGTCACCTCCAAAGGAAAATAATAATTCTCCAGTAACAGACCCCAATCATAAGGAAACATATGGAATGCCAGAAATAGGATTCAAAACAATAATCTTTATGAAACTTATTGAGATGCAAGATAATACAGATAAATAATTCAACAAAATCAGAAAAACAATTCATGATTTGAATGGAAAATTTAACAAAACAATAGATATCATATAAAAGAACAAAACAGAAATTATGCAGCTGAAAAATGTAACGAATGTAATAAAAAAATACATCAAGATCTTCAACAACATACTAGGCCAAGCAGAAGCAAGAATTCCTGAACTTGAAGACAGGTCTTTTGAAATAACATAGGCAGACAAAAAAGAAGAAAAATAATAAAAAAGAATAAAGAAAGCCTGTAGGGTTTATGGAATACCAATAAGGGAACAAACATTCATATTGTGGGTGTTCCAGGAGAAGAGAAGGGAAAAAGTGAGGAAAACATATTTAATAAAATAATAGCAGAAAACATTCCAAGTCTTGTGAGAGAGATGGATGTCCATTTCCAGGAAGCTCATGGAACTCCAAATAGATTCAACACAAATAGGTCCTCTCCAAGGCACATTATATAGTGTGCCCTGTCAAAAGTCAAAGACAAAAAAAAAAAAAGGATTTTAGAAGAAGCAAAAAAGTGTCAAGTCACATATGAAGGGATCCCAATTAGACTAACAGCAGATTTCTCAGCAGAAATCTTACAGGCCAGGAGATAATAGGATGATATATTCAAAGTATCTAAAGAAAAAAAAAAGACCCTGACAGCTAATAATATTATAAGCCAGCCAAGAATATTATATGCTATTCTGAAGGGTAGCAAAACTATCCTTCAGAAGTGAAGGAGAAATAAAATCTTTCACAGACAAACAAAAACTAAGGAAATTCATCACCACTATACTGGCCTTACAAGAAATACTCGAGGGAGTCTTACATTTCGAGGTAAAGAGATGATAAACCACCATTATGAAAACAGGTGAAACTATAAAACTCACTGGTGGAGCTGATACACAAAGGACAAAGAGAAACAAAACATCTTAATCACTACAGTAAACCACCCAACTGCAAAAATAAACAATAATAGAGGAAGTAAGGAACAAAGGATATATAAAACAACCAGAAAGTAATCAGTAAGATGGAAAGAATTAAGTACTCATCTACTGATAATAACCTTGAATGAAAATGGGTTAAATTCCCCATTTAAAAGATATAGACTGGCCAGAAGCAGTGGCTCCCTGTAATCCCAGCACTTTGGGAGGCCAAGGTGTGTGGATCACCTGAGGTCAGGAGTTTGAGACCAGCCTGACCAACATGGTGAAACTCCATCTCTACTAAAAATACAAAATTAGTCAGGCATGGTGGCACATGCCTGTAATCTCAGCTACTTGGGAGGGTAAGGAAGGAGAATCGCTTGAACCCAGGAGGCGGAGGTTGCAGTGAGCTGAGATTGCACCACTGCACCCCAGCCTGGTGACAGAGTGAGACTCTATCTCAAAAAACAAACAAACAAAGAAAATAAACAAAAGAATCAGATTTAAATTGCACCATAGACGAAATGGACTTAACAAATACTTACAGAACATTTCACCCAACACCTGCAAAATACACATTCTTTTCATTAGCACGTGGAACATTCTCCAGGAATGACTATATGTTAGGACACAAATAAGTCTCAAAAAGTTTTTAAAACTCAAAATCATATCAAGTGTCTCATTTGACTACAATAAAATAGAATTACTTATCAATAACAGAAGGAACATTCACAACTACATAAATACATAGAAATTAAATCAATGCTTCTGGAAAACCAATAGGTGAAGAAAAAAATTGGGAATAAAATTTTATAGTGGAGAAGAGACTCCATCCTAACTCATTCTGTGAAGCCACCATCACCCTGATATCAAAACCTGTCAAAGACAAAATGAAAAAAGAAAACTACGGGCCAATATCCCTGAATCCCTGATAAAGATAGACACAAAAATTTTTAACAAAATACTAGCAAACCACATTCAACAGCACATCAAAAAGTTAATTCACAAAGATCGAGTAGGCTTCATTCCTTGGATGCAAGGTTGGTTCAACAAATGCAAATCAATAAATACCAATAAATGTGATTCACCACATAAGACAGTTAAAAACAGAAACCGTATGATCATCTCAATAGACACAAAAAACATTTTTGATAAAATCCAACATCCCTTCATGACAAAAACCCTCAAGAAACTAGAAATCAAAGGAACATACCTCAAAATAACGGGAGCCACATATGACAAACCCACAGCCAACATCATACTGAATGGGCAAAAACTGGAAGCATTTCCCTTGAGAACTGGAACAAGACAAGGATAACCATTCTCACCACGCCTATTCAACATAGTTCTGGAAGTCTCAGCTAGAGCAATCAGGCAAAAGAAAGAAATAAAAGGCATCCAGAAAGGAATGGAAAAAGTCAAACTATCTCTCTTCATGGATGACAGGAATGCTATTCTTAGAAAGCCCTAAAGACTCCACCAAAAGGCTCCTGGAACTGATAAACAACTTCAGTAAAGTTTCAAGATACAAAAATCAACACACAAAAATCAGTAGCATTTCTATACACCAATAAAGTTTAAGCTGAGAGTCAAATCAAGAATGCAATCTCATTTACAATAGCAAGAAAAAAATATGCCTAACCAAGGAGGTAACAGATCTCTACAAGGAAAACTACAAAACACTACTCAAGGAAATCAGAGATGACACAAACAAATGGAAAAATATTCCATTCTCATGGATTGGAAGAATCACTATCCTTAAAATGACCATACTGCCCAAAGCAAGCTATAAATTCAATGCCATTCCTATCAAACTACCAACATCATTTTTTCACAGAACCAGAAAAAACTATTCTAAAATTCATGTGGGGTCAAAAAAGAGCCCAAATAGCCAAAGCAATCCTAAGCAAAAAGAACAAAGCTAGAGGCATCACATTACCTGACTTCAAACTATACTATAAGGCCAAAGCAACCAAAACAGCATGGTACAGGTACAAAAACAGACACATAGACCAATAAACAGAATAGAGAATCCAGAAATAAAACTACAGACCTACAGCCATCTGGTCTTTAAAAAAGTTGACAAAATAAGCAGTGGGCAAAGGACTCCTGGTTCAAAAACTGGTGCTGGGACAGCTGGCTAGCCATGTGCAAAAAAAAAAGAAAGAAATTGAACCCCTACCTTTTACCATGTACAAAAATTATCTCAAGATGTATTAAATATTTAAATGTAAGACCTCAAACTATAAGAATCCTAGAAGAAGATCTAAGAAACACCATCCAGGACATTGGCCTTGGGAGAAAATTTATAACTAAATCCTCAAAAGCAATTGCAATGAACACTAAAATTGACAAGCGAGACCTAATTAAACTGGAGAGCTTCTGCACAGCAAAAGAAACTATCAACAGAGTAAACAGACAACCTACAAAATGGGAGAAAATATTCATAAACTATGCATCTAACAAAGGCCTAATATCCAGAATCTATAAGAAGCTTAATTCAACAAGCCGAAACCAAACAATCCTATTGAAAATGGGCAAAAGACAAGAACTTCTCAAAAGGAGACATACAAGTGGCCAACAATCATATGAAAAAAATGCTCCACATCACTAATCATCAAAGAAATGCGAATCAAAACCACAATAAGATACGATCTCACACCAGTCAGAAAGCTATTATTAAAGAGTCAAAAAACAAAACAAAACAAAACAAAACAAAAACAACAGATGCTGGCAAGGCTGTGGAGAACAAGGAGCGCTTATACACTGTTGGTGGGAATGTAAATTAGTTCAGCCACTGTGGAAAGCAGTTTGAAGATTTCCCAAAGAACTTAAAACAGAGCTATCATTTAATCCAGCAATACCATTACTGGGTATACATCCAAAAGAAAACAGATTGTTCTACCAAAAAGACACATGTACTTGCATGTTCATTACGGTACTATTCACAAAAGCAAAGATATGGAATCAACGTAGGTACCCATCAGTGGTGGAATGGATAAAGAAAAGATGGCATATACACCATGACACAGCCACAAAAAACGATGAAGTCATTTGGAGGCATGGATGCAGCTTGAGGTCATTGTCCTAAGTGAATTAACCCAGGAACAGAACACGGACTATCGTACGTTCTCACTTACAAATGAGAGCTCAACATTATGTATTCATGGGCATAGAAACTGGGGACTACTAGAAACGGGAGGGAGGGAGGGGGCAAGGGTTGAAAAACTATTAGGTACTATGCTCAGTACCTGGGTGATGCGATCATTTGTACCCCAGACCTCAGCATCACCCAGTATACAAACATGGACAGGTACCTTCTGAATCTAAAATAAAAGTTGAAAAAATATAAAATAAAATAAAATAAAATAATTTTTCAAAGTTTTGGTATGTGAGAATTAATACTCTTAGTTTTGTTTGGAAACGTAACATTTATATTCCAGTGTAAGGTGAAAAATATATGCACAAAAGTACATTCAATAATTTTAAATATAATGCCATTTGTATCATACAATTTTTCTTTTCTGTGAAATTTACAAATCTTGTTTGAAGAAAACAATGTCAAAATTATGTTACAAGTCATTGAATTGTACAATTCAAATTGGTGAATTTTACTGTATATAAATTACACTTTAATAAAGTTGGTTAAAAATTGAAAAACAATTTAAAAGTTAAAAAGAATGTTAAAGAATACAAATTTTTAGATCCTTGAAATGAATGAAAATAGAAACACCACATACCAAAATCTATGGGCACAACATAAACCGTATTAAGAGACAAATGTATAGTAATAAATGTCTACATCAAAAAACTAGAAAGGTTTCAAATAAACAAGCCCCAGGAGCTAGAAAAGCAAGAACAAACAAAACCAAAAATTAATAGAAGAAAAGAAATATTAAAGATCAGAGAAGAAATAAAGAAAATTGAGACTAAAAAAATTACAAAAGATAATGAAACAGAAAGTTGATTTTCCGAAAAATTTAAATTGACAGACCATTAACTAGACTACATGGGGGAAACTCTTCAGGACGTTGGTCTGGAAAAAGAGTTCATGAATAAGACCTCAAAAGCAGAAGCATAGGCAACTAAGGCAAAAATAAACAAGTGGGATTATATCAAACAAAAAAGCTTCTACACAGCAAAGGAAATAATCAACAGAAGGAAAAGATGACCTACAGAATGGAAGAAAATATTTGCAAACTCTTCATGTGACAGCGGATTAATATCAGAATATACAAGGAACTCAAACATCTCAACCACCAAAAAAATAGCAACAACAATCTAATGGGCACATGATCTGAACAGACATATCTCAAAAGAAAACATACAAATGACCAACAGACATACGAACAAATACTCAGCATCACTAATCATCAAGGAAATGCAGATCAAAACTATAATGAGATATCGTATTATCCTAGTTAGAATGACTATTATCAAAAAGACAAAAAATAACAAATGCTGGTGAAGATGTGGGAAAAGGGAAGGGCGAGAAATGTAAGCTAGTACAGCCACCATGGAGAACAGTGTGGAGGCTCCTTGAAAACCTACAAATAGAACTACCATATGATCCAGCAATCTCACTACCAGGGATTTATCAAAAGGGAATGAAATCAGTATATCAAAGATACATCTGCACCCCATGTTTACTGCAGAACTACTCACTATAGCCAAGATATGGAATCAACTTAGGTGTCCAACAACAGATGAATGGATAAAGAAAATGTGGCATATATGCACCATGGAATAATATTCGGCCATAAAAAAAGTGAAATCCTGTCATTCATGACAACGTGGATGAAACTGGAGGATATTTTGTTAGGTGAAAAAAGCCCAAAACAGAAAGTTAAACACTGCATGTTCTCACTCATATGTATGGCTAAAAATAGTTGATCTCCTAGTGGCAAAAAGTAGAATAGAGGATAGGAGAGGCTGGGAAGAGTAGCGGGAGGGAGGCATAGGGAGTGATTTGTTAAAGGATACAAAGTCACAGCTAGACAGGAAGAATAAGTTCTAGTGTTCTATACCACAGTAGGATGACTATAATTAATGATAATACATAGTTTCAGATAGCTAGAAGGAGGATATTAAATGTTCCCAACACAAAGAAATGGTAAATGTTTGAGATGACGGATATGCTAATTACCCTGATCTGATCACTCTACCTTATGTGTGTTGGAACATCACTTTGTACTCCCGTGAATATATATAATTATTACTTGTCAATTAAGACAATAAAAATTTTTAAAAATACAGATACCCAAGACCCACCAGAGACTTAGCAAACCAAAATCTCTGGGAAGGGGCAATGACATTTTAAAGCTCCACGGGTGATGTAAGGCCCTCCCTGATGAAGATCCACTAAGAGAAACAGCCAAGACAGTTTGTTCCACTGGTCAGACGCCCCAGAGCTCAGGTCCTTGGGAGGGTCTTCAACTAGGTAGGCAGGCCAACAAGGTGCACCCTCCCTTTGCAGGGCTCCTGGAGCACATCTGTCCCCTCTGATTGTCCAGCATTCAGCCCCTCCTGGATGGCATTGATAGCATCTTGTTGTCTTGCATTGTTCTCTCTGATTGAGCTTCAAACAATTTGCTTGCACCAACTGTGTCTTGCCCCTTCTGTGTCCCCAGCAGCACCTCACCTGACTCTGGGCCTACCAAAGGAGCTCAGTGTGCATTTGCCAATTGATTCCAGTAAGCCAAGAAATGAAGGGCCACAAGGAAAGAGAGAGGGACCAATGAGAAGTCCCTATTTCCTCAGCCTTCCAGCAGTAAGACATAGCTGACAAAGTGAGTTGTTCTCAAAAGGCTGATATTTTGAATCAGAAAAGAAGACTTGCAAAATGCATATTTACAAATGTCCTTCTTTTAGCATGAAAGGTTGCTATGGAGACCTGTGACAGTGACACGAATTTCTGGCTTAAGACAGTGTTGGGCTCCTTGTATTAAGCCAGGTAGGTTGCTGGGCTTGTGCTGCTGCAACTGCAGAGGCTGGGTGGCACCTGCAAGTGCCTGGGGACAAAGGGAGAGAAATCCCTCAACGTGGAAAGTCTTCCAGCTCTAAGGATGCTATGTTCTCTTCCAAAATGGATAATAGTCAATGCAAGCAGCATCTGTCTCCCAAGATCAAATCCTCTATTTCAAAGACTTCACATATGTGAGCCACCCCAACCCCAATCTGGCTTTGGCTGGCAGGACTTGGCCTTTAGGGTACACAAACTCCGTTCATCCTCCAGATTCCAGACAAGAGGGAGGAGCTCCCAGGGCCTTTATCCAATGCCCGTGTCTGCTCGTAAAATCAATCCAATTATCAAGACCATTGGCACTGCTGCTGCTTTGCAGGAGGCATCCAGGATGCTAATCATTGCACCATCTAATTACATGGAGCCCTTTCCTACACCGTAAAGATCTACACCAAGCTCCACTTGAACTGCATTTTCTCAACTCACATGCCAAAGACAAAACAAGAGTAATCATGCAGAGATCATATCAAGGAAGAAAATATTGCTTTGAACTCCATGTGAATGATTCTTCAGTTCTGAAGCCCAGACTGTCTGCTTTTAGGGCTGATGGCAGAGTCTTTGAATGAGCCCTGAGTAGGGATGTGGAAGTGAGCCCCAACTAGTGCTGTGTCATTTGACTGTCTGTAATACAAGTTTCTCCAGAATAAGGACTGGGTCTTTTATTTTGCTTTTGTCTCATATAGGAAACTGGTTGGTATACTTGGCAACATATTGCTTGGACGTTGGGACATCTTTCCTTCTGAAATTGTGAACTGGTGTCTCTGTATGTGTGAGGACTTGGCATCTCTCTGCCTGTCCATGTAGTATCCTTCTACTATCAAAGAGTGCACACTGCTTTCAGGACACAGTGGGATACAGCAAAGCAGCCACCCCAGAGACTGTGCCCTCAGGGCCTATTAATGCCTATTTCTTGAAGTGTTGTGTAAGAGCTCTTCTGCTTTTCTTGCCTAACAGAAATTAAAGTAGATTAAGAGGTGCATGGGTTGAGAACTAGCATGAAACACTGAATTGATCCAAAGAGACTAACTGGAAATGCCTGGAACAGATGACTTCACTCTAGCCACTCCTGCTACCTCACCTCCCACTTACCCTAATTGATATTTGAGTGTTTTGTAATGACAAAGCCCCAAACTGTTGCTGAGGAGAACTGCTAACACTCACTCGTGCTTCTTCAAAGATGCTTGTCCCTTATGGTTGAGAATCGTGAATCAGCTGAGCACCTTCTCAGTTGAGGAAGACAAGAAAGAAGAGAATGCCCAAGGTGAGCTTTAATGCAGAGGGCAGCTCAGCAACCGCATCTAATTCTTCACTGAACCCAGAATAGAATAAGGCAAGTTCTAACAGAATTAGGCAAGGTTGGCTGGGCACCGTGGCTCATGCCTGTAATCCCAGCACTTTGGGAGGCTAAGGTAGGTGGATCACCTGAAGTCAGGAGTTTAACGCCAGCCTGGCCAACATGGTGAAACTCCATCTCTACCAAAAAATACAAAAAATTAGCTGGGTATGGTGGTGCACACCTGTAGTCTCAGCTACTCAGGAGAATGAGGCAGGAGAATCGCTTGAACCTGGGAGGCAGAGGTTGCAGTGAGCCAAGAGCCAATATGGCACCACTGCACTCCAGCCTGGGTGACAGAGTGAGACTCTGTCTTTTAAAAAAAACAAAAACGAAAAACAGAATTAGGCAAGACTAAAGACAGAAAGCAGCTCATGCTTCTCAGGACCATGACTTTGGACTGGGCCACTTGGAAGTACCTTTGAATGATGTCTCAGACCATTGACACTTGGCTCCATGCCTGCATGCTTACTGGGTGCAGAGGATTTACCATCACTGCACCTAATGTCCTCCTTCCCCAGAAGGTTGCTCTGTCCCAGCAGCAGTTTCTAATAATGTCCCTGAATTAGCCAGTGTTTCATTTTCCAAGATGGCAGCCATTTTTGTTGACTCTAGGTAATAACCATGCCAGGAAATTTCTTAGCACTCTATGCCTGCTGCTAACCCAGATCCCACGGGTGGAATCCTGCTCATGGGCTTGATGGACCCAGTCACAGCCTTGGCTTCTGTCTTGGGAGTTGGGGTAGTGAGATTGGGAGCATAACTAAAAAAGGTCTAGGATCTCACAGGCATGGAAATCAGATCTGAGCTCCACCACTTGCTACTTGTGTGACGGCTAAGTCTCAGTTTCTTATGTATGAAGTGGGAATAGCAATAGTTCCTATCTCATAGGATTCTTGTGAAGATTAAATAAAATACTACATAGATGGTGATTAGTGCAGTTCCTTGCCCATACTAATACTATTATTATTAATAATAATAATTTTAATATTCTGGCACACAGAGTTTGATCAAAATTTGTCATTCATGAAACACTGTCACCATTGCTCTTTCCTTGTCCCCCTCCTCTGGCACCTTCACCCCAGAGCGACCATTTTTATTTACCATACTTATTCATTCCTTCGTTTTGTTTCCTATGGTTGCTTTTTAAAAAAAAAAAAATATATATATATATATATATATATATTCACCTATGCAATATGTTACTTAGTTTTGCTTTGTTTTAGAACTTTATAAAGAGAGTGTCAGTCTCTATGTAGTTATCTGGGACTTGCTTTTTTCACCCAATGTTACCGACTAATGATATGGTAATGTTACCAGCATCCATCTGTGTTGATGAATGTGACTATGATTCATTCATTGTCCATTGCTGCATAATATTCTCACATGTAACTGCAGCACAATAAATATATTCATTCTCCTCTTCTTGGGCACTTGGGGTTTTTCCGTAAATAGTTATATTGAGATATAATTCACATATCACACAAGTCATCTATTTAAAGTGTACACATTCAATGGCTTTGAGGATATTCATGAAGTGGAGTAACCATCATGACAATCAATTTTAGAACATTTGCATCACCCCAAAAAGAAATCTCATGTATCCATTAGCAATAACTCCCATCCTTTCCCCAATTCCTTCAGCCCCTGACAACCTACTTTCTCTCTAATGTACTTTCTGTCTCTACAGATTTGTCTATTCTGGACATTTCACATCAATGGAATTCTATACGATGTGGCCTTTGTGACTGGCTTCCTTCACTCTGCAGAATATTTTCCAGGCTCCTCCATATTGTAGGATGTGTCAGCACTTAACTATATTGCCACGTAATTTCCCACATTTTACTTATCTGTTCCCTTGTTTATGGACATTTGAGTTATTTGCTTATAGTTTTCTGCACTTACTAACAGTGTTATTATGAACGTCAGACCACATTATTCCCTGGGCACATGTGCAAGAGTTTCTCTAGGGTATATTCTTGGAGCTGTTGAACTATAAGGAAGGCAAATGTTCAACTCTACAAGATCGTGCCAAATTGCTTCCCAAAACATTTTGACAGTTTACGCTCTCCCCAGCAATATAAAATATATCACTGACCCACACATTACTAATATTTGGTAGAGCCAGAATGTCTAGTTTTCGTAAAGCTTGTTTACTTTTTTAAAATGTATTTTAAACAATCAAGCCAGTGCTCTACATTTGACCCATTGCCTGATAATGAGATTCTAATGGAGATCTGGACAGAAACGGCTGCTTGCTCGATGGCTTCCTCCATAATTAGCAGCTCATCTCTGTAATAGTTCTAGCTTTTACTTCCTGACCCAGAATTTTGATGTTACTGTTTATAGCACTGTGCTTTCTTCCCAGATGGGCTCTATGTTCCATCTACTGGCTGGTCCCAGAGTCTCATTCTACCTCTTCCCGGGCAGACAGGAGACAGGGCTGTCCCGTATCTTTGATCTTGGTAATACACACCCCCATGTACACACACACGTGTGCGTGCACACACACACACCGTACACACAAACACATTCATACCCTGAGCCTCCAGCCACATCCAAACAGGAGGATGAGAGCAAGCAGGAAGCCATTTTGATGGCGTCAAACCCAGAGAGGAACCCCACTTCATTTGAATGGCTCATCCTGTGAATGCCAGAAAAGGAGGGCACTCTCAGGGTTTGCTTTTGTACTGTCTGTCAATTTCCAGGCCGTCAAATTCAAGTTACGGTGAATGTGCTTGTAATTCCCATGCACTGAATTCTCTCCAGAACTTCATTTTATTTACTTACTGTCTTTCCCATTAATTAAATTTCAATAGCATTTTCCCTCCAGAGGGCCCTACAAGTGACTTCTATAATAAACACTTCATGAAAAGACTAACTGAAAGTCAGTAGAGACAATAGAAGCAGAAGAGAGAGTGTGAAGAACAAAAGGATTTGGGGAGGGGGGCTTTTAGGATGGCAGTAGACAAGTAGGTACTTGCCTTGCAGCTGTCCCTGGAGAAGGGACATGCCATTCAGTTGGGTGTGGTCAGCAAACCCCTCCAGCTCTCAGCTTCTTCAGGGCCTGGGGCACCTTGCCTCTGATCTTGCTCACATCCAGAGACTGAGTGAGGAGTTGGTCTCAAAGCCTGGCCCCTTCAGCCTAGCCCCTTGGGTTAGCCAAGGTTCGGCCATGCCTGCACTGCTGTTTTCTTGAGCTGTCCTAGTTGCTCCCACTCCCTCTTGCAGAGGTTGACCCCTACTCAACATCTTGCACCCCAACTGTTTCCATGTTGGTTTCTGGAGAATCTATGTTTGTGTGACTACATTATGAACTATTTAGGGAATCTCAAATTGTTCTACTTAGCTTTTGCAATTTTTTTTTTTTTGCAAATATAAATAGTACTGAAATTCATATCCTTATGAACGTCTTTCTCACATCCTAAGATAGAAGGTATCCTCAGAGCTAATTCCTAAAATGGACTGGGTCAAAATGTTAGGCACATTTTAAGGCTTTTAATGCTTATTTGCAAATTGCCTTCAGAAACGTCAAGCCAATTACCACTCCCTGCAAAATATATGACAGTGTAGGAGAGTCTATGTCTCTGAGTCTGCGATGACATTTCTTTTTTTCTCTTTTTTTTTTTTTTTGAGATGGAGTCTCGCTCTGTTGCCCAAGCTGGAGTGCAGTGGCGCGATCTCGGCTCACTGCAACCTCCGCCTCCTGGGTTCAAGTGATTCTTCTGTCTCAGCCTCCCAAGCAGCTGGGATTACAGGCGCCCACCTCCATGCCCGGCTACTTTTTGTATTTTTAGTAGAGACAGGATTTCACCATGTTGGCCATGCTGGTCTTGAACTCCTAACCTCAAGTAATCCTCTCGCTTTGGCCTCCCAAAGTGCTGGGATTATAGGCATGAGCCACCACGCCCAGTGGACAATGGCATTTCATGTTTGTAAAATTGTTCCATGTGCATGAAGGTGGTTATATGATTTTTGTTTTAGTTTTTATTTCTTTGATTACTTGTAAAACTGAATGTTTTTTGTAAGTGGAAAGCAGCAAAAGGCTGTGTAAGATAAGAAGGAAGGTAGAGGTAGAGGAAGGTAGAAAAGAAAAACAATGTTTCAAGAAGAACAAAATTTTCAACAGTTTTATTAAGGTAAACTTGACCTATAATAAACCACATATATTTAAGGTATACAATTCAGTAAGTTTTGAAATATGGACGTACCTGTGAAGCCATCACAAAAATTGAGATACTGAATATATCTATGGCCCGCTGAAGCTTCCCCCATCTGTTTGTAATCTTACCCTATCATTCCCCACTTCCATCCCACCCACCACTCCCAGGCAACTACTGTTCTGTTTTTTGTCACTATAGATTAGATTTCATTTTCAATCATTTTATTTAAAAGAACTCTATACTACTGATTATATTTTTGTCTGACTTATTTTACTCCACATAAATATTTTACAATTCATCCATGTTGTTGCATGAATCAACAATTCATTCCTTTTTATTGCTGAGAAGTATTATTTTGTATGGATATACCACAATTTGTTTATCCATTCACATCCTGGTGGACATTTGCGTTATTTCCATTTTTGGCTATTAGTAAAAAGTTGGTGTATACATTCATGTTCCAGAGTGTGCAAGGATGTATGCTTTGATTTCTCTTGGGCAAGTAGAGTGGCATGTCTGTGTCCTGTTGTTTCAGGTAGGAAGGTAAATCTCTTGACCTTTTTCTTTTTTTTTTTTTTGAGACACAGTCTCACTCTTCACCCAAGCTGGAATGCAGTGGTGCAATCTTGGCTCACTGCAACCTCTGCCTCCCAGGTTCAAGCGATTCTTCTGCCTCAGCCGCCCGAGTAGCTGGGACTACAGGCACGTACCATGCCCAGCTAATTTTTTAGTATTTTTAGTAGAGACAGAGTTTCACTGTGTTAGCCAGGATGGTCTCGATCTCCTGACCTCGTGAGTCGCCCGCTTTGGCCTCCCAAAGTGCTGGGATTACAGGCATGAGCCACCGCGCCCGGCCCATTTGACCAATTTTTAGAGCTCATGTTGCAAGACAGATACATCGACGACAGGGTACCTTGGCTCTTATGTTGAACATTTTTAAACTGTTTACATTTTCATTTCTTCTTTTTCTTTGCCACCACTATGAATTTAACGCTTTTCCTTTCCGTGTATGGATATTCAGCTGTTGCCCTTGCAAAGGAATAGAGTTGTTCCCCTTGCAGTAGCAGCCTTCAGCCTCAGAGATTTTTTTACAGCCTTAGGGTAGAAGCAGAAGTGGGCCAGGCTAGAAGCTTCAGGAAGGACCCCCCAAATCTCCAGGCTAGATCACATTAAAACATTGTTGGCCATGGAGACGCGGTCCTCACTGAAGCCAGCTCTGTGCCTGGGGCTGAATATCCTGACCTCTGCCCTCCTAAAACTTATGCTGTGAGACTGTCCTGGATACACAAGTACGTGTTTGAAGCTGGAGGAAGACTCAGGTTTGCCAGTGGGCCTGTCAACTCACTGGGGCAGGTCCAAGATGCCTGGATTCCAGGATCAATTCTGGGGCTCACTTTGGCCTTGGCTGCTGCGCCCTCCTCCCCTTCAGTGAATTCCTCATCAGTCTAGGTTTCAACTGTGAGTGAAACTGAGCAGTTTCAACATAGCAGCCAGGGATTTGAAAGTATCTTTGTCTTGTGAGCCTGATGTCGAAGGCCCATCATCCTGCCTGGCATGACAGACTTTCCTCCATTCCACCCCACTCACTAACCACCAGGCCCCACTGCCACTCTGTGGCAAGCCCTGCTCAAAGCATGACGTAGTTTCAGCCTTCTTGCATCCTGTAACACATGCTATCTTATCTATTACATAGTTAAGGAAACTAGGCCTCAAAAAAGTTAAATCACTTGCCCAAGATAATTTAGTTGTGGCAGAGGCAGGATTTAAAACTCAGCCTAAAGTTGTAGGGAAGGAAACAACTTTTTCCCCTGTTCTCCTAGAATCTCCAGCTGGGATCTGCAAATTAGACTGAGAAAGATCGATCAACAAGAAAACGCAAACAAGAGTGTGTTAACACATGAAGTGCACATACATGCAGGAGAGACTCAGTGACGAGTAACTCTAAGGGATGGTTAGAACTTGGGCTTATATGTAACTGCCCAACGGGTTCACCTTGCCCACTGTCTGGACACAGCCGATTTATCAAGGCATAAGAATTGCAATAGTGACAGAGTTATTCATGCAGAGCCAGCTGTGCAGGAGACTGGAGTTTTATTATTACTCAAATCAGTCTCCCCAAGCATTTGGGGATCAAAGTTCTTAAGGAAAATTTGGTGGGCTGATTGGTTGGGTAGGCGATGAAATTATAGGAAGTTAAAGCTGTCCTCTTGCTCTGAGTCAGTTTCTGAGTGGGGTCAACATGATCAGAAGAGCCAGGTTATTGATCTGGGTGGTACCAGCCGATCCATCAAGTGCAGTATCTCAAGCACTGGTCTTAGGTTTTACAATAGTGATGTTATCCCTAGGAGCAATTTGGGGAGGGTCAGACTTTTGTATCCTCGAGAAGCATAACTCCTAAACCATAATTTATAATCTTTCAACTAATTTGTTAGTCCTACAAAGGCAGGCTAGTCTTCAGGCAAGAAAGGGGTTTGTTTTGAAAAAAGGCTATTATCGTCTTTGTTTTAAACAATAAACTAAAAACTAAGTTCCTCCCAAAGTTAGTCCAGCCTATGCCCAGGAATGAACAAGGACAGCTTGAAGATTAGATGCAAGATGGAGTTGGTTAGGTCAGATCTCTTTCACTGTCTCAGTTATAATTTTGCAATGGTGGTTTCATATATAACAGTTTAATAAAAAATACAATAAATTGGTAGAAAAGTGACAAGATAAAGGAAAAATGATTTATGCTTTAGGAACAGCAAACAGTAAGAAAGTAACTAGATAAGGGAAACTAATGAAAAATAAGGGTTGTTTTAGCCAGTTTGTTTTGTAGATTCCTCTGCTGCTGTCTCTGGGTATTGCCTCCAGTGATTAAGAATCACAGATTAAAAATTGTCCTGCCCTTCCTGGTAGAAAAGAGGAGAGCAGAAAGTTTGCCTTGTGTCTCCTTCTTTTCAATTTCCCTCCACTCAAAATAATTATTATATCAAAGTGACATATTTTGGGATGGCATACTCTGAATCCCTCATAAGTAATAATGACCAAGAATTTTTCAAAATGAACAACAAGCACCAAACCAAAGATCCAGGAAGCTTAAAGAATACCAACCAGGATTAATGCCAAAAACTATGCCTAGGAATATTATATTCAAACTGCAGAAAACCAAAGACAAGGAAAAAATCTTGAAAAAAGCCAGAGGGAGAAAAAGAAACAGAAACCTTATCTATAGAGGAGCAAAGATAAGAATTACATTGGATTTCTCATCAGAAACCATGAAAGCAAGAAGAAAACTTAGTGAAATATTTAAAGTATTGATCTGTATCCAGTGAAATTACCCTTCAAAAGTAAAAGAGAAATAAAGACTTTCTCAGGCAAACAAAAATTGAGAGAATTTGTTGCCAGTAGACCTACCTTGCAGGAAATATTAAAAGAAGTTTTTCAGAGAGAAGGAAAATGATACAGGTTAAAAACTCTGATCTACATAAAGAAAGGAAGAGTGTCAGAGAAGGAATAAATGAAGGCACAGATGATTGTAGCATATAATTAAGTGAACTGAATGACAGAAATGTTTTGAGTTGGGAAGGAGGAATTGGGATAGTCTGTTTTAAGGTATCTGAACTGCCCATGAAACAATGTAGTATTACTTGAAAGTGAACTTAGATTCATTGTAAACATACGTTGTGAATTCTAGGTTAACCACTTACAAAAAAATTAGAAGACATATAATTGATTTGCTAAGATAGAAAAGACAACAGAATCACATAAAAGGCTGCATTAAAAACATAAGCATATTGAGTTTTAGCTCTTATTAACACAAAAGGCACAATCAATGAAAGAAAAGATTGTAAGTTGGACTTTATTAAAACTAAACACTTCTGCTCTACAAAATATACTGTTAAGAGAATGAAAAGACAAGCTACAGATTAGGAGAAAACATTTGCAAGACACATATCTGATAAAAGACTTGTATCCAGAATATACAATTAACTCTTTAAGCTTTATAATAACACACAAGCAATCTAATTTTAAAATAACCAAAAGATCTAAATAGACACCTCACCAAAGAAGCTATACAGATAGCAAGTAAGCATGTAAAAGATGCTCAACTAGGGAAATGCAAGTTAATCAATGAGATACATTATACACATTAGAATGACTAAAACTGAAAACACTTTTCGGTTAGACAGGAGGGCTATGTTCTGTTCATCTCTTGCCCAGCGTGGTGACTATAGTTAACAATGATGTACTATATATTTCAAAATTGCTAAAAGAGTGGATTTTAAATGTTTTCACCATGAAGAAGTAACCATGTGAGGTGATGGATGTGTCAATTAGCCTGATTTCAACGTATACATGTATTGAACCATCACACCGAATCTCATAAATATATACAATTATTATTTGTCAATAAAAATAAAACATTTTTTAAAAAAACACTGACAATACCAAATGTTGGTGAGAATATGTAGCAACAAAAACTCTCATTCAATGCTGGTGGGAATGCAAAATTGTACACCCATTACGGAGGACAGTTTGTCAGGCTCTTACAAATCTAAATATAGTCTTACTGTACAATCCAGAAATCACTTTCCTCAACAGTAATCCAATTGAGTTGGAAACATGTCCATCCAAAAACCTACACACATAAATGTTTATAGCAGCTTTATTAATAATCACCAAAAATTGAAAGCCAACAAGATGACCTCAATAGGTGGATGGATAAGCAAACTAGTACATTCACACAATGGAATATTATTCAGTAATAAAAAAAATAAGCTATCAAGCCAAAAACTGACATGGAAGAAACTCAGCCGCATACTGCTAAGTGGAAGAAGTCAGTCTGAAAGGTTGCATACTAAATAATTCCAACCATATGACATTCTGGAAAAGTCAACAGTATAGAGACAATAAAAAGATCAGTGGTTGCTAGGTATATGGGGGAAAAGGGAGAGGAATAAGTAGGTGAAGCACAGGGAATTTTTAGGACAGTGAAACTTTTCTGTATGATACTGTAATGGTGAATACATGATATTATGCATTTGTGAAAATCTATGGAACTGTAGAACACAAAGAGTGAACCTTAATGTAACTATGAACTTGTTAATAATAATGTATCAATATTGGTTTATTTGTTTTTTGTGTGTGTGTTTTCTTTGTTTGTTTATTTGTTTGTTTGTTTTTTGAGACAAAGTCTCACTGTTGCCAGGCTGGAGTACAGTGGCATAACCTCGGCTCACTGCAACCTCTGCCTCCTGGGTTCAAGCAATTCTCCTGCCTCAGGCTCCCGAGTAGCTGGGACTACAGGCGTGTGCCACCATGCTAATATTTGTATTTTTAGTAGAGACAGGGTTTCACCATGTTGGCCAGGATGGTCTTGATCTCCACCCGCTTTGGCCTCCCAAAGTTCTGGGATTACGGGTGTGAGCCACTGCGCCCGGCCTCAATGTTGGTTTATTAATTGTAACTATTTTACCACCCTAATGCAAGATGTTAATAATAGGGGAAACTGTAGGAGAAGAAGCTATAAGGGAACTCTGCACTAGCTGCTCAATTGGCCTGTAAATCTTAAATTATTCTAAAAATAACATATATTAATTTTTAAAAATATAAAAAATGTCAAGGAGAAACAAAAACATTCAAGAAAATCAACCACAAAATACGTTCAACAGCGACAACAACAGTATGCCTGCTTTCAAATTCTTACTCATCCTCTCTGCAAACCACCTCAAATCCCATATTCTTGGCTGGGGCCTGGTTGTCCAATCTAGCTCATGCCAAAATCCTGTCTTGAAGCAGGGGGGTCATGCTTCAATTCTATGACTCAGAAGTTCTCCAAATGTAGTTGAGATAAAGCCTGTTAAGAATGTAGCCTCCTGGACCTGAGGTCTAGTGATTCTGACTCAACGGGACTCTATAATCTGCATTTTCCTTAAGATCGTTAGTGACCCTGAGGTATCCTTTGACGGTTGCTACAGCTGGTGATGGAGTGCTTAGGCAGTATGATGTTTTCTCACTAAAGTGAGGCTACCCTTTTGCTGGTTTCAAGAAGAGTTTTTTGAAAGTCCACTGCCATGATGCTTCTGAAAGATCAGATCTCTATACCTGCCTGAACTAAATCAATACATCTTTGCCTTTTGGGAATTAAACTTTCGGCCTCCCCTACGACTGGCCTTGCTGTGGTCCCATCACACATCAAGTCCAGCCCTATGCAAATGATATTTATTTCGGTGATGGGATTGGTCATACTGAGGAATGCCAGGAAAGACGTGAACACTAGACATTCATTCTGCAAATGTTTACCAAGTACCCTGCTACATATCCCAGTGACTGGAGCCTTGTCTTTCTCCCTCAGGCCCCATTTTTCTGGTTCTCCTGGGGACTATGTGTCAATGTAGTGCTGGAAGTTCTGGTCAGTGCAATAAGGCAAGAAAAGGAAATAAAAGATATAGATCAGGAAGAAAGAAGCAAAGCTGTCTCTATTTGCAGAAGACATAATTATCTACCTAGAAAAATCCGGAGAAATCTAATGTATAGAATTGGTCGTAAATCTTTAAAGGTCTAGTAAAATTCTCCAGTGGAACCATCTGGTCCTGTAAATTTCTTTTTTGGGAATACTTGACTTATGAATTCAATTTTCTTAATAGTTATATGGCTATTTAAATTATCTACTTTATATTAACTTGTGGGAGTATGTGTTTTTCAAGGTATTAGGTCATTTCATGTAAGCTGTCAAATTTACGTGTGTTTACAGTTGTTTATAGTATCCCCTTATATTATTCCATTAATACCTTTTTGATATCTGCAGTGTCTTGTTTCATTCCTGATATAGGTAACCTGTGTATTTCCCTTTTTCTCTCTGTCAGTTTTGCTAGAAGTTTGCCAATTTTATTGATCGTCTTGAAGAAACAGCTGTTTGTTTCATTGATTTCTAAAAATTGTTTTTCTGGTTTTAATTTCATTAATTTTTGCTCTTGTCTTTATTATTTCCTTCTGCTTGCTTTAAATTGTTTTGCTCTTCTTTTTTCTAGGTTCTTGAGACAGAAGCTTAGATTATTGATTTCAGACTTTTTCTCCTTTTCTATTGTATATATTCAGTGCTATAAATTTTCCTCTCAACACTGTTTTAGTTGTGTTTCACAAATTTTTATGTTGTATTTTCATTTGCATTCAATATATTTCTAAATTTCCCCTGAGACTCCCTCTTTGATTCATAGATTTAGAAGTGTGTTGTTTAGTTTCCGAATGTTTAATGATTTTTCTGTTATTTTACCATTATGTCTAGTTTGATTCTATTATAGCTGGAGAACTCACTCTGCATGATTTCAATTCTTTCAAATTCATTAAAGGTTTCTCTCATGGCTTAGATGTTGTCTATCATGGTATATGTTTCATGAGCACTTGCAACAAATGTGTATTCTACTGATATTAGGTAGACTCTTCCATAAATGTCATCAACCTGTTGGTCAATGATGTCATTGAGTTCTTATACATCTTGCGGGTTTTCTGCTGAATTGTTCTGTTAATTTTTCCAAGACAGACATTGAAATTTCCAACTGCAATTGTGACTTTGTGTATTTCTGTCAGTTATTGCTTCATATAGTTTGAAGCCCTGTTATTTACTGCATACATATTTAGGATTGCTGTGATTTCTTGGTGGATTGACTGTTTTTATTATTATATAATGTCTTTCTGTTTCTGGTAATTTCTTTTGCTCTGAAGTCTATTTTACATGATATAGTATAGCCACTCCTGCTTTCTTTTGTTTGCATAATGTATCTTTTCCTATCCTTTTACTTTCATCCTACCTATATTGTTATAGTTGATGTAAATTTATTGTGGACTGCAGATAGTTGGAACCTGTTTTTTGATTAATTCCACCAATTCCTGTCTTTTAATTGGTGTATTTAGACCATTTACATTTAGTGTAGTCATTGATATATTAGACCTTAAATCTGCCATTTGTACAATCCTTTCTTGTACAATCTAGGTGAATATTTTTATTAAAATATTTGCAGATATTTTTATAATTCTTAGAAAGAGGATTAGAGGGAGAGAATTCTACTTCGTATTAGTCAGGGTCTGTGTGTGTGTGTGTGTGTGTGTGTGTGTGTGTGCATATAATTTACTTTATAAAATTGGTTCACACAATTGTGGGGGCTGGCAACTCTAAAATCTGTAGGGCAGGCCAGCAGGTTGGAAACTAAGGTAGGAGTTAATGATGCAATCTTTTCTTCTACAGGACACCTTGGTTTTTGCTATTAAGGCCTTCAACTTTTTGAATGAGGCACCACACACATTATTGAGGCTAATCTCCTTTACCTAAAGACAATTGGTTGTAAATATTAACCATATGTACAAAATGTCTTCACAACAACACCTAGATTGGTGTTAGATTTAATAACTGGGTACTATAGCCAAGCCACGTCGATACATGAAGCTAACCATTATGTACTTCACCCCATTTATTTTCTGATTTAGGTAAGGTGAGAGTTTCTTAACAGGTAAAATCATGTATTGGTTGTTTTTCTGTTCAACTAAAACATAGCAGGGTACTGTATTATTGGAGGATTTGACAGTCTCATGTGTCAACCCGAGGTTGGGCAGTTTTTAAATTTCATAACCCAAGGCAGGGCAGTTTTTAAAACCTGTAACATAAAGCATAAATGAATGGAAATTTGGAATCTCAATTCTGCATTTAACATTGTCTCAAGCATTTGAAATTACTTATCTTCTATATCCAGGCTGACTGTTAGTACAATAGTTTTTTGAAAGAAAACTGCCCCTTGATTTTAGCTCTCCCAGTCAGAATGGGGTGCTAAGTATGACAGCTTTTGCAGAGGCAGCATAATTTTTTTGTCCTAGTAACTTTCTCAGTTTGCAGTGAAATATTGGAGACTTGTGAGTATATAGTGAATTAATAGGACTTTAGAGCAAACACAACAATATTTGAAAATAATGATGATTAATAGCCTCTTCTAAAGGAAATTTGCCTCCAAATTTAAGCTGGAAAGGCACTGGGATAACTGGAAAAGGATTACAATCGTGTGGCTTTTTGGATTTTAGTACTTGCATTATGAATTACATGTATCTTGTTCATGATGTCTTTTTACTAAAAAAAAAAAGTTTTAAAACCAGAGAAATCTCAATGATGAAGAAAGCATCCAGAAAAAAATAATTAAAAAAAGAATAAGTTAATAATTTCATTAGGGAAAGTAAGATCATTCTTTTAAAACAAAGAATTCAAGAAAATAAGTGAGTATGTGCAAAACACGTGCCATGAAAGTGAGGGAGGATACAGGATGCTGTGAAAGTGAAGAAGTCCTGGGGCCGTTGGGGAGGGAGAGACACACTGTGGGTAGAGGTCCTGCTCAGGGACTCAGAGAGGAGGTAGAACTTGAGTGAGAAATTGAGAAAAGGCTTTGAGTGAGCAGAAATGGAAAGAAGGCCTCCCAGGGAGGGGTCACAGCATAGGCAAAGGTATGGTTAGAAGAGCTACGTTGGCTGGGCAAGTAAGGAGCTTGGGGCAGCAGGTGCTTGTGGAGCAATAGAGGCCCAGGCCATGGGGCTACCCCCAAGGGGAGGAAGACTGCCCTGTGCTCTCAGGTGGGCTCCACTCTCATCCAAATCAGTTCCTCCACCCGTGTCTCACCAGGCCTCAATGGGCCTCTATACCACCAATAGCAATGCATTACTAATGGCAGAAGATGTTCTATTCTTCCCAAGATCATCAATAAAACTGCAAACAGTCCTTGGAAGAGGAGTCATGCACCAATGCCTCACCAGGGTTATTTTCTGAGAAGAAGCCTCAAGGAGTTCTTGGGGTGGAAGTGGAGACAGGTCGAGAGAAAGTGGAAAATTGCAATTTATCCAGAGCCTGCTCTTGCTTTGATGTTTGTGGTGAGGCTTTAAGAGGGAGAGAGTAATGAAGGGAGCCATGATTAAAACATGCAGACTGACACGCAGTTGGAGGAACAGAGACTAGAGATGAGAAGCACTTCATGGGGGAATATCCCAGTTGGAGCTGCAGGGCCTGAAGGATGGGAGGTCTTGTGTGAACACATTGTGAGTGAATGACTGAGTACACGAATGAAGCAGGTGGACTAGAAAGCAAGCAATTTTCCCTAAAGGACCTTTTCACTCTAGTACAGTGACGTGGTATTTTCTAGGTCAGAACTCCTTTAAGGACCTGATCAAGTGTATAAATTGCCCTTCCCAGAAAAATGTATATATGCAAATGGAAATAATTTTGCAATCATTTCAGACAATTTAGAAAACTTTCCCCACCCCAAAAGTCCATGAAACTCTCCTGATTATCTTCAGACATTTAAAGGAATGTTGTAAGGTGAGAGACTTCTGTGTGATTCTCCTGTAGGAAAACACTGGGACGAGGAGATGAATTTGGGTCCTAGATGCATGGAACAAGTGTCAGTTGCTCTGGAACCCTTGGGGAAAGCAGGATCTCCACCGGCTAATGTAACCACCAGAGGGGTTCCTCCTGCCCAGTGCATAAAGAAAGACCGCAGCATTGCAGTAAAGAAAGTGTTTAATAGACACGAGGCTGGCCATGCTAGGTGGAAGATAGAGTTAGTATTCAAATCGTCTTGTCTCAAAGCTAGCAGGTTGGGGTTTTTCAAAAGCAGTTACCAGAAGGGTTGGGGGAGGCTAGGCTTGCTGCTGATTGATTGGGGTGGAGACGAAATCATAAGGGGTGGAGGCCGCCGTCTGGTGTGCTGAATCACTTCTGCATGGGGCCACAGGAGTGAGGTTAGGGGTCCAGGCAAGGCCACGGATGTCAGGTATGCAAAAAAACAAAAAACAAACCAAAGACCCTGAAAAGTATCTCAAAAGGCCGATCTACAATAGTGGTGTTATCTGAAGGCATAATCGGAGAAGGTGCTTATCTTATAATTGCTGGAATGATGGCTGACCATCGTTTATCTCTGTGCCTTAGCAGGACTCTGGCTCCCCTCCTCCACACAGCTTGATGGCCTCCCATTGGCTTTACAAAAGCAGCTGAGTTTTGGGGGAGGCCTATTATCATTTAAACTACAGCCTAAATGTCTCTTAAAGTCAGCTTGGCCCAAAAGCCCAGGGATAATTAAAAAAGGAAAGGCAAGGTGGGTGGTGGGTTACTGCAGATCACTGATACCATGTTTGCAAAGGTGGTTTCACTATCACGGCTGAAAATCCATGATCACTAGTGGCCTGGCCCCCTTTCCTTTCCAGGGGCATATAAGATTCCAGGGTGAAAGGGTATTGCATCCTGCCACATGTGTCCTGGAGGTCACCTCGGCTGTGCTTGAAGTGGGTCCTCACTTGCCTGGGGTTGTGGTTCTATCACCTGCAGGGACCTCCAGCCAGACTAGAGTCATCATTCAGAGGCATCTGCCTGTCTGGAGCTGCAATTACCCTAAGGCGCCATCACCTGACCCTGCTGGCCCTGGTCCTCAGTGGTTAGCTCTTCGTGGCCGTCCCCACCTGAGGATAGTTCATCTCAGAGAGGCCTCCCTCGGAGGGGCCAGGTCCCTGAGGAACCTGCAGCTCCCCTGTCCCCTTCTCACCTCTGAGTTCCAACTACCTACTTTCAGGTTGGCCAACTCCCTCTTCTCCTTTCTCTCCCTCATTCTTTCCCTTCTGAAAAACCCTAGCTTCAAACATGAACACCTATGTGTGTTTGTGCCCTGGCACCCACAATTTTTTCTCACTTTACCATCAACTCCTGCTCCTAAAGGCATTATTTCTATCAGGACAAGGAGATTCTAGGCCAGCATTGTATAATACAAATATGATGCTGGCCACACACTTAATTTTAATTTTCTAGTGACCACATTCAAAAATAGAAACAGGGAAATTAATTTTAATAACAAATTTTATTTAACCCAATATATCCAAAATATCATTTCCAATACGGGATCAACATAAAAAGTTACTATTGAGATAGTTGGCATTCTTTTTTTTTATATGCAAAGTCTTCAAAATCTGTGTGGGTTTGCACTGACAGCACATCTCAATTCAAAGCAGACACATTATAGCTGCTCAAAGGCTGCACGTGGCTGTTCCATTAGACATAGGGGTGGATCCTGGAGTGTGGCTGTGTGGGTTACTGGAAAAGGGAAAGATTTATTTTAGTTATAAAAGGCCAAAACAGTATGAACAAAGCTTGGGGTAATTTCTCAATGGGTCGTTGTGCTATATTAAAACTTTTTACTTTTATTTTTATTTTTTTTTGACACAGAGTCTCTCTCTGTTGCCCAGGCTGGAGTGCAGTGGCACGATCTCAGCTCACTGCAACCTCCACCTCCCGGGTTCAAGAGATTCTCCTGCCTCAGCCTCCTGAGTAGCTGGGATTACAGGCGCCTGCCACCACGCCTGGCTAATTTTTTGTATTTTTAGTAGAGACGGGGTTTCGCCATGTTAGCCAGGATGGTCTTGATCACCTGATCTCGTGCCTCCCAAAAGTGCTGGGATTACAGGTGTGAGCCACCATGTCCTATATTAAATTATTAATAAACTACTTGGTACTTAAAATATAATCCTGGACCATAAGAAAGGCCATTCTAGGGAAATGGAGAAATGAGATGGTGGGAAAAAGAGAGAGGAGCAAGTATCATAAACAGTTTCCAAAGAGCCACTCCCGGGACCCCAGGTTTCCTCTGTCTCAACTGTGCATGGACCAGTCTGCTCCTGGTAATGAATCCAGGCAAGCCTGGCAGACCGAATGTGGGCCACCAACCTCTTCTCTGCCTCCTGTACCAGGACTTGAGATCCTGGGGTGAATTTTAGTGGCCTCCCCATTATTCTCATGCTTGGTTGCACATCAGACTCACCTGAAGAGTTGAAAGACCTCTGACTCCCAAAGTGTCGTATCAACGTTAAATTTGCTGGAGTGGGTAACTATACCATGGTTATGTAGGAGGATGTCTCTTAGAAGTTACACACTGAAGTATTCTGAGGTCAAGGGCCATGATGTAACGAATCTTCAAATGGCCCAGAAAAAATATTTTAAAACATTATGTGTGAACGTGTATATGTGTGTGTATTGAAAGATAGAGAAAAATAATTAAGCAAATAGGTTAAAATGTTCACAATCAGTGTAGAGGACATATGGGTATTCTTTGTAGTAGTTTTATTCTAACAACTTTTCAGAGTTTAAAATTAGTTCCAAAAACAGTTTTAAAAACATCCTTTTAAACTTGATTTCCAGGGCCTACCCCTAGAGGTTCTGGTTTAATTGGTGGGGTTTTTTTTTAAGGCTCCCAGGTGACTCTGAAGTGTCCTAAGTTTGAGAACTCAGTGGCTCTGAGTCAGAGAAGCAACCACCTCTCCCCCTGCCTCTTCAGGCTTCCAGGCTCAGCCCACCACTGTGAACGGGCTTTAGCAGAGATACGATCAGCATTTTAGCTTGTGGTTTTTGTTTTGTTGTGTTTTGTTTTGTTTTGTTTTTAACAGAGTCTCGCTCTGTTGCCCAGGCTGGAGTGCAGTGGCACGATCTCAGCTCACTGCAACCTCCTCCTCCCAGGTTCAAGCGATTTTCCTGCCTCAGCCTCCCGAGTAGCCGGGTAAAATTACAGGCGCCCGCCACCACGCCCAGCTAATTTTTTGTATTTTTAGTAGAGACCGGTTTTCACCGTGTTAGCCAGGATAGTCTCAATCTCCTGACCTCGCGATCTGCCCGCCTCGGCCTCCCAAAGTGCTGCGATTACAGGCGTGAGCCACTGCGCCCAGCTGCTTGTGATATTTTGTTACCTACAGGGACAGAGTCATGTAGAAGAAAGCATCCTCTTCAGCGATCCTCAAGGCACTGGTGGTGTGCCATGCAGCTGTTGAATATTCATTGCCCACAGATTTTCCACAGGGCTGGACACATTGTCTGTCCACTGCCGGTCCAGTCTGTCTGCTGCCACTTTGTAACTGCTCAGCTGTCTGCGTCACTTTCATCAGAGGCGGCCTGTTTGTTGGAAAGCTGTACCCGAGGTCATGGGCTGAGTGGTTGCTTAACACCTGTGCCTCCTTTTAGGGGCTGGCTAGGGGAGGGGCGAGGAGTGGGGATGAAGGACCCTGCCTTTCTCCTCCAGGAAAGCACTTAGAGGAGCTGGGGGCCGGGGGACTGAGCTCAGGTGGTAACTGGAGAAAAAGCCCCCCGGGGACCCCCATTCCAACTGCACACTTCAGCTGAGAGCTGGCTTGTTCCTCTTCCGCTTTCAATGATCAGAAACGCAGCCTGGTCCAGTCTATCCAGCACATCCCTTCACTCATCCCTTGAGACCAGTGGCACACATTTGTGAAGTGAGAAGGGCATTCTGAGGCTGCATAATGGAGCCTTCCTCTGGGACCATTGGATGCCCTGAGGGGTGGCTCACCTGAACTCATTAACACCTTTTAAAGCCATGGCAGCTCTGGCTGACTCATGTTCTATGTGTGGTCCACCAAGAGCTACCAGATCTTTTTCGCCCTTGTGTCTGCCTCATCTTCTCAGTGCTATATTTGTGTGATGGGATTTTTGTTTCTAAGCAGACTCAGAGGCTCTGTCTTCACAGGACTGAACCTCCCTGCTCTGTGACCTGGAGCAGGTTCCAGGACCTGGCTGGTCTTGGGTCAGGCTCCGGGAGAGCAGTGAAGTCCCTGTCTCTATTTCATCTCTGCATATGCCTCCCCTCCACAAAGTAGGCACCCAGGGACTAATTACACTGGGACCAGGACAAACTTGGGAGTGAAGCAGTGACATCATGATGTCACTAGAGATGGGGAGAGAATGGAGGGCAGGGAAGACAGGAGAGCAGGGCAGCAGGTCACATGCAGAGCAGCAAAGAGGCAGGAGGAACAGAAGGGTGTGAGCCATATGGAACAGGGTGTGGGATCATTACCAACTGAGAAACCACAATAGTGCTGGGGGCATTGTTGAAACCGCCTTTGCAAAACTGTGACTGACCCAGTGAAAGAGATCTAACTTAACTGACACCATGTTGCTTCTAAACTCTAAGCTGTCCTTGATCATTCCTGGGCACAGGCTGAACTAACTTTGGGAGAAACTTAGTTTACAGTTTAAACAAAAACGGTAACAGCCCTTTCCCAAAGCAGACCTTCTTCTTGCCTGGGGACTAGATTGCCTTTGTAGGACCAACATTAGCCACAAGATTCGAAATTATGGTTTAGGAGTCATGCAGCTGGAGGCTACAAGATTCTGACCCGCCCTAAACTGCTCCTAAGATCAGTGCATGAGATATTTTGCAGACCCTGCACTTGATGGATCAGCCGCCCCCACCCAGATCCATAAACTGGCTCATCTGGTCTTGTGGCCCCCACCCAGGAACTGACTGAGCACAAGAAGACAGCTCCAACTCCCTATGATTTCATCCCTGACCAATCAGCATTCCTGGCTCACTGGCTTCATCCCTGACCAATCAGCATTCCTGGCTCACTGGCTTCATCCCTGACCAATCAGCATTTCTGGCTCACTGGCGACCCCCACCCACCAAGTTATCCTTAAAAACTCTGCTCCCTGAATGCTTGGGGAGACTGATTTGAGTAATAATAAAACTCCAGTTTCCCGCACAGCCGCCTCTGCGTGAATTACTCTTTCTTTATTGCAATTCCCCTGTCTTGATGAATTGGCTCTGTCTAGGCAGCAGGCTAGGTAAATCCCTTGGGCAGTTACATTGCGAGCTATACAAAGATAAATTCCACATGAATGCACTCACACAGGACCTGCTGAAATGGTGCTTAGAACCATGGAGCAGTTAGCTAGGCTAGGGCAGAGCAGGGAATGGGCTGGAATGAGCTGATGATGTACGGGCTTGCGGGTGGTAGGGTGGATGATATTTGATGGTTCTCAGGTCTTTGATGGTTCTCAGAGGAAGTGGCATTTGGATTGGGCTGCCAACCCAAAAGAGGTGAGCAGGCTTTTGACTGTCGTAGGGGAAAAGTTTAGGCTTGATAAAGGAGACCTGGGCCAAATCCCCTGGACTTGCTGGGAGAACTTGCACAAGCATTTAAGGGTTCTTCTCTTTTTGCCTGTAAAATGACTTTCAGTGATGATACAGTTGGAACAGATTTGGGGCCCTTGCTACCAAATCACCTTCTTCCTACTCTTTTCCAGGATCCATTCAAATGCAAACACTCGAGAGTGGGAGGCAAGTAGGCTGAGGAGGTGGAGGAGCTGGCCCAGGTCCTTAATGCACTGCAAAGTCACACTCTAGGCCCAGGGATGAGGTGGATTTTAGGAGGAAGCTTAGAAGCCTGGCTCACTGGAGAGCATCCCGGATCTGGTTCTCATGGGCAAGGCAGCTGCTGTGTTGGCTTGGCTCTGGGTGGTCTGAGGATGAAGACAATCTTCCCTAAAGCCCAAGGAGCCTGGGGTTCTCCCAAAGCAAATCTTTGAAGGCCTCACTTTGCCCCTTCTTTTTCTTTGACCTAGTCTTTGCATTAGAAATTCGTTCTAAAGCCTTCCCAACTCAAGACACATTGGCCCCTTTGTTCCTATTTTGGGTACATAGCTCATACTTTTTGTTGTTTGCACTTTTCAGAGGGTTGCAATCTGACCTTATGTCTCATGCCCATTCTGTCTCTGTAGCCATCCTGTTATAAAAGCTATCTGTTTTGTGGGAATGAAGTCATGAGCTCAGCTCTGTGCCCGGGGAGCAGGGAAGCTGTGAGAGGTCAGCTCTCTGAAGCCCCTCTACCTGCAGAAGATAGGGACAGGGCAGGGTTGGGGCTGTCTATGGGGAGGATATGGCAAAGGTCTGCAGGCTATGTACGCACTTCCTGCCTCAAGCCCAGGTTTTAAGAACTCAGGTGTAACCATCCCTGCAAATGATTGGGCACTGGGCCTAGTGGGTTTGCTGCGACAATGATGGCAGCTGGGGCAGGCATCCAGGGAGCCTTGTCAGTATCGGGCTGTCTTTCAAGACTAGAGAAGCAACATTTATTCTGTGTATTGGAGCACTTGCTTCCTATTTCCTTGTGACTCAGTCTCTAATAACTTCATGCCTGTTGGCCAGTCTGTAAGCTTTCTTAAGAAAGGAGCAAATAGTATTTTTCTTTACTGAGCCCCACAGTGTTTAAGAAAGTACTGAGCCCATAGCAGCGCTCAGTAAAATAAGTACCGGCTAAATAAGTAGAAGACAACACACCTGTGATGACGTTTAGAGTTTTACAGTAAAGCATCAGAGCAAGGGGGTGGGGCACACCTGTCCAGGGTTTGTTAGGGCAGGAGAGGAGAGAAAGACCAGAATAAACGTATTGAGTAGTTGCAGTGTCATCTTTTTGGTGATTTATTTGAGGACAATATATAGATAAAAATCCCCACTCATGCCATTTCTCCAAGTCATTTGTGCCCATTCTTCTTTTCTTCTGAACAAGGTCATTTGTTCCTTCACAGTCTTGGAAGTAGCGCTATGAGTCTTGGACCTGGCCCTGGGGTGGGAGTGGGAAAGGCCACCCTCTCACACACTTCCTCGGGAAAATCCATCTCTTGTACCCACCTCTTAGAGCTAACCAAATGTCTATTTAGTGCAAGATCAATCTGCCCTGTGATTGCCTCTGCTCTCCAAAATGGACTGAAATATTTAAAGAAGAAATGCCTCAAATGAATGAGTAGGGTTGACAGAACAGTCTCAATAAAGTTTCCCTCTTCCCGTTATTTCCCCAAGGTGTTGAAGCCTGGATGTGGTTTGATTTTGTTTCTCTTGCTATTGATTTTTTTGCTCAGCAGTGTCTTGCTGAGAGAGGATCCCGACTCAGTGGAGTCGAGGCTCATGTCTAATCTCCCCCTTCCTGGCTGAACTCTCCCATTCGGACAAATCTCACCAGGGCAATAGAGCTGCTCTTATCGAACTTGCTCTACTCCATCATTCCCCTCTGATGTAGTGGAGTAGTTGCTGATGAAGAAACTTATTTTTCAAATATGGAAACCTAAGCTGCTGGTTCCCAACACAGAAGGAGCAGAGTGAAATTACAACCCGCAGGCAGTTTGCATCTGAGCTCTCCAAGAGTAAGCACACAGCGTGTTGTGAATAATAAAACCATATCCTTGTAACTCTCTTTCTCTCAGGAGTGCAGAGCAGTTTGCCAACATGATCATATCAATCCTTACAATATTTATATAAGGCAGGCATGAGGCTCCGACATTCTCCGTGGACTCCTCCAACCCCAGTATGAAGAGGGAGTGGCAGGTGGGTTGCATTTCCCTTCAGCCCCCCGTCTCAGCGGCGTCTGGCTCAATAAGCCCTGGCCCTTCTGAGTGTTGCCTTTGTAAAAAATGTATTATGTGGGTGGGGATAATTAGGAATATTAAAATGCCTTGCTTCACCAATTGAGGAAGAGGAAACAAAATGTTTCCCCGGCATGTATCTCAGAGGGATTGAAAGTGTTACAGACACTAATGCATCTCAGCCATCTGCTCCTGTGTTGAGGTATCCTCTGCACTCTCTGCTACCCTAGCATTCGTGTGCTGGGCGGGATCCAGCTGGTGACATTCAATCTGTCCCTGCCTCCAGCATCAGAGGACACATCCCTGGGAACTCAGGCAGCCCAGGCAGCAGGGGTCCCTTGCAGGTCAACAACACACTCCTTTCCATCACGTTTGAGCTGGAACTCAGCAACTCTGTAAAATTTTAGTCCCTCTTTTTCTTCATTTTTCCCTTCCTCCCCTCGTTTCTTATTCTCCATGCCTTTCCTTCAGCCTCTTCTCATTTTAATTGGCCTCCAAGCTCTGAGTCTGCCCTTCTTCACACTTTCTTCTCAACTCTTTCCTTTCCATTTCCCTATTCATCTTTTTTACCTTTCTTGTCTGAGGATATGAGTTGAAATGAATCCTTTAGTGAGAAGGTGACTTGATTTACATGCAGAATTTCGACGATTTACATGCAGAATTTCGACGCTTTCAAACCTCTCTTGTTTGCAAACCTGTTGGAAAGCACTGATGGCCACGCAGGCAGCAGGTGTAGAAAATGATCCTCTCAATTCTTGGTAGCTGAGAACAATTCATATTTATCACACTGGCTTTGGTCAAGTCAAGTGTGAATGGTGTTTGATTGTACTCATTTTACCTTTTTTTTTTTTTGAGATGGAGTTTTGCTCTGTTGCCCAGGCTGGAGTGCAATGGCATAATCTCAGCTCACTGCAACCTCCGCCTCCTGGGTTCAACTGATTCTCCTGTCTCGGCCTCCTGAGTAGCTGGGATTACAGGTGTCCACCACTATGCCCGACTAATTTTTGGCCAAGATCGCACCACTGCACTCCAGCCTGGGCAACAAGAGTGAAACTCGGTCTCAAAAAAAAAAATTATTTTCACTTAATATATCAATACATCTCCACTGGAAATTTTAAAAAGAAACTTTTTTTTCTGTTTAATTGATGCCAGGTACTCAACTCCCAATGCCATCAGTCCCACCAATGCAGACTCGGAGGAAGAGTTTCAGGAATCAGGGATCCTGCTGGTCTTTCTGTCACTATAACCCAGCTCTGGCATGGAGCCTAGCACATGGTAGGGGCTCAAAGGACATTTGCTGAATGCATGAGTGAGTAAGTCAGCTGAGGGTGCCATGGAGGGGGCTAGAGGACACTGTGCTGCAACCAAGAGCTCAGGGCATCCTGCTGTCATTGGAGCAGAGGGAGGTTTTGCTGGGACAACAGAAGACCAGAGAAAGTGAAAATCACACTTTGTTCTTGCCCAGATATCTCAACCCCTCTGCCATCCAAAAATCACAGTTCTGTTTAGTATACTAAATGTTTAGTGAGACGTTTGCTGTACGTAGACTCTATGTTAAACTCTAGGGATACCAAAATAAACAGGACATTTTCTCTACCAGCAAAAATCTCTCAGTATGGTAAGAAATAGAATAATTTTTGAACTAAAAGGTTATACCTCCACGTGTTACCTTTTGGACTAAGCTGAAGCAATATTTTATTTTTTTAAATCAGGTAGATGAATCAGTTTGAATTGCCATTCTGTGTGTCTCTGTATTTCCTAAATCTTTTGCGCTGAAATAGCACAAGAACAGCGGCACATTCCCACAGACGGCCCCTGATGGGACTGTGTTTGGGCCGAGTCCATATTTCCTCCTTCTCTTGCATCATTTGTTCTTTGCCCTTTGCAAATCTCAGCACCATTTCCTCCAGAGCAGCTCCTGGAATTTTTGATGCGAGCTGTCACCTGTAATCAGCGAGCTTTCTCTTTCATACCTGTCATAGAAGGAGCTCACTTCTCACGAAGACCCGCCCATTTTACCCCCTGACCCCGCTGTGACGTTAGGGAAAGCTTCCTTCTCTAGAAGTGTCTAGAAACATGCTTGGCTTTAACTAATGCATCTAGAGTGTCCCATCTGTTTAAGAGCACTTTGCTCAATGAGCCCACGTACTTGTGTTCCACTTCCTGCCTTGGCGACAGTCTCAGCAGGACAAGCCCGGCCCATTGCAGAAGCCCCGTGTCCTGGAGATGAATGGGAACTTAGACAGCTAACGTTCTACCTGATGCTGGAACTCAAGGTCCTTGACAAATGACCATGTAGTTTACATTCTGAGAAGTGACAATGACCTTTCCATTGTTGGGGAGTGCCATTTCCAATTCTGAGCACTTTAGTTTGTTAGAAAGCTTTTTTAGCAAGTTGTTTTCGTCTATTGAGCTCAAAATCAACCTCCTTGCCACTTCCTTCCTTATTTACTTCCTCTGTCTTTCCCTTGATATTTACTCACTCTTTGCTCCTCTTCTGTCTTGTCCTAAAATAAAACCCATTTATTCCTTCATCCTCACAACACCTCCTCCAATATTTGAAGACAGCAAGATAGTTCCTTGTTTTCTCTCTTCCAAGGTAAACACACTCAGAGCCTCCCACCAGCCTAGGTCAGGCACCATTTCTAAAGCCCTCAGCACCTCCACCCTGCCTTTCTAAATGAGACATCTTAATTATAATGCCTTGTAGTGAACATTATTTTCCAATTATCATCTGACCAGCATATAGTGTTACTGTCACTTACTATCTGGACACGGTATTTTTATTTAATGGAGCTTATAATTACATTCGCTTTTTAAAGCGACTGCATCACTCTGTTGGATCACATGAGCTTTTGGCCAAAGAAAAAGTCCAGATATTTTGAAAACAGAAGTGATGGCAATTAAACCAGATCTCCCCCATTATGCCATTGTGCAATCAATTTCTGGACCTAAATGTATTGGTACAATACCAGCTATATTGACATAAGGGTATTCTTCAGAGTCATCCCAAGCTAGCTTCTGGCTTGTCACTTGAACCCAAGCTCTACCTCTGTACCCATGCCTGCCCACTGGAATGTGAGGTCTTCAGTTTCAGCAGCCCCACTTGGGATGAGACAACATCTCTGCTTTTTTTTTTTTTTTTTTTTTGAGACAGAGTTTCGCTCTTTCGCCCAGCCTGGAATGAAGTGGCACAATCTCAGCTCACTGCAACCTCTCCCCCACTGCCCCACCAAGGGTTCAAGCGATTCTCCTGCCTCAGCCTCCCGAGTAGCTGGGATTATAGGCACCTGCCACCATGCCTTGTTAATTTTTGTATTTTTTTTTTTTTAGTGGAGATGGGGTTTTGCATCGTTGGCTAGGCTGGTCTCGAACTCCTAATCTCAGGTGATCCCCTTGCCTCGGCTTCCCAAAGTGCTAGGATTATAGGCTCTGCTTCTTTTTTAATTTTACCTAGTACCAAGCACAAACTGTGGAAGAAGTCAATTCCTAATTAATATTTGTTGAATGGCTGAATGAATGCATCGTATGAGGCTTTACTAACAACAGTTGTTTCCCAGAATGAGCTAAGATTGCCATGAAATGCATAGACTACTTGCATGTTTTATGTTGTATTTCTTTAGATTTTTGTCTTAAGAAAACCATGAATTCATTCTAGTCATGGAAAACCCCCATACTTCACAGAGAACTTTGAGCAATTTTCTCTTTAAAGAAAGGGGTGACCCATTTACTGTACTCATCATTACAGTTTAGTTGCTAGAGTTACTTTCTAAGCACACCAGGACAAGAATATTATCTTTCTGATGTGTTGGCCTAAAAAACGATGTTGAGAAAAGCACATGGACCATAATCACATCCCTTGGCACCAGCAATTTCTAAGCAGTATGGCCAGAGCCATTGCTATGAGTAGGTTTTTCCTGGCTGAGACCAACCAGGCCTGGGGAAAATACTTGCAAGTTACCTAAACCAGCAAATACTTGCAAGAAGGTAACAGGAGGGCAGATTTTGTTGTCCATTCCTATACCCATCATTGTCAAAGCAATTATTTTTAAAGATCGTGTGGCTTCTAATACAATCACTCTAACCTACTGCCACTGAAGGAATTGGTATTACGGATGTTCTCCTGAGACCTATAGTCTCTGTTCCAGCCTTTGGAGACTTTGAATGAAAAAAAAATTCAAAGAAAGGATGGTAAGTACTGGGTGGAGCAATGTGTGTGCTAATAAAATCCCTTGGCCAGGTTGTCTCCTCAGAAGCCTAAAACTAACAGGACATCGTGCACAATGAGGCCGCTTGTCTTTAGGAGTCTGCAAGGGCTGTGTCTTATCTGGTAATAAGGCATTAGGGCATTCTCTGAAATAATAGAGAAAAAACTCGGAGGGCGAGAAAATAGATGTGTTTAACTCTCTGAAGAAATAAAAATGGTAAACAGGAAATGGGTTTTCTTTCTACTTTGTTTTAGCTGTGCAGGCTGTTCCAAATCCTGGGATGAGAATTCTCAACATCTTTGCCACTTGGGGTGGACAGAGTGAGCATAATTTCCTCTTCCATGAAATTCTCCTAAACCTTAGAGTCAAGAAGGCCTTCATAACATCAAGCAGTGCTGTATTGAATCACTAAATTGGAGTGAGGCTTATACTGGGCGTGGTTCAATATCCCTTATTAAAAAGAAAGTGATGAGTTTAATAAAAATTTAACTGAGCCTCCTGCCTTTCGGTGTTCCTTAGATACTATGGAAATGGCTGGGGTGTGCTGAGCTAAGTTGCTAGGATGGGAAGCTGAGGAAGGGTGTTTAGACCCCTGTGTGTTTTGAAATAGTTGATCACCCTGGTCACTGCATCCCCCAGACTCTCAAGATTCTGTGCTTGGCAGGACAATGTTTATAGTGATTAAAAGTACACACTTTGGAGTCAACTACACGTGGATTCCAATCCCAGACCGATAGGGTTTGTCTCTGTGTCCCCACCCAAATATCATGTTGAATTGTAATTCCCAATGTTGGAGGTGGGGCCTGGTGGGAGGTGATTGGGTCGTGAAGTGGTTTCTAATGGTTTAGCACCACCACCCTAGTGCTGTCTCATGATAGAGTTCTCAAGAGATCTCAGAAGTATATAGCACCTCCCCTTTCACTCTCTTCCTCCTGCTCCAAACATGTAGGAAGTGCCTGCTTCCCCTTTGTCTTCTGCCACGAAGGTAAGTTTCCTGAGGCCTCCCTAGCCATGCTTCCTGTATGGCCTGCAGAACCGTGAGCCAATTAAACCTCTTTTCTTCATAAATTGTCCAGTCTCAGGTAGTTCTTTTTTTTTTTCTCTTTTCTGAGACACAGTCTTGCTCTTTTGCCCAGGCTAGAGTGCAATGGCATAATCTCAGCTCACTGCAAACTCCACCTCCCGGATTCAAATGATTCTCCTGGCTCAGCCTCCTGATTAGCTGGGATTACAGGCGTGCACCACCACGCCTGGCTAATTTTTGTATTTTTAGTAGAGATGCGGTTTTACCACATTGGCCAGGCTGGTCTCAAACTCTTGACCTCATGATCCCCCTACCTCAGCCTCCCAAAGTGTTGGGATTACAGGCATGAGCCACCGTGCCCGCCATCAGGTAGCTCTTTATAGCAATGTGAGAATGGACCAATACACAGACAGACCACTTACTGACTATGAAATCTCGAGCAAGTCACTTGAACTCTCTGGACCTTGGTTTTTCTTCCTGTAAAATGGTGATGCTATCTCCTAAGTCTATTGTGAGCAATAAATTAATTAATGCCTGTTAATTAGTTATCACAAAGCCTGGCATGCAGTAAAATATTAAAACTCTTTTTTAGCTGGGTACAGTGGCTCACGCCTGTAATCTCAGCACTTCGGGAGACCAAGGAAGGAGGATTGTTTGGACCCAGGAGTTCGAGACCAGCCTGGGCAACATGGCAAAATCGTGTCTCTACAAAAAAAAACAAACAAATTTGGCTGAGTGTGCTGGCCCATGCATGTAATCCCAACTACTCAGGAGGCTGAGGTGGGAGGATTGTTTGGGCCGAGGAGACAGAGGCCATGAGCCGGTATTACACCATGCCACTGCACTCCAGCCTGGGTGACAGAGTGACAGCATGTCTCAAAAATCAAACAAACAAACAAACAAACAAAACAACAACAACAACAACAAAAAACCACCTAATCTTTTTTAAAAAGTTAACTGTTGTTACGGTAGGAGCTAAGATATATTTTTGACAATGTGAAGCTATTCCCAAGAGACCAGAATATTTAATGAGATATTACTATTTGCATAACCCCACAGGATGCATCATGGAATATGTAAAGGAAGGAAACATTTCAGCATCAACAGCTTTCCTCTGGGTTTTCTTTGTTTGTGGCATTCTAATCATTAGAAAATTGAAGCTATAAACAGATGTTCATTTTCCGGAATACAAGGAAACACTCTCTGAATTGGTAATTGAAATCTACACATAAGCCTACAGCATCATATTTGTATTATTACTATCAAAATTCTCAGCATCAAAAAACATGCATAAGAGCTACATCAAGAAGGACTTGCCTTGGAGTGCCCTTCTCCCTGGCTCTTGCCTACATTCTGAAGAGATACTAAGCTGCCCAGTTAAGTCATGTACCATGGAACAGCAGGGAGAAAAAGAGAAAGAAAGACCTACATATACCACAGGCCAAATGGCCACCTCCCAGGACGGAGAGCCTGAGACTGTGAGACCCCACAGGGTTGCAGGGCATGGGTTCCCAAAAGCTCTGGCCTCTGCTTGGGAGCTAAAGAAGCCTGGAAGCTTGGAGTAAATCGTGGGTGTTATTTTCAGTTGCTGAGTAAGTTATTAAGAGTAACCAAAAAGAGAAATATGCCTGAGACTGGATTGCAGGAGGAGGAAAGTGAGGTACCTCCATGCAGGAGGTACAGAGATGGGAGACATAGAGAGGGACAGACAGAAAACCAGAAAAACAGAAAGAGACGGAGAGACAGAGAAAGAGAGAAATGGAGAAAGAGGGTAACAGAGAGAGAGAAAAAAGAAACAGAGGGAAACAGACACAAAAACAGAGAGAGAGACAGAGAGAGAGAGAGAAAGAGAGAGAGAGAGAAACAGAGATACAGAGACTCCTCCCAGGAACCCAGATCTGGCCCCTTTAGGACATAAGGACAAAGCGGTTAAGGAAAAGAGGGAATTCGGGGTCTCATTTTCTGTAAGAGTTGGAGCCTTTCTCTAGGGTCAGGATACACTGAAATAGGTTCATCTCGAGTTGCAAGCACCCCTATTTTCCGTGTCATAAACTATGAATCATGAGGATGGCAGAGCAAGGTGGGGCAGACACATGCCAGGTGCCAGTCCCCACTGCATCAGCACGGGGAGAACCCAGCTGCTCAGGGCTTCAAAGGAACCTATGGGGTCTCCAGAGTCCTAGGCACTGCAGAGCACCACTCTCCCTTCCCCTGGACCTGGTTGGCTGGGCAGAGACACAGATCTTGGCAAGACCAAAGCTATAACTTCGGTGCCCAGGATAACAACCAACCCGAGAACACTAATAATTTAACCCAGCAACTGAAAATAACACCCATAATTTACTCCTAGCTTCCGACTTCCCTTAGCTCTCAAAACAGTCTTTAGAGCCTCCGGGAATCTCTGTGTGCCACAGTCCCTCTATTTACCCCTTCCTGCCTGTGGGGTTTTCCTCGGAGCCCTCCTCCTGCAGGGCATGGCGAGGTGAGACTATGAAGGCCACTGTCCCTGAGCAGCCGCCTCCAGGGCACTCATTCGTCTGCTGGTGGGGCTTGGAGTTCCGTGGCCAATATATGGAAACATCGAGGAAGGTGCCTCTTGGATGGCAATATCACTTTTCACTCATGGCAAGTTTCATCTGGACTAAAAACAAGTGAGTATGTCTTCCTTTTCCCTCCCCCAAATCTAGATGTAGGGGTGTCAGGTCTCCCCCTTCACGTCGGTGGCGGTGGAAGGAGGTGGGAGGGGGTAGGAGAAGCTGGTCCCACATGGGAGAATGTGGCTTGCTGTCCTCTCCCCGCCCGGAGCTGCCCGCGGCTGTGGCTTGAGCGGGAGAGGCGCTCCAGACACTTCCTTTCACTTCCTGCACTGACAGATCAATTTGGAGTAATTTATTTACAAGCTGGATTAGTAAGTCTCCATAGAGTAAACACAGTGCTCCTGAATATAGAAATGTAGAGGAATCCCTTCCCAGCTGTTCCCAGGCTGGAGCTAAATGCTTTGAGGACGAGACGTGGGAGGGATGAGGAAGGTGTGTCACCCAGGCACACTCAGGGCTCCTGGGCCACAGCAAATAGAAAGCAAGAGCCGAGCCACCCCGCTGGGAACAGATGCCCAAAAACAATCTCCATGAAATCCCTCCTCCCTCCGGAATCCTGTCCCCGGCTTCGGGGTGGGCTCACAGTGGCTGCTCGCTGCCACAGAGGACCCAGAGTGCTCTTACAAATGTCCTTGGTCCTCTCTCTAGAATGACCTATCCAGAGTACACCTTTGAGTCTCTGCCATTTAGTAATAAAATGGGCGGTTTAATATAAAAAGAAACCCATGCCTGGTCTCTGAAACGCGCTGGCCTGCACTGGCGGTGGGAGATATAAGACTCATGGCTAAGCACAACCTTCCACCCTGGCAAACACAATGGGAGAGATTCTAAAATGAGGCTGGTCAACACCTGCTCTGGGACCCCGGGCCCTCCTCATATTGACAAGAGATGGCTTGTTACAAGGCTCTGTCACATGATTTCTCTCTCTGTGCAGGAAGATGGTTTTCATAAATAGCATAAGGTCTGTCTGTGGGACAGTCATTTACCTGTGCTTCTCGAAAAAAATCCGTGCTCTGCTGGCCACTAAAGATGAATAGGCCCCAGCCTTGAGGCTCGGGACTGGCCACGAGGCAGCTACAGAAGAGCACTAACCTGGACACAGCCAGAGAGGTGCACAGGGACAGCCGCTTCTGAGAATTTCACTCCACACGTGACAGCCAGAGGAAAGGGAGGGTTGATGTGGCAGATCCTGAGCTGGGAGGCGAGAAGCCATGGCCAGGTCAGTCTTCCATGACTCTTCTTGTGCCAGTACCTTGTGGAACTGATGTAACTCTGGATGTATGAGCAGTTTTCATACAACACACTCCCTAAAGCATTGTAATACATGGGACGGAGAAGGGCTTTTCAAAGGCTACTCTGCCTATGTGCCAACTCTGCCCTACTCTCTCACTGATGCTAAGAACCAGTGCAGGGGAGAAAAGGTAACATCTTTTCCTCCCCCATTTCTAGGCTCATGGCTGAGGCCCCTGTGTCAAAAGATAGTGCAACAAGAAAAAAGCATACAAACTGATTTAGTGTAAGTTTTATGCGACACAGAAGTCTTCAGCAAGGAAGACTCCCGAAGGAAGGTCTTTTATGTTAGGTTTGATGAAGAGTGGACAACAATGGATAAATGTAATTGTACAAAGGGGCATGATCTAATGGTCACAAATTTTTTTTTTTTTTTGAGACAGAGTCTTACTCTGTCACCCAGGCTGGAGTGCAGTGGTGTGATCTTGGCTGTCTGCAACCTCCACCTCTTAGGTTCAAGTGATTCTGCTGCTTCAGCCTCCCAAGGAGCTCAGATTATAGGTGCCTGTCATGGCACCCAGCTAATTTTTGTATTTTTAATAGAAATGGGGTTTCGCAGTGTTAGCCAGGCGGTCTCGAATTCCTGACCTCAGTTGATCCACCGTCTCGGCCTCCCAAAGTGCTGGGATTATAGGCATAAGCCACCCTACTAATGGTTATTAATTGAGGAGAACTGTTTGCTCAGATTCTTCTCTGTGTCCCTGAGTTTTCAGATAGGGACATTCCTTTCCTCCAGGTGTGGAGGGAGGGTACAATCACAAGAGGGTCTTATTACTTCCTTTAGTCATGGATGGCGTGCTTCAGGGGAGTAGAGTAGGAGAAGGTCAGAGAGAACTTTCTGTGTCTGCTGCTTTCTCAAATGCCAAGGTGCCGTATTTTGCATAGCATGTCCTGAACCCCATCACTAGCCGTGCAGTGATGACTCCATTGAAATTGAGGTGGTGTAAAGTCCTCTAGGAGCCCCATTAGAATTAGACAGATTGTTCAGATTCTTTAGAAGTAGAGGGACCCTGACACATACGTGTGTCTGCCCAAACACACATATGTGGAAACGAACAGAGCTGGAAAGGCCTCTGAGAGGAGATGGTATTTGAGCTGGAGCTTGCAGCAAAAGTCGAACTGTTCCAGTCAGACAAGAGAGGAGATCAAAACAAACTCTGAAGCCAAGAGCACCAAGGAGGGTTATCAGGTGGGCATGGAGCAAACTTTTGCTCCTCCACGGAGGTCCTGCTTGTGTGTACAAACTTCAGCTTGCGAGCTTAGAGCAGGGAGGAACTTGGGAGCATTCAGTCCAGTTGTGTTTTTATGGATAAGGAAGCTGGGGCTCAGAGAAGGTCAAACAGATTGTCTAAGCACAATTACTTTGCTGCTGAAGGAGAGAAGCATTTTGTTACACAAAGCCCCAATATGCATGGGATGAACACAACCTAACACACATCTTGCCTGACACCTATGGTGTTTGGTCCACCTACAGCATCTCACTTGGTGTTGTATCTGTATGAAAACAAAAGGCCTGTTAGGCTGAAATGATCTATGGAGGACCTTCAGGGCTTTGGAGATGGTCTCTTTCAGGGCAGGTCACTTTAATAATACACAATAATACAGAAGTAGGGAAGATGCCTCTGGTGGCTAAGGAAGTCTGTCTCCTGCATTTTTATGCTGGGCACTTTTCATTAGATAAGTAAGTATATGTCAGAAAAATGTGGAAAAAAAAAAACCCCATCTGTGTCTATAACTAATTAAAAAGATGTGTGATCAACAAACACCCTCTTCTCCTACAACCAGGGAACAAACAGCTCATTACTTTCCTTAAAAGGCATCCTGGAAACCTTTCCCCGGGAAAATGCGCTGAGCATTGATTATCTATCTGCACCCATCATAGCCACACGGGACATTATTCCATTTGTTGGGAGACATTACTTTACTGGTTGCAGACCAAGTTTCCAGAGCAGAAAGCATGGTCTTAGTCTCACCCCAACTAATGGTTCTTCAGAGGTCTCCCAACACTTTTGCCGCCTCTTCCACACGTTGATGCAAATAAATGGCACCAATCTCAAGGTTCTTTGCCTCAGACCGAATGGGGCCAAGAGCTTAGAAGCAAGAAGCTGAGGCATCAGCAGGGTACTCCCAGGACAGGGCTTCCTTTGGCTGTGATCATTACGTGATTCCCTGATGGGCTGCTGTTTTCATCGACGGTGTTCGTAACTCACTGACTGAAATCTTTGACCTCTGTAGTACAGATGGGATCCATCTGCTGACAATAATGATATGTGACCTCCTGGTGAAAGTAGGGGAAGATAAAAAGCTAAAGAGATCTTTAATATTTTTGAGAATTCATTACAGGGATTCAAGAGTGTCAAAAAGAGACATGGATGATGAGGAAAGGAAAAAGCTACTCACTTTTTTTTTTTTTTTTGAGATGGAGTCTTGCTCTGTCGCCCAGGCTGGAGTGCAATGTCACGAGATCTCGGCTCACTGCAACCTCCACCTCCCGGGTTCAAGCGATTCTCCTGCCTCAGCCTCCCAAGTTGCTGGGACTACAGGCACGCACCAACATGCCCAGCTAATTTTTGGATTTTTAGTAGAGGCAGGGTTCCTCCATGTTGGCCAGGCTGATCTCGAACTCCTGACCTCAGGTGATCCACCCTCCTTGGCCTCCCAAAGTGCTGGGATTACAGGCATGAGCCACCACACCGGGCCACAACTACCCACTTTTAACAGAAGTTCAGAGCTTCCCACGGGTGGAATCACGTGCGGAAAGGATTTGATGAAGGTTCAGGGTGGAACATGCCCTGGGGCAGCACACAGTCAGAGCCATAATTCAAGGCCCTTTTCAGCTTATTACCTTATTTCTTTCCTTAAGATTTCCCAAGTGAGGCCTGGCACCGTGGCTCACATCTGTAATCCCAGCATTTTGGAAGGCTGAGGTGGGCAGATTGCTTGCGCCCAGAGTTCCAGACCAGCCTGGGCAACATGGTGAAACCCCATCTCTGCAAAAAACACAAAAATCAGCTGAGCGTGGTGGCACGAGCCTGTAGTCCCAACTACCTGAAAGGGTGAGGTGGGAGGATCACTTGAGCCTGGCAAGTTGAGGCTGCAGTGAGCCGTGAGCATGTCACTGCACTCCAGCCTGGGTGACAGAGTGAGACCCTGTCTAAAAAAAAAGAAAAGATTTCCCAAGTGAGGGCCTAGCTCTTCTCCAGCACTTCTCAAGGCACCAACCAGCAGCCAAGGGCACCCTCTCCCTCCCTCATCGCTGAGTGCTCCCGGTCAGCCAGAAGGAGGGGTGTGAAGACCTCAGCAGGTTGATGCCTGCACCGCCTCCTTCACAGGCTCACAGAGAAAGCCCCTGCTCTTCAGACTGGGGAAGCATCTTTCATTCCTCTTTATTCGTCTTCCCAGTGCCCACAGAGACTAGCAGAGTGTACTGTACAAAGAGAGTAACAGACATTTGTAGAATATTCCTTGAAGAAATGAATGGAGAAACATCAGCAGGATATGGTTCTAATACGCTTGCATTGACCTCTTCCACCAGGTTTGAAGAGGTTTCCTCTCAGTCCCAGTGGTCCTGAGGCCCAGGTTGGAGCCACTGTTCTCTCACCCACCTGAAAGCTGACTCATCAACTTCCCTGGATCCCAGCCATGGATTTTCCCTGAAACCAACTCTTCCTGTCTTGGGAAGCCGGCTCGGGTCAGCGCCTGACCGTTTCCTGGGAGAGGCTCTGGTAAGGCCAGCCTCGGCCTTTCCTTCATCTACTTCTGCTCTAAAAGCTCCTCATTCTTTTTTCTCTTTAGACATTACGTTATTTTTCCTGCTAAGTGTTACGGTAACACATAGTAATCATAGAAAATTTGCAAAATAAAAGAAAGTATAAAGAAACAAACCAACAAAACCCCCCAATGATTTCTAAAGGGCCTGCGTTTCTAGTCCTTGCTCCATTCCGGTCCCCTCCTTTCTTCTCCTGCAAACTTCCTGCTTGTAATCCTCTTTGTGGAAGGACTCTCACATTAGCATTTCAGGTCTCTTTATCTTTGAAGCCAAATATTAGCATAAGAATTAGCATATTATAACCCAATTACTTTTCAGTTACAAACAACCCCAACCAGATTGGGATTATTCTTAATTTGCATAGTTTTGGCAAGGGGGTGAGAGACGCAATGGGAAACTGTGGTGTTCTCAAGTAAACATAACAAAGGTTTGCTCTGGAGATGAATGTGGCTTGGAAACAAATAAAAAGATAAGACATAATGGGAGGATGTGGAGGCTTCTGCGATGGGTGAGTGCTGTTTTGCCCAGAGAACCATGGAATCAATGATTTCTCACCAGCCCTTCCAGCCTCTTATAATGTAACATGGTTTCAGGAAAATAACAGGGCTTATCGAGAGAGTTCTCTCATAGCAGAACAGGCCAGCTGCCAGTTCCCTGTAGGTCTTCATGAAGTTCACCCAGGATCCTTGCCAAGGGAGACGTTGAAGAACTTCAGAAGACTCTCTACCCCCATCTTCCCAGGAAGCTGGGTGGCTCCCAGGACAATGCATCTAAATACCTACATAGATGGGCATCAGTGAGCTAACACATGCTTGGTACAGTGTAACAGAATAACTAAATTGCCACTATTCCAGAAGAGGCTTGCTGTCTAATTACCATAAGATCCCAAGAATCTATTGCAGATCTACCACATGGACAGAGCTGTACTAGGTAGGTACAGCCTAGTTAGTGAATGCTTCTTAGGATCAGTATGAAAATGAGACCAAGAGAACCCTTATTGGGGGATCTGAATCTAGATATAAACAGCAGGATCACTAGATTTTCTCGGAGGGGGCAAAATGGACTTTCTAGTGTTATGCAAATGTTGGATAGCTACAAGCTTTCACCCCCAGACTCCACAAAGTACGAGTGAGCACTGTAGATTTCACTAAACACTAAGTTAGGGAGATGGAGAGGAAGTTACAGAGCACAACACATGGCATTTCACTGCAAAATTTCTTGTTAGACATCTCTTTCCTAGTCTTTGTTCTCAGCATTAAACATTTCCTCTTTAAATTGTTCATTTATTTAACAACTTTTCATTGGTTTCAACCTCTGGTCCTGCCTGTACTGAGAGCTTCTGAGGTTGTGGGGAGCCAGGCACATGCCTGGGTGGGTGCAACCCCAGTGACCAAGGAGCTGGCCAGGCTGGTTGAGGTGAGAAGATACTGACCAGGGAGAAAGAAGGCAGGACATGAGCAAAGGCAGAGATACCGTACTGGCTGTGGCTGTGCAGTGTCATGCCAGAAGTGACAAAAGAAGAGACGTTGCCTGCAACTGTGAGGGAGCTTTGCCTTCATCTGTAGACACTCAGAAGGTCATCAACGGACTTATTTACCGGTCTGGTTCCCATCTTTACTTTTGTCTTCCCTGGCCTCCATGTGTTCGGGAAACGTATGAGCAATATCTTCTAGCCAAAAACCTGTCACATATTTGAAAACAATAGTGTTTCGTTACTTGAGTTTTCCTCTTTAGCTTCAGTAGTCCTGACTCTTTAGCCTTTCCTCCTGGGGCCTCTTTTCCATCATGCGTTCTGCCCTTTTGTTTGTGTCATTCTTCTCCGGATGGTCTCAAGTCTTTCCATGTACTTTGAAAAGTGCAATAATCCAAATGGCATGTGGCTTCCTATGAGCGGGAAGCATAAGAAAATGACTCCTAGCTTTCCATACAATTTTCTCTTTAATGTGTTGTAGAATTATAATTTGTGCCTCAGAATAACACAATACAGTTGGCATATTTTCCAGCTTGGGTTGGGTTATAATTTCTAACCATTCCCCCTATTTTTACCAGCTGGTCTCTAGACAGCTTATATGAATCCACATCCGTTGATCTTAGTAGTGTGCCAGTTAGCATTACTGTCCAGGGTCCATTTTGTTTTAATCATCTTAGTTTATATTTTAATGTAAATCTGCCATAAATCTTGGATTCCCTCCCTTCTACCCAGAAAAAAATCTGGTTCTAGAAACTAAGGTGCTGGGTGTCTTCTGAACATGGCTTAAACAATGCATTGTCTACAAGTCTTAGAAATAGCTAAAAGGCAAGCTCTGTGGATTATTTACAGGTGACTTATTAGTGTCAAATCTAATTCTGATTATTGTGCAATTCCCTCTTTTTAGGCTCCCATCATTTTTCATTTCTTAAGTACTATCTCGGCTCTTGGGCCTTCACTAAATTGTTATTGTCAGGATTTGGGGAGTTATTTAGAAACCTATCAGCGATGCGTGACCTCCTGGCATCCTGATTCAGAATTTTCCATAATCCCCACTACTACAGTTGTTAAATTGTTACCTGTGTAAAGCCTTCTCCTTTTTATAATTGAGTAAAATTAATTTCCTTCCTTCCTGGTGTAAATTTAGTTGATCTCATTTACCCTTTGTTAGGAAATGGTAATGTGTTGATTAAATTAAGGGTTTCACATGGATTTAGAATAGTTTTATGTGGGGAGGAGTTGCCGGGAGATTTTCTCAGAGGCTGATCAATAGCTAAAGAGAAATAGAGAGTTAACAGTGACATGAAGACAGAAATACAAGGCTTTTTTGAATGTGCAAGCAGCTGTTAGCTTAAGGACATTAGTTACATATGAATTTTAGCTTTGGACTGAGAGTTTTCTAGTGTAAAGTTCAAATGCTGAAGACCTCTGGGAATGGTGCCACTATTTTTCTTCTGTTTAATCCTAACTAGAAAAAGGTAGGGGAGGAAATAGTGCATAGGGGTTTTTTTTCTTCTCATTAAAACAAAAATTGGTGTAAAATGGAGTGAAGAGTTATGGAGAAGGCTCAAATCATTATATGCAGGAAGATTTCATTCATTAGAGAGAGTACATTTAATAGAACAGTAACTTTTCTTTTGTTTTCGTGTGTGTGTGTGTGTGTGTGTGTGTGTGTGTGTGTGTCAGCGTTTCTCTCTTGTAGCCCATGCTGGAGGGCAGTGGTGCAATTTCAGTTCACTGCAACCTCCACCTCCTGGGTTCAAGTGATTCTCCTGCCTCAGCTTCCTGAGTAGCTGGGATTACAGGCATGCACCACCACAACTGGCAAATTTTTGTATTTTTAGTAGAGATGGGGTTTCACTACATTGGGCAGGCTGGTCTCAAACTCCTGACCTCAGGTGATCTGCCTACCTCGACCTCCCAAAGTGCTGGCATTACAGGTGTGAGCCACCGCACCCAGCCAGAACAGTAACTTTTCAATGAGCTTTCCCAACTCTCTCTCTGGTGAGAACCCTGTCGGGGATCCAGGGCAAGTCCTGCCACCCCCAACGTATAGTGGAGGATGAGCTTGGGGTTCCAGAGTAAGGTAGAGGCTGAGCTAGAGGTGAGCCTGTGCACATCTTATTGTCAGCACCACCTTCACCCAGCGCCATCACCAAAGATCACATCAGTAGGATTCAGGATGGAGACCAAAAGAGCCAAGAGAAGGCAGTGAAGACATTGCACAATGCTTATTAGCAAGGGTAACCACTCTTTCAAGGCTATCTCTGTCCTAGTCAAGGCGCTGGTGACACACCGCATAACACAGTGGATGCAGCCTGACATATCCCACTGTGAGTGACACCATGAATGAAGGCTACGCTGAGAGATCTGAAAGGTGCAGTAAAGGAAGAGGGAGAAACTGGCAAGACAAAGGGAAATTCAATCGAGACATGTAAGTGGCTCTTCAAATTTCATACACCTGACTGACTTAATGGTTAAAAACTCAATTGCTGTGCTTATTCATTTATTCACTGATTTTTAAAGCAAAAGTATATTGAGCATCAGCTGCATGGCAGGTACTGTAGCTAGAGGCGAGAGATCCAGGAAGCATAGACATGGGCCCTGGCTGGAGCATCTTGTAAGGACAGTGGAGGCAACGACCATGTGGGTTGGGGCTAAGGTCTTGCCTGGTGACATCTGAGCTCTCCCCAGCTCCAAGTCCACTCTCAAAGCCACAGCTTCATCCTTCTGCCCTTACCCCTTGCTGATTTGCCTGATACCCTCTCAAAACTCCCCTTGCACTGCGCCCTGTGTCACATGCTCCTCCGTGATTTAGTTTTTAATGACTTTCTCTATTCTAGAGCATCCTTCAACACATCCAAAGGGCAGAGACAATGCCTTTTCCCACACACAAGGCCTCCTCCACAGTGGGGAGTTTGTGCATATTTTCATTTTTTGCCAATTCATCGTCACAGATCAATCTCCCTCTTATTCACGTGTCCCTTACAATTTTAGCAGATCCTCACATCCCTAAGGTTGGATCCTTTTCTTTCAGAGGCTTTGCATACCGCATTTCCCTAACAACTCTAAAACCACGGGGTGCTTCTAGGAGTTTTGGTCTTCCCTTTTTGAGGCTTGGCCAAGATCATAAACCAGACCTGAGGGTGCCCGCCTCTGTCAGGTGAAGAGGACACAGCAAAGCCACCTAAAATGATATCCTCCGCTGGTTTTTCACATTGCCTGAACCTCCACTATCATATTTACTCTTGTCACAGTCACTGTGTGAGAACTATAGTTTTTTTTGAAAGTGGAAATGAGAATATGAAAAGGGAAAAGGAAAGCATCGGAATGCCACCCTTTGAGCCAAGAACTTTATTCAAGTTTTTCCATGTCATATGGAATTGTACGTAGTTTCAGGTTTTCTTTTAAAAGCCTTTTGGCTCTTGAGTCAGGCTTGAATCCTAGATATGAATCCCACATCTGCTCATTACTAGCTGGGTGATTTGGGGCAAGTGGCTGAACCTCTCTGTGCCTCAGTTTTCTCATCTGTAAAATGTGATTAACAGCAGCACCTACCTCATAAGGTTGTTGTAGGATTAAATGAGTTAATACAGTAACGTGCCTGGCACATAGTGAGCGCTCAAAAAAAGTTGGTTATTATGAGGAAAGCAGGATATCTGGGCAGGATTGACAAAGGAGTGTGGCCGCACAAGCACACAGATTTCTGTCAATTGTCTACGTAATAACTGTTGCTTCCAGGCAGCTCTCTGGCCAAGCCTTCTCCTGGGGACCCGGGCACTAAGGACACGAGGAAGCCCAGTGGAAAGGCCAGGCCAAGGGAGCGCTGAGGTCTCCGACAGCAGGTGGGAGGGCGAGATCAGGGCAAAGGGGGCCTGTGATGAAGAGGGGATCATTACAGAGAGAACCAAGAGGAGCACAGGGTCGGCTCAGCCCACTTAGCACCTTTGCACCTGCCAGCCCTGATGACCGGCCACAATCGTTCCATTTTGGGGCTTTTGAAGAGGTGGGGAGGTCCTGGGCCCAGCCAGGATGAGACTGGGGAGTGTGTTCTGTGGCTGAGTTTGGCTGTGTAATTAAAGCCCTGGTGTCTAGTGCCGAGAAGAAAAGAGAAAACAAGCGTTGGAACCCAACTGGCAGATGTGCTTGTTGTGCTGAGAGAAATTCACAGAACCTCAGGATGCCATCTGGCTGAGAGCTGACTGTTTGGATGATGCAGTTCTCACTTAAGGAGGTGAAGCATCAAACTCCCTGGCCCCACCCACCTGCCTCTGCATCTGGGTAGCTGAAGGTAAGGGCACTCAGCAGCCCGATGTAATGCCACATCCCAGTGTGCTAAGGAGGAAGCCACCGATCTTTGTTCTCTGCCTAAGGAAAGAAAAACAGCTAAAACAAAGCATTCTAGGACTGACCTTTGGTACAATGTTGGAAATATGAAAGCAATATAAATGTAACATTTTAAATTTCTGAAACGAGGAATAATTATCAATTTCATATATACAAAGTAAGCCCAGTAGTCAGGCCTACTAGAGCAGTGGTCTCCAAATTTTTTGGCATTAGGGACGGGTTTCATGGAAGACAATTTTTCCACAGATGGGGGGCAAGGGGGATGATTTTGGAATGAAACTGTTTTGCCTCATCCTCAGGCATTAGATTCTCATAAGAAGCACCCAACCTAGAGCTCTCACTTGTGCAATTCACAGCAGTGTTCGTGCTTCTATGAGACTGTAATGCTACCGGCTGATCCGACAGGAGGCAGAGCTCACGTGGTAATGCTCACTTGCCCACAGGTCACCTCCAGTTGTGTGGCCTGGTTCCTAACAGGCCACAGACTGGGACTGGGACCTGCCCGAGGCTGTGGGGTTGGGGACCCCTGTGCTAGAGGCTCTCAGAAGCATTCTCCATCTCCAGAAAATATTCTGTCCCTCCACATGTGAAGGAGACACAGAGCTTTCCTGATCGACCCTGGCAGGTCTGTCTGTCTTCATACACACCCATCGTATACAGAAGTATTCTGGACCCAGGGTATATCATGATCATTGTCAATTTTCAGAACATCTCCTGGGCTGGTGAACTGTGGTTAGATAATAAAGAGCTGCTGGTGAAATGCCTCAGGGTGTGGTTAGAAAAAAGAAAGTAAAACAAGTGGCAATATAGGGTGCGGGGGGAGGCGTGGGGAGGCTGGGTAACTACAATTTTCAACTCAAGAAGGAAAAATGGAGAGGAGAAAAAATGAAGACTCTATAGCTCATCTGGAGTGAGCCAAATTGGATCCCAAATACTAACACTTAATGCACTAAAAACTGTATAATTCAAACGTCTCTCAACACAGAAGATGGGTACCACGTGTGTAGCAAACCATAATTGAGCTGAGGTGAATCCCTGTCCTTAAAAGAGGTTTATAAGCTAATAGTGGTGATGAAGGTGAGGAAGACTCTTATTTCCACTCAGAAAGGATCTGAATGCTCCAGAAAAGGAAAAAGATCAGAGGAGAGATGAAATGAGATTGGCAAATTGTTGATGATTGTTGAAACTGAGCAATGAGTATTGGGAGGCGGGGATCATTACCTGACTCTTCTATCCAGGAGGCCGTTAGTGGACCAGGAAGTCAGGACAAGATCAGAGGTGAAGAGCTGGTGAGGAGTGAGACAGCTGCCAAGGTCCACCTCGTTCCCCTAAGGAGCTGAGCTCTTTCTCTTCTTTCCTTTTAGACAGGTTCATTAAAGCTGGCCCACTCCACATGACCTAGAAGGACTGGCTCAACCCTGAAAGGTTTCCTCCGTAGCCCAGAATGACAACCTCTGACATCACAAGTGCAGGATTGGAGAAGGCATAGTTGGCATGCAAGGCGTATTGATTTTTTTACAAATCAGAGCTTCATGCTTGCTACTGAGAACATTTCACCGGGCCAGGAAGCTGCTGCAGGAAGTTTTCAAGTCCTCTCCTCCACACCATGACCTTAACTTGGAGAGCACTCTCAGCTCCTCCTCCCACCCCCTTGCACCTGCCCAGGTGGGCCCCACTGCTCTCCACACCCACACCCACCTGGGCGTTGCTCTCCACTGAGGAGGCTCTCCCTGCTTTGCTGTGCTTTTGTCAACCTTCCTGCAGCTTCCCTGTTCTGGGAGGCTGAGGTAGAGTGGAAACTGACCAGCTTCCCCAAACAGGCAGCTCCAAGAAGGCATCTGTTCCGCGTCTGCTCCCGCTGAGCCAAGGTCCAGCCCAAACGCTCAAATTAGAGCTTGTTAGCCAATTGCTGAAAAACTGCAGGGGTCTCATTTGTAAGCACACTAATGAGACATCCCAGGATGGAAAGCCTGGCTTTATTTTTAGCATTTCAGAGCTGACACCCCAAACACCTCTATAACCACCTGCCAGTCTGAAGAGGGAGCAAGCAGAGCTCAGGGTGTGGTGCCGTGTGAGGGCGGTAAGTGGAAGGAAGCAGTGCATGGGGAGGGTGCCTTGGGGACCAGCAGAGCACAGCAAGGGGAGGATGCTCAGCTCTCACGCCTGCTCTGTCTTGGACATAATGAAAAACAGCTCTGACACAAGGAGTGTGTCAGAACACCGCAGCACCCTTTGGGACTATGTGGGAAAACAAAAAACAAAAAACGAAAACAAGGGGGACTCCTTCCCTCTTACCTCAAATGGTCCCTCGTAACTCCAGACCCTTGACTGTCTTGCTCCACCACTGCATGGGGCAGGTGCAATGTGCTCTGTGATCTGTGATCTCCTTGCTATATTCCTGGCAGAGGCTCTGCTATTGTGGGCTTCCACAGCATGACTCCAGCCTTGCTGCACTCAGGCCTCACTGTCACCAAGTGGGCTGGGGCTGCCCACCAGGGGGGCATGTAGGGCCTTTCCCTCTCCCCATGCCCTGGTCTTAGGTACACTGCTGCTGCATGCCAGCTCTTTTCTGCTGCATCCTCTGCAGCCGCTGGGCCACTTGTTCCTCCCAGGCAAATGCTGAAGAGACACTCTGCTCTTCAGCAGATTGGTGCACACCTATATTTAGCCACATTGTGGAATATAGTGACAATGATACTTTGTACTCAGGATACACCTTTTATCAGAAAAGCGTGATGCACTCTGCAAACATCACCAGCACAGCACCCTTGGGGAGGAAAGACTGTGCCAAGTCTTCCAATCCCCAGGCTTACAGCTAGAGAGATTGAAGCCAGGGAGGCGGGGTGTCACCAGAATCTCCTAATGAGTCAGGAGGCCTGAATGGAATGATGAGGTGCTCCTGGGAGGTTTTCATCACACCTGCCTCTTTCTGAGCCTGCAGAGCCTGTGGTTCTCCCTAGAGCTGGTCTTCTCTCCCTCCTTGGCACAAAAGTGTTCCTTTGCTCACACAGCTGTCCCTGTGCCTGGGCATATTTGTAACTTGGCTTTAAAAGCCATCTGCCAGCTCACTAGAAACACAGCCATGCTGTCTGTGCTGGGGCTCGCATTTGCATCACCGCGGGACCTCAACGCCCAGGACAGATATTTCTACTCAAATCTATACCTTGCCTGAATGGAGCTATGAGGGTGTGACCCAGAGGAAGTGCTGTGAAACTCTGCATAAAGAGATTAGTTCAGATGCCCTCTCTTTTATGACACAGGGTAACCAATCAGATGCTCCACTTCCCAGAAGTGGCTGGACACAGCCTGCCCTGTAGTAGAGAGACAAAGCAGTGGGATGAGGGGGTCCTACGTAGGGATCCTCAGGGATTCGTTGGGCACAAGCAGGATCTCTCTTCTCAGAAAGAGCCAACGATACCGTATGTTAGAAGCTCAAAACCAACTGTTTTCTTTTCATTCTGTTATCACTGATAATTACTAGCATGCCTCTGTAGCAGATGCAACGGATGTGGCAACATTTCTCATGCCTTAGCAAGGCCAAAATGGCAAAAAGCAATGCTAACCAAAGGGGCTTTGGGTAGAGAGTGTTCTGTGTGGGGGTAGGACAGTGCTTTGGTTCTGGACACAGGCTTTATATTCCCCAGACCCCAACATAAACCCCAATATGTACCCCCTGCCACAACTGATGATTGACATGACTTCATAGTGAGGCGGGGTCTATGTCCTCCCTCCTCAAACCCAAGCAGATATTTGCAAATTCCTGTACCACTAGAATATGGTGGACCTGATGGGGTGTGACTAACAAGACTAGAGTATAAAAGGCAATACCACGTCCATCTTGGCACCTTGCATTGCTCCCACGGGGAAGCCAACCTCCATGCCCTACACTCAGCAGCTCTGTTGGATAAGCCTGTGTGGAGAGAACAGAGAACTCCAGCCTCCAGCCAGTCCCAGCTTCCCAGGCAGGTGTGTGGTTGGGCCATCTTAGGAGCAGGCTGTCTAGCCCCAAAACGACTTCAAACGATGGCAGGCCTAGCCAACTCATGACTGCAACTGTGATAGGGACCTCCCAGGGAGAACTACCAGACCAAGTCCTTCCTGAATTCCTCATCAACAAAGGCAGAAATCATTTTTGTTTTTTAAGCCACTATGTTTGGGGGTGATGGTGTTATATAACTAAAATGCAGAAATTTTATATGCAGAAATATAACTAAAATTCGAAGCAGAAGGGTGTGGTGAGATGATGTATGGGGGAGAATCCATCTGGCCACTGTGTAGAGAATGGACTGCAGTGGAGCAAGGAAGGGAGCAGGATGAACAGCTATGAAAAACGCCCATAGCGGTGGTAATTATGCCTACTTCATAGAAGCGTTTGAAGTATTCCATGAGATACCAGAGGTACAGTGCCTAATAATGCCTGCCTCAGAGTAGTAGCAATGATGGGCATGTCTCATTTTATTGTGCTTTGCTCTATTGCACTCTGCAGGTACTGTGTTTTTTACACATTGAAGGTTTGGGGCAACCCTGTGTCAGGCAAGTATATCAGGGCCATTTTTCCAACAATAGCACTCACTTCATGACTCTGTGTCACATCTTGGTAATTCTCGCAATATTTTACATTATTATTATTATATCTGTTATGATGATTTGTGATCAGTGATCTTTAATGTTACTATTGTAATTGGTTTGGGGTGCCACCAATTGCACCCACATAAGACAGCAAACTCAATCAATAAATGTATGTGTTCAGACTGCTCTGCCAGTCGGCCGTTACCCCATCTCTCTCCCTTTCCTTGGGCCTCCCTATTCCCTGAGACACAATAATATTGAAATTAGAATAATTAATAACCCTACAATGGCCTCTAAGTGTTTAAGTGGAAGGAAGAGTTGCATGTCTCTCACTTGAATTTGAAAGCTAGAAAAGATTCCGCTTATTAAGGAAGGCAGGCCAAAAACCTAGTTCGGCTGAAAGTGAGGCCTCTTGCTCCAAACAGTCAGCCAAGTTGTAAATGCAAAGAAAAAGTTCTTGAAAGAAATTTAAAATGTTACTCCAGTGAACACATGAATGATAAAACAGAGAAACAGCCTTATTGTTGATATGGAGAAAGTTTGAGTGGTCTGGGTGGAAGATCAAACCAACCACAATATTCCCTTTAGCCAAAGCCTAATCCAGAGGAAGGCCTTAACTCTCTTCAATTCTGTGGAGGCTGAGAGCAGTGAGGAAGCGGCAGAAGAAAAGTCTGAAGTCAGGAGAGGTTGGTTCATGAGGTTTAAGGAAAGACACCGTATCTATAACATAAGAGTGCAAGGTGAAACTGCAAGTGCTGATATAGAAGCTGCAGCAAGTTATGTAGATGCTCTAGCTAAGATCATCAATGGAGGTGGCTACTCTGAACAATAGATTTTCAATATATTCAAAACAGCCTTCTATTGGAAGAAGAAGCCATCTAGGACTTTCATAGCTAGAGAGGAGAAGTCAATGCCTAGCTTCAAAGCTTCAAGGGACAGGCTGACTCTCTTCTCAGGGGCTAATGTAGGTGATGATTTCAAGGTGAAGCAAGTGCTCATTGACGGTTCTAAAAATCCTTGGTCCCTTAAGAATTATGCTAAGTTTACTCTTCCTGTGTTTTGTTAATTGAACACAAAGCCTGGATGATAGCACATCTGTTTACAGCATATTTTGTTTACTGAATATTTTAAGCCAAAAGTTAATACATATTACTCAGAAATAAACGTTTCTTTCAAAATATTACTCATTGCTTAGGTGCTCATTGACAGCCCACCTGTTCACACAAGGGCTCTGATGGAGATGTACAAGGAGAAGAACGTTGTTTTCCTGACAGTTTACACACAGTCATTCTGCAGCCCATGGATCAAGGAGTCATTTTGACTTTCAAGTCTTATTATTTAAGAAGTACATTTTGTAAGGTTATAACTGCTTAGTGATTCCTCTGACAGATCTAGACAAAGTAAACTGAAAACCTTCTGGAAAAGATTCACCATTCTGGACGCCATCAAGAACACTTGTGATTCCTGGGAGGAAGTCAAAGTGTCAACATTAACCAGAGTTTGGAAGAAGTTGATCCCAGTCCTCCTGGATGACTTTGAGGGGTTCAAGACTTCAGTGGAGGAAGTCACTGAAATAGCAAGAGAACTAGAATTAGAAGAGAAGCCTGTAAGTGAGACTGGATTGCTGCAATCTCATGATCAAACTTGAAGGGATGAGGAGTTGCTTCTTATGCATAACCAAAGACAGTGGTTTCTTAAGGCGCTGTCAACATTGTTGAAATGACAACAAAGTATTTATTCCAAAAACTTAGTTGACAAAAGGGTAAAATGTGGGTAAAATGCTATCAAACAGCACTGTATACTACAGAGAAATCTTCATGAAAGGAAGCGTCAACTGATGCCACAAACTTCACTGTTTTCTTATTTTAAGTAATTGACACAGTCACCACAACCTTCAGCCACCACCACCTGGATCAGTCAGCAGCCATAACATTGAGAAGAATCCTCTACCAGCAGAAAGATGACTACTTGCTGAAGGTTCAGATGATTGTTATCATTTTATCAACAAAGTATTTTAATTAAGGTATGTACATTGTTTTTATGGACATAATGCTATTGCACAGACTAAAGTATACTTCAAACGTAGCTTTTATATGCACTGGGAAGCCACAAAAAATGGGCAACTCACTTTATTGTGATTTTGCTTTATTGCAGTGGTCTGGCACAGGACTCACAATACTTGTGAAGTACACCTGTGTTAACCATCATCGGGGTAGTCACAGGTACTATGAGAAGGTAGGAGTAGTGGGACACAGGCAAAGGAGAGTCTTTTTTTTTTTTTTGAGGCGGAGTCTCGCTCTATCACCCAGGCTGGAGTGCAGTGGCGCGATCTCTGCTCACTGCAAGCTCCGCCTCCCGGGTTCATGCCATTCTCCTGCCTCAGCCTCCTGAGTAGCTGGGACTACAGGCGCCTGCCACCACGCCTGGCTAATTTTTCATATTTTTAGTAGAGATGGGGTTTCACCGTGTTAGCCAGGATGGTCTTGACCTCCTGACCTCATGATCTGCCCGCCTCGGCCTCCCAAAATGCTGGGATTACAGGCGTGAGCCACCGCGCCCAGCCGAGTCATTCTTAAAAGTGGATACTTACGCCGCTTTTCTGTTTATATCCTCCCTGCTTTGAATGCTATATCATTTAGAATTAAGTTCAGCCAAAGGGGCTGGGCATGGTGGCTCATGCCTGTAATCCCAGTACTTTGGGAGGCTGAGGTGAAAAGATTGCTTGAGCCCAGGGGTTTGAGACCAGCCTGGACAGCATGGTGAAACCCCATCTCTACAATAAATGCAAAAAAATTAGCCAGGTGTGGTGGTGCGTGCCTATGGTCCCAGCTACCTGGTAGGCTGAGGTGGGAGAATCACCTGAGCCCAGGAGGTCGACGCTGCAGTGAGTTGTGACTATACTCGCTGCACTCTAGCCTGGATGATAGAGGCTCTGTCTCAACAACAATGACAAAAGTTCAGCCAAAGGAATAGGAAACCCAAAATAGTAGTGGCTTAAGTAAAGCAAAAATTTAGGTCTCTCCACTGTAAAAAGTCTGGAAGTAAGCAATTCAGGGATGGTTTGGTGACTCTGTAGTGACAGGGACTCAGGCTCCTTGTGAATTTTGCCTTACCACATGCAGCTTCCATTCCCAAGGTCACCTCATGCTCCACAGTTGCCACTGGAGTGCCAACCATTACATCTGAATTCCAGCTACCTGAATGAAGAGAGGGACAAAGAAGAGCATGTCCCTTCCATTTAAGGACATGTACCAGAAGTTGCATACATCAGATCCACTTGCATCTTGCTGGTCAGAACTAGGTCATATGGTTACACCAATTGGCAAAGGAGGCTAGAAAATGTATAGTCAGTCTTTATTCTGTGAAGCCAAGTGCACAGTTAAAAACTGGGGGCTCTATTACTAAGAAGAGGAAAAAGAATACTGGAGAAACAGCAAGCAGTCTACTACGCACGGACATCAGCAGATGCCCAATCCCCAGTATTGAGCATACTCAAAGACAGAAAAGGCTGCGTTTCCAACAGAACTCTAGGTAGGGGTTTGTACCACGCCTCAGATTCTCTGGGTCTCACATCTCTAAGGTCTTTGGCCCCTTTTTCTATTCCAGCTGCTGCTGTGCTGAGCAACTCTGCACAGGCTGTGACCAACTTCTCAGGAGCTTGAAACTGCCTCCCATACTAGGCATGCATGAGCAACTGCCTAGTGCCTCGCCTCCAGCCTGAGGCTTTTCTGTTGAGCTCTGTCGTGAGACATCCACGGACCACATAGTGTCTACCTGTGTCCAACCAGAAGCAAGAGGCGTCACCATCTGCCGTGCCAACCGTTGACCCATAGACGAATGCAGCAAATGGCTAAACTGTCTCCCTGTCTTCCCACAGAAGGGCTGTCCTGAGATGCAGCCATTCACATGGCCTGTCAGAAGATGGTCCTGCAAGATCGCATCATCGATTGAGCTGAACATCCAGCAGTAGCGAGCTCGGTTAGACCCCATTATTGGCTCTCCCTCTTTTTCTGCCTTGCTCCCCTCTTCCCTCACTCTTCTGTCCTTAGGAAGGCACTCCCCAATCTAGAAATAGCATACATACTTTGCCTCAGGCTCTGCTTTCTAGGGAAGTCAGGCTAAGGCAGGTAGGTCTCTTCCCTCCATCCATGCTCCCTTCCTCTCTTCTCCCCATTTCCCGTTGTGCTTCTGATTGAAGAATGCACAGTTCTGTTTAACAGAACTGAAATGTGTCTTCAGACAGGTTCAAAGGAAGTCCTTCCTGGTCTAATGCTTTCTAGTCTTTTTATCCCAGACAAAATCAGCCTCTCAGGTTTAACAAGGTTCTGGTTATCTCAAGTGAAAACAAAAAAAAACAAAAACCAAACAAACAAAAACTTTCAGATTTTTAAAATAGCCATTTATTTTTCTTTTCTTTCTCTCTTCCTTTTTTTTTTTTTTTTTTTGGAGACGAAAATTTGCTCTGTTACCCAGACTGGAGTGCAATGGTGCGATTTCGACTCACTGCAACCTCCACCTACCAGATTCAAGCAAGTCTCCTGCCTCAGCCTCCCAAGTAGCTGGGATTACAGGCACCTGCCACCACACCTGGCTAATTTTTGTATTTTTAGTAGAGATGAGGTTTCACCATGTTGGCCAGGGCTGGTCTCAAACTCTTGACCTCAGGTGATCCATCTGCCTTGGCCTCCCAAAGTGCTGGGATTACAAGTGTGAGCCACTGTGCCTGGCCTAAAATGGCCTTTTCAAATCAGCTTTTTTTATGAAGAAAATTTATTTGCGGGGCTCCTTTTTGATAGACTAAACTGAATACATAAAGAAATATAGGGGTAAAATCCAGTTTCCCCAGAAACTTCATTTCAACTTCTCTGCCATGCCCCCATATCCATGCATTTTTTGGGTGTCTTTTCTGCTGGTCCTCATTTGGACACCATGGTTGTGTCTATAACACCCGTGTTATTACTACAGGGGATATAGTAATGTTTAGTACTTCTCATTGTGAACTAATTCTCAACACAAATGTAGTTCACAGGAAAGTAGGCAATGCTCTTATTTCTGGAAAGAGAAAAGTCCGTAAAGAACATAGCAGTATTAGGTGCTAGTTCCTTCCCTGCATTCTCATTCAGCAACCTACTAATGATTTTAAAGCATTTGGGGGACATTTGGTTAAAAGAAAATGAGTTTCATAACCAAGTGGTGTCACTTTATGGAGATTATACTAATTGAGATCATTTATTTCTGAAAGAGTAGCCCAGCTTAATGGGACTTAAAGCGCCAAATATCTATAATCCCTCTGACTCCCACAGAGAAGACCCCCCTGTTTGGAGCAGCAATACTGCTCCTTAAAGTAATATAGTTTGAGCATCCCTAATCCAAAAATCTGAAATCCAAAATTATCCAGAATCTAAAACTTTTTGATTGCCAACATGCCACCACAAGTGGAAAATTCCGCACCTGGCCTTAGGTGACAGATGGCAGCCAAAACACAGTCAAAGCTTTGTTTCAGGCACAAACTCATTTAAAATATTGTATAAAATATCCTCCAGGCCATGTGCATAAGATGTATATGAAACATAAATGAATTTCGTGTTTGTTCAGACTTGGGTCCCACCACCAAGATACCTCGTTATGTATGTGCAAATATTCCAAAATCCAAAAAAAATATATATATATATATATTCCAAATCTGATAAGAGATGCACACCCTGTAGAGCGAATCCAGATCTGTTCTGAGTTGGAAGTTCAGAAACCAATTCAGCAATGACTACACTTCTGGTGTTTGCAATATCCCACAATTAGTTGGATGTCATAATAATCCCTTTTCTCTTTTTTACAACGGCACTATTACACCTTTCAAAATACTTTAAAGGATTTAATGTTATTTTAAGAATTTTTGGATAAGTTTTTTAAGCCCATTGACAAAATTGAAACAATCCTAGGGGCTTGTGAAATCTGGATTGGAGATTATAGAACTTTGTTTTTTAGAAGTATCATCTTTCCTTGAATCTTTCATTGCCTACCTGATTTATTCAACTCTAATTTTGCAATAAAATGGAATTCTTTTTCTCTCAAATTTGTGTCCTTAAATCAGAATACCCAATTTAATTCCCATCTGTAGATCTGCAGCTTGTGGAATCATTTCATGTCATTCTTTTTAAATTGGCCAACAGCATCAATTTAACAAGCCACTTCCCATAGCAAAGATATCCTTAGTTACGTTTTTGGATTTAAGCTGCACTAAAATATAAGGAAATATTGAAACCTTTGAAGAAAGCACTAACTTTACTTCCTTCTTCCAGATTTAGGGATCCCTGGTTACTCCCGAATCACTCTCATAGTCCAAAGCTGCTATCTTCTGCTTATATATCATTTGAGGGAAGCGCAATTCTAAGAAGTTATGAACCACCCCTAAGTTATGACTTTTCTAAACATTCCACGTATTATGATGACTTTCAGACTGGATATTTGTGCTATCTACCCAGTCAGTCGGTCAGCCATGGCACATTCAGAACATGTGTTGTCAACAAAAACTGACATCATGGAAGTGGCTAAAGGTGTACCTCACGGGTCTGGCATCAGGTTCATCAGAGGCACTGCGAGTTGAGACACAGTGAGGTAAAGTGCCATCACCGAGGTGAATAGGCGAAATTCAGCTCCAACTTCAAAAGTTATTCTTAGGGAAGGAAATCATCTCTTCTCTCTTCCTCCTTCGGCTCCTGTTGGCCGGTGCCTTCCCGAACCTGAGGAATGTCTTTGCTCTTTCCAACTCCCACATTCAAAACAGAGTCTTACAACTCAGCCACATTTTCTGCTGAGCCAGCCACTGGGAACAAACACCAAAGTCTGTGGCAACCAAAGGTGTGTGTGTGTGTGTGTGTGTGTGTGAGTGTGTGTGAGAGAGAATGTGAGTACATATTTGTTTATTTGTGTTTGTGTGTAGTGTGAGTGGGTGTATGTGTCTGAGTGTTTGCATGTGTGTGGGAGTGTCTACGTGTGTGTTTATGTGTGCATTTGTGTGTGCTGTGAGTGTATGGTTGTGTTTGTGTCTGTGTGTGTGGTGTGAGTGTGTGCATGTGTATCTCTGCATGTGTGTTTGTGTGGGGTTTGTGTGTATGCATTGATGTGTGTAGGGGCGGTGTGTGTGTGTGTGTGTGTGTGTATTGCTTTTCTTCTAGCCTCCTCCTCCACACCATCAGCCCACGCAATCCACACCTCCTAAAACAGAACCCACATCCCCATCTTGCTACAAGGAACTGGAGGAAAAAAAAAAAAAAAACAAGCAACAGACCTGCCTGCCACAGTCAGAGCCCAAGGAGAAAACTGGGTGTAGATTTCAATCCACCCTCCCAGGTCGGCGGGTGTGAGAGAAGGTCACCTTTCTTGAATATCATGACAGTTTTCAGTGTGTGTGACTCATTTATGTTATTCCAGTTCTCCTTCATTAGGGGGATAAAATGCTTTTCTATCTATAATGAATGCCAGTGATTCAGGAGTTCAAGAGAGGTGGGCCCTAATTAGTCAAGCAGGGTTTCCATTACACAGAAAGCTTGAAAGGAAGGATTTTGGCTATGCCTGTACCAGCAGGCAGAAGCCCAAGCCAGACCAGAATCGGGAGGTGTCATTTTGTTGTCAGTCACCAAGAGAACCAGAGAAAGAGTTGTGAAACCAGGCTAAGGCCCTGGCACTGGCTTCCTTGTCTGTAAAATGTGAGTGCTGGACTGGAGTTCTGGATCTCTGCCAGCTCACAGATGCTATGACTCTCTAAAGTATTTGGTCAATATTAGGCAGTCCCCTCTGGAAAGCTGGGTTAATAGACAACTTGCAGGCTTAGTCCTGAGAAAGCCTCATGACGTCACTAAGGAATATCGTAGAGAATCCAAAGAGGAGAGGGAGAACTCTATCTACTTTGGTGGAACAAACAGGGTTTTTTAATGAGAGAAGAGTAAGCCCTAGCCCAAATTGTGTAGCAGCCACGGTCCATGTCCAGCTCCTGCATAATCCTTTTTCCTTATCAATCTCAGTAAAGGATTTAAAATCAGTGACTTCCTGTTTTGATGGGTTTGAAGGTCACTGTTTTTCCCTCAAAGGGGTATGTGCATTTAAGTCTTATTTTCAGTTGTGGGGTGGAAGGCCTCTCTCTGTGGCAGGAGTTGCAGGCATGAGCAGTGGCTGGGGGAATGGGTGTGCACAGCTGCAGCCTCAAAGTCTCAAGCCTGATGTCCTTACTTCTGGTGCAGGGACTTTGTAGATTGGGAGGCCCATTCTCTCTCTCTCTCTCTCTCTCTCGCTCTCACTCTTGCTCTCTCCCTCTCTGCTGATGGCTTATGCTTTCCCTCAAGAAGCACTCAGAACTTTCTGCAGCCACTCTTTGCTGAGTACAGCTGGCAATCCAGATGCCCCAAGTCCTCCAGCAGGAATCCTTCCCAGAGGAGTCCTTCCTCCATGGAAAGACGCACCAGGAAGCCCTCCTTGGCACAGGGCTGCCTTCTTTTGCCCTGAGCACTCTGGAGCGAGGCTGGAGTAGCTAAGAGCATGATAAGCAAGTGGGGCTCTCTGTTTGTTTGCATTCCATTTGATGAGGCAGCAAGCGAATCTTCTCTCCCGTCTCAGCTGCGGGGTGAGCAGACTGCAGCTGCTGCCTGTGATGTGCTCACCGGAGCATCACCTGCCTCCAGCCAGGAATTCCCTGTTCCAGTGACACCAAATATGTGAAGGAAGGATGTCCTCATCCACCTCAAACAACTCCCAAATGAATTTCCTTCTTTTGAGGAGGCTAGCGACAGGAAAAAACATGGCATCGCCAGGCACTGAGCACTTTAAGCAGTCAGAGCCTCTTGTAAAATAGGAAGCGGAGAGCCTTTAAGTCGCACGTGGCATTAGCTGCCATGTCTTGAATTTGGGCAGCCAGTCCAGGCAAGCAAACCCAGCTGGAGAGGAGCAGGACAGGGTGCCCAGCAGGGCGCGCTGTATTGCACTCGCCCCCGGAGACAAAGGCTGCCAATGGAGGGGTGGGTCCTATCCCCAGCAAGGATGCCAGGAGTGTGACTCAGGTGCTCTTGTTAATTAGAGGAGTGGCTAAGCAGCAGAAATCCTGAATCATGCTGTGGCCACGTGGCACCAGGATCACACACTTGGTGAGACTGTGCTCATGCCCTGAGCCATTTCCTCATCCAAAACAAATATTTGAGTTTAAAGAGCTGAGTGAAGCCACAGAACGTTTTGTAGACTTATCACATTTTCTCTGCTGCAACTAGAGGCCTTGGAGAGCCTTACTTGTGGCAGTCCACACAAGAACCTTGTTTCTGTAAGTAGTTTGCACTGAAAGCCAGTGACTTCATACATAAAGAATGTCCTCTCTGGCTAGCTCGCCCAGTCTCCACTTCTTCTGTTTTGTTTGTGTAATTGGTGCCTAGACAGAATTTTCAAAAGCATTCACCCAAAACTGAAGGGCCATGGGGTATACGGCTTGGGAACAATCTCCTTCTCCAGCCCCGCACGCCATTCTGGGGCTAGCCTGGCTTTCCCCAGCTCAGAGAAGGAACCCAGCAAGTGCATGGCTGTTGGAAGGCAGGTGCTTGTCCTGTTTCTGTCGCAGGCATGATATGTGATCTGGGTAACTTACTTACCCTCTCTAGCTATTAGTTTCCTAACCTGTAAAAATTATGTCCAAGATCCTGTCCAACTAAACTTTTAAGCCTGTCTGGATTAGGCTCAAGGCATTTTGGGGCTTGTGGAAGCAGCTCAAAGTTGGATCTGTAGTTTGAGGCTCCTTGGGGTGCCCTCTACCTAAGCCAGAACTCGGGCTCTGGAGCAAATGGAGCCAGTCCTCAGAATCACCTTGATATTTCATGGGCCTTTCATGTGGGTTTTTAAGTCACATTCCCCGGGCTGTTAGAAAAACAACTGCAACCACCAGAGACCATCCGGAACTAGGAGAGTCTAAGGGAACAAAGAAAGAGGGAATCTCAGAGGACACGGGTAAAGGGGGATTCCTCGGAGCAACTGCTTCACAGCGGTCATTTTATGATGAGACTTCCATTTTTCCAATACTCGTATCTCCAAAACACATATTCCGTCTCTCTCTCTCTTCAGAGATCACATTGCCTCTGCCTTTTGGCATTACCTGACATGTCTCAAATTTAATCAGCCTTTTTTCTCCTTTGTCTTGGCAATAGAACCACTGGTCTCAATGCTTAGACTGTGAGTCTTGCAGTTCAAAGAGAGAACTGAGTCAGCAGAACAGGACTGACTCAGCATTCCCAGGTTGGCCACAGTGGGGCCAATTCTCCGGTCCATATTTTGGCCTAATTCCCATTGAAATCCAATGCCCAGTAAGAAGTACAAGCTTTATATCTATGATTATGAACAAAGGTTTTTAAGTGGCTACAGGGCAAAAAATAGGGATCTGCATCTCTCTATCAGCAATTATCCTAGACTTATTATTATAACAGCCCAACTGTCCGTGCAGTTGCTCACGTGGGCACAGGGGCCAGGCCATTCCTATGCATGCCCTCAGCTCGGCCCTCCCCACTCGTGGCTGATGGGATCAGGCCTACCACTCATCATGAGTTAGGGAGGAGGAATGAGAAATGGAGAGCTGGAGAGATTTTATGTGTTCTTCTTCCCCTACCGCTCACCACTACTTCATGTTTTTGTTACTTAGCAGTAAGTTATCCTGAACAAGTACTTTACTGTTTCAGAAATAGAAGGAAAACCAAGAGGTATTAAGAATGCTGAGTCATCATGGGAGCTTGGACGGAGTGACCAGGGTGAAGTTACAGAAAGTGAAATGTACATCTCTGGGTATTAATAGGATATTCTGGAGATTGAATCGCCCCAAATTACAGCTCGTTACTCTAGAAATAAGGGCCGAAGGGACCTGTGGTAGAAATGGTAAGCTATCTAGTGATTTGCAGGGGTTATCGACCCTGGATCTGCATGAGAAATGCTCCACAAACAAAAATTAGTCACAGCTAGACCGCACCCACTGAACGACGGTTTCTGGAGGGCGGTTCTCAGGCATCAATATCTTTAAAGGCTCTCAAGATGCTCTCAATGCACAGCCAGGAATAAGAACACCAAAATATAGCAAGCACTTTTTTCTCCACTAAGGAAGGAAATTAAGAGATGTCCCAAAAGCTGGAAAGAGACTGTTAATAGCATTAAATACATAAAATTCTATTTTTTTTTCTTTTGAGGCGGAGAGTCTCGCTCTGTTGCTCAGGCTGGAGTGCAGTGGCGCGATCTCAGCTCACTACAACCTCCAGCTCTCAGGTTTAAGCGATTCTCCTGCCTCAGCCTCCCAAATAGGTGGGACTACGGGCACCCGCCACCACATTCAGCTAATTTTTTGTATTTTTAGTACAGATATGTTTTCACCATGTTAGCCAGGATGGTTTCCATCTCCTGACCTCGTGATCCATCCGCCTCGGCCTCCCAAAGTGCTGGGGTTATATGCGTGAGCCACTCACCTGGCCAAAATTCTATTTTTATAAAATATTGATGCTAATAGCAAGTAACACTCGTTATGTGTGAAGTTGTGCACTAAATGCTGAACTTGCATAAATTCATTTAATTCTGATGATCCTTCTGAAGGACTTATTATTATTAGCCCCATTTTACAGAGAAGGGCACCAAGTCTTACATATAGTGACTTGTCCAAGGCGAACAAATTGAGAAGTAGCAGGTGAAAGGCGCGTATGTGTAAGGAGTATGGAAAATACCAAGATAAGTAAAACATAGGCTGACTCTCAAGTTGCTGGCTTTGAGTGTCAGAGCAAATGACTAAAAGTCCAAAGCAACATGACACTGTCACAGAGCTACAAAGTGTGACGGAACCACAGGAGAGGCAGGATTAGTCAGGGCTTTGTAGTGGAGTTTGAGCCTTAAAGAATGAGCTCCAGATTCTGCTAGGCAGGGATGGCCACCCACTGGTGGTAGGAGGAGGAGATTCCTGGGAAAAAGCATAGTGCCTAGAAATCCAAGAAAGCAGCTGAAAGCTGGCAAATGGCCTGGTCAGATTAAGATTAAGAAAAGAAAGTAATATAAGGCTAGGAAGGGCAGTTGTCCTAAACTGTGGGATTTTAAGTGGGATCTAGGAGGAAACAGGGCACCCTGCACGTATCTGTACAGGGCATGTGATGGAGCAGTGTTTCCCGAGGAGCTACCAACCTGGGAGCCTCCAGGACGTCCTCTAAAGGGGCGTGAAGCAGGGTTGGACCACTGGACTCCCAGTGGACCACAGAAGAAGGAAAGAAGGCTGAAGCCATCTGGGAAGATATTAAGCCTACAGCCCTCATGTTTGATCATGCCGTCTTGGAGCTACTCTACACCCTCCCACAAAGCCTACCTTATTGTCAGGAACCACGCCCCTGGCCCTGTCTGATCACTGGATTACACCATGTGTCATTTTTCTTTGTTAGCTGAGGTTGCTGTTAATTGTTTTTTAATGTGAAAGAGGGTGTGCAGCTATGTTCTCTGTGTATTTTGGATTTTTGTTGCTCACATATTTATTTAGATATTGCACATTTTCTCTGTCTGTGATGACACATGATATTTGATTTTTTTCATCAAGGGGGGAAGTGAAGAAAATGAGAATATGGGATTCTGAGCTAGGTGAGACTTCCTTATATTTCCATAAGCAAAGCATTTCAAATTTTCCACTGCAGAACCTGTTGGGATTCTGGGGGTGTGGCCTATTGCAGCCCCCTAAAAGGATATATTTCTTTGCAGTTTTGTGCTTTATTTTTAAATGTCATGTAAATTTTCTAATCCCATAATATATCCAACCCTTCCTGTTATGCTGTACCAGGTTTATCCTGTGACTTGGTGACCGCTGGCTCACCCCCATGGACCTGTCTCTGATGAGAGGCCATCCTGATTGTTTCTGTCCAGGGCTGGGTGATTGATTTGGAAATGAGTCACTTGAAAGACAGTTCTAAACTGTCTATTTCACTGTGATCAAAGAAACATACATTTGACTAAGAAGCCTTATGTCTTCTTTTTATTGTATAGCTTAGCAGTTGCAAGATGTTAACATATATGTCACATTGACCGCTGGGTGGAAAAATGCTCTCCAATTAAAGATCTCTTTATTTACAACAAGGTTCATGGAGACAGATTGCTAACAAAGTCCAATCGCCTTCTCCATCATACAAAACCTACATGGGGGGAGTCTAAGGAGGGAAGAGGAGTTTTAGAGAGAAGAGAGGGGGTTTGGTCATTTGCCACTATAGGTTGGCAGCAGGAAACTATCCTTGACTGATTATCTTTGGGTAAAATAGGTACCTTCTTTAGAGCTCTAGCCTCACACACAGTTAAGACCTCTTGCTCCAAAGGCTTGTGACCTCCCAGGCACACCTTCAGTTGCTTCCTTTCAAGTCATCAGCTTTTGTCCTCTAATACAGACTTGTCAGCTCAGCTTTTCTATGATTTTCCTCCTTTATCCGCCCCCTGCTTTTTTTTTAGATAAGGTTTAACTCTGTTGCCCAAGTTGGAATGCCGTGGTATGATCACAACTCACTGCAGCCTTGAACTCTTGGGCTCAAATGATCCTCCCGCCACAGCCTTCCATGTAGCTGGGACCACAGGTGTGTGCCATCACACCCGGCTAATTTTTAAATTATTTGTAGAGACAGGGTCTTGCTATGTTCCCCAGGCTGTTCTTGAACTCCTAGGCTCAAGTGATCCTCCTGCCTCAGCCTCCCAAAGTGCTGGGATTACAGGCATGAGCCACCTCACCTGGCCCTTTATCCCATCTTAATGAGGGGGTTCAGAGAGTCCATATTTCTAATCCATCTGTCTCTTCTTGATCTTCTCCAGAGATGTTGCCTCTTTAACAGAGTATTAATGTCAGTGTTCCCTTAGATCCTGCCTATCTTCTTCACTTCAACTGAATGAGGGACTTCTCCTCACCAGTCCTTGTCCCTGGCCCGCCTCTATAGGGCACAGTCATGTTTGATGGGTGCCCTCCCCTGAAGGATGCTGTGGCTGCTCACCACTGAGCCCTTCTGCTGGGAGGGGGCCTCCCCAGGCTCCTCCTGCCCTGAACCTGCTCTGGGGCTCCTGCTGTGACCTCAGTTCAGCTCTTCCAATGACCAATGACCACAGTTGGTAATGGCTTAGGGTTTATTCCAAATGTTTCATTGCTAGCCCATCTATTTTCTTTTCTGGTCAAGCTAAGTTACAGTGGTTAATATATATTAGTGACTCATTAAATATTTCTTGATTTTAATATGCCTCCGTCAGAGACCTGGAGCCACAGAAACACTCATACGTGAGCCAAGAAGAAAAACATTGTGTGGCAGCTGCCCAGCTCTGCTCTGCAACCATGCATTTCCTGTTTACTGACTAAGACCTGATGAACCTGTATCTACTGCTGCCCAGGGCACATTAGAGTCACCACAACCCCTGCTAGATGACTATTTTGATATGGAGGGGAAAGAATTGCTCCCCTCAGCCCATGGGGATAAATTTAGGACCATCACTGGCCAGCGTTATGTCCTTGCCCAAGGAGTTGGAACTGGGAACCAAAAGGGAAAGTTCACCTGACTTGGAAACTTGCACACAAGCAGTCTCTCAACACTATGACGTTTACAGTGAAGGAAGCATCACCGAAGAGAGTTGTGTTTCATTCGGATGGCCTGGCCATAATAAACTGTCCTGAATGGAACATTTTCATGGGGCTGCTTTGGGGGTAGTTGGAGCAAACTCGAGTATATTTCCTGAAGTCAGGTTTGGAGATGGGCAAATGATTGCAGAGAGGACCTGGAAGCAGGAGGGAAAACACTGGTCTCCAGTGAGAGGCCCTCAGGGTATGGGGAGAAGATAAGAAGTCAACTCTCCCCACAGGTGAACCGGAAGGAGAACAGCTACCCAAAGGTCCAAGTGTTGGGTGGGTTGAGGTCTGACCGTGTACCTGGTCAAGCTCTTCAAGTCCTTGTGGGAGGGATGGAAGCCACTCCAGAGGCAGGATCTCAGCTGTAGCCTGAGGCTGGTAGGTCAAGCAGCAACAGCAGGGAGGTGGCAGAGTGCCCTTACAGAGCAGCTTAATTGTGGAGAGAGCAACCATAGAGCAGATCCTGGCCAGTAGGGCTTTTTCTAGTCTCTGCTTCCCCCAGCTTCCTGAGTTTCTGCTCATGACAGTTGAAAATAATTAGCAAAGATACAATGGGGAGGAAGCTGCATTCTTTCTTTTTTAACTACCCACCGTCAGCTTTTCTAGAAAGCAACTTTGGTGCTTTCTACCCAACAGTGAAAAATTGTGAATGAAATGATCATTTCTTTGCAAAAACAGACATAATTTCATAAGGAGTGCATCCAAAGCAATGAATCTTTGTTTCTGGGTTCCATGCCTTTGCTGCATGGACCAGTTAAATGAATCACATAAGGGAGAGCCATTTAGAACAGGCCTGCTGTTGAGCACACTTCATGAAAAGGGGCTCCGAGTCATATTGCACAAAGGTTTTCTTAGGAAGCCGGGCCTTCACTGATGCTTGTCCAAACGACTCACTGTTCTCTACATGTGAATGGGATTTGTTGTTGTCATGGTTACAGTTAACAGAAATTCAATTCAACATAATGACATATATATACATCAATGGTGACATCAGACTTGACCCCTTTATGTCTGAAAAGAAACACTAGTGCCTCTCTTAGGAGTTTCTGTTGGGGCTTTATGAAGCCCTGTGCAGCTTTGGGCTTCCATACACTCATTTAATTTACAGTTATTGAAATCTACTACGTGGCAGGCACTATGCTGGCACTAGAGATACTGGAATAAATGATCCAGTCTCTGCCCCTCAGGAGCTTAGAATCTGGGAGGAAAAATAAGACCAATGAGTCTATCACATGGGGCAAGGGTATTGTGAACAGGAAGGTACTACAAAGGCAATCCTGAAAGGATGCATTCTTCAGATAAGGAGTTCTAGCTTGTTTGAATTATGGCAAATGGAGTGCATTAGTGTTCTATTGGCCCTGTAACAAATCACATTAGTGGCTTAAAGGAACACAAATTTATTATCTTACAACTCTATAGTTAGAATTCTGACGTGGGTGTCAACGGGTTATAATCAAGGTATCAGCAGAGCTGTGTTCCTTTTTGGGGGGCTACAGGGGGAATCCATTCACTTGTCTTTTCCAGCTTCTAGAGGCTGCCCCCACCCCTTGGCTCATGGCCCCTTCCTCCATCTTCAAAGCCAGCCATGGTGCGTGTCTCTGACCATTCTTCCACAGTTACGGCTCCCTCTGATGACAGCTGGGAAAGGCCTCCTTTTTAAGAAACGTGTGATTAGATTGAGTCCTCCTGGATAATCCAGGCTCATCTCACTATCTCAGGGCCTGAAACTTAACCACATTTGCAAGGTAGAGTAATATATTTACCAGTGCTAGGGATGAGGATGTGGACATCTTTGGGAACCATTATTCTTCCTGTCACACTGAGGAAAGATTTGTCACTGTAGAGATCTTATTTCTATACCTTTTTTTCCTTTTTTGTTTTTTCATTCATTACCCAACAGAGATGCTGTTTGCTATCACCATTGCCTGTGGTGGTGGGTGCAGGAATGTATTGGGCAGAGCTGCTGGGGTGGGGAGGGGAGTAGTTACTTCAATATCTCCTGATAGAATGTGGAGTTTGGGAAAGATAACTCGATTTAATATTTATATTTGAAAGGAATAATAAAGTCACGTCACATAATACTAACTACAGGAGGCAAAGCTCAACCAAATATTCTTGGGCAGTGGAGCTAAGCAGAGGAGATGTGGCAGCTCCATTGCCTATGATTGGGAACAGGGCCAAGGAGTGGGGGTGGACAATTGAGGAGGACACTTCCCTGGGGGGTTTATATCAGACTCTTTCCAGAGAAGATGGAAAAGCCTTGAGTTAGGCCAGGATAAAAGGCTTCTAATAAGTGTCCCCACTCCCATGCTGTCTTTAATCTAACCCATTTTCAATTTTTTTTTTTCCTACCCAGTCATGGGTTCCTTTGAAAAATACTGTGCTGAGGTGTTTAATTTGTAGCTGCAGGTCTGGAGCTGGTATTGGCAATACCTGGCACGGGGCAGACTCTCAGTAAATGTTTGCTGAATGAATGAAATACAGTGAATGACTGCTGTTCATGTTACTCCTGTCCCAGAACCTGCAACGGCCCCCTATTATTCACTGAATAAAATCCAGTTGTTCCAAACTTGCTCCCCCATTCCCTTCCATCAGCTTATATCTCCCCAGGTCCAAACCCTCTCTTTTCCAAGGCTGTATTATAGCCCAAGTCTGCTTTGGCTGCCATGACAAAGTACTACAGACTGGTGGCTTAAACAACAGAAATGTATTTTCCGGAAACTAGATGTTTGAAATCAAGGTGCCATCAGGGTTGGTTCCTTCTGATGCCTCTCTCCTTGGCTGGTAGATGGCTGTCTTCTCCCTGTGTCTTCATGTTGTCCTCCTTCTGCCTCTCGGTGTCCAAATGTCCTCTTCTTATAAGGACAATGGTTATATTGGATTAGGGCCCACCCTAATGATCTCATTTAAAATTACCTCTTTAAAGGCCTTATCTTCAAATATAGCCACATTTGAGAGACCAGGGATTAATACTCCAACCTACAAATTTTGTGAAAACGTAATTGAGCCCACAGCAAATGCTTATCTCATCCCTTTCTTTATAGTCTTCTCTGATTCTTTTTTCCTTATCTCTTTTCTTCCTATCTTCTCTGCACCAAATTTTTCCCACCTTGCTCAGTGCACACACACACACACACACACACACTCACACTCATCCTATAAATCATTTCTCTCTTCCGAATAACTATAGCCCTAAATATTTTTCTTGTGGTACTTACCACGTTTATCTTGTATTATATTATCTTGTGTTATACTTTACCTTGTATTATACTACCTTGTCTTATATTATTATATATATTATATGTGTTATTTCCTCAACTAGAGTGTAAGCTCCTCCTGGGAAGACTCTAACTAATCTTTTTCTCTCTTACATGGCTTGACACAATGGCTTGAACATAGTAAATGCTCAAGAAATATCTGATGAGTGAATGAAGATGGTAGGAGATGATTAAGAATTAGTCACTTGAGTATGGGATGAGTTAAATGTATTACAGATACATTTATTTCTCGCTTGAGTAACAGTTCCTAGAGGGCAAGAAATCAGAATCATGGATGCTTTATGACAAGACTAATAATGTACACCAGAAAAGCTGGCTGGTCCCACAGCAGCATAATCCAGTGGTATGGCCAAGAGACATTGAGCACCATTGCTGAGAGCACCAGTTCTGGAGCTGGACTGCCTGGATTTGACCCTGTCTATGTGCTATAATTTGGATGTGGTTTGTCCCCAGCAAAACTCACATTAAAATTTAATTGACAATGTAGCTGTGTTGGGAGGTGGTGCCTTTAAGAGGTGATTAAGTCGTTAGGATAGATTAATGCCTTTCTTGAAAGGCTGGGTTAGTCTTGCAGAAATGGATTAGTTCCCCCTAGAGCAGGTTGTTGTAAAGTGAAGTAACAATTTTTTTGCTCTTTCCACACATCTGGTTCCCCTTTCATTTCTCTGTGATGTTTTGACCCAGCATGAGGATCTCACCAGAAGCCATCAGAGGCAGCCACCTGACCTTGAATTTCCCAGCCTGCAGAACCATGAGCTTAATAAACCTTTTTCTTTATAGAGGCTTTTTGTTATAGCAACACAAAATGAACTAAGACACTGTGTGACCCTGAAAAACTTACACATCTCTCTGTGTCTCAGTTTCCTCATCTATCAATTGAGGTAATATATGTATCCTCCTCATAGGCTCTGTGGCACTTAACATAGAGCCTGGCACATAGTAAGCACACAGGACATGTTGGCTATTATTATCACCAGTGATTTCAGATGGCTTTAAAGTGCCACTAACTTCTACCCCTTAAATGGAGTCATTATATGTCACTGCAAAAATAGGAAAAGTTCTTCAAAAACATGACACTTCCTCCCAAGGATCTGCAAGTAGCTTTGGGTATTATTCTCCTTTATGTGTGTGTTTCTGGACATCGTGCAGGAAAAGCAGGTAGAACTTGTTCACGTAGTGGTTGGGTCTTTGTGAAATGTGACAGCCAAGTCCCTAATTATTCTCAGAAACGTCAGAACTCACTGGATGCAACTGGGCTTGACAGTTCAAGGGCTAATTAACTCTAAACGCTGCTTCTTGGGTCACCTCATTTGAAATTCTTGGTCACTTATTTTCTTAAGTCTTTTAAAAAATCCATTTAGCAGTTTTATAGAAGATAGGAATGTGGCATGCAACCGATCAGTGGCGAGGGAGTGCCTCAGCCAGAACCTTGTACCCTGTGGAGGTGCAAGTGAGGTGTAGGTAATCAGGGTTGTCCCTCTCCAAGGCCTGCTCTTGAATGTGGAGGGAGCCTCAGCATGAGAAAGACTCCCAGAGAAAGTCACACCAGCCAATACTGAGTTCCGATTTTTCTGTTTCAGAGAAGGCTTTATTTTCTCTTTTGCCTTGACCATTTCCAATGAGAGAATTTTCTCAGGACTTGCCTTTTTTACCCAAAAGCCTCATTAAAAACAAATCAAATCTATGCTAAATGAAATAAGCCAGTCACAAAAGAACATAGACTGCATGATTCCATCTATATGAACTCTCTGGAACTGGCAAGTTCACAGACAGCAAGTAGATTAGAGGTTACCAGGGGTTGGCGGGGGAGAGGAATGGGGAGTTATTGCTTAATGGGTACAGAGTTTCAGTGTAGGGTGATGTGAGGAAAGGGTTTTAGAAATGCACAGTGGTTGGTCCGGCACTGTGGCTCACTCTTGTAATCCCAGCACTTTGGGAGGCCGAGGCAGGTGGATTATTTGAGGTCAGGAGTTTGAGATGGGCGGATCACAAGGTCAGGAGATCAAGACCATCCTGGCCAACATGGTGAAAATCTATCTATCTCTACTAAAAATACAAAAATTAGGTGGGTATGGTAGCACACACCTTTAATCCCAGCTACTCGGGAGGCTGAGGCAGGAGAATCACTTGAAGCAGGGAGCTGGAGGTTGCAGTGAGCCAAGATTGTGCCACTGCACTCCAGCCTGGCGACAGAGTGAGACTCCATCTCAAAAAAAAAAAAAAAAAAAAAATGCGTAGTGGTGGTGGAAGCACAATATTGTGAGTGTAATCAATGCCACTGAACTCAAAATGCTTAAATGGCATATTTCATGTTACGTACATTTTAGCACAATTTTTTAAATGTTGAAAAGCAAAGAAAAAAGCATTGTCCTCACCCTTTAACATCACATATAGGACTGTCCATGCTCAGATTCCTGCAGATGGGCCAGATGTACCACATGAGGTGAAGCTCACAGAACACATGGGGCTTGCTGCCTGACCTCCGTACCTTTGCACCTGCTGGTGCCTCTACATGAAATGTTCTTTTTCTCCTGTCTCCCCGGCAAACTTCTGTCATCTTTAGAACCACAAGTTAATTGTTCTCCTCTCTGTAGAGTCTTCCTGATTCTCTTTCCCATAGCTTTACAGGAAGAGCTGCTTACCTCCTCCTTTGTGCCTTTTTTTGCGCTATGCCATTACAGTGCTTACCAGACTTGATTGCAATTTATTTTCTTTTGTGAATATCGGCTTACAATACATACAGTAAAATTCACTCCTTTTAGTGTACATTTCTGTGAGTTTTGATAAATACAGTTAGTAGTGTAATCAACACCAACAACATAGTTTCATTACTGCCCCCACCCAAAAAATCCCTCACATCTCTCTGTAGTCGATTCCTCCCCCAGCTCCTCATCTGTTTTTGGTCTCTCTAGTTTGGCCTCTCTATATGACATTTTCAAAAATGTCATACAACTGAAATCATGCAGTATGTATCACAGTCTATTGCCACTGGTTCTTGTTTGTATAGCTGTCTCATTCTAAACTTGAGCTCCTAATATCAGACCTTGTCTTACTTATTTTTTCCCTGCGCCAAGCATGCTGTGTGCTCCATGGCGGTGTTCTGTGCCTGTCAGTAAAATGATTGAACGAAAGCATGACGTTAGAACCTGTTTCTAATAAAAACAATCCAAGCACCGTGTCCTTGGCATGGGGTTCAGTGGGAGGCTCCAGGCAGGAGCAGAAGCAGCTGGTTGCAAGGCGGTCATGACCAGACACGGCAGAGAGAAGTGAAGTCCCCCAGCCCTTCCTTCCAGGGGAGTGACGAGGAGCTGAATGCAGGGAGGCAATTGGCACCAGGCTGCCTGGAGCTGGAGCCCTTCTTCCTGCCAGCAATGGTCACCCATGAGGCCACCACAGCCCCACGAGGCCACACCCATCCACAGTATCTCTAGACTGGGCAGTCTGGTCCTGACCCAGGACCTTCCTGTTGCAGGGCACCTCTGAGACTCCCGGTCAGCTAGCCCAGGAGCAGCCCAGAGGGATTCAAGCATGGGCAGTAATGAACCAGGATGTTGGGAGAGCAGCTTCAGAACCTCAAAACCACCTAGCTTTTGCCTCTTCCTGCATCCTCCTCTATTCCCACCTCTCCCCACTCGTTCCTACCTCCACCCTCACACTCAAAGCCACACATATCCAGAGGATCTTTTGCTTGGTCTATACCACCCTAATTTCAAGGCAATAAGGAATGCCATGTAGCCATTTGAGTTGCTATTTTCCACTGTGGTTTTCTATTTTAGCCTTCATGGGGGACCCTGGGAAACCTCATCCCCCACGTCCCCATCTTGTAGTTATTGTCTCAATAGGAACAAAAGTTCTGCATCCCTATTATTCCTCTTTCCTTCCATGCTTTATTAAATCTTTTATTAGCCCCTCAAAGAGAGCTCCTTGAAGGCAGTAGCACAGCCAGGTCCTGGGATCTTTATGTCAGCACCATCTGTGATTAAAGAGATATCATAACACAGTAAGGGCCATGTGGTAAACACTAAAGAAATGACTGTTAAATAAACTGACTCAATAATTCATGATCAAACAAATATGATTATGGAAGCTGCCTTCATCTTTATTGACCCTTGGTTTGGAATGACCACTGCCTCTGGATCATATCCTGGGGCAGAGCAAGAAGAAACCATTCACTCCTTAAGGTATGAGTAACTTCAGTTCAATAATTAATAGGCAAAAGGGTAGAAACCTGTGGTTAAAATGACATGTGGAGAATATGGCATGAATGTTAACTCTATTTCTTAGTATTGCAACAATTGAGAATTGTCTTTTACAATAACTTTATTACTTTGTTTATCAGTGGAAGTGAAAACCTTTTTAAAATTCTGTTCTGGGTCAGAGGACCAAGAATATGTTCCAGGATTTTCACATTCAAAGTTGCGTTTCTTTTAAATGTGTAGGCTTTGCATCATCAACCCAACAGATGTGTCTTGACCGTCTCTTTTAACTCCAAATGCTGTTTAGGATACAGAAAAAAAGGAAGAGAATTGCCTGGAAAGTCCTGCGGGTGTTCAAGTCCTGCTGTTCAGAGAAACCCTGCTCACATATGCACCTTGGTGGCCGATAGAACCTCCTCTTCAGATGACAAATCACTGATTTGGGTCCCAGCCTTAGAACTGCACTGCTTATAGGTGCATTTTATAGCAATGCATTGTGTATACTCATTGGATTGAATTTACTGATTTCACAAGCATGTGCTGGGGAACTAGGGACATAAATGCATGTGACAATATCTAAGGTTCCATAGAGGGAGAAATGCACCTACACCAGTAACTCGGAGTGAAGGAACCAAGTGGAAGCTGCCATCAGAGGCTCCCAGACAAAGCGCCAGGGCTTGACTGCCTCTTCAGAGGCCTGGGATCGTCACACCAATCAGCAGGCACCCTGGGGTGTGATACAGCTTGCTGCAAAGGATCCTCTAGGCCAACCATGACCCATTGGCCTCAGGCTCCCACTGCCTGTTCCCATGAGGCTGGAGAAAGAACACCGGCTTTGAGCAAACAGAGCTGGAATCCTGGTTCTGTTCTGGACTGGTGTGAGATTTCCGACATTTCCAGCGTGACCTCTCTCAGCTTTTGCTTGTCTGGAATATGGTGCTAATGTCCCCTGCCCCCTAGGATGGCAGAAAGTATTCCACGAGATATTGTATAGAAAGATCTCACAAAGCATATAGAAGGTGTAATGCCTTTCTCTCCTCCTGCCTACCTCCAAAGAATGAGAGGCCCTGCCAAAGCACACCCACAGGGCAACACAGTATATCACTGCCAGGCAGCAGAGCAAGCACATCTTAATAGGGCCAGACCCGGGAAGGTCTGGAGTGTGGAACACTGCGAGGGTTTTTGCTGCAGGTTAGAGATAACCAGTGGGTGGCCCCAGGGTGATGGTTGTACTTATGGGGCTCACTAGGACAGAGGACAGAGGCAAAAAGTGGAGGGAGGAAATCAAAATAAACCTGGTCTCACATCACACTGGACCTACAGCTAGCCCCACACGCACAGTCTAACATTCACTCCTGATGCTAGAGCCCAGGCGATGCCCTTGTTTATAATACAGAGCTCTTGTCTGCCCCCTCCCTAGTCCTGCACCAGCCGGACACAGGGCTTTGACTTCTCCCCTTGCTCCTCTTTTAGATCATTAGCCCTGAAATGCTCCTGGCTGGATGTCCCAAGGGTTCACCGAGAGCAAATCTGTGGCAGGCAGAAAGAAGGGGCTGGAACAACACATGAATGTCAGTCTGTCGAGATGGTCATTCATCATGTCTCGGAATCGAATCTGAAAAACCATCTGCCTTTGTCTTCCATGAGTATTCTGCATTGGAGAGGGGAATGGCCCTCCTCGGCGCCTCCTCCATGGTGGCTGAGAGAAGCCAGCCATCTGGTGACATGGTGGGAGGCAGTGGGGAAAGGGGGGTCTACTCTGAGGGACACCTAGGCAATGGGATGGCTTTGTGTTCATAATCACTACAGCCCCACTCTGCTCATGGGGCCTCATTTCTCAATGCTAGGCCAAGTGAACATTCTCACTGTGCTCTTGCTCATTCTTTGCTTTGTGCTTTTGGCTGCTTAACTTTTGAATTCCAGGCCAACCTTTTAAATGCATGTATATTTCTGGCAACACTCCATGGGAGCATTTATTGCACTGAATGCAAAATAGGAGACTCTACTTCGTGCTGGGACTCAGAAAACCCCCAAGGAAGGAGGCGACTCTATCATCTCAATCAAGGACCCCTGGAAGGCATGATGTCACCTGACATACCGCAAACTCAAGATTTCATCATGATAAGCCAAATAAATATGATTGATAGTCTCTCTGTGTAATTCAATCACACATGTCCCGGTAGCAGGGAAGCATTTGGACCAGGTTGCCAGTTTTTTCTTATTTAACCATCCTGATGGCTCAGGGGTAGTACCAATAAGATATTAGTTTCCCTGGAGAAATTTTCTTCTAATCATGCATATTGAGCTTGAAGCCTTTAGGCACAGGCAGATTCTGATAATTTTTCACCTGAAGCTATTTTTTGTTTTTGTTTTATTCACAGGTTCATAGTGATTATTACCTTCGCTTGAGAAAATTCTCTCCACTTTCCACACTTTATGTCCTCAGTCATTTTGGCATAAGACAGGATGCGGCTTTCCAGCTGCCTCCAACCACGCCTTTGGAAGTGAGAGATGGCAGCTCCCAGGCTCCCCGTGCCTGCAGTCCAGATGTGAGAGCGTGAGAAGCTGTCTTCCTGAGCTATAATGAAATTTGGGTGATTCAGTCTCATTTAGCACTGCCTACAGAAAGGTTTTTCTTTTCAGGGGCATTTTTAAAAGATAGTAACTATTATTCTCCAGGTAAATCACAGTCAGAAGCTAATTTCATAACATCTACCATCATTGACCATTCTTGGCTTGGGTTAAAAAAAGAAGTAAATTAAATTAAATAAACATCCATCATCATCTCCAAGGCCTACTTGTGTTAGAGAAAGTGTAGCTAGTTAGAGAGACAAGAGTCAGATGGAGAGCGTCTTCGTTCCACACATCGAGAGTAAATCAGTGAAGTGCCTCTGAAATACTCAAAAAAAGTAAGAAATCTGGATATAAAAGTAGACTAGGTCAACATGAGCCTCCAGGGTCCTGTAGCTATTGGGCTAGCACAGAGCCTAGGATTAATGTGAATCTATTTCACTTGGACTGCCATGGGAATTTTCCTGCACATTTGTCACACAATTTGATTCGGGTTGTCCCACTGCCTGAGGAAGCTGGGCTGCGTGTGAGATTTGTTTGGAAGCAGTAATGAATCCAGTTGGAGATGAAGGTCTAGGTTTGAGGAGCAAGCACTTCTAGCCACAAAAAATATCCAAATAAGGATGGAGGGGCGAGAACAGTCAAATGTAGCTTACTCAGTTTTCAATAGGTATGCTTTCAGTTTTCTTCTTCATCATCAAGGTGCTAGCAGTATTGCATCAGTGTCCATATAAAGAAAGGGAGATGCAACAGGGAGCCACGGGGAAAGCTCTGATTGAGGAGTTGGGAGTGTGAGGGATCTGCTATCCCTAGCTGGGCGGCCACAGAGAAGTCTTGGACGCCTCTGGCTCCACTGCAAAAGTCTGTTGGTTTACGTTTCTAAGTGAACATCATGTCTTTAGAAATTAGCTGTGCAGATGAGCTCTCTCCAGATGTTTGTTGGAAGATTTTAATAAGTATAGATGCTCCTTGACTTACAGTGGGGTCACATCCTAATAAACCCATCATAAATTGAAAATATTATAAGTCAAAAATTCATTTAATATACCTACCAAACATCAGAGCTGAACATAGCCTTTCTTAAACGTGCTCGGAACACTTACATTAGCCTTCAATTGGGCAAAATCGTCTAACACAAAGCCTATTTTATAATAAAGTGTTAGATCTCTCATATAATCTATTGAATACTATACTAAAAGTGAAAAACAATGGTTGTATGGGTACTAGAAATACAGTTTCCACTGAATGCATGTCACTTTCACTTCATCATAAACTTGAAAAATCATTCGTCAAGGAATGTCTGTAGTTGTTTTGGGTTGAACTGTGTCCCCCAGAAAGATATGTTCACGTATCTTTCTAACCCTGTAAATGTGACCTTATGTTGAAACAGAATCTGTGCAGATGTCATCAAGTTAAGATGAGGTTATACTGGATTAGGGTGGACTCTAATCCAATGACTGGTGTCCTTATAAAGAGGGGAATTTGGACACAGACGTAGAAAGAATGCTACGTGACAAGGGAGGCAGAGAAGTTAGGGACTGGAGTGATGTGCCTACAAGCAAGAAACACCAAGGATTGCCAGGCAAATACCAGAATCTAAGAGAGAGACTTGGAATGGACTCTCCCTCAAGCCTCCAGAAAGAACCAACCCTGCCATCCTGTTGAAGGGAACACTACGGTCCCAGAAGTGATCACACCTTGATCCTGAACTCCTGGCCTCCAGAACTGTAAAAGAATAAATTTCTGTTGTTTTAAGCCACCCAGTTTTTGGTACATTGTCATGACAGCCCTAGGAATCTAACACAGCAGTCATCTCACACACAGGCCAATATAACTAGTTTAGAACGAGATTCATTATATCTGTTAGAAGTCAAGGGAGTATTTTTTGGTCTCGATGATGGCAAATTTATTTTGATAATACTACTGACATTGCAATTTTTATTGGGAGTTTTTGGAATGTATATTCATTTTGTGCTCCTAAAAAGATTAAGCATGCATGTGTTCATGGGCACATCTATCAATCCACTACGTTGCTTTTCATTAAAAAATAAATAAATAAAATCAGTCTGGGCGTGGTGGCTTACACCTGTAACCCCAGCACTATGGGAGGCTGAGGCGGGTGGATCACCTGAGGTCAGGAGTTCGAGACCAGCCTGACCAACATGGTGAAATCCTATATCTACGTAAAATACAAAAATTAGCCAGGTATGGTGGTGAGCACCTGTAATCCAAGCTACTCGGGAGGCTGAGGCAGAAGAATTGCTTGAACCCGGGCAGTGGAGGTTGCAGTGAGCTAAGATTGTGCCACTGCACTCCAGCCTGGGTAACAAGAGTGAAACTCCGTCTCAAAAAAAAAAAAAAAAAAGAAATCCTGTTTTTTAGTATCAGGAAATGAATTAAATACTTCATCTATTTTCTACAAAAAGGTGACCTATGTTTACATTTTCAACCTCATATTTAACAGTGATTGTGCAATGTTATTGCATTCTCTAGTTAGCCACTCCCAGGCAGTGGAAATTTCTGCTTGCCAGCTCTCAGTGGAGAAGTAAATTGCCCTCTGACAGTGCTGGTGAGGCGCCACTCTAATTAAAGGCAATTTGAGGAAGACTGATCATCTCCTGTGTGGGGAAGGCCAAGTTAAGACTTCTGTTCAGATCCACTGGAATTTACATACCTACACCAACTAGAGGACACTTCCACCTTGGTTCACGCTACACAAAAAGAAGCAGACCCCTGACAATTATTTGGTGATTGGCATAAATGAAGACTCACTGAACTTGAATGTGGGCCTCAAAACTGATTTTTATTTTGACTTAATTACCTGGCTTGAGACTTTTCTTTTTTACTGATTGGCCTGATTTTCACAGTCATGTTGTCATTTTTCTTATCAGCTCACTGAAACAGCCTTGGAGTCATGTACAATTCAATGTACAGGTACACAGCTCAATGCTGCCCTTCGAAACTTTCTGTCCTACCACCGTTTCTTTTTTGTTTCCAGAATACAACTCATTTAAGTAAGAAGAACTGAAGGGAGCTTTTAAAAAATGATTCTGAAAGAGTTTATATGATCACTGGGAAATATATATACTATTTCTTTAAATAAATAATATTTTAAAAAATAAAGTGGAATATGAAAATCAGCCTGTGATTTTTAAATAATCACATTTTAAAAAATCAGCTTTTTTAAATGGGACATTTTCAAATCTAATTTATAAAATTATTGTTTGAATTAGAAAAAGAGAATTTCTGGCTCCTCTGCAGTTGAGAAATTTATGTGCCCTGGAATTAACAAGAGAGACTAAACTACACATTGCTGGTTGATTGACTGGGTAGAATAAGATAGTCTTTAAACTGGAAAACAATTTTCCATCCTTTTCTGTAGAAAGTGTGTTTTTCAGAAGATATATATGTATATATTCATCACATATATGTTACAGACAAATAATCCTAAGTGCAGAATCTTAACTGAAAATATACGAACTGTCGGCCAGGGGCGGTGGCTCATGCCTGTAATCCCAGCACTTTGGGAGACTGAGGCAGGCAGATCACGAGGTCAAGAGATCAAGACCATCCTGACCAACATGGTGAAACCCCATCTCTACTAAAAATACAAAAAGTTAGCCAGGTGTGGTGGCAGGCGCCTGTAGTCCCAGCTACTCGGGAGGCTGAAGCAGGAGAATCACTTGAACCCTGGAGGCAGAGGTTGCAGTGAGCCAAGATCGTGCCACTGCACTCCAGCCTGGCTACAGAGTAAAGACTCTGTCTCAAAAAAAAAAAAAATTATATATATATATATATATATATATATATATATATAAACTGTCAATATCCACAGGGTTATATCTAAGGTGGTAGGATTATAAATGGTTTCTCCCTTTTTTCTACTCTTCTGTATTTTCTATAGCAATAATGTAGTTCTATTATAATGATAAAACATGATTAATTGTTAAAATGAACTGAGAACAAACCTGATTCTATGAGACATGTCTACAGACAGCTGGGAAACAGCCATGGGTGACAGAACCTGCTGTTACACTGTTACAAGGATGAAAAGTGGCCCGATTTGGGTGAAAAATGCTCACACCAAGGCCGAGAGACAGAGCAGCAGCAGGCTCTCTGGGTGAATTCTTCGCTGGCCAATGGCCCCAGACCAGCCTTCTCAAGGCTAATGTGTCATGGAGTCCAAGCCGGCACCATTTTTGTTGTGTCAAGCTCATTTTGTCTTTAATCTGAGCCTGCTTTGATGTGTTCAAATGAAATGCTGAGAATTTTTAGAGCAGAGAAAGCAATGAAGAGCCTGGCTCCCCAATCTGTCCATCTGGATAGACACTTTGAATCCAGAAAGCTTCTGGCACCTTCACAGTTGAGAACTTTATGTGCCCTGGAATCAGCAAGAAAAACTAAACTATTTATCATAGGATATCTGGCCTGGCAGGATGAAAAAGGCGATCTTCAAACTGAAGTAACAGGCTTACTTTTACTGTAGGAAGTGTGTTTTGCAGAGGATATACTTAAAAGACAAAAATATTAATCCTGAGACTATCAAGGAGACTGCTGAGGAGGACTTTCACACTTTCATTTATTCATTTATCACTCACTCATTCATTCATGCAGTTAATTAACCCCAGCTGGGTGCGGGTGTGTGGCCAGTCCTTAAAGCAGTGGTTCTGAAAGCATGGGTCCAGAACTAGAAGCACAGGCATCACCTGAGAACTTCTTAGAGATGCAAATTCTCAGACTCAACCCTAGACTGCAGAATTGAAGTCTCCAGGGTGTGGCTCAGCAATCTGCATTTTAACAAGCCCTCCAGATGATTCTTGTAACTGCTAAAGTTCGAGGACCACAGGTGTTATGCATGGGTGTGTTGCAGTGGAGCGGGAAAGAAATTGCTGTTAATTATTTCAGGTGGGCACAGTGGCTCACAACTGTGATCCCAGTACTTTGGGAGGCTAAGGTGGGAGGATTGTTTGAACCAGAAGTTCGAGGCCAGCGTGGGCAACATGGCAAGACCCCCATCTCTAAAAACATTATTTTTTTTTTTTAAAAAGGACAATAGTGTGTGGGGTGGGCCTGGTGGCTCATGCCTATAATTTTAGCACTTTGGGAGGCCAAGGCAGGAATACTGCTTGAGCTCAGGAGTTCACGATCAACCTGGGCTACACAGTGAGACCTTGTCTCCACAAAAAATACACAGAATTAGCCACCATGGTGGTACACACCTCTGGTCCTTTACTCAAGAGGCTGAGGTGGGAGGATCGCTTGAGCCCCAGAAGTCAAGGCTACAGTGAGCTATGAGCCATTATTGTGCCACCGCACTCCAGCCTGGGTGTCAGAGCGAGAGCTTATCTCTAAAAGAAAAATGTCCACATGATGCACTTAGAACAAACACTTCCTACATACAATAACACTCATTTTCTTTCGTTTTCCTCTTCTCTTCTTTTTTCATCACTACATCATCTTTAGCTGAGAAGGTAGTAATGCTGCAGACGAGCCCTCCTATCAAATGTAACAGGCCTGGACACAGCTGTGTGGGAAGCAAGGCTGCTTGTGATGTGAGCCGCCTCCAGGATCTCCTGGGTCAAAAGGGCTTGTTTTGCAGTTGAATCTGTTGTGTCTCATGTTTTTCTGCTTCTCTGGAGAGGAATGCCCAAAGAGGCGTGGCTGAGAGGTTAACCACAGTTATGCAGACAACAGCTGGCTGCTTTTCTCATCGCTTCCTAGGGGTTTAATTTTGGATCCTGTCCAAATAGCTATGTTTTGGATAGAAAGTGGGAAAACAGCCCAATTGAGATTGCTTTAGTTGCCTATATGATGGACATCATCCTCATAGGTTTCAATTGGAGGCTTGAGGTTATGTTTTCAATGACTAACGTATGTCTTTATTTAAATTCCGTCATAGGAAAACCTAATACCTGCTAGTCACAGCTGTTGAAAATTGTACAACTACATTCTACCATTAATTGAATGCCTGCGATGTGCTAGGCGTTATGTTGATATTTCCTGCTATAACCACGTGTCAACTCTCTAGAGGAGGTTTTATTACCCCATTTTGCAGCTATGGAAACTGAAGCTGAGAGAGATTAAGTAATTTGTTCAGGGTTATATAGCAAATAAGTTGCAAGATTGGAATTTGATTCAGGTGTGTCTGACTCCACCATGTTATGGTGTCTCTCTGATATCCCTGTAGTGAAGGGATAAAATGATGACATTCGTTTGGTTAAACAACAGTGATTCTGTCTTCTAGAAATGTGCTCTGGCCAGGCTCAGACATAGCATTCTAGACCAATGAGTGCATCACTGATTTCTTATCAACCTAAAGCTGATCAAATTGCAGGGGAATTTACCGATAAATGATAAATTCCAGAGCTGGCAAATAGATTTTTTGCACCAATTCTGATTATTTTTCATGCATGCATGGAGTGCTGTGTTGAGAAAGTGTCTGAGGCCACATGTGAGCCCAGGGGCAAGGTGTACTCTGATGGATAAGGTGACATCTGGCCTGGCATCAAGAGATGCAACTACAGGGAATATGATTAATATTTTGTAATATTTGATGTATTGAATTGGGTGCCAAGTGTCCTAAAATTTAGGCTCAGACCTTGAATTTAGATTTTATAATAATTTGCAATAGAAAATTAAGTATCATAAAAATGGGATCAGTAAAATGTGGTGTTACCTCATCAGTTCTGTCTGATGTGGGGGATGATGAAACACCACAATAGATTGGATTAGAATTGATGCAAGCATGCTTCATTCTAAGAAAACCTACACTCATAAAATTACAAATTATGAGATTCTCAACCTTACAAATGGATTACTGGGATGCTTTTAAAGAGTAACATCACCTCAGCACTACCCCAAACACACCCAATGCATGCAGAGTCTTTCATGATCCCATTCAAGATGGAAGAGGGAGTCAATAAGAAACTAAATATGTTATTGTTGGCATATTGTTAATACTATCCAATGTGATCTACAGATTCAATGCAATCCTTATGAAAATTCCAATGATGTTTTTCACAGAAATAGAAAAAATAATCCCAAAATTTGTCCAAAACCACAAAAGACCCCAAATGGCCAAAGCAATAATGAGCAAAAAGAACAGAGCTGGAGACATCACATTACCTGATTTCAAACTATACTATAAAGCTACAGTAATCAAAACAATATTGTACTTGAATCTTAAATTCAGCTGATTTTAAAAAGAGAGAGAGAAAAAGAGAGTATGGTACTGGCATAAAAACAGACACACAGACCAGTGGAACAGAACAGAGAGCCCAGAAATAGGTCTTTGCATTTGTGGTCAATTGACTTTCAATGAAAGTGCCAAGAACACACAATAAAGGAAGGGCAGTCTCTTCAATAAATAGTACTGAGACAACTGTATATCCACTTGCAGAAGAACAAAATTGGACCCTTATCTCACACAACATGCAAAAATCTAACCAAAATGGATTAAAGACTTAAATGTAGGACCTGGAATTATAAAACTACTAGAAGAAAACATAGGGGAAAAGCTCCATGACATTGGTCTGGGCAATGATTTTTTTTGGATATGATACCAAAAGCACAGGAAACAAAAGCAAAATTAGGCAAATGGAATTGTATCAAACTAAAAAGCTTCTGCACAGCAAACAATGGAGTGAGGAGACAACCTATGGAATAGAAGAAAATATCTGCAAACCATACATCCAATAAGGGGTTAATATTCAAAATATATAAGGAACGCAAAGAACTCAACAGTAAGAAACCAAATAACCAGACTAAAAATCGGCAATGGATATGAATATATATTCCTCAAAAGAAGATACACAGATGGCCAACAGGTATATGAAAAATGCTCAAATCATTAATCATTAGAGAAATGCAAATGAAAACCATAATCGGATATCACCTCACACCTATCTGAATGGTGATTATGAAAAAGATGAAAGATAACAAGCGTTGGCAGGGATGTGGAGAAAGGAAACCCTTGTACACTGTCGATGGGAATGTGTTAATGGGGACGCACATTAGTACAGTCATTATGGAAAACAATATGGAGGTTCCTCAAAAAATTAAAAATAGAACTACCATATGACGCAGCAATCCCATTACTGGGTATATATCCAAAGGAAATGAAATCAGTATGGTAAAGAGATATCTGCACTCTCATGTTTATTGCACCACTAATCACAATAGCCAAGATATGGAATCAACCTAAGTGTCCACTGATGGGCGAATGGATAAAGAAAATGTGGTATTTATACACAACGGAATACTATTCACCATAAGAAGAAGGTGTCATTTGTGACAACAAAGATTAACCTGGAGGACGTTACGTTAAGTGAAAGAAGTCAAGCACAGAAAGACAAATATCACATGATGTCACTTATATGTGAAATCTGAAAAAGTTGGACTCTGAAGTAGAGAGGAGAATGGTGGTTACCAAGTACTGGGGAGTGGGGTTGCTGGGAAGATGTTGGTCAAAGAGTACAAAATTTCAGTTAGACAGGAGGAGTAAGTTCAATAGATCTATTGTACAACATGCTGACTATAATTAATAACAATATATTGTATTCTTGAAAATTGCTAAGGAAATGGACTTTAAGTGTTCTCACCACAAAAAAAATGAAAAGTATATGAGGTAATTAATATGTTATTTCACTCAATTTAGCTGTTCCAAAAATACATGCATATTTCAAAACAACATGTTGCACATGATAAATATACAAAATTTTTATTTGTCAATTTAAAAATAAATAAAATAAGCTAAAGTGTTGGGAGACTACTTATTGAAGAACAATCAGGAATGAGCATTTATAAAACTGATGCTGGAGTATTAGGCAAGAGGAACTATTTATTATTCAATGTATAGAGCCCAACTACTTAGGATGCTGAGGCAGGAGAGTCGCTTCAGCCCAGGAATCCGAGGCTACAGTGAGCTATGATTGTCCATGGGGGTAGCCGCTACACTCCAACCTGGGAAAAACAGTGAGACCCTGTCTCTAAAAACAAAAAGCAAAATTTATGTGCATGACTTTTTTTTTTTTGAGACGGAGTCTCGCTCTGTCGCCCAGGTTGGATGGAGTGCAGTGGCACAATCTCAGCTCACTGCAAGCTCCACCTTCCAGAATACATCTATCAAGGAAAGGCTTCACTATTGATATTCTTGAGGTGAAAGAAAATGTCAGTAGATGAGAAAGATCTTTATACCAAATCTTCACAGTCTTCAGCTCAGTCTTCAGTTGAGTTGATTTTCACAACACGCCCTTGGACTTGGATGATGCTGCATCCTCCATGTGGTCTGACACCTCCAGCAAGCTTTGGCACACTGTGGATGGAGCGAACCTGCCTCCGGAATCAAATCATTATGCCAAGGCGTCCAGGCTGAGGGTAACCCAGGATGAAATGTTTCCCAAGATCACTGGGACCTTCCTACCCACATGAGGCCATCAACTGAGACTGGCTTTCTCCAGACCAGACTTGGAGGTTGATGCTATCTATTACAAGTGTGCAAAAGTCAATAAGAGTTTTGCGTAACTTTGCTCAGGATACTTTGAAAAATTGTTTAATTTTCTATTTCTGGTTATGCATATTTTAAACTATTAAAACCATGCAAGAATCACTGTTCACTAATTAAAACAATAATTTCATATTGAGAACATCTTGTAAATTCAAAATAATTGGGGGGTACTCTTTATATTTAATGTGCTTTCAAAGTACATCTGCAATGTCCTTTACTACCAGAAGAAGAGGTGACCATATGGCACACAATCCGAGTTTTAAAGCATGCAAAGTTAATTTGACATTTCACCTATCATTGACAGTGACTTTACAGAGGCAGTTTTCTTTTGGGTAACATGGTACTTCACAACATCCTGGATGTACCCAGTGGTCACTGAAGCAATCCTTTGAACCAGCCCCATGCATGACCAATAAACTCTCACAGAGGGAGTGGATGCAATGGGCCAGGATGGGGATAGAAATCTGAGAAAAACATCCATAGCTGTACATCAGAGTGTCCCCTAATCATTTGGAAGAATAACCTTACCGGAGGCAATATATACTTACAGAAATTAACTTTTTCACTACTTTGTACTGGTGGAGGAAAAAAAGAAGAAATTAATTTATACTCTATACAGTCTTGCACAAAATATTAGATTTAAAAAGCATTAGGTTTAAAAACATTAGGCTAAATAAAATCTTATTTGATCTAAAAAAGCCTTTATTTATCTACTGCCCTCATGTTCCTCCCGTTCCCTGTTCTGCTGCTCCTCACATCTCCGGCCAAAGATAACAAAAACCTGTCCCCATAATCGCCGCGTTACTATGCCACATGATAAGAAACACAGGTTGACTACAACCAGGCGCACGCTTCCACATGTATGTTACTGAAACAAAGGGCTCATGAAACAATAGTTATCCTTATTCTGTATGATGCACTCTGAAGTTTTCCATTTGATTTTGTTTTTTGAAACATGCTGCAAGTCAGCTTGGAACATCACTGTTTAACAGAACATTCTGTGATGATGGAGACGTTCTATGGCGGCACTGTCGGTTACAGAATCCACCAGCCACATGTGTCTATTGAGCACTTGAAATGTCTAACGAGCACTGAAGAAATGAATTTTAATTTTACTTTAAATACAATTACATTTAAAGGTAAATAGCCATATTTAAATTTAAAGAGCCATGAAGATGGGCCAGTGGCTATTGTACTGAACAAGTCAGCTTTGAAAAGCTCTTTGGTAGTATTTAATAAAGTTAAATATGCCCCTACCCTAGAACCCAGCCGTTCTACTCCTAGGGGGAAAAGCACTCAGGTCTAGAAATGGAATTCTCTCCAAGTCTGGCTGCTGAAACAGTCTGTTGTAACCTGAGACAGGTTTTATCTGTAACTGCTGAAATAACTTATTCAACTCTAGGACCAATTTTGCCCACTGCTGTTGCCCACAGATGAGAGCTTCCCAGCTCCCCAAAACCATCCTAGCGTCAATGAACCTTCTCAGAGTAATATGTAACATTTCTCTTTCCTATAGAACCTCCAACCTTCGTTTGTTCTTCAGACCTACCAAAGACCACCCAGTCTGCGTGTATTCCCTGAATTGCAATTCTTTCCTCCCAAAGAAAGCATTAAATATATTCATCTCTACCTTTTTATTCTGACTTTGGCAATACCCAAGGAAAATAAGCGAATATGTCCATGAAAGAATATGCAATATAATAGCACAAAACTGGAAAGAACTCATTGTTAGTCAATGGTAGAATTAATTTTTAAAAGTATAGTGTTGTCATACAATAAAATACCATACAGCTATTTTAAACGAGAATAAACTCATACCATAAGAACATAATGTTTGAGTGAAAGAAGCCAGACAAAAGAGTTTATACTGTGTGATTTCACTTATACGGTGATTAAGAATAGGCAAGATAATCTATGGTGATAGAAGTTGCCTCTAGGGGTGGGTGAATATTGACTGGACAGTCACTTTAAGGAAACTTCTGGGGTGCTGGAAATGTTCTATATCATGATTTGGGTGTTGGTTACATGGGTGTATACACATGTTAAAAAATCAGAGTTATACATTTGAGATTTATGTGCGTTATTCTAAACTGTATAATAGGAAAAAAACTGTTTTTTCCTATTATATTCTTAACAGAACACTTCTGACACCAGATGTGTGGGCTTTTTTTTCCCTCTGTACACAAAGCAATTCTCCAGTGTCTTATAATTCAATTCAATTTGGACACTACCTGGGGATAGTGTCAGATCCTCCACCAGTTAAGAGCTCAGTTCCACAAAACTGTCCCCACTTCAGACACCAATCACAGGCCCCACGTTGTGACCTGTGCTTCTGACCAACCAGCTATAAATCAGGGTTCTCATGCCCTTCTCACTGAGTTCAATAATTTGCCAGAGGCCAGGTGCCACTGGTGGCTCATGCCTGTAATCCTAGCACTTTGGGAGGCTGAGTTGGGTTGATCGCCTGAGGTCAGGAGTTTGAGACCAGCCTGGCCAACATGGTAAAACCCTGTCTCTATTGAAAATACAAAAAATTGGCCAGGCGTGGTGGTGCGCCTGTAGTTCTAGATACTCAGAGTGCTGAGGCAGAAGAATCGCTTGAACCCGGGAGGCAGAGGTTGCAGTGAGCTGAGATCGCGTCATTGCAGTGCAGCCTGGGTGACAGAGTGAGATCCCATCTCAAAATATAACAATAATAATAATAATACTTTGCCAGGGGTGCTCACAGAACTCAGGGAAATACTTGTGTTGACCCATTTCTTGTAAAGAATATTACAAAGGCTACAGATGAACAGCCAGATGGAAGAGACACATAGGGCAAGGTATGTGGGAAGGACCTAGGATTTCCATGCCAGTAGTGGCATGATCAGGGCTCACTGCAGCCTTGATCTCCCAGGCTCAAGTGATCCTCCTACCTCAGTACCATCTTCCACCTCCCCCCAGCCCCCTGCCAAGTAGCTGGGACTACAGGCATGCGCCCCACTCACCACTAATTATTTTTTTTTAAGTAGAGATGGGGTCTCTTCATACTGCCCAGGCTGGTCTCAAACTCCTGGATTCAAGCAATCTGGCCACCTTGGCCTCCCAAAGTGCTGGGATCACAGGCATGAGCCACTCCACTTGGCCTTGTATATATGCATTTTGAAGTAGCTGGTTCTTAGCCTTTAAATTGATTGCAAATCTACTAATGGGTAGGGACCCAGTTTGAAGAACAGTGCTGAAACAAGATATACTCAGCATTCTACCCAGGGGCATGACTCCCTCATGGAAAGGAAGGGCAGAATATTAAAAAGTATTTTATTCCAGCCTGGATTTCTCTGCATTTGCTCCCTGTCTCACCTTGCTCCTGCATTCTGATGTTTTTCTGCCTTTGCATAGAAGAGCTGCTACGACTATATATGAAATCAAATCAACTGACCCATCACCCCCAGGCCTTTTCCCCTTTATTGTATACGGTTCTCTCTGTTCTGCTTCTCCCGCCTCTACCTGCTTTGCATAGTCCCAGTATGACATGGTGAGAATCCAGGAGGTGAATGCAGGAATAAGCAAGGGACTCTGCAGTCATGAGCTGGCACTTTATTTCACCTTCTCCCCCTGCTGCTGCCTCTTTACATGCAGAAAGTGGCTGGGCTGGCTCATGCTCCCTGCAGACAGAGGCCAAACTAGTGGCAGGAAGTGCTGACTTCCTCACTCAGCCAGAAAGGCAATGGATCTGTACCACACTTGCCTAATAGCTGATGTTCTGCCTGGCACTGCCCGCGTGCCCACTGAGGACCAACAAAGCCAGGTGTCCCAGCACTACAAGCAACACACAGGTGGCCTGAAGGAAGCCAGGGCAAATAGTTGTCCATGACAACACTGGGATGGGAAGTGCCAGGGAAGAGAAAGCAACCAGCAGAGGAGCACCTTAGGGGCCAAGGGAGAAAAAAGCAGGAATGTAGACACTAAATGGCAAAGGCAAGATGCAGAGGCCTGGGGTCCAGGGAGAATGCAAGTGGCCAGAGAATGGGTGGGAGCGTGTCCATGCACACACAGGCAGAGACCACCTGGTTAGGGGGACTGCAAAGAGAACCGAGTAGTATTCCAGTCGTTTAAATTGAAAGAAGTTGTGTTTTAATAAATTTTCCAACAGGGAGTCAGGTAACATGTATATATATATATGTATATGGATACATACACACACACACACACACATATCTGATCCCTGAGAAAGTTTTGTAAAATAATAGAACCCAAATTATTAAAGGATTAACTGAACTTCAGGGTTTTCATCTCAGTTTTCTCTAGAGCATCTGGCAACCAGATGACAAAATTTTCAGTTTTGTTCAAGTATGTATGGGGTAGATGATTACCCAGTTAACAAATGTAATCTGCCTCAGCAACATTGTTATCTAGGTCATGTGGGGAAGCTTGACCATTCCTGAAGCGTGTGGAGAAATGGTGAATGCCTCTTTTGTAAACTCTCATTGACTCTAACAGGCCCCAAGTTATCATATCCGGCTTATTGGTGATTGTGAGGCCAAACAATTAACAAAGTTTAAAGTAAATGCAAACGTGACTCCCCGCTAACCAACAAGAAATTTTTCCATAAGGCTCAATAATAATACATTTAATTTATAACTAAATATATTAATTTAATCTATAAATAGATGTATTTAATATAAATATTTCAACATATAAATGCTTTTTATTATATATTACAAATACATTATATCAGTTTTATATATAATATACAATGTTTATATTATATATAATTTTTATATATTATAGATATAATTTTTTTATATTTATGTTTTTATATCGATATGATATAATGTCACATATATAGTGTCATATATAATATATGTTTTATATAACATATAATGTCTTAGATATATAACATATATGTAATGCCTTTAATATATATACGATACGTAAAAAATGCCAGCCCCTTAATGTACACAGTATGTTATCATGGGAATTTCCAATAAGTTTGTGAAGACAGAAACAGTGGTTTATATATGGTAATGGCAGTTAAGCTGTGCAGAATAAAGAAAACATAAATTAATTTGAAATAAATTAAAAAGAGCTTTGTCTTTTCTTTTAAAATTCAATCAATAAAGACTTAACATAGAAAATATTGGCAGTAGATTTCTGTGGCGTTTGCCACCTGTATAACAAGACTGATATGGCTAAAATCTTTTTTAAAAAGTAATCCAAAAAAGCTGTCACCTGATAGGGTAAAAGTTGTTGGTGTTCATCATTGGCACACTTAGGTTTTCAATTGTGTTGTTGATGCTGCCAATTCAGAGTGATATTTGTGGCAGACCTGGGGAGTGAAAATGGGTGAAGAAGATGGATAACGAGTTTAAACGAATTTGGTATCAATGATAACTGCAGACCTTAGGAAAATGTTTTCTTTGCCAAGAGAAAGGAAGCTATTAAACTGTGAATAGAGCTCATATAGAGTGTTGAAAATCAACATGGAGTGGGGCAGTACTGCTACAATCACCTGGGAAACCATGGCAGTTGCTAGGGCCTCCTGTTGCTGCTAATGAGAACAGTGTGGTTCAGAGTCAGCGTGAGCAGCGTGCCATCAGCCAGGCTGAGGCCACGGTCACAGGCAGCGTTCGCCTCTTTAGGCAGACAATGCACAATGGTGCCTATCTAGGCCTTGCATAAACCACATTCTCCAGAGAGTCAGCATTGATTTTGAGCAATTACTTCCATACTCGCGGGGCTTAGTAAAACCAGGAGCATCCTGTTCTGATCCAAACTCCCTTTTCTTCTGAGTGAAGGGAAATCTCTGCCTCATGATTTCCAATATTAAAAAAGCAATGCTGGGAAGGGGCAAGCTTGCAATTAATATTGCATCCCTTTCCATTGGTGTCTGAAAGGTTCCGTGAAGCCTTTGTCTTTCAATGATGGAAAATGAGCTTCTCAAAAATTAAAGATTTTTAAACATTCATATGATGGTGAAGGATGAACTGATACGAGGAAGTTCTTATCTTGGCAAATGACACAGACTATGCCTATACTGGTTCAACCATATGGGAGAAAAGAATAAATTGTCTTCCAGATGTTTTATCTGCATAACATGAAAAACTTCTTTGATTGAATTTTTCACTTTTCATTCAGATGTTTGATGTTATAGACAAAGTCACAGATATGAGAATATGAGAAGAAAATGAAAGGTGTGCAAAAATACATCATCAAAAATGCTTTTTGATGATAATAAAGTTTCTCTTTAATATTTTAGAGTTTTCTCCCAAGCAAGATTTGATGGGTTTCATATTTATATAGGACACATATTAGCATGTTTTTGACCTTAGAAGCTGCTGATCTCGATGTTTAAAAATCAAAGAGAAAAGAGCTGCAGACTGGAGTTTGAAACGTCCTCAGCATGAAAACCTTGTTCCTGGTGGTTGTTTTAGCAAATAAGTTGTTAAACAAAAGTAGAAGCTAATGCAAAAAAACTAAGATCAAAGGGGAAAAAATCATGAAGTTGGAGGAAAGGCACACATGTAAGAGAGCGCCAGTAGGAAATAGATAAACAAATATGATAGGCTTGAAAGGCCTGTGGGTTTGAGACCTTCTTAGGGATAAATTTGGGTACCAGGCTGGGGAACATGTATTTATTTCACTAGGCACTGAAGAGCCATTCAGTGTTTCTTTTTAAATTTTCTGTTTATTAGCTGCCAACAACAGAATCTACTCTGCCTAGTCCAAGCTGAAAGAGAAGTTATCAAACTTCTTATTAAACTAGTTTGTAGAATCTTCAGGTGAGCTAAACAGTCAGGCTCTGAAGCTAGGTAAAAAGAGCTGCTGTAGTGAAAACACATCTCACTAACATTCCTGAGGCTCAAGAAACCCCAGGCTGCAGCTGACAGAAGAATGGATCCCTATACACAGTACCCCCTCATAGTACTCACTGTTGGTTCTACCTCTCTTGCAGGAGCCTGAGGTAACTGTGATTCACAGAACTGAAATGATATACCTGAGCATTAGCTGCAAGGGAGTCTGGGAATATGAGCCTTATACTTTAGGCAAGCATGACCCAGAATATTGGAGGATGTTCAAAGATCTTCTGCAGACCTGCACAAATGACAAGTGTCCACTACAAGAATGATGCCACTGTAGCTGTGCTTTAGGAAAAGTAATTTGCCATGATTTGTGTAGAAAGGATTGGGGTAGGCCAGGTACTGTGGTTCACACCTATAATCCCAGCACTTTGGGAGGCCAAAGCAGGAGGATCACTTGAGTCCCAGGATTCAAGACTGGCTTGGGCAATATGGCAAAAGTCTGTCTCTGCAAGAAACACAAAAATTAACTTGGTGTGGTGGTGTGTGCCTGTAGGGCCAGCTACTCTGGAGGCTGAGGTGGGAGGATCGATTGAGCCTGCGGAAGTCAAGGCTGCAGTGAGCTGTGATAACACCACTGCACTCCAACCTAAGTGACAAAGTGAGACTCTGTCTCAATAAATAAATAAATAAAGGACTATAGTAGAAAAAGGCTGGATGTGAAAAGACAAGTTACAAGCCTATTGGAATTCTCAAGGGAAACAGTAATAAGGTCTCACCTTGTGTAGTAGACACACAGGGAAAGAGAAGATTCTGGAATTACTGAAGAGACAAAACTGGAAACATTTAGCAATGATGCCATTAGTAGAAATAGGGAAGTCAGGAGGAGGTGCCATTCTGAAGTGGAGGACTGAGTCCAGCCTGGGACACGATCAATTTGGAAAGCAGGATGCACAGCTGGACAAACCCAGCACACGTTAGGATGGTAGAGCTGGAGCTTGGAGAGAAGCATCCAGAGACATAGGCATTAGAGTCGCCCACAAAGAAATGGAAGTTGAAAGGACAGGACCGGGAGGGTGTAGTTCAAAGTTTGTGTTTTCATTTCCCTTGAAAATTGGTTTATTTGCATGTTGTCTGCTATCATGATTTAAGGATAGTTTGGCCCAGAGCCTTCTTACCCTGCACCTGCAGCAAAAATAAACCAACGGAAATTTCATTCTTATCCAAGTAACACATTATTTGCTGTCCTGAGGAACCTGTCACCTGTCTTCAAATGATTCCCCTATTCTGGTTTTTGTTGCTATTGTTGTTTTTCTTTTTTGTTTTGTTTTGTTTTGAGACAAGATCTTGCTCTGTCGCCCAGGCTGGAGTGCAATGGCATAATCAATCTCCCGGGTTCAAGCAGTCCTCCTGCCTCAGCCTCCCTTAGCTGAGACTACAGACATGTGCCACCATGTCCAGCTGTTTTTCATTTTTTTGTAGAGACGGGGTCTCACTATGTTGCCCAGGCTGGTCTCAAACTCCTGGGCTCAAGTGATCCTCCCACCTCGGCCTCCCAAAGTGCTGAGATTGTAGGCATGAGCTACTGCACCTGGCTTGATTCCCTATTCTTTATGTAACTCTGTCTTAGGGGTTTGAAGACTTAATTGTTTGTGTCTGGGTGCAGGGGAGTATCATGAACAAGGAAAGCCAAGCCTTGTTTTTATTGCAGCCATTTTTCACCTGGTCTGAAAAAACACTAACGACACAGTCTACAGTCAAGAGTCTACATCACAAAAGAGAAAAAAGCTTTGGAGTCTCAAACCTGAGCAAGTCTCTACTGGGGGAGAGGGAGGGGCTTGTTTCCAACTATTCAAGTGCCATGAGCGCTTGAAGCGCGGAGCCTCACTGTCCCACATTGCCATTTTCTAGTCTTCTAACAATGAGGCCTTCTCTGAGGCCCCAGAGAAAGAGACCCTCTGGACAGTGAATGGGAGGCTTGTTACCCACAAAGAGTAAACTAAGGAGTTGGGACCAGCATTTTCTTTTAAATCAAGGGACACTTTTGTTTTGAGGGACAAAACTGTCTCAGAGCAGCCTGAGCTGCTCCACGGGGATGGAACCTAAGCCTCCTCTCCCCGCTGATCAGGATGGCAGGGCTGCCCACCGGACTGACCAGGGCCAGGGTCACCAGCAGCACGGGAAGGATCCCAAAGCCAGCCCCACCCTGGCAAATGGGGGCCAGTCAGCTGCTCCATGTCATCAACTTGGGCACAAAGTCACGAGGGCCCTCCTTCCTTCTGATAACTCACCTCCTGACATGGAATCCCCTTAGAAGATGCTAGAGAGACCAACCTACACGCACAAATGGATGGCCTGCTACAGAACCAACTCTCCCAGCATGCTGTGCCATTCTTGCTTTCTGAAAACGAAGAGGATCTGCGGCTGCCCAGCAGGGAGGAAGCTACTGGCACCTGATCGTTGAGACCGGAGGAGTGCTACTTCTATACACCAAGCATTCTGGTCCTCTCCACATGAAGTAGCAAATAGTTGAGTCAGTTTCAGAACTCTGTCTTCCCAGAGAGCATCAGGGCATTATTACGTAATATCTTGGAGCACCACAAATGTGCATTATCCTGAACAGTAACTAATATTGTTCCTGAGGCAGAAAGAGTCCTTCACCTAGCTCGAAAAATAATAGAACAGCTCGGGCAGGGCAGGGCAAGGGTTTAGGGCTTCCTTCAGGAGACAGATGACTCTGATCGGGGATCAGGGTCAGGGCTGGCATCTCTGCTCTGGCTAAAATTCAAATTTTACATGTATCTCTATGAGGTGGGCATTTTGCTGTCAAAGGTTTTATGGATGGTTCTAGATGTGGCAACAAATTATTAAAGGGAAAAGCAAAGCCTTGCTTGGCAGAGCTTACACTTCTCAAGCATTGACCTGAGTCTTAAATTTTGCAACTGTAATTTTAGAGGATGTGGGACACACATCCTGTTTTGGAGGTTGTTTTGGAGGAGCAGGAAGACAAAAAAAGAGATGCTGTGGACTCAGTTCTCAAAGGCAAGTGGTGGCAGAACACCAGGAAGAAACAGTTAGCAGGGTGAGTATCCACATGGATCACTTTCCTTCCAAATGGAGGCATAGTCTTAGGCAGATTTTTGAGGGGCCTCTCGGGGCCTCCAGCAGTGGCTGCATTAACATGTTGGCCCTGACAGGGCACTTGGGGTTGAGACTCACAGTGCCTCTGTCCAGCAGAGCTGTGATAGACAAAGAAGGTGATGTTTGCTGCAGAAACCTTCAAAGTCTCCTCAGCAGCAGCAGCAGCCGTAAATCTACGGTCAGTTTTTCTGCCCCTCAGGCACTAAACAAGCCACAGGGAGTGAGTGTCTCATGGTCCCACAAATAAGGAAATGTATCCCAGACACACTTGGCGGCACCCTCAGAGGAGAGTCAAGATTACAAAGGGACTGGATATGTCAGAAGAAGAGACGAGTGAGACAAAAAAGCAAAAGAGAAGTCTTGGGGGGCTCTGAGGCAAGCTGTGGGGTAGAAAACCCGTGTGGCTTCTTGTTTCACACTGGCCAGAATCCTGTAAAGTTGTTGTTTACCCAGCAGCCACTAAGCAAATGTCCCTTCTTGGGCGGTCTAGTCCAGTCCCTAGGTGGAGGTGGAGAGAATAAGACAAAGGACAGGGTGACATAGCCCACTGACCTTTCACCTCGTCACGTATTTGTGGGTGGTCTGATTTTCACTGAGCTGCAGAAAAACCTCAGTGGCCCAAGCACCGGTCAGGGCTTCCTCCCACCACTAGGAGTTTTGCCTTCTTGCCAGGTCTGGCTTCACGAGTTACCTTCACACCTATCCTTCTTCCTCTGACAGGCTGCTGATAACAGTGTCATCATCTCTGTAGAGGTTTACGGACCACACAGCACACATCTGTTAACCCTCCCCACAGGCCAGGGACTAGTTATCATTGTTCTTATGTTCTCACTGCAGAACCTGAGGTCCAGAGAGATTGAGAGTCTTGTCCAACGTCATACCGTTTAAAGAAAAAATCACTAGCATCTAGCATTTATTGAGCACTTGTTACTTTCCAGATAAGTGCTTTATTTGGATTTATCATTCTCATAACAACCCAGTGTTGTTGGCATATTATTGTCTGCAGGGTACAGATGAGGAAGCTGAGAGCATGCACACATCTTGACCATAGGTTCGCATGTGTGGGACACCAGTAGTGTGCGAAGTGGGCAGCCTGACCTCATAGCCTTCCCTCTTCTGTGTCTCTGCCACAGCTAGAAACTGGCAAAGGCAGAATTTGAATGGAGGTCCTAGACCACCTTTGCCACCAGGCTGGCGCTTCTCAAACTTGAATGTGCACATTGCCATGAATCACCTGGGAATGTTGTTGAAATGTGGATTCTGACACCACAGGTCTGAGACATGGCCCAGGGTTCTGCATTTTTTTTTCTTTTTTTTTTTTTTGAGACGGATTCTCGCTCTGTCGCCCAGGCTGGAGTGCAGTGGCGCAATCTCGGCTCACTGCAAGCTCTGCCTCCCGGGTTCATGCCATTCTCCTGCCTCAGCCTCTCCGAGTAGCTGGGACTACAGGCGCCCGCCACCACGCCCGGCTAATTTTTTGTATTTTTAGTAGAGACGGGGTTTCACCGTGGTCTCGATCTCCTGACCTCATGATCCGCCTGCCTCGGCCTCCCAAAGTGCTGGGATTACAAGCGTGAGCCACCGCGCATTTTTTAATGAGCTCCCAGGTGACACTGATACTATGGGACCACAGACCCCGCTGTGAGTAATGATGTTCTATACTATTGTCACAGGGTAAACCCCCAAATTGGGGCTCAGCCTGGGAGGCCACATGGGTGTTTGGCTTCACTTAGGAAAGAATTTAAGAGTGAGCCAACAGAGTAAAGTGAAAGCAAGTTTCTTAAAAAGTAAAGGAATAAAAGGGTGGCTACCCCATAGGCAGAGTAGCACTGGGGGCTGCTTGAATGACTACACTTGTGGTTATTTCTTGATTAGATGCTAAACAGGGGGTGGATTATTCATGTTTTCTGGGAAAGAGGTGGGGAGGTCCTGGAACTGAGGGTTCTGCCCCCTTTTGGATCACGTAGGGTAACTTCAGGAAGTTGCCATGGTATTTGTAAACTGTCCTGGTGTTGGTGGGAGGTTCCTTTAGTATGCTAATGTATTATAATTAGCGTATAATGAGCAATGAGGATGACTAGAGGTTGCTTTCCTTGCCCTCTTGGTTTTGGAGGGTTTTGGCTGGCTTCTACACTGCATCCTGTTTTATCAGTGGGGTCTTGTCACCTGTGTCTGGGAAACTAGTCATACTGAATTTCTATCTCACTATAGCTACTTTTTTCTTTTCTTTTTTCTTTTTTTTTTGGATAGAGTTTTGCTCTGTTGCCCAGGTTGGAGTGCAGTGGCAGGATCACCACTGGGCCTCCCCGGCTCAAATGATTCTCCCACCTCAGCCTCCCAAATTGCTGGGACTATAGGTGCTCACCACAGTGCCCAGCTAATTTTTTTGTTTTGTTTTGTTTTCTTTTGTTTAGAGATGGGGGTTTCAATACGTTGCCCAGGCTGGTCTTGAAATTCTGGCTTCAAGTGTTCTTCCCTCCTGGGCTTCCCAAAGTGTTGGGATTACAGGCATGAGCCACTATACCTGCGGCTACTCTTTATGATCTCTGACTGCCAAATCCCTTGCGCCTGACCCCTGTACACGCTGTTGTCCTACCTTCTCTTATACATACGTATGAAGGCCTATTTGAATAGACCTTCAAATCTGACTTAGTCCATTGTTGCATCCAGTAGGGCAATGGCCCTTTACTGGGAATTAATATAATAATAATTTGAGGGGCTCTTCCAATGCAAAAACAGCATTGCCTCAATTGCAGAGATTTCTGATTCAATACACAGTAATGGGAGCGGGGCTGGGGATTAGCATAGTGTGAGTCTCTGCCCTTTGCAGTATAAATCAATCCACCCTTTCTCATGTGATTTCAATTCATCCATTACCCAGGTGATCTACATAGTAAGACCCAGAAAATAGGCTAGCAAAATCCGAGTTCTCTTCAGTGGTAAATGCTTATCCTGAATGGTTTTTCTCCACCACAGCTGGATAGGCCGACTTCTCTGCCAATCACACTACACATGTACAGGATTGGCTCTCTTGCCTCCACTCCACCTCCAATGACATAATCGCTTATAATCAATCATAGGCTTTCCTCTCTTGCCACGTGTAGACGTGGCCAATATGCATAAATATAAGCCTTTGGGGGAAGGATAAAAACCACTTCTAATCTGACAAGTATAAGGCTGAAGTAGCATTGATGATTTTTCTCTTTCCCAAGTCCTGATCCCCAGTAATGTAGCCGCTCTGAGCCTTGGCTGAGAAATAAGAATTCTTATAGAGGACTCCTTTCACTTTAAGGATTTTCAAAGACCAGCTCCCTGTGTGGTTACGTTTTCCCCTGATTTTTTTTTCCTGCAATTCTAAAGAAAGCCTCACATTGAGAAAAACTAGAAAGGCATGATTCAGTGATGTCAAATGCTCTCAGGATTCCTCCTTCGAAAGTCTTTGTTAATTGTACCCAGTATCTATAGTGATAAATTTAAAGACACAGGAAACAGCGGGATCCCAAAGACACTAGACTATTGTATTGTCCTATTAAGTTGAAACAATGGAGCAGAGTCTTGAGCCTGTCTCCAGGGCAACAGAAAATGCCAGTCACAGTCAGGTGGACTTTCTGATGAATTTTTTAAAAATAGAGTTGCACATACTTTGTTATTTTAAAGAAAGGAAAGTTAACTCATAAATATTTAGGTGCAATTACAAATACTTTGAACCGAAAATGTCTTTGATTTAATTGCAAGCTTTCTCTTTTGGTATTTTTGTTATTCCCATAGCCAAATAAGATTCTCACACTGGGGGAAAAAGACCCTATGGAATGACCAAAAAATGGCATATTAGCAAAAAGCTGAATTTTATTTAAATATGTGTATTGGTATTTAAATATCAGCAGCTGAATTAGCAATGGGCATTCTGACATGTGGTCTTGTGTTTCTATCACCAATCTAATTCACTTTGCTCTGGACTTAGGGCTGGACCTTCTAAAAAGCCTAAGGCCATCAAATATAAGTCAGGAGCTGTGAAAAATCCACAATGGTCCTGTGTGTCCCACTGGGGACTCTGCCCTCGGCTTCTCGGTTTGGCCTTGTCTCTCTCTGGCCCTAGCCTGCCCTCTGCGCTCAGTAAATTTCTTGCCATCACCTCTGGTGCGTGATCACTCATTTTGGCAGCATTTTTCCTGGCTGACCTCAGCATTCTCCTTTGGATATGATTTTAAGCACTTGCTCTCCAGAAGTATTTATGATAGCTAGGAATAAAACAATTCTAGAGCTGTGCTATCCAGTATGGTACTTATTAGTCATATGCAGCTGCTTATATTATTTAAAATTAAATAGGCTGGACGCGGTGGCTCATCCCTGTAATCCCAGCACTTTGGGAGGCTGAGGCGGGCAGATCACCTGAGGTCAGGAGTTCGAGACCAGCCTGGCCGACATGGTGAAACCCTGTCTCTACTACAAAAAATGAAAATTAGCCGGGCATGGTGGGGGGCACCTGTGATCCCAGCTACTTGAGAGGTTGAGGCAGGAGAATTGCTTAAGCCTGGGAGGTGGAGGTTGCAGTGAGCCGAGATCACACCATTGCACTCCTGCCTGGGCGACATGAGTGAGATTCTGTCTCAAAACAAATAAATAAATAAAAATAAAATTAAATAAAATGAAAAAATTCAGTTCCTCAGTTGCACTAGCCAATTTCAAGTACTCAATAGTCATATGCAATGGACAGCACAGATATAGAACATTCCCTTCATTGTAGAAAGTTCTGTTGAATAGCACTGACTTAGAGACACTCTTAGTCTCATGCCAACCCCAATGGGCTGACCAATTTGATGTCAGTATCTTTCCGCAGTTCCCTCAATCCAAGTCGTGTGAAACTGAAATCCCTAAAGTCTGAAACAATCTTGTTAGCATTCTCTTGAGATAGTCCCAGGAGTGGTTCAAAGTTCCTTCAGATAACTTCTGAATGCCTATTAGCCCCATTCTGGCTATCTAGAGCTCCAAAGACACTGAGTAGTTGGATCATTAGTGAAGAAGATTTAGGTTTAGGAACTCACAGCAGCATAGAAAAGACATTCTAGGAACAGTAGAGTACCACCTTTATTACTACTCATTTAGGCAGAGCCAGACTATATTAGTTTGCTGCTTATGTGCCTTTTATTAATCAACACGCCTAACATTCCACCATTAGAGATTTATTCCTTTGGGCCTTACAGATATCTTCTTTACTCTCCATACTGGGAGAGAGTACACAGACTATACTGGTTAGGGCAGATTGAGAGAGAGAGTTATGTAAAGCACGGAGATGCACATTGCCGATGTCGTTGCTTGGCTTACTCCCCACACCCCCACAACACAACCCCTTGGGTGTGAGAACAGAAGTAAGGCTCTGCAGCCCCTTGCCATATGTCAGATATCATGAAGGAGAAACTACTTCTAAATGTTACCCACTATATACCCAATACAATGCTGGGCCCATAAGTGCTCACTACCATATCTGATGGGTTAAATTATAGATCATTTTAAGAATATTTTAATACATTAGAATTAGAATCTAATATATTTGAATCACTCTGAAGTATGTTCATCCATCATGAATTCAAAATTAATTTTTAAGTGCCTAAAGCGAGTTTTTTCATGCATTTTTGGCTTAGTGAGCAAAAATCATTCCATCCACACCTGCCACCCCAAACAAAACTTCTTCATTTTATTTACTCCTTTGCTTATTTATTCATTCAACAACAACTTTTGTGTACCTACTCAAGATTGTCCAGTCTCAACAAAGTTGAATAATACCCCTTGGTCTAGAAGCTTGGCAGATGACCATTGTTGAAGGAAAAACTTTAGACAAATTAAATTTAACACAGCTTAATTGAGCAAGGGACAACTCAAGAATCAGGCAACTCTTACAACCGGGAGAGGTTTAATGAGACTGTAGAACTGCCAAGTGGCTGGATAACATTTATAGAAGGGAAAAAGGAAATGATGTACAGAAAATAGAAGTGAGGTACAGAGAGAGCTGGACTGGTTTCAGCTTGGCATTTGCCTTATTGGAACCCAGTTTGAACATTTGGCCACAAGGAATTGACTGAAGCTTGGCTTTTGTGATTGGCTGAGACTTTTACCTCTTTGTTACCAGAATATACTCCTAAGTTAGGTTTTCAGTTTGTGTATGGACTAGGCTAGGTTGCAGTTCTTTACATAGGATTCCCACAGAGGCCTCTAAAGCCCAATTTAGTTTGATTTAACACTATGTAATTCCCACGTGGACCTGCAACTTCTAGAATAGAAGACATCTGGCCCCTTGCTACCTCTGATTTGCATCCTCCATTCCAAGTTCCTGAATCCCAGTCTATCAGTTAGAATTCATCCTGGGTGCCCAATTGAGGAAAGCCTAAATAATAGTAGCCTACACAAGACAGACAATTCCCCTGTCAGCTGAAAAGCCAGAGTTGGCCTTCAGGACTAATACGGACAGCTCCCGGTCTTCTAGAATCCAGGCTGCTTCCACTTTGCTGTTTCACCAACCTTAGTGCCTTACTTCCTGACCTAAGATCTGCATTCCAGGCGACAGGAAGAAAGAAAAGGAAAGAAGAGCATTCCCTCACTCATTTAGGAGGCTTTCTTTTAATCTCACTGGGCAGGATTTAGTCCTTGGCTGCACCTAGCTACCAAAGAGGCTGAGAAATTTCATCCTTTCCCCATCAGGCTTCTGATACAGAAGTAAGAGTCTAGAATGGACAGTGGGGTAGACACCTAGCAATCTCTGTAGCCTACCACATGCTGTGCCCAAGGCACTGTCCTGCTAGAAATATACTACCTACAGCGGCAAAAGTAATAATCCATGTCCTCTGATAATGGAAGCAAAAGCCATTAAGTGCAAATAATATTGTTCACATCACCAACATTCTTTCAGTCATGTATATTGTAAAGTGCTAATCTTATCTTTTGAATGCTTGCTTGTTACTGTAAAACACGAGCAAAATTGATGTTCGTAGGCATGACTATTATAAACTCTCATATATATTAAGACAAAACCTTGCAAAGGCAATAACGAAGCTACAAAGAACTAAAAGCTATAGAATTAGGACATCTACGTTTTTACGTATTAAAAAAATCCATTAAATTGGTCCTATTGACCATGGTATTTTAAATTTCCAATTATCCTGCTAATTGCAAAATCTTAGAATAGGACATAGAAAATGGGGAAATAAATTATTGTTACCATAAGAATGCTAATTTTTTAGATCATAACTTTGAAATAACTCCATGTCTTCAGTTTTTATGCATAAAAGAAAGAAAGAGAGCGGAGTGGAAAAGCCAGCGTGTGGAACACAGTAACAAAGTCCAAGGAGGCTTTCATGTTAATACCTGGCAGAGTTAAAAGAGGAGCAGTTCAAACCTCACCTGCTGCTTTCAGTTGGGGATAATTAAACCACCATCAGGTTTCCCAAGCAGAGAACAGATACATTTTCTCATGAGATGGAAAGTGCTTCTCTACGTCCTAACCGAATAATACCCAAACACATGCAAAGAACTTCTCTTTAAATTGAGACTTGTTGAAGTTAACTGTTTGCTTTCACCCTAAGGTCTGAGGCAGATCCTGATCTGCAGCAAAGTCCCCCTCCCTCTCCCGAGTTTCTGGGTTCCCAGGATATCCCCGCCTAGTCAAACTCCAGGAGGTTGCCGCGGTGTTGCTTCTTTTCTCAGTCTCCCAGGGATCCTGGCCCTCTCCCCACCACCGACTGCCACGTCCCTGTGTGTCCCGGCTCCCCCTGGCACCCTGTCACCTCTGCTAGTCACTCACAGGCTCCCTAGTCTTGCTCCTCAATGATACAAATCATAGATTTCTGGCCAGCACTGGCTAAAATCAGTAGAAATGATGAAGCATGGTGATCCCCAACAGTGGGACCAGCTTAGATGGGGGCTGTAATCCCGTGGTAGAGGCTTATGTCTCCCAGTAGCCTTTCTCCCCCTTTCCATAGTAATGGAACCCATAATTTTAGCTGTGCACATGGCCACCCAAAATAAAGACCATATTTTCCAATTTCTTCTGCAGCTAAATTTTTTTTTTTTTTTTTTTGAGATGGAGTCTTGCTCTGTCACCCAGGCTGGAGTGCAGTGGCACGATCTCAGCTCACTGAAACCTCCACTTCCCTGGTTCAAGCGATTCTCCCGCCTCAGCCTCCTGAGTAGCTGTGACTATAGGTGTGTGCCACCATGCCCAGCTAATTTTTGTATTTTTAGTAGAGACGGGGTTTCACCATATTGGTCAGGCTGGTCTCCAACTCCTGACCTCGTGATCCACCCACCTTGGCCTCCCAAAGTGCTGGGATTACAGGCGTGAGCCACTGTGCCTGGCCTCCTGCAGCTAAATTTAAGAGCACATGTCTAAGTTCTGGCCAGTAAGAACATAAGTGGACATGGAAGAGAGAAGTTGTGTCCTTTGCTTCTGTTTCTTTTCTTCTGTTGGTGAGAATGTAAAGGCAATGACCAGAGCTCCAGCAGCTATCTGGAGCCATGAAATGGCCTAGCGAGTGAAAATTATGCATGAGACAAAAAATAAAGTTGACAAAGTTTGGGTTCTCCAGACACTATGGAGTACAACCTAGCTCAGAACTAACTGCCTCTGAACTTACATAAGAGAGAAATAATGTTCTTTCCTGCTTAAGCAAGAACTGTTACATGTTAGCTTCAGCCAAATTTAATCCTTACTATATGCTAAAAACATACAACTAGCCATAGTCAAAATAGTGACTGGATGAATTCGGTTTTCATCTTATGGGCCTTCTTTGATCCTTCTCCCAAGCCCCCTGACCCTCTGATGCCCTCTGTCCCCTCTACACTGATACCCTCCCTTGCAGCTCGCTGCTTTGCAATTTTCTAATCACTTGTATTCTATCCAGATTTACACATCCTATATCCCATTCCTTCGGGATCTGGCAGTGACTGTCTAGGTAATGTGATAATAAAATGTATACTGAGTTATTAACAGGAAATAATGGGTGTTCTTATTCCAACATAGCATCCTAACAGGGGCTTGAGTGACTAACCCAAGGAATGACTAACATGGACACTGTGGCAGGTAATTATGGAGGGATTTTTAAATAGGCAGTCTTATTGATGTTTGATATAAGAAATACAGTTCTGCAGACTGTCAGGCAGCTCCAAGTTTACACACATAGCATGTCAGATTGAATTAGGATTTCCAGATACTTAGCTTTCTCCTTATATTGCTTACTAGTGCAAAACCTTACCAATGATGTTCAAAATAAAATACACCAAGGCTGGTGAGAGGAAGAAGTATGGAAATTGACAGTTTGAAAACTTTCCAATGTTTCTGAAGTGATATATTTTTAAATTTTGCTTTCTATAGAAACTATTACTTTTGCATCAACCTATAGAAGTGGTGTTTTAAAAAGACCCACATATCTAACATAACAATGTGTGTTAAAATCTTAGGTTCCTCCTGTAATCTGCATCAGCTAGCCTTCAACCACTCCAGAGAAGCATACAATCTAAGTAAAAACAATGTGCTCCATATGAAAACACCACTTGTGGACATCCCCCGACTCCTGGTCCTTCCAAGAAAATTGTGACCCTCCACCCTCCAATGCCCTTCTATATGGAAATTATGGGGCTACCATTGACTGACACATATCATGTTTCTTACTTCTTCATCATCAAATCCAAATCTACTAATAATTGGTGAAAAGGTAATGGTTTGTTGTTATTTCCGTAGCATATTCTAGTGGGCTTTTCTTTAACATCTTATAACTTATAGCCAGCTAACAGGCAGGGAAATATACAATAAAGAAGTTCAGGAGACTGCCTGGCTCATCAAATACTGCCTGAATAAATATGCACTTTTGCTTAGCTTCCATTGGTCTCCCTTCCAGTAGAAATACAGTAATTTGAGCCTATGTCCTGGACCCCAAAGCAACAGCTTATGAAAGACATGTAATTGTAAACCAACTTCCTTAAAGATAGCAATGCCTTGAAATGCAGGACTGGCCTTGGAAATTAGGGAAGCAAGTAACTTCATGCTAAACCCTTTATCTTTCATTTCCTTGCCCTTTATCTTATCATCCTCTTCCTTCCCCCTTTCTCTTTCATGCCACTGCTATTTACAACAATAGATTCCTGGCAGGAAATGTGTTAAAAAAATTAAAATAAGCTACCCACAATAAAAAACACACACATATATATATGTGTGTGTCTTAAGCTACTTTCCTCTCTTCTTATTTTCACTTTAAGAAGTGTCCCTTACTGTATAATTATGGTTGTTGTTCTAAACCCTTACCTAGTAAGCTCACCAAATCAGAATGAACCTTGAGCCCAGAATCCCTGGACACACACACAGGAAGAACACTGGTTGGCTGTCAGCACTCTCCTAGGCGTTGTCGGGGAGGACAAGGCATCTTGTGACGTGACTGCCACAATTAACTGGTAGTCTTGTGGGAGACAAGGCAGAATGGATGAAACAATCACAGAACAATGCCAACGGAAGATAATTAACAATGATGTCACGCTATAAATCAGTCCTTGAAATAATGACCTACATGTCTAAAAATAGAGCTCAGGTGAGTAAGAAATTAGGTGGGTAGAGAGGTATAAGAACAGGGAAGGTTCAGTGGGGGATGTGTGAGCCATGCCAACTTCAGAGAGACTATGCAGAACTGCTAAAGGCAGTTATTTAGGTCAGAACTTAATCCTGTTGCAGGTCTTTTGTGAATTCTCAGTTTTGAGGGATTCAGCACTGGTTAAAAGGAAAAGGACTCTGATGTGTGCCCCTTCTTACTTCCCAACAAGTGGGAAAGCCACTCAGGTGACAGCATAGGGATGACCTGCAAATGTCTTCTTCTCCAGCCAAATCCAGGATGCAAGGACGGAAAGGAAAGAGAGTTACTTCCACTAAAAAGCTATTAGAGGGAAATAAGTGAACATGAAATGAGATTTTAATTTTACTTCCAAGCCGTATTATGCATATATAATGTCTAATTCTAATCTTTTTGTAAAATGAGCAATAATTTAGATGCACTAAAGTCAATATTTAATTACGCATGAGTTCAAAATAATTTGTCGCTTTGCAAATGTACAATTTTTGCCAGTAGGAAGAAAAATCCAGTCTAAAAGAAGTATGATTTTACTTCTAATTCTATATTTAAATAAAACTTACCTTTAAACCTTGGTTTAAATTGTGCAGATCCATTAATTTATAACTTGCCTGCAATACAATAGGGAGAAAATCTCGGCTCGAGATTTTGGCATGATCTCGGCTCACCGCAACCTCCACCTCCCAGGTTCAAGCAATTCTCCTGCCTCAGCCTCCTGAATAGCTGGGGTTATAGGCATGCGCCACCATGCCTGGCTAATTTTTTGTATTTTTAGTAGAGATGGGGTTTCTCCATGTTGGTCAGGCTGGTCTCAAACTTCCAACCTCGGGTGATCCACCTGCCTCAGCCTCCCAAAGTGCTGGAATTACAGGCGTGACCCAGCAAGCCTGGCCGATTTACTATTTTTAACAAAACTGTGTAATTAAGTTGTAATCTGCAGTGATACAGGTTTACTGAACATCCCCAATTTTTCATTAACTCACACATCCTGCGTTTTCCCATTTAAATGAGTTGAAATGCACATTGGGAACTATTTGAAAACATTCAATTTTTAAATTCTACTGGACCGTCCCTATAACTCTTATCCTATCTCAAGATTCTGAATTAGAATAAATTCTCCTTTATGTACTTTAGTAACCGTATTATTTCAGCCAAGATCTCAGGTTAGCAATTTGTAATTATCTTCCTACGTCAAACAGGTCTTCATTGGCTGATAAACCATTCTGCCTCTCCAAAGCTGAGATGTTTGAGTTCATATGTAGTGGATGTCTGCTTTTCAGTCATTCTTAAAGAAGCTGCTGCTGAGCCAGTTGATCTCTGTAAAAGTTGCAATAGCTTGTATCTTTCAGGCTTTCTTTAGTAAATCGTTAGAATCTTCGGCCATTTGCACGGCATTGCCGGCTTTACCAGTAGAAGGGCTCTCGGTATAAATTAAATGTAGGTAAGCCAAATTATTTTAAATGCAATAGAGCTTTCAAATAAATCCTTTAGTTGCTCCTTTGCAAAGTGAAGGATTCTCTTACAAAGCCAATAATTACTTCCTAATGCATGGGTTTTGCAAATCTGGAATTTAATCCATCAGGTTTGTTTAAAAAAGATAGATCTTTATTTGCTCATCTGAGGGTTGGTCTTTTGGCTTAGTGTTAATTTAAAGAATAAAACAATCAAGAAACAATGCTCTAATTGGACTCTTATTTTGGCAGCATTGCTGATTAATGTGTAAAGAGTAATTTGGTGTCAGTGGAAGGGAATGTAAGGTATGGAGGCGGGCTGAGCAGACTGTGCCTCAAAGCAATATGGCCAAGAATGGAGGATAGCCACAGTTTGCATACCTTTTATTTTCTCTTTAAATTTACCAGGATGTTTGGGAGATTACACCCTAAGAAAACAAACAAAATCAATATTCCACATCGCTGAAACAAGAAAAGCAAACCTGCCACTGCTTCTGTTTATAGAGTGGTAGCAACAAGAGTAGATGAATCTAGCACAAAGAGATACGTAGGCAGAGCAAGCAAGTATCCAAATTGATGTTGGAAATCAAAACCACTTGGATGGAAAAGGACAAAATCAGTAGGAGAAGCATGTTTTGCTAACCTGGAGAATATAAAACTGAAAATAAGACCTCCTTCCTCTTGAGAAAGGCTGAACTATGTCCTTTAAATTTATCCTTTGTGCCCCTCACTCACATGCTTCTACCTTGTTTCGCTGCCATTTGATCCTCCAGGGAGGAAAAGAATCCTGCTTTGTCCCTGCCAGACCTTCAAAGCAAACGTAGCCCTTTGTTTCAGAGCTCTTTCTCCTTCACAAAATGCTGATACAGTTTCTACAAATCGAGGAAATCTGATGGTGGGAGTGGGGGCAGGTTTTGCAGAAAAAGAATTTTCCTTCCTGAAACCAAGACAGGATAAATTTAAAGTCAACTCCCCGGGGATAGGAACTGTGCTAATTTGGTGGCCTAGGCCCTACGTGCTTTAAGAATTCCTTTCTAGGACTCTATGCCAAGCCGTGTAGAAATTAGGGGGGGAAATCTATCCCACCTAAATGCTCTGGCCCTCCGGCTATCTAAATTTTTTTCAAGATTTTTAGCTGAATGTTCTTCAAGGTGATGCATTTTCAAAAGGAAACCTCCAATTCTAACTGCTCAGCTCAATCAACCTCTTTGAACTTTCCTTTGGGTTCTCTAAATCCTCAGTGTGCTTTACTGCTTGAAATTGAGCGAGAGGGCATTTCAGGGGATCAATCAAAGATAATAGGAGGGTTCTGAGCTTTTATAGGTTAAAAGAATGCTGTTTTCAGAAATCGTGAACAAGAGCACTATTATGAGCATTTAATTATTTCTATGAATACATTACAAACTCCTCCATCACTAGAATGTAATAACTAAAAACTGCTTTATAATGACATTTAAATGGATTTCATTCCATGAAAATGAGACTTTCAAATCAGACAGGCAAACAATGACATTTCCCCTTATTGTTTCCTCAGAACTGTTGCTCCATCAAAACAGAAGAGGAATGTTGTTCCTGACATGTAAGACATAATATAAACATCACTTTCATGATAGTTTCAGGACCCTAGTTTGTAATATTCCAGGGTGCCTCCAGCTACTTCAAAATATTGTGAAATTCCTTCAACAAACAACCCTAAATAAAGTTTAACACACTTCAGTTGAAAAAAAATGATACATGGCATGAAGGATTTTTAGAGGTAGAAGAATAAATCACCAATTATATAGATGTATTTGTACTATTGTATATATATTCAAAACATACATTTGTGTCAATTGCCAAGAGTCCAAAGTCCTGGGGTCTAAATGATATTAGATTGAGCTGGAATTCTCAGAAGTAAGAAAGTAAATGAACATGTAAAATACATTCAGCTGTATTTAAGAAATATTTGTGCAACTTATGGACTTTTTCTTTATTTATTTTATTTTATTTTTTTTGGAGATGGAATCTCACTCCGCACAGGCCGGAGTACAGTGGCAAGACCTCGGCTAACTGCAACCTCCACCTCCTGGGTTGAAGCAATTCTCCTGCCTCAGCCTCCCGAGTAGCTGGGACTACAGGCACATGCCGCCACACCTGGCTAATTTTTTTTGTATTTTTAGTGGAAATGGGGTTTCACCATATTGCCCAGGCTGGTTTCGAACTCCTGAGCTCAGGCAATCCACCCACCTTGGCCTCCCAAAGTGCTAGGATTACAGACATGAGCCACCGTACCCGGCTGGCTTTTTCTTTTTCTTCTTGAATATACCTGGACTTTGGGCAATTGCTTTTTATGAGTTTCCCAAGAAGCTGAGTTAAGTAAGAAAGGGGATTTGAAGGTATATTCAAGTACTTATTCCAACTTGGTAAAAATGTTAAATGGGGAGAGTTTTTTTTGTTTTTTAAATACCTACGTGTTGTGACATAGCCTTATAATGGAAAAATATGCAGCCATTCGGTATGATATTTACAAAGAATTGTGATGCTGGTAAAGTGTCTATGCTAGTGAAAAAAAGTCAAGATTTCAAATTTTATATCTAGTATGAGTTCTAATATCTAAAAGAAATGTAGAACACAGTACTAACAGGGGTGGGGATTGGTGGTAGGGGTTGGGAGGGTTAGGGGTGGGATTTGTTTTTCTGGCTTTATGTCTTTTCACATTTTTCTAATGAGGATGCATTATTTTTGTATTTGTGATTTTTCACCAAGTTTTTTTTAAAAATTCATTTCTATGCCTTCTCTAGGCCCAGTAATTTTTAATCCTTTTGTTATTTTTGCAAAGGTTCGAGTTAAAGAAGCCCTCTAGGGGTTGTCATAATAGATAGAGATTCCCAAGAACTATTGTGGGCATAACACAGTTGCACAGAAAGCGTGGATCAAATGGCTTACTTAGGCAGGTGTTCATCTAGACACAGCACATGGTACATTGTGTATGTCTGTTAAATGACTGTCACTGATTATTAAGGGTTACATTTTAATGAGTAAACAAAAGATACTCTTTGTATTCCTCCAGGAAAAACCAGATGGCTTAGAGTCTAGTGAACAACAGCTTAAAGGGGAATACAGGCAGAAAACAGAGGACAGTTCCAAAAGGGAGACTTAATTTTTATTTCCATGAAAGCTGAGCATCAGAAGAGACCTATTTTTTGAGTCAGAGACGTTTAACTGAAAGCTCTGTCAGACCTGGGACTAGAATCGAGAGCCCAGCAGAAACACTGCTCTGGTATTCAGGAAGAATAGCTTAGCTTGGAATGGGAAGAAGAAGAGTGGGACTCAGGAATACAGACTTTGCAGGAGTCCAGCAGAAATCAGATAGTAAAAAACAGACCTGACTCGCAAGGCTGGACAGAGTCCTCCACGCCTTGGGATCTGAGTCACTGGAATCAAACTAGACTCTGTTTTACTTCCTATGACCACCTGCCTGGACAGATTGCTCCCTTGTCAGTTACCATTGAGTGAGAGTTGTTTTCCTCACCATGGTTACAAAGACTGGCCTTCATGTGTGTGCTATCATGGTGATGACTTCCCAGGGAGGAAAGTACAGGCAGGATGAGAGACTTTTTGGCCAACGGGAGCAGGAAGAACTTCAAGCTCTCCAGGAGATAAAAGCAAAGTCACGGGGCTCTGCTGCTGCAGCACACTTCTGGATATACCTGCCACAAGCAGCAACGCTAATTAAATTGGCATTCCTTATCACCACCGCAGTAGCTCCTCAGGAACATTTATATTTTGACATATAAGTCTGTCTCTATAATATCATCGCTGTGTTTTCTGTAATCCTTTCTCTTATGTGACCACCTGCAGTGGCTGCTGCAGGGGGGCAATTCGGCTGGTCCTGCCGACTCCATCTTAAATGAACCCAGCATCCAACCTCTTGTCCTCCTCTGCTCCCTCCCACCCACATAGTCCAAGTCTTCATCATTTCTTTTTATTAAAAATTTATTAAATTGGTGCAGAAGTAATTGCGGTTTCGGACCATGAATTTTAAAATCATTATAACTAGGCTCGAATACATATTTATTAATCAAAATAGGAACCACTGCAACAAACGCATTTTTGCCAATGAGAAATAAGTTTGTTTATATCGTAGCGTAAAAATCTGTGCTTTGGGATTTGACAAACTCTTAGAAAGCATTTTCTGCATCTTGCTGATTGTGGAAACGTTTTCCCTGCAAAAAGTTGTTGAGATGCTTGAAGAAGTGGTAGTCAGTTGGCGAGAGGTCAGGTGAATATGGCAAATGAGGCAAATCTTCGTAGGCCAATTTATTCAACTTTGGAAGTGCTGGTTGTGCAATGTACAGTCGGGCATTGACATGGAGAATAACTGGGCACTTTCTGTTGACCAGTGCTGCTGCAGGTGTTGCAGTTTTCAGCACATCTCATCGATTTGCTGAGCATATTTCTCAGATGTAATAGTTCCACCAGGATTCAGAAAACTGTAGTGGATCAGACCAGCAGCAGACCACCAAACGGTGACCATGACCTTTTTTTGGTGCAAGTTTAGCTTGAAATGCTTTGGCGCTTCTACTCGGTCCAGCCACTGAGCTGGTCGTTGCCAGTTGTCATATAATTCACATTTCACTGCATATCGCAATCCAATCGAGAAATGGTTTGTTGTTGTGTAGAATAAGAGAAGATGACATTTCAAAACGATGATTTTTTAATTTTCACTTAGCTCATGAGGCACCCTTTTTCACTATTCCAATTTGCTTCAAATGCTGACCCTAGAGTGGTCGATGCTGAGTTCTTCCCAACTTCTCATGTAGTTGTAAGAGAAGCAGCTTCAATGATTACTCTCAGTTGGTCATGGTCAACTTCCAGTGGCTGGCCACTACATTCCTCATCTTCAAGGCTCTCATCTCCTTTGCAAAACTTCCGCATGGTAAGTTCATGAGCAGTTCCTTGGCCAAATGTGTTGTCAATGTTGAGAGTTGTCTCTGCCGCTTTAAGACCGATTTTGAACTCGAATAAGAAAATCGCTTGAATTTGCATTTTCTCTAACATCATTGTCATAGTCTAAAATAAATAGCAAGTAATAAGTCATTAGCAAAAAAAGCAAGAAATGCGCATTAAAATGATGTATAACATAATCACATTTATTTAAGAATGTATTTCAGTATCAAATGGCAAATTTCAACAACGCAAAAACTGCAATTACGTTTGCACCAACCTCATACAAATAAAGATCAAATATATTTAATGTATACAGTGCGATTTGACATGCATTTTCGTTGAGTAATGATGACCATAATAGAATGAATAAACACACCCATGACCACCCATGCTGCACCTTACATCTTCAGAACTTGTTCATCTTATAACTGAAAGTTTGTACCCTTTGACCAACACCTCTAGCTCTGCCAGCCTTTGGCAACCATTATTCTACTTTCTGCTTCTGTAAGTTCAAAAGTCATCACCATTTCTTACCTAAATGATGGTAAAAGTCTCCAGATGATCTCCCTGCCTCTCCTCACATCCTTCTATAATCCATTCACCATATAGCAGCCAGAGTGATTGATATAAAATGTAAATCAGATGTTGATACTGCCCTGCTTCAACTCCACACATTTTCCCCATGCATTGCAGCAACACAAACTCTTTGCCAGATCTGCAGGGACCTGCATGAACTGCTTAACTCTGACCTCTCTAATGTCACACCATGCCATTTTCTCTCACACACAGCAAGCTAAAACTACACCAGTCTTCTCTTGTTTCTTGAGCCTACCAAGCCTGTTCTCATCTTGGGGTCTTAGCACTTGAGGGTCCCTTTGCTGGAAAAATTCTCCGTGGTTTTAGTTTGATTTTTGTCATAGTTTTTTTTTTCTTTTTTTAACTCTAGGTTTTCAAATACAATTACCATTTATCATTACTTTGTAAAATCATAACATTTTGCTAAGCAAGGTGACCGCAGTGTTTTGCAGCCACATTGAGATCTGAAAGCTTGCATAGAAAGGTGGGGGCAGGGGTCTTTCCTGGGGAGGAACACAGCTGACTGGCTCCCCAGCAGGCCTCTGGGATGACATCTCCTAGGAAACCTTACCAAAATCTAGGTTCTGGACCTCAATTCTCCTCCTACTCCTATGTGGCTTTTCTTCTTCCCTTCAGGACTCAGCACAAGCACCTCTCCTCAGAGAAACCTTTCTAATCACCCAATCTAAGTTAACCTGTCCCCTCACTCTGTCTTCCTGGGCCATTTTATTCATATCACTTAGCACAATCTCAGGTGGCCTTATCAATTTCAGTTATTTATTAGCTTGTTTGCTTACCTGCTTATTTTTTTGTCTTTCCATATCAGAATGCCGGCTTCATAAGAGCAGGGGATTTGTGTCTTCTGTTTCCTGCTGTGGCCCGGATGTCCAACACTGTGGCTTTCCATAGACAGTGCTAAGGGTTTGTACTAGCGCAATTAACAGGAAATTTTTATTACCTTTCTGCAATGTACCCAATTTTCCAAAAGACTTCTATTTCCTGAACTGCATTTATTCAGTTTTTACTAGCAGGTTTTCCCATGAGATAATCAATGCCATCATATTCCAGCCCAAATCTAAAACATCTGATATTTGAGTCTCCTGGGCAGCCTTATCAGTCATAAATAAACCATTTCTTTTACCTTTTTAGAAGTATTTGATTCCTCCCTACTCTCTTTTCTTTCCTGTTTTGTTTTGTTTGTTCGTTTGAGTCAGGGTTTTGCTCTGTTGCTCAAGCTGGAGTGCAGTGGCATGGTCACGGCTCACTGCAGCCTCGACCTCCCAGGCTCAAGCAATCCTCCCGCCGCCTCAGCCTCCTGAGTAGCTGGGACTACAGGCATGCTCCACAACACCCAGCAAATTTTTAAATTTTTGGTGGAGATGGGGTCTCACTGTGTTGCCCAGACTGGCCTGCTCTCTTTCCCATCACCACCTTTTCAGATCCCTGGCATCAAGAAACCCAAGCTGGAAACTGAGTGGGTTAACTTTCAAGGGCCTTGCCACTCTACCATCCTGTGATTCTGTGGGCCACCAGAATATGTCAGCTAATCAAAAACTAAAAATGTCACCCTACATCCAGAAACATGCTTTCCCTCAGTTGTCTATGCAGGTAAAGCGAATTCAAGATCCACAGCTAGACGGGTTAGTTGAGCTAAAAACAAAGGCTAACACCAACCAATAAACAAATTTTTAAAAAACTAAAAAGAAAAAAAAGAGAGCTAAAAACAAAGGAGCCCATCACTTTAACTAAAGAGTCCATGGTGAATTGTCCCATAAAAGACAATCTGTTCCAAAAATCACAGGTCTCTGTCCTTGATACGAAAGTTTTGTCATATCTTGCAGCCAGCAAATCAAGTTTTTATAAGAATGAAAATAAACACACTCGTGGTGCTGTAAATAAAAGGTGAATAGGGAACAAGCTCAAAGGCATGCAACGCCGCTGAAGCACAGAGGATCATTGCACAGCTGTTCAGAGAATCCCAGCACGCCCCTGACGATGGAGGTGCCGATGATTTGTAATTAAGATTTTTAATTTCATCCTTGACCTCATAAGAATCATCACTAATGTGATTTGTTTGTAAACTTGAGCCTTCACACATTCTACTACCACAAGACCTGGAACAAACTAGCACGTGCTTGTGTGAAGAGCATCCACATACTCAAATATAATTGGAGTTTAAATTTGTGAAAAGATGAACACCACCAACAATAACAACAAAACGTTTCCCAGAGTATCTTCATGACCATTATTTGGCATATTCCAAAGGAATAACCTGATTTAGAGTAAACTATGTTAACTTAATTACCATGCAATGTAAGTTCAGAAGAATCACCAGGTAGAGGGTGAAATAAACTCAGGCTTCCAACAAAATCATCCTTCATTTTCCTCAATAGGCACCTGAAAGAATATTTGAATTTAAAATCTGAGCAGCACATCTTTAATTTTTAGAACACTGTTTTCATTGTTGTTGTTTTGAGACAGGGTCTTACTCTACCGCGCAGGCTGGAGTGCAGTGGTGCAATCTTGGCTCACTGAAACCTCTGCCTCCTGGGCTTAAGCAATCCTCTTGCCTCAGCCTCCCAAGTAGCTGGGCCTGCAGGTGCACGCCACCACGCCCGGCTAATGTTTGTGTTTTTTGTAGAGACACGGTTTTGCCATGTATCCGAGGCTAGTCTCGGACTCCTGGACTCAAGCCATCTGCCTGCCTCGGCCTCCCAAAGTGCTGGGATTACAGACATGAGCCACTGTGCCTGGCCCTAAACACTTAAAAACAGAAAGGGCTTTGGGTCACTTGCTTGCATCCAAACAGGACAGAGCTGGCAAGAAAAAGAAGGATAAAAAGTCAGTAGATCTGTCCAGGCCTCCAAGCATTTTACAGTGTCAGGAGGTATGTTTAAGCTTGCCATTGTTATACACTAATAAATGTTAGGGGTGTGGTTAGTTTTTAAATAAATGGTAAAGTTTGATTTCACATTTTTTTTTTTACTACTTCCCAATGCAGAGTTGCCTGTAATCACATTTGTGCAGAAGGTAGGAACACCCTTCCTGGAATAAGACAAACCGAGAGTGGAATTTGATGGATAAATTGTGTCTTTAAAAGAAAGTAAACCCAAAGGCCAGCATTTTATTAAACCAATAATTTACTTCTGGGTCCCTGAAGCTGCTTACCTTTCCTTTCTGTTTATGGAAGAAAAGTGAATATGCATGAGCTAAGGAGAGCGAAGCTCCTGTTCTTCTGACGTCTTAACTCTGTATTAGTGAGTTAGTGCAAATTGCCACATGGTACCTTTTCTGATCATCCCCTCCCCTTCTCTTTAATCCTGAGTTAAACAGGCATGAGTATGAATCCCAGTGACCACAAGAAAGTTATGTAGCTTCTGAGTCTCTTTTATTCACCTGTAAAAATGGGCATTTCAACGGGTTGTTGTAGTGATTAGGTGAACTGAAGTATTTATACTTTATAAATACTTTATAAAGTATTTATACTTTAATAAATAAATCTAGTGCTTCATAAGTCCTTTTTACTTGTGCCTGACACATGGAGGTCACCTGGGGACCGTCAGTGCCATCCAATTTTCCTTCTGCTTCTGCTCCTTTTTCTTTCTATTCTCCTTTAGTTTTTGTTTTTGTTTGTTTTTGGCTCATCCTCACCTTCTACATCCTCAACACAGCAGATGTGTGGTAGAGCCCAGGAAGGTTAGTGGGGACTATTCCATGTTCTTTCCCCTTCTGCTGCCTGATGAAAACCCCATGCAGTATGGAAAATTGCAAGGAAAAGAGCTCCACCAATCCATTCATTTCCATGCCCTTGTAATTGGTGCAATTCCGTTTGGACAAGGTAACTAAACAGATCAGGCATAATAAACAAATGCAAGAGTCGAGAGCTACGAGGGTGGGGAAGTTCAACAACACCTGCCCTGGGCTCCCCTAAAGAGAAGCAGAACACCATATGGACCCCCTCTCCTGCCTCTTGCCCAGGGCGTGGGCTCTGTGCTTGTTGCTGCTGCTTTTCAGTTAGCTCACCCTTTTGCAAACCTTGTCTGTGAGTATACTGCTGCTCTCTCTCCCACTTCCCTTCTGTTAATGTTTGACTTGTGTTCGACGTAGCACCCAGACGTTTTTGGATTCAAGTGCCCTGAGCTCCCTAGGATTCAGGGAAACGACAACTTTGATTATCAATAATAGAGATTCCAATTGGTCATGGAAATTGCTGGAGTTAATAATTCAAATCTTCAGACTAACAATTCAAATGTGCACAGCATGAGCATCACCCAGTACATCTTTGTTCAAATTGCTGCAATGTTTTGAAGTAGTTGCAAAATAAAGTATTTTAGGGAAATCTCTCATATTGGATTTTCTATGAGTAGAAAATAACTTTTTTCTCAACTGAAGCTTGTTTAGGACGTATGCATGTTTTAATTTTCAAACTAAATCAGGGGGTTTATTATTTCAATTCTGTTTAAATATGTCGGGACACGCATTCAGTGAAATAAAATTGTGAAATGTGTTCCTGGGGCTTTAAGCAAAATGAGAGATCCTGAGCCTCACGTGGACAATGACAGTGCTGGGCGAGGTGGTTGAAGCAGGGTTGCGGCACAGGTGTGTCGCTTCCTGGAGCTGTTCTGGGATGGATGTGTGGAGAAGCCAGGGAAATGCCTAGACTGTCACACTGAAAATTGCCTCTCTAGCTCTGTGGACCACTTCATCGACACTACTCTTACCATCCCAGTCGGCTTGCCCAGATTGTACAGAAAGGAGGGCAGTAGGCCGTTCCCTGGAGGATGAGAAGCAGCAAAGGACTTCTGATTAAGCAGACTGAAGAGCCAGTGGGGGAAGGTTGTCAACCCATTGTCAGGTCAGCAGCTGGCTGCTATCAAGTTTGTTGGTGTTAAAAAGTAACAGAACAAATGTTTAAAAAGTGAAATTTATTTATTTGGAATTCAGAAATTCCATGTTGTAGCACATCAGTAATTCAATAAATGTGAATTCCAAAAAATTAATAAAACTGCAGTGTCACTGTCTTTTCCATGAAATCCTGGTCTCACTGAAGTACTTCTAGTTCCACTGTAAGGTCACTTGGATATCAGACCAAGGATGGAATTGTGACAATAGAGAAAATAAGAGCAGGAGATATACAGAGGAACATTTCATGAAAAACCTGCCCACAAAGACAAGATGATAAATTCCTCTCCAAATCTCCAGATAACTTTGAAAATGTCAGAACTGGGCATACCGAGGAGCCAGAGGCAGGCTGTGTTTGTAATTCAGAACACAGCAATTCCTGCTTGACTCTATTTTCTTTGCTTACCCAAGACAATCCAACGAATCTTGTAAAGTAGTGGTATTTCCCCAAGAGGCGGATGTTAGGAGAGTCCTAAGAGATAAAAAGCACAGCTCCAGAGCCTTCCTAGTTTCTTCAGCTGAACAATCCAATTCATAGCATTTATTGAGCAACTACTATGAGCTGAACCCTGATGATGTGCCAGGTAAGGTTAGAACCTTAGATGTTTATGCATGACACTTCCTTTAAGTGAAGAATACCTGGAAACTTCTGCCCCTAGCACTTCACTTGGTGAGCTGCTTCTTTTCATTCGGGTCTCTGCTAAAGTGCCATCTTTTCCAAGGCTTTCTCTGACCATTCATCCTTGAGTTGACTACCCTCCTTGTCACTCTTCCTTTCATTACCCAATTTTACTTTATTTATAGATCTATGACTACCTAAAATTATCTTGTATATTCATGTGTTTACTTGTTGGGTTTATTAGCTGTCTCCTTACAAAAACAGGCTGCACGAGAGCAGGGCCTCACCTGTCCAGCTCCGTGCTCTCGCCTGGTGCCTGACACAGGTATGTGAATGATGCCAAAGTGGGACACACTTGCCAAAGTGCTATTAGTCAAGGGCTGCCGCAGGCCACACTGGACTCCAATGTCTTCCCCTTGGTCCTTCAGAGGCTGAAACTGAGATTGGTTGAGGTGTGGGGAAGGTTGTGGACTCCTTCCTGGAGGGCACTGAGGTTCAGAGAATGAGCAGGAGTTAGCCAGGTGGTGGAGCAGGGGAAAGATATGCCAGGCAGAGGAAACAGTTCGTGCCTGGGGTGCAGTGGTGCATGCCTGTAGTCCAGCTACTCCAGAGGCTGAGGCCGGAGGATCGCTTGTGCCCAGGAATTCTGGGCTATAGTGGCTATGCCGATTGGATATCCGTACTAAGTTTGGCATCAAGATGGTGATCTCGGCCGGGCTTGGTGGCTCACGCCTATAATCCCAGCATTTTGAGATGCCGAGGCAGGCGGATCACTTGAGGTCAGGAGCTCCAGACCAGCCTGGCCAATATGGTGAAACCCCATCTCTACTGAAAATAGAAAAGTTAGCCAGGCATGGTGGCGCATACCTGTGGTCCCACCTAGAATCGCTTGAACCGGGGAGGTGGAGGTTGCAGTGAGCTGAGATCGTGCCACTGCACTCCAGCCTGGGCGACAGAGCAAGACCCTGTCTCGAAAAAAAAAAAAAGACGAGAAACAAAAAAGATGGTGACCTCCCGGGAGCAGGGAAACACCAAGTTGCCTAAGGAGGGGTGAACCGGCCCAGGTCAGAAATGGAAACAGCTCATACAAAGGCATGGTTCCCTTGAAAGAAGGTATCACATTCTTAGATTTGCAAAATGTTTGGTGTGACTGAAGCAGGCACTGAAGGGTGAAGAGAGGTAAAAAACTGAGTGGAAGGAAAGAAAAAGAAGGAGATATATACAGAGATACCAAATACTGAGGGAGATAAACTAAGGTATTTGGAATGTAATTAAAAGATTTTTAAGTAAAGAGTCAATAAAACAGTGGTAAAGACCAATCAGGGCTTTTGAGTCAGTCAAACCTGGGTCCAAGTCCCAGTTCCACTACTTATAAGCCATGTGCCCTACTATCTAAACCTCAGTTTCTTCATCTATAAAATGGGGATAATGATAAAACCCCACCTCACACATTTGTTGTGAAGAGTAATGTATACAAAGTTATTTGGCCCTGCGATGGGCACATAAAAATGTGCAAGTACTTTTAGTTTGGAAGGTTATTATTGGGGATATCATGAAAAGTTTCTATTTTAGAAAACACCTTCTGACATAGGTACACAGCAGGCATTGACAGGTGTACAGATTTCATGATGGGAAATCTTAAAAACTTTATTGATTATAGCTGATGCATAATAACCCATTTTTTTTTTTTTTTTGGAGACCGAGTCTTGCTCTGTCACCCAGGCTGGAGTGCAGTGGTGCGATCTCAGCTCACTACAGCCTTGACCTCCTGGGCTCAAGCAATCCTCCTCCTTTAGCCTCCCCAGCGGCTAGAACTACAGGTGTGCACCACCATACCCAGCTAATTGTTAAATTTTTTTCGAAAAGATGGGGTCTCCATATGTTGCCCAGGCTGGTCTTGAATTCCTGGGCCCAAGTGGTCCTCCTGCCTTGGTCTTCCAAAGTGTTGGGATTACTGGTGTGAGCTACTGTGCCCAGCCAAACTGTACATTTTTAGTATACTATTTGTAAAACATTTCTAAAAAACATTAGTGACTAAGGTAGAAAGCCAACTTAAAATATATATGTATAATAAAAATGACCTATTATCACCATTTCAAAATAAAGTATTTTATCACCAAAAAGGCAGGAAGAACGTTCTCTCCAAACAAAGGGTGAATGTTTATTTAAATTGAAAAAAGAAATTACTTTTTGAAAAACTCACTGCATTCTTCAACATTTTCCCCCAGATTAATAAAAACTTGATCCTGGATTGGTGTTTGGGAGGCTCTAATATTCAGACTTTATTAGAGGCTGTGAACCTGGATGTAGGGAGGCACCATGGATGGCAATTGGTCCCAGAAAGAACTTGTGAACGAATAAACTAAGTAAGATTTTCCAAATGGGTATGGAAATGTGGGTGATCAACTCAAGAAATATTAAGGAGGTAGAATGAGTACGACTTGGATGTTGGGGATGTGTGACGGGAAAAACTCCAGGATGGACGACGGGAAGAAGCTGGTACCACACAGGAAGAGAGGAGGCTTAGTAAGCAGGCATGTGGTGCTTTCGTTTGTAATGTGCTGACTTGGGAGCTCCAGCAGGACATCCTAGTGGAGCGGTCTCATGGGAAGTTGGGATTTTTGAGTCTGGAGCAGTTGATGCCTGAGATGCAAAAGTGGACGTCATCAGCTTCAGAGAGGCAGTGGAGGCCACTGCTGTGGAGGCTGCTCAGAGTGAGAAGAGGGAAGGGAAGGAGGGAGATAGAGGGAAGGGGAGGGAAGAGGGGAGGGGAAAGAGACCAAAACGAACACTCTAGGGAACGTCAACATTTGAGGGTCTGATGTAGTATGGTATTTGTGAAGGAGATGGAAAGAGAGCAAAGAGAGAGTCACAAAACCTGGAAAGGGTGTTATTGTAGAAAACTATGTGAAAAGATAATGACAGTGAGCATTTCCAGAATGCCTTCTATCTATCAGGGACTGTGCTAAGTGCTTTACAAACTATTTCCTCTGGCTCTCCTAACAACCCTATGAAGTAGCTACCATTCTTAACCATTTCTACAGTTGAGATGCTCACATTTTACCCAAATGAAGTCAGCAATGCCCACAATGCTAGTGAGTGGTAGAGCTGGAATCTTGTCCCACGTGGTTTGAGTCCAGAGCTCATCCAAGGGCGAGGGAGTGGCCTCTCCTGTCAAGGAATCAGAGCGTTGGTCAACAATGACAAGGCCTGAAATGTATCTGTGGTATTTGGCTGTTAGAAATCCTAGCTTGAGGGTCTGAGTGAGGTGTGAGGGAAGGCGAAAAAGAGGAATGCCACATGGAAGTGGATAGAGCCACCATATGTGGTCTTGATATATGTGCACCGTATAACTCAAGGGGGTGCCATTGACATCGATCACAGTATGAGCCACTCCTGGAGTTATGTTGTGTACAGTCTGCGTAGCCCTTTGCAGCAGCCCTGCCTGAGGGTTACGTGGAGTACCGAGGAGGTGCTCCCACATACTTTGAAGAAGTGTAGTGTTAAGGGAAAGAACAAGAGAGGGTAGGAGTTAGAGCAAGAGCACTGAGAAATGAGAAGGCCTTGTTTGTCAGGATGGGAGAGGCTTGAGCCTATTTCCATTCTGAAGAGAAGAAGCTTGGTTTGCCTGGGGTAGCCCCAACTTACCTGTTGTTGCTAGGAATGATCAATAGTACCGTTTTTCCACAAATATTTCCTGATTCGGACAATATATTATATGGCCCCCATAGGTAGGAGAACCCTGGGAGCAGGAGACAGAAGATGTAAGAGATGGAAAGACTGTTTGTCAGAATAAGATTCTGGAGACAGAGGGAGTGGCACTGGCACAGGTAGAGGGTTTTAGAAGGGAGGGGGATAGGGCTTCTCTGAAGCAGGAGGGTGGTGAGGTCAGAGTAAGTGTGGACAGCAGTGGGTAAGGGAGTGGATACAAATGTATGAAATTTTTTACTTGATCCCTTTTCTTTGTGAAGTAAGTGGCCCTAAAGTTACAGTTTGGGGTTCAAATTCCCAGGCCCAATTTGCTGTACTCTGTTAGTCATGAGGCCAACCTTTTCACAAATGTGACTCCATTGGTCTCTATATGAAAAGGTGGACAATGTAGATAGATCTGTGCTGAGCGTGGACAAATAACTGAAAGCACTCGCTCTAAGAGAAGTTAGTTTAGTTGTGTTTCCATTACATATGAAGAGCAGTATCCCATTTCATTATGATAATTCTAATAATAGCATACGATGTGCTAGAAAGTGTTCTAAGTTTTAAACTCATATGTTTTGATGTAAGATTCTAAATGTATCCACTCTTCTACTTTTAATTTTATTATTCCTTTTAAAAACTTTATTTATTTATTTTAAAACATTTTTTAGAATCAGTCTTGCCCAGGCTGCAGTTCAGTGGCACGATCACAGCTCACTACAATCTCAAACTCCTGGGCTCAAGCGTTCCTCCCACCTCAGCCTCCCAAGTAGCTGGGACTACAGTTGTGCACCATGCCCAGCCAATTTTTAAAATTTTCGTAGAGACAGGCTTTCACTATGTTGCCCGGGCTGGTCTCAAGCTCCTGGGCTCAAGAGAACTTCCTGCCTCAGCCTCCTGTAATGTTGGGATTACAGGCGTGAGCCACTGCAGCCACTGCACCCTGGCCCGTCTTTTTTTAAATAGATGAGAAACTTATTCAAGCTTCCATATCTAGTAAATGGCAGACCAAGGATGTGAATCCAGGTTCCACACTCAACTAATATGTCTAAATCATGTCTGAATCCTCTAAATTAATATTAATTAATTTAATTAATCATGTTAAATTAATCATTTCTGAAGCCTCTCAAAAAGATGAGCCAGTAATCTGATATGAAGGCTCCTGTCATGCTAGACCAGATGCCAAGCAGAACAGGGTCATCATTTCTTTATGTTGTTGCTACCCACGTAAGAGAGTTAGGCCCCTGGTTCTTCCTTGAAGTCTCTCGTGAGCATGCTGGAGGAGGTGCATGCTAACTAGATTGTTCAGTTTAGGAAACACAGTCCTGAAATTCAACCACGTTGCCCAATAAGGCCTGACTCAGGAACTGAATGAGCAATGACAGAGGCCACTCTCTGGCTGCAGCCATTCTCTAACTGTGGTGACTACTCTGTTAATGTGGAAGGCTTCAAGAGCAAATGTGAGGCTTGCAAGAAACCTCTCCTTGATTCTTTATTTTGTCCTATCAAATATTAATATAATATAATACATTTATTGATAAACCATGCCACTATCTCCTTTGGTGAATATAAAACACCACAATCTGAATGTGTGGAATAACCAATCAATCAAGTAATCAATATAAACTAGTGTCAAAACTTTATGGCATGACTATGCTAGAGGTTATTGGGGTACAAGAGAAATGGGAGTTACAGTTCATGACACAAGATTAATGTTAAGAGTACACTTGCCTACACTGAGGAAAATATAATTCTTATATAGGATTTTTTAAAAAATCGGGGGTCGGGTATGATGGACTGGCTCAAAAGATTCTGGAGGCTGAGGGAGGAGGATCACTTGAGTCCAGGAGGTAGAGTTCAGCCCGAGCAAAATGGGGGACCGAGACCCTCAACTTCAAGAAAAAAAAAAATCGATAGAGTTTCATTACTTTTGGCTGAAAATTTTTTTTGTTGGCTGGGCACAGTGGCTCACCCCTGTAATTCCAACACTTTGGGAGGCCAAGGCAGGTGGATCACTTGAGGTCAGGAGTTTGAGACCAGCCTGGTCAACATGGCAAGACCCCCGCCTCTACTAAAAATACAAAAATTAGCCAAGCATGGTGGTGCGTGCCTGTAATCCCAGCTACTCGGGAGGCTGAATCAGGAGAATCACTTGAACCTGGGAGGTGGAGGTTGCAGTGAGCTGAGATCACACCACTGCACTCCAGCCTTGGTGACAGAGCAAGACTCTGTCTCAAAAAAAAAAAAAAAAGTTGTTGTTGAATAGCCCTATGATAATGGGTTGATCTCTGTGACAATGAAAACCAGTAATAATGATTATGTCTTATGATATCAATTTGATGATAAATTCTATATTTATTTGACATGATTTAACATAAAATTATATAATAATTCAACATTACATAATGTTACTAGAATTTGTTTTGTCTTTCTATTTCTTGGAACAACTTAGAGGAAACTCATTCTCATGTACATTTGAAAATTACAAAGAAATTGTGGCTGCTTTTCAAGATGTTTCTATTTCCTCATTTGTGGGAAGACAAAAAAGGGTGGAGATGATATCATCATGAAGCATCCTTCCCGCTCCAGCACTGGATGATTCCATGACCTCATAGCGTTGGTAAAGTGAGGTCAGGTCAGGAAGAAAGGCATTAAGTGGCATCAGCAAGAGACAAAATTCGAGGATTCTTTTTCTAGTAGCCTGTGCATTCTTAGACTACCCCACTCATATCGTTGTTGGCAAAATAGTAAAAAACATGTTACCATTAAAAAATGTAACTCGGCCGGGCGCGGTGGCTCACGCTTGTAATCCCAGCACTTTGGGAGGCCGAGGCGGGCGGATCACGAGGTCAGGAGATCGAGACCACGGTGAAACCCCGTCTCTACTAAAAATACAAAAAAAATTAGCCAGGCGTGGTGGCGGGCGCCTGTAGTCCCAGCTACTCGGAGAGGCTGAGGCAGGAGAATGGCGTGAACCCGGGAGGCGGAGCTTGCAGTGAGCCGAGATCGCGCCACTGCACTCCAGCCTGGGCGACAGAGCGAGATTCCGTCTCAAAAAAAAAAAAAAAAAAAAAAAATGTAACTCGTTTTTTCAAAAGTGAACTTCTCCAACCTTAACATGAAAATTGGTCCTCTTGCCATTGGCATATTCTTTTAGTCATGGGAAAGCCATTGAGTTAAGCCTTGGGTATCATTTCTGTGGAAACCAGACACAGCTCTAGGTCTGAAGATAACATTGAGAAGGTAATCCTTGACTTTACAGAATCACAGACCTGGGAAGGGATTTTAAGACATCACATGTTCATCTCCGTAATGCACTTAGAAGATGTTTTTTGAGTATTATTCACTAGGTTAAGCCCTGGGGATACAAAGATGACTAAAACCCAGCTCCAGCCCTTAAGGAGTGTACACATAGTTGGAGACACCAGGCACAAACTGACAGAAGGATGAATGATAGTGAAAGAGACAAATATCATTCTATTGCTGGTATAACTAGCAATTTAAAAAGAGAGAGAGAGAGAGAGACAAATGTCAAAGCTGCCAAACGGTAGCAAAACTGGGTGTTGCCTCTTTCTGCATTCATGATGGACAGCCCAGGAGTGGTATTATGGCAGTAAATTGTCTGCGAATAAGAATACGATTTCTAAAGTTTAACAGATTGGTATTTGTACTCAAGTGATTCTAAAACCAAGGTTTTACTCCAGGGCCAAGACAATGAGTCTAGTGTCCTCCAGCAACCTCTCAAATGAGTGCTCTTTTAGGGGGAACAGTTGGAGAATGAGTAAGGGCTGCTGGTGTTGGTCCCCACCCCACAGGGGAGAAACACCCGGGCTGCAATGAGGGCTTCCTGGGCCGAGTTGTACACAAGTCCCAAACCTAACTAACTGTGCCTGCTGCCCTGTTTCTGCTTGCTCAGCATCCACCCTTCAAAAATGTTTGTTTCCTACACATAGAGAAAGGCCTGTAATCCTAGCACTTTGGGAGGCTGAGGCAGGCAGATCACTTGAGGTCGGGAGTTCGAGATCAGGCTGACCAACATGGAGAAACCCCGTCTCTACTAAAAATACAAAATTAGCCGGGCGTGGTGGCACTTACCTGTAATCCCAGCTACTCGGGAGGGTGAGGGAGGAGAATCGCTTGAATCTGGGAGGCGGAGGTTGTGGTGAGCCGAGATCACACCATTGCACTCCAGCCTGGGCAACAAGAGTGAAACTCTGTCTCAAAAAAAAAAAAAAATTCTGAATCTGATAAAAATCATCAAAATATAAAACGAACAACCACAAAGTACATTTTTTAACCTAGTAAATCAGCATGCATAGGCAGAAATGCTTCCAAATTTTATAAATACGAAGGGTTTCCTATCTGGTTGGAATGTGTGTTTGTGTGTGGGTGTGGGAGGGTGTGAAGGGGGGGCTGTGAGGGTGTTGCTGAGGCTGTGTTTGTAGAGCAAACACTCATTTTTACTTGGATTGTATCTTTACTTAGAGTATAGTAGAGTTAGTTGACTTTGGAAAATACCAATGTCAGGCCCAGCCCCGGAGAGTCAATGATATTGAGAGGCTAAGACCTCCCTGCAGTCGCCTGTGCACTGCCACTGCGTCAAGGTTATGCGCGTATATTATATACATGCTGATACAGCTGTAGAGACATTTAAGGGCTGGAGGCGGTAGTGGGAAAGCTGGGTTCTCATGCACAGGTAGCATTCTAAGCAGGTAAAACCCTTTTGGAAAGTAATTTCACTATGCAATTCAAGCACTAAGGGAATGCTCAGAGACTTTGTGGCCAGTAATAGCAGTTTCTGAACTCTCACCTAAACAAGTAATTCAAAATGCAGATTTATAAGCACAAATAGTGAACAATTGCAAGCAATCTTATGCCTGCCAAATACAAAATGATTACATATGTACCAATCAATATGCAATGTAGGAGTGTGTAGCTCTTAAAAAATAAAAACGAGCAATTGAAAGATGACATAGTCATTTGTAAAAATGCACATTTTTATTTAAAAGAAAAAACTTTGCTTTTAATATTTAAAAGAAAAATATATATATCATAAATGTGTGATATCTTGTACACACACACACACACACACACACACACACAATCCTGGAAGGAAATATACCAAAACCCAAAAATAGATCCTCTAATTTCCAGAATTACTATAATACCAACGTTACTCTTTATTTTAAAAATAGAAAGGGAAATACATTTTTACTGGGTTAAATATATATTATGTAGTAGAATGACGAAAAGTCCTCCTTGTTTTTATAGAATTTTGTTGGCAGGAGATGGGTGGTGAAAAAAGCATTGCACTGGGAGTCAACCTGGTAGCCCATGACACTGGTAGTTTTCCTGATTTGCAAAACGAGGAGATGGCATTTGATGATCTCCGAGACCCCTTAAAGAGTTTTAAAATTATGTGAGTCCAAGAGGTCATACAACATGACAACTGAGCCAAAACATACAGACAAAAAGTATTGTTGGAGTTCACAGATCTTTTCTTTTTATCCTATTATATAAACAAATCTTATCACGACACTCTCCAGCTTAAAACCTTTTAATGGCTTCCTTTTGCTGTGAGAGTAAATCCAAACTGCTCAGCCTAAGTTACAAAGCCTTTGGTGATTTACCTCTAGTTTCTCTCTCCTGACCTTCTCTGACCCCAGTCCTGCCTCGATTCCCAGAAGTAGCCATCTGAGCTTTAGCCACTTCCCTTCTCTGCCTCACTCTGCCCTGAGTCTGGGCCCGTGTGTTTTCTTCCTGATTACCCTGCCTGTTCACTTGGCTTTCACCTGGTTAAACTCCACACGCCTCAAGGCTGAGTTAGTTTGCTTGATTTCTTCTGTGCTTTCAAAGTGCCTAGTGCTTATTCCTGTGGTAGCGTTTAGCAACTCATCACATGGCATTTTAATTTTCACCTTACTTGTCTGTGTTTCTTACTGGACTCTGAGAAAAGCGGGAAGCATCTTGAGACGGAGACTAGGGTTGCATCAGTGAAAGGTCAATCTCTTAGTTATTAGGTTGGTGCATGAATACAGTGGTGTGGGGAGTGGGAGGAGAGAGCAGTGTGCTATGATTGTTCCTCAGACCACTCACGACTGTGGCCACGGGTCACCTTTATAAATCACATTACCTTCAGGTGAGCACTCTCATAAGAGAAAGTAACTGGGAAAAGGAGGGGAGCTGGGCAGAAGGAATCTGGCATATGCAGTGCTTCTCCACTGCACATTAGAATTGCTTTAGAGATTTGGAATATACCAGTGTCAGGCCCCACCCTGGACAGTCTGATTTGGTTGGTCTGGAGGAGGGCTCAGGTATTTGCCTTTTTAGATGACAACCAGCGATTCTTTTTTTAAAAATATTTTAATTTAACAAATCATGATGTATACATTCATGGGGTACACTGTGATGCTTTGATATGTCTATACAACCCGGAATGATTACATCAAGCTATCACTTCCTTTACATAACCTTCCTCATCATTTTTTGTGGTGAGACATCTGAAACTTACCCAATGATTTTGAGACATACACCTACTTTATTGTTGGCTATAGTCCTCCTGCTATGCAACAGTTCTCAAAACTTATTCCTCCTGTCTAACTGGAGGAATTTTGATTGACAACTCGCCATTCCTCCCCACTCCCACTCCCTCAACTTCTGGCAACCATCATCCTTAAGATATGGAATCAGCCTAAGTGTCTATGAACAGATGAATGGATAAAGAAAATGTGGTATATAAACACAATGGAATACTACTCAACCTTAAAAAGGAAGAAATCCTGTCATCTGCAGTTGTATGGATGAAACTGGAGGCCATTATGTTAAGTGAAATAAGCCAGGCACCGAAAGATAAATACCGCATGATTTCACTTATATGTGGAATTCTAGTGATTATTATGGGAAGCAAGTTGAGAATCTCTGATTAGGAAAGTGTGGGGTTAAAGAGCTGGAGGTATCTGCCATATGTGTATGGGAGTAGAAAGAGGTCACCCAGCCTGTCCTATCTATTCCTTTGCTTTAAACGATCGAATTTTATTCTTTATATTGCAAACTCCTTCAGAGGACAATTCTCAAATCTAAACACACATTCATTCTGCTCCAGCAAGAGTAAAGACTAAGGGAGGAAAATCCATTACAAAACCATTCAGTAAATTATCTCTAGTTTCAGAGGAAAGACCTTGGCCACCACTTGTGGTAGGGAATCAACATTTCTTTTTTTCTTTTCTTTTTTTTTTGGAGACAGAGTTTTGCTCCTGTTGCTCGGGCTGAAGTCCAGTGGCGCGATCTTGGCTCACTACAACCTCTGCCTCCCAGGTTCAAGTGATTCTCCTGCCTCAGCCTCCCGAGTAGCTGGGATTACAGGCATCTGCCACCACTCCCGGCTAATTTTTTTTGTATTTTTAATAGAGACAGGGTTTCACTATGTTGGCCAGGCTGGTCTGAAACTCCTGATCTCAGGTGATCCACCCGCCTTGGCCTCCCAAAGGGCTAGGATTACAGGCATGAGCCGCTGCACATGGCAGAATCAACATTTCTTGAGACCCCTTCTATGTTAGAGGGTTTCACATAGTTTTCTCATGGGAAGTACAGAAAAATTTTACTAAGTCTTTGAAGTGACTCTTACATTGGCTAGAATCAAATAAAAGACTTACAGAAGAACCTTAGGCATGGGTAGAGTTGTGATCGCCCTCACACTGGGCCCCTGCCCCTGGGCCATGACCAGGACTCATAGGGTTCCAGCTGCCCTTTGATAGGAAATTCCAGACTGTGTCTGGGGGCCTGGGTACCTGCAGATCAGGCCGGCCTTGAGCAAAACTGAATGGAGATGGCAAAGGCTGTCTCTGCTTCTTATGGCATTTTCCTACTCTCTGATCCTTTGTAAATGACAGAGCATGGCATCATGAGATAATCAACTAAAGAACTACATGATAAAAGTTTACTGGTTTCACAGAAAGTAATCCTTCCATTTAGTTATTTTAGCTTCATGAGGTTCCTTGAGAAGATCCTTCAGGAATGATCTTAAGATGGGAGCCATTTTAGACCCTTACATGGTAGATGGGGGAGATATATTTGTTAACAAATGTATGAGACATAATTTACATATCATAAAATCCACTTATTTCTCAATAGCTTTATGGTAGAAACAATTCATGTGTCTAACCATGGATAAATGAATACACAAAATGTGGTATATACATACAATGGAATATTATTCAGCCATAGAAGGGAAGGAAATCCTGACATGTTATAACATGGATAACTCTTGAAGACATTTTTCTAAGTGAAATAAAATAGTCACAAAAAAGACAAATACCATATGATTCTATTCATATGAAGTATCTCGAGTGTAAAAAAACATAGAAACAGAAAGTAGAATGGTGTTTGGGAGAGAGAGAAAGGGGAGTTAGTGCTTAATGAGTTCAGGGATCAAGATGAAAAGAGTTCTGTGAATGGATGGTGGTGGTGGTTGCACAGTGTGAACGTACTTAATGCCACTGAACTGAAAATGTAAAAAAGACTAAGATATTAAATTTTATGTTATGTGTATTTTGCTACATTTTAACAAGTAAAAAATTACCCATTTAAAGTGTACAATCCAGTGGCTTCCAGTATATTTACAGAGTTCTACAACCATCGCCAAAATCTAATTTTAGGTTGTCCTCATTCCACCTTCCCTGTTCCCCCCAAATCCCTCCTACCCATAAGTAGTCACTTAGGGAAGATATTTTTAACAGGCCTTGGTTGTCATGCCCTATTTTTCCAGGAATTGACACTCATAGACCTTAGAAGGGACCTTAGAGATTTAGTTCAAGCTTCTCAGATGAAGAAATTGAAACTCAGAGAGGCAAAAGGTCACATAACTAATTCATGGCGGAGCCAGGTGTTTTGAGTTCCTATGAAGTTATTTTTCCCATTACAAAAATGCTGTGCCATTCACTTTCTTCCAACTGATGCTGACAGTAGATTGATGGTGTCAAGAAGATGCTACCTTTTCCTGCTGGGGACAGCTGAACTCCTTTCTACAGCCTCCCACCTCACCCGCCTGAACTGGGGAGCAAGGAGAAAAGAAAGAGTGGAAAAATCTGCAACTGTGTCCAATAATGTTACCTCATGCCTTAACAATGTTAGGGATGAGTTATAATGAGTTTTATTGAGAATAATGTCTCAGCCTCTCTTAGAAGAGTAATTGGAAACAGCGACTTTTGAAAGACATTGCCTTTTGTAGAGGTGGCAGTGGTAACCTGTAGCAAACAGCAACGCTTGCCTTTTTACTTACAGTGGCACTTAGGCCTGGCAGTGCCATGGCCAGGGAGGTCATTGGATAAAAGATGGAGTCAAGGGTGTGGTGGAGGGACTAACTCTGTGAGTTAGAGCTTTCAAAATGTGCTCCAATATTCCTTCTGAATTCGTTGGTCAATTGAAGCATTTTCACCTGCCCTTATTTCCTGGGGGGCTGGTGTAGGGGTAAGGGGACTCTGTGGTTGCTAAACATGACAAATGAGCAACCAAATAACAAAGGCCATGGAAAATCATGTAACTATGGACTTGGAAATATCTAGACAAAGTCCTGAAGCCTAATCACGGTGAGATTTGGGTCTCTCTTCTGGCCTTTGGTTTTTTGGAGAATTTGATCTATCTTCCTCGGGGTGATATAGGCCCTTAGGAGTGTTTGGAATTTCTCCACCCAGGCTACTCAAGAGGCAGGTACTCTAAATGTCCTGTGGGTTTCCATCTGATGAGAAACCCAACTGGAGAGATTGCTGTGGGGAATCACGTAGGCTTCTAGACAATGAGCTCCCTGAGGACAGTGACTGGATTCTGCCCCTTTTCAACAGCCCTATAGACAAGGAGGTAATAACCCCTATTACCAACCCAAGACCTTGGCATTTCTGCCACATGATGCTGCTGTTTGCTACAGTGACTCATTTTTAAACTCCTAGTGCCTAGCAGAGTGCCTGGCACATTTGTTTGCTGAATGAATGAGTAGTGACATTTCATATCAAATGATGCATTATTATTTACAAAGTGATTTATTTCCCATGCATGAACTCATCCTCATAACTACCCCTGCTTTACCTGGGAAGGTAGGCAAGACCATTTTACAGATGAGGTCACACAGCTGTAGGTTGGAGAGGTGGCTTTCAGACTCTAAATCTATTGGCATTAATATATAGGCGTCATATTGAGACTGCCGTTTCTAAAGTACTCTGTCAAAGGACTAAGAGAGATATGAATAGGGATTCAGATGTTGACCTCAGATTTAGGAACAAAATGCAGAAATCACAAATGTCCATCTGAATGGTGTCTCAGCAATGGCATTATTTTCTCCTGGTTGCTAATGACTGCAAGGCATATAGGTTTTCAATTACATTATGAGTTACATAGAATAGAATTTAGGGTCCAGATGGGTAAACTGGTGAATCCCCATCTAGTTTGTAGTAGCTATTTCCTGATACAGATTTGATATAATAACACTGTTGTATGTAATACAGTTTTGGTAATTTCAGTTAAGTAGATTGTAGCTTTATTGCCCTGGGTATTCAAGGAAACACATGTTCAAATATTCTCACTGCTTAATGAGATCCTTGTTCCTGTTGAACTTCTGTGACCTTATTGGAAATCAATGATTGCTTTTCTTCTTCAAAATGTAATGTTGAGGAGACCTAGATGAAATCACTCTACAAAATGCATTGAGATTGCAGGATGTGGAGAATGTGCTGTAACTAAAATGAATGATTCTGCTTGGAGGTACAGCATATTTTAGCTCTGTGTGCATATCGTGCATAGGGGAATTTCTCTGTGCAGAATTATTTTCTCCCCACAATTCTCATGATCACAGCACTCCTGGTAGCAGGTATCACTTAACTCCTGGGCAGCAGCTTGTCCAAAGCAAGGGAAAGGGAGCTTTCCTTTCCTCGCAACTGTTGCTATGGGGGGGGCGTGGCTTCGGAGCTGGGTGAGGACGCGTTCGGCGGCTCCCTCCCCCCCACCCTCGTAGACTACACTTCCCGTGATGCTCGAGGGAATGGTCTCCGTGGTGACGCACTTGGTGTCCGCGGAGGGAGGACGAGGACGGGGACGGCGGCTGCTGCGAGGGGGGGGTCCGTGCTCTTCCCGTTTCCCTAGTCGCACTCAGGCAGCAGCCGCCGCCGCTGCCGCTGCCGCCGCCGCCGCCGCTGCCGCCATGTTGGTTTGAGAGGCGATGACAGGAGGCGGCCGCGGCGTGTGGGACTGAAAAGTGGAGAAGGAGGAGGAGGAGAAACAAAGCTCTGAGAGGAAACCATTCCCGGGCTGAGGAGAGGGAGAACCCGGCCTCTTCCGGGGACCAGCCGAAGTCGGCGTCGCCCGGAGCTCGCGAGGCCGGGGAGGGGAGGGGAAGGCGGAGACCCGGGAGGCGGCGGCGGGGAAGGCGGAGGCAGAAGAGGAGCGCCGAGGAGCCGGAGACGATGCGCCCCGACCCCCGCTGCTGTCCGGGGGCGCCCGCGGCCTGAGCCCAGAGGGGCTCTGGAGTGTCCCGGTCGGCCCCAAGCACCGCCGCGCTGTCGGTCCCCCGCTCCGGTCTTTCGCTTTGGCTCCCAACTAGTTAAATGCCCTTGAGCGCGGGTTTCTGCGGCCCGGCTCTTCGCCCCGGCGGCGTGAGTTGAGCCGTCCGCGCGGGCGCTCCGAGAGCGGCTCGGCAGGGTCCGCGGCCAGCGTCCGGCCACCGCTCGGCCGCCACTCAAGGCTCACGCGTCGATGTGTAGCTACATAGTTATCTGTGTACATCCACGCTGGGGCATTTTTCTCCTGCTTAATGAGGACTTGACTCGGGAGCAAGTGTGAGTCATTGCCAGGGCTGGGAAAGGAGGAAGGCGGATTTAACCCCCTCCCACCCCTCTCCATGTCCGTGTGTCACTCGGCTTGGTCCACCTGGCGTGGCCGGTCCTGGGGCTGCTGCTGCTGACGACGACGACGACGACAGGGGCTGCCTCTGCTGTCCCGGGAGTTTCCTCCTGCTCCGGCCGCACAGCTCCTGGGGATTGTTCCTCTTCGAACCAGAACCTCGGCCTGACCGGCACTTTGGCTCCCAAATAAGTTTATTTTGGGGGAAGAAAGCACATCACGAACCAGTCAAAATCGTGAAGGTTTATTTCTGTAGCGTGAAGACTTCTGCTCTTTTTTCTTTGTTTTTTTCGTAAACATCTGGGTATATATCAAACGGCAAGATGTCCAGTAATGTCCCGGCGGATATGGTAAGTGACGGATAAGTTATGACACTCTGATTTAATTGTGGTTTCCAATCTTATTTAATCGGAAAGACGGCAGGCGTGGGGCGAAAATTTGCTGGGGACTGTCGAAAAGCCACCGTGCTAAGCGATTTGGAGAAGTTGGAGCTTCTGGTTTCCCCCTTTTAGAAAGTACTGCTTTTAATATGGGTTCTCTCATTTGGTCGTGTTTTCTAAATCATTGAAGATAGTGGAGAAGTAGGGAAATGTATCATGGTAGCTTGAGGGGACAAAACATCTCCCTCTTTGCTAGAAGCCTCCGAACACTAGTATTTTAACGTTTCTGAAAACGTCAGTGACAGTGGGCAGAGCTGAGGACGGGTGTCCCTACGAGAGAATAGGTAGGGAAACGGGAATCTTGCTTTATGACACAGGCGAGATCGTCAATGCAGTAGGGACGAACTTGATATTTTTCAAGAACAGGGATGCACATCTCTTCAAGAAAAAGTATGTTAGAATTTGCTGTGAGCTTTTTGAAATGTGTGAATACGGATGGCAACAGAAATATTAAGATATTTTGGGATTTTCACAAACATAGGCTGACCCTGTATTGGTACTTACTATGAATATTACAGGCCTTTTTAATGCCAAATATTTATTAATAGTAGATTCCATATTAGACATAAAGCTAAGGAAACATAGTATTGAGCCTCGATCACTGAGTGTTGAGAACTTGAAACAAAAAGTACTGTTGTTTATTGACGCCTTTCTTTTTGTTTTGTTTATGAAGGGTAAGTTTGTGAGTCGGTTGACTAACAGTAACCGTGTAACCTTACAGTGCTGGGGCTTGGTTTGTGTGAGTGTGAAGTTACACTTTGCAGTCCTAAGGGCAAACGTAATGCATTTAATTAACAGGAAGAGGCATAATCCTGTTTATGAAAGAATTGAAGTTAATGTAGTTGTGCTCACATATGTTAACATTTGAGTGTTTGTGTATTCAGTGGAAACAAATTGAACTTTGCTAATGATTAAATTTTGTTTTATTTTTTAATTTTAATTTCATTTTTATTTTATTTTTATTTTTTGAGACGGAGTTTTGCTCTTGTTGCCCAGGCTGGAGTGCAATGGCGCGATGTCTCCGGTTCAAGGATTTCCTGCCTCAGCCTCCCAAGTAGTGGTTACAGGCCCACCACCACACCCGGTAATTTTTTTTTTTTTTTTTTTGTGGAGATAGGGTTTCACCATGTTGACCAGACTGGTCTCAAACTCCTGACCTCAGATGAGCCACCCATCTTGGCCTCCCAAAGTGCTGAGATTACAGGCGTGAGCCACTGCACCCGGCCTGCTGATGATTAAATTTTAAAACGCCAGATGTTTCTAGAGGAGCAAACCTCATATACAGATTTTATAACAAAAATTAAATGATTCTAAATGGCTTATTTTGACCTTGGTTTAAAGGCATTTTGCTCGTTTAATTTCCCATTTAATGCAAAGGAACACACAGTGTTCTGTCTCTTGGGTGGCCACATAACAGCTTTACACTCTTCCTTCCTGAGTCCTAAAACTCGTGCGTTGTCCTTTTAGTTTTCGCTTCTCTTGTGGTGTGCACACATGAAATAGCCTCCTGCGTGGTTAAGGACGGCTGGACAAGGTTTCCTCCATACCGCTCTTGAAGTTGCCGGGAGCGGTCTCTAGACAGAGCTGGGAAATGCTATTTCCCTTGTTTGATGAGTGATCTGTGGGGCCATCGCCTCGAGCAAAGATTTGCTCTCTCGAAAGCCTCCATTTTATATCATCAAGCACAGTGCAAGATAGGTTAACCTTAAGTACTATCTATTCTCTCACAGAAGTTGGAATGAAATAGATGTGTGTTATTAAAACAGTGCCACTACTTCCTTTAGGTCCAGTGAAGAAAAGCTGGAATGTGCGTAGCATCAGTCACAGATTGAGATGATTTGGGGAATACTGTTTCCAAGTCAGAGAGAGGGTTTGGAGGCTGAGATTAGGATCAGAGGACTAGGAAGTAGGAGCAGGGTTTTATTAATATCTGCAGTTATAAAATATAACAGTTTATCTGTTGTAGACTGGATGTTAAGGCCTTGATGATTCTGTGGTGCTTTGAGATCCTTTGATTAAAGGTGATATGCAAGGGCAAAGCAATATTATGTAATAAACATATAATGCCCTGATGATGCTATTTCAGACCGGGTACTAAGGTACAGCACAGGTTTGATTGTTCTGAGTATTTTTTGTGTGTGTCTTGTTTTCTACTGTTCAACTGGTTAGAGGTTAAGATTTTCTCTTTGTGAAAGTCTTTTAAACGTTCATTTATACTTTGCATTTTTGCTTAAGAAGTTTATCATTTGCTATATGCCTAGAATTCTCAACTTTTTGAAATATAACATGACAATTACTGGTTAGAAGTTGTCGATTAAATGCTTCATAATTGTTAAACTCTTAATACCATGAATTGACAATTGATTTTAGTTTACATTCATGACAGAACAATTTACCGCTCCAAACCTTGAAGAGCTCCTCTCACCACTCTCACAGCAAAGCTAATGACATATATCCCTTGCAGCGTAACTCTAAATTGATCAGGATATGTACTGTTAAATACGTTTTTGCTAGATGCAGTAAAATGTTAAGCTTTCTCCTAATCGACAGTATGTGCTATTTAGAAACAAATGTTACACTTTTTTACTTTTTGGTGGTGGTGTCGTTTCTATTGAAGTCAATCTTTTATATGTTAATGGTGCTTGTCAGTTGTATGGGAAAATCCTGTTGGGAAGATGGGATGGGGTGGTGAAGTTACAACCTCTGTCATGTTTCCAATAGAGATAATTTATTCTTGAGCTACAATAATTGCTAAATCAATTGATGTTTTTGGTAAAGTCTTTTTATGGTCGTGATTATGACTCACTTTAAAATAGATTTTTTAGCTTTGGCTTTTGTTTTGTAGATAGAACTCACATTTAAAATTTATTTTTAAACATCCAGTAATTTTTTGTGTTTAGCATAAGGAGTCTCATTTTTAATAATCCAAATGTCAATTTTTTGGATGAGGGAGTGGCACCCCTAGTGAATGGATTTGCTGTACCCTTTAAAACATAATTTGTAGTTGGTACTTTTACTATATTCTGTAATATATATGTCCTATAAATATTATAAGTGTATTTACTTGAAATGTTGGGTTTTCTTTGCTAAGAGTGAATGAGTTTGAACTAGATTTAATAACATCTTAGTGTGGTAACTTATTTGTGGAAAAAATCTGAAAATATCTGAACAGAATATCATTATAATATATTGTATTTAAATAATGTATTTATTTATTTATTTTTCAGCCGAGATCATAGTTCATGATGTGGCAATATTCATTGTTTATAGTTGCAGTGTGACTTATGTTAACCACTGTAGGTTTTTCGCAAGAAAATATTTACTGCCTGTGTTAGTTATAAGGCCTAAGACTGGGCAGCAATGGTAATTTTGTTTTCTGGATTGGTAAAGTTATCAAGAAATACATTCTTGTTTTTATAAGAGTATTGTATACAACATTTAGGCTACTATTTAGAGCTTTGGACTAAAATTATACTTTATAATATCTATTACATTGAAAACTTTAAGAGAAATTGACAGTGTGAGAATAATGGCAAAGCAATTTTGTGATTCAAAACATTTTAGTTGATAAAACAGTCAAAGAAAAGCCCCGTATCTTTAACAACTGTTAATGTAAAAATTGTAGCAGATAACAACAATTTGTAATAGGAGTTGAATGAGATAATGACAATTCAAGTTTTTTCCAGTATATTTTATGTGCTTAATGAATATTTTTATTGTAATTTTTGTTATATCACTTCCATTCATGTAAGAATTATTGGAGCCCTCTTGTGGACAGGAAATTACTAAAATACATTTCCTTTCAAAGTGAACTTTTATCACTTTTCCAAGTTAAAGTAAAATGACATATGTTGAATATACCAGGAGAAAATGCCATGAAAGGAAAAGGTCCAGAAAATAGAAAAGTATACTGAGATTAATGCCCAAGGACTTTTTCCTCTTTACTTACAGCTCCTTTTTATTTTTCTTTCTCTTCCTGATGATTCTTATTTCAGGTTTAAGTTGGAGGGTTTTATAAAGCCAACGGGTAGATAAGTACTATTTACATATATGTGTGACTTGAATAGCTTAATAAATAATATATTAAGAATTGAATGTTTCTCTAAATTTTTACTTGAATGTGTCTCGTATTTGGTATTTTGAATTAGACATTTTTATTAAGAAAACGGATGACATTGTTTCCCTCAGCTTTGAATTACTTCTTTCTAGCTCTGAATCCTACCCCAGCTTGTGTCTAAAATGGTCTTTTGATTTGAATAATATTGCTTGCATTCAATCAGTGTTTATTGGGCACCTGTCTGTGTAATATAGTAGTAGTATTACAACTATAATACCCTCAGCACCTAATATAGATTGTGAAGCTTCATGCCCCTTCACTAGATCAGTAATTTACAAAGTGAGGTGAAGCAAATCAATTTTGAGAAATAAATATGAGAACTTCTATTTGTTTATTTTGTCCCCCAAAAGGGAAAAGAATTGAGCTTTTCTATTCATACTATGTGAATTGGCTGTGAGGTTTTCCTAGGTCCACCTGCATTCAGGTGGTCACTGAGAGTGTGGTTTGCTGAGGGAAGATGTGTGAATTCTGTAATGTAGATGCCAGCAACAGCACCATGAGTTTCTCAAGAGTTTTTCCAGTTTTTCTGTTATATAGTCCCTTTAAAAATACTTTTTAAAAGAAGAATCTATGATACTTGGTATTGAGATGGGGAACAGAGGTTTGCTGTCAAAGCATTTAAGAGTTGTAGAACTCAAATATTAATCACACATTTTTATTACAAAAGATGAGTATTCTATATGCTGTTCTTATCCATGATGACAAGAGGCTACCAAAAATAAAAATCTAGCAGGTATTTTTGGGAAAACAATCCCTAAGTTGTCACTTCAAGGCAAAATTGACATTTTAAACAGTAAGTGAGAAAGTACCTGCTTTTCAAAAGAAACAAATGTTATGGAGAACATTTTGAAAGCATGTTGAAGTATTTCCAATCTGTTGCAAATCTTCCTTACAATGAATTTTAATTGACTTTGGACCATTTATTGGAAAGCCAAACATTTTAATTTGTAAAAATACCTTACTGCAGTCAGGAAAAAGAAAATTTTAAGAACATTGACATCAGGTAGCTGATTTTGAATAAAAATGTTTGCGTATTTGGTGCTAGAATGGAAAACTAATATGATTTAGTAAGTTACTAAGTGACATGTTCTTCTATATAGATGTCATCTTTGTAAGGTAAGTTTTTCAGGTATGACTTACGACAGCTCTTAAAACCAAGTGTCAAAATACCTTGAACTTCACAAAAGAAGAAACTAAGATTTAAAAAAATAGAGATATATTTAATAATAATGCTCGCCTAATATGTTAATAGTAATAGCATTTTTAGTGATTGAAAGATTAAAACAAATTAATATTTAAAATAGTTAAAATAGTAAAGTAAAAAGTAAAACAAAATTTTAATCTTTTAATTTCTGTTTTTAGTATATGTTTTATACTATGTGTATGTTTATAAATGAAAACACATATACTATAGGTATGTGCCTGAAGTATTTTATATTTGGGATCTTCAATCAAAAAAATGTAGAAGCCACTGCACTAGATGACTAAAGATTTCTGAGCATTTTAACTTCTTGTGTTTGACAGTTACAAGTTTTCTGTCTCCTGCCTTTTTGAGCAACTGTTTTTTCCTGTGATCAGTGTGCCTACTTACTCCTAACCATTTACAGTTTCTGGTTTTACTTTGCTATGGGTGTGGAAACCGTATTTCCAAAGTTTATTAAAAATAATATGTGTTTAAAATGAACAAATGGTGTCTGAGTAGGATTTTAGGAGTTACCTCACAGTAAAGTGCATGATCTTTTATTTCATGGACTTGATCATATCTGTTTTGGTTGCTTAGAATTCTCTTTTTTGGGGGGCTGATTTTCTGGCTGTTAGTTATGTTTTGCAGAGATGCAGTTTCTTGATAGTGAAGAACTGCTTAGTTGATAAAAAAATTACACTTATAACTTTACTTTGAGCTCATAGAGGAGAGAGAACTAATATTTGTTTCGTACTTGCTAATACCAGGCAGATGCTTGGCATTTTACATTATAGCATTTAATTTAATCCTTACAGTCACCCTGGATAAATATAGTTGGTATATAGATAAAGAAACTCTTAATACCCACCAGGTGAAGACTACCAGGAATGCATCTGTGGTGAAACAAGTTAGGTTGACTGTTTTGCAGCTAGAAAGAGCATATGCCAGATCCTGCCGAGTGTCAGTAAAAGAGAACGAGAGGGCTGGGCACCGTGGCTCACGCCTGTAATCCCAACATTTTGGGAGGCCAAGGTGGGTGGATCACTTGAGGTCAGGACTTCGAGACCACCCTGACCAACATGGTGAAACACCCATCTCTACTAGAAATACAAAAATTAGCTGGGCATTGAGGCAGGCACCTGTAATCGCAGCTACTCCGGAGGCTGAGGCAGGAGAATCACTTGAACTCAGGAGGTGGAGGTTGCAGTGAGCAGAGGTTGCAGTGAGCTGAGATTGCGCCACTGCACTCCAGCCTGGGCGACAGAGTAAGACTCTGTCTCTAAAAAAAAAAGAGAGAGAGAATGGGAGGAGTTTTCAGTAGGGTTTGGGCTGTGCTGGAAGCAGGGACTCCTGGATTGAATGCTATCATACATCAAGTGGAGGTGGGTTAGTAATTGGGTCTTTCAGCAGTCTTTGTTTAGGAGACAGGATAAATGAAGGGGACTTGGAAAGTCATTGGTGAGAAAACATAATCACTTACAGAATGGGAGATTGTTGGTCATTTTGGAGCTGCAGTGTGGCCATAGGAAAAACTTTTTACCTGTTGGTCTTCTCTGTATCATTCAGATAACACAGTCCGATTATCAACCGAGCTCATTTTTACTTTCTCACAGCCTAGGTTCAGAGAGGGTAAGGAACTTGTTTGAGATCACATAGTGAGGAAGAAGTTGAGCTAGAATAGGAATTTGGGTCTGGTGGCAATAGTGATAAACATCTACACCCCTCCCCACAACTATAACTGAGCAAACATTGCTGAATCCCTCAGGCACATTATCCTAAGAATGCCTTAGATTCCTTCCCAATACCTTGCTCCAGGGAATCACTACTGATTGGTCTGAGCTAGCATGGTAGAAATGAAACCTATTTCATATATCTTTGTAATATACTATGTAACATCTGGATTGGAATGATTTTAATTAAGGTTGGTTGTCTTACTAATTGGTAAAATTAAAGGGAGTTTCCTTTAAACTTGTTGGAACTTTGAGTCTTCTTGTGTATATATTTGTTACACAGTGGATTTTTCTTAAAAAGTACTACTTTGAATGCTTTATATATGTAACAAACAGAATGACTTCTAAAGGATTTAGTGATTTCGGGGCATTTTGTTTTTGTCTCCATACTTTTAACGCATATATGTATGTAGAAAGAGAGAGAGAGAGATTCTCTATTGGTTGGTCAAATCTAGTAGCATTTTTGGTCTTAAGTAAATATATATTTGGGTAATTTTCTGACTAGATTTTGAGAAGAAAATGTTCTTTCTGCTGAAGAAAATTGTTGAAGTTTGGCATTAACATTTTTGTTTATGTACTTAAGATGGCAATTTATTGTGCTTAGACAAAATGTTCTTATGATGTATGTTTTTCTTTACTTTCATATAAAATTAGTGTTTTTCTGTGCCTTAGAAATAGTCTTGCTTTTGTATCCTGCTATTTTCATTTAGTCGTGTTAAATCAAGTTTAGCCTAAAGCTGCCTCCTTACATATTTTAAGCTCAGCCTATATTATGAACATCTATCTATGCAAATAAGTATAGAACCATATTATAATTTTGAACTGATTATGATAGATGTATATAAATTATTTAGCTAATTCCATATTCATGAGCATTTAGAAGCTATTACAAACAATGACATAATGGATATTCTTAAACATATCTCTGTGCCTTGTCTGATTATTCCTTTAGGACAAAACTCTTAGTAATGTAGTTGCTTTGTCAAAACATATGTGTTAATTTTGGGACGGGTGGGAAAGAGAAGGATATATATTTCCTAATTTTAAAGCATCCTTGAATTTCTGGATAAACCTAGCTTTTAATTATACATTACTCAAATGGTATATGCTAGATAATACTTCATTTAGATTTTTTTTGTTCATGAAAAAAATTGGCTAGCAATTTTAATTTCTTGTAAAGTATTTGACAGATTTAAGTATCAAGGTTATGCTGACTTCATAAAATGAGTTGGGAAATGCTTTTTAATTCCCTGGAAGAATTTGTGAAGGTTGATTTTATTTCATCCACAAATGTTTGAAAGAATTCACTGGTGAAGCCATCTGGAGTTTTCTTGTGAAGATTATTGATTCTATTTCTTCAGTACATAAAAAGCTATTCATATTTTCTATTTCTTTGTCAATTTTGACAAGTTTTGCTTTTCAAGGGATTTGTCCATTTTGTCTGAATTTTCCAGTTCAGCTTAAGGTTTTTTTGTGTGTGTGTGTATGTATCCTTTTATAATTCTTTTGATATTGATAGTATCTGTGATCTCTCCTTTTCAAAATCTGCTTATTGTAATTTGGGTCTCTTTGTACCCAGTCTTTTCAGAGTCCATTTTCAGATTAAATGTTGTTTTTAACTTTTTACTGATTTCTGCCTTTACCTTTATTTCTTCCACTTAAAAAAATGATAATTTTCTGTACTTTTTAAAGTTTTTTGAGATGAGTACTTAAGTCATTAATTGTCAGCTTATTTATTTATTTTTAAAAATCTTTTCTTTTCTTTTTTTTTCTGAGACGGAGTCTCGCTCTGTCGCCCAGGCTGGAGTGCAGTGGCTCGATCTCCGCTCACTGCAAGCTCTGCCTCCCAGGTTCACGCCATTCTCCTGCCTCAGCCTCCCGAGTAACTGGGACTACAGGCGCCCGCCACCATGCCCAGCTAATTTTTTGTGTTTTTAGTAGAGACAGGGTTTCACCGTGTTAGCCAGGGTGGTCTCAATCTCCTGACCTCGTGATCCGCCCACCTCAGCCTCCCAAAGTGCTGGGATTACAGGCGTGAGCCATCGTGCCCGGCCTATTTTTTAAAATCTTTTTAAGAGATGGGGGTCTCACTGTGTTGCCCAAACTGGTTTCTGAACTCCTGTGTTCAACTGCGCCTTCCTCCTCAGCCTCCCAAGCAGCTGAGAATACAGATGTGCAGACCACTGTGCCTGGCTCCTTTGTGGGTTTTTTGGGAATATTTTTGGAATTTAAAAAAATGTATATGAAATTCCCTCTAAATGCAACTTAGATGGATCTTACAAGTTTGATGTATATTATTTTTATTATCATTCGATAAAGCATATTTTAAAATTTCCCTTGTGCTCTCAGCATTTGGGGATTTTCTAGCTATATTTTTGTTATTGATATCTAGTTTGGTATCTGTTGTGGTCTGGAATCATTCTATGATTTCACTTGTGGGTAATTTGTTGACACTTGCTTTATGGTCAGTTTTAGAAAATTGAGGACAGTGTGCCATATATAGCAATAAGTTTATTAATCATGTTCAATCTATTGTATCATACTGACTTTTTTTGTCTTTTTTAAATCACTCAATTGAGAAACTTGTGTTAAAATTGCCAAATATGTGAGGATATGTCTATATGTTTTTAGTTCTCTCAAATCGTGCCTCATATTTGGAGGCTAAGTTATTAGCTACAAATAAATTTATGATTGTTCTATCTTCCTCTCTAGTAACATTTTTTGCTTTAAAGTTTTTTTCCAGGGGGGATGTTAATATAGCATTTTTTTTTCTATCCATTTCCTTTAAATCTCTCTTTGTCCTTATTTGTAAGATGAATCTCTTTAAGCATCATATAGTCGGGTTTTTACTTTTTTACTAAGTTTGATAATCTCTGTTTTACCTTTAATGTAATTACTGTACCACATTATTTGGGTTTGAATTTACAATTTTGCAATTTGTATTTTACTTCCATCATCAAGTCCTTTATAACTTTCCCTTCTATTTCTTGTTTTCTTTTGGATTAATCAAATAGTTTCCCATATACCTTTCTCTTAGCTTCTTTGTTATAAATTCTTTTACTATCTTTACTGGTTAGCATAGAGATTACAGTGTACATCTTTAACTTTTTTGTCTATCATAAATTTTTGCCTTTGCCACTTCAGGGTAATGGAATGGCCTTTTAATTTAATTCCATTTACCCCTCTTCCAGTCTTTGCTTTGTTTTCAACTCCAAAGATGTCATTATTATTATTATTATTAAAGTAATTATAACAGTGGTAATAAAAGTAATGTTGTTGTTAAAATAATCATTGCTCATTTCACTTTGTCCTCAAATTTACCTTTCTGGAGGTCTTCATTTCTTTCTTTTTGATTGTATGTGCATCTGGGTAATTATCCTTTTATCCAAGGAACTTTTAGTGCAGGTCTTCTGGTAATGAATTCTCTGTTTTTGTTTGCCTGAAAATGTGTTCATTTTACCTTCACTTTTAAAGGATCCCTACTTTATGCACCTTCAGGATGTTATTTTATCATCACCTGGCTGCCACTGTTTATGTCAACTCAGGCTTTTGATTTTATTGTTATTCCTTTGAAGTTAATGTGTTTTACTTTGGCTGTTTTGAAGATTATACCTTGTCTTTGGTTTTCACCAATTTTACTATTGATGTGCTCTTGTGTAGCTTTTTTTTTTGTAATCTACATAAAGCTTGTAGAGTATCTTGAGGTCCTGAGTCAATCTTTGGCGTACTATCTTTTGTCATTTGGGAATTAGCTAAAATAATAATAATTATTATTTATTTATTTTTTTGAGACAGAGTCTTGCTGGTGTGCAGTGGCATGATTTCAGTTCCCTGCAACCTCCGCCTGCTGGGTTCAAGTGATTCTAGTGCCTCAGCCTCCCTAGTAGCTGGGATTACAGGCACATATCACCATGCCTGGCTAATTTTTATATTTTTCGTAGAGACGGGGTTTTGCCGTATTGGCCAGGCTGGTCTCAAACTCCTGACCTCAAGTGATCCACCTGCCTCAGCCTCCCAAAGTGTTGGGATTACAAGCATGATTACAAAGTGTTGGGATTACAGGCATGATTACAAAGTGTTGGGATTACAGGCACCTGGCCTGGGAATTAGCTAATATTCTTTAAGTATTATTTCTATTATTTCCTTATGGGACAACAGTTACATGTATGTTAGGTCATGTCACTGTTTCCATTCTTTTTTCCCCTTCTCGTAAGCCTACAGATTTTCTAGCAACCTATCTTCATGTTCACTTGTATTTTCACTGTCCAGTATCTAGTTATTTCTAATTATTGAGTTTTTAATTTTAGTTTTTGTATTTTTTATCCTAAAATTTACATAGATTCAAATTCTTATGTTTTCATCTGTTTTCTTGAGTATATTAACTATTGTTGCAAAATTCCTGTCTGATGACCATCATATCTAGATTGTCTATGAGCCTGTTTCTGTTGTTTTGCTTTTGATCATTTGATCCTTTTTCCTTGGGTGCCTGGCAATGTTTTATTAACATTGTGATGAAAAATTATAGAGAATATGAATTATGGTTATCTTTCTCCACATAGGATTTAATATCCTCTGTTGAGTAGTTAGAAAAACATTGATTACTTTGATTCATAAGTGACTGATATGACATGAGCCTGAATTCAGGGCAGTCAGGAAATTCTGATAGCCTCACTATTGGTGCACTACTGGTGTATAGCCCTTAGCTAAGGTCTCAGTTGAAAGTTTGCCATGTTTACCAAGATACCTCTTCCTTGGCAAGTCCTGAATTTCAAGTATCATGAGGCTGATGAGAGCTATTTTTAAAACCTCTTTTCAACATCTTTTTGTTGGGATTTTCTGAATTTCAGTCCATGCTGTTTATGATGCAGCACATTCCTGGAGAGGAAAAGTTGAACAGAATATTGGGCCCCTTTCTTTGAGGTCCCTTTTTATTTTCCTGAGATCCTCAATTCCTGGCTCTTTGGTGGTACAACATCCACTTTTTGTGTCTTCCCAGCCCAGTGAAATTCATACAAGTTCTGGGATGCTGCTTTCTGCTTGGCCTTTTGCTCTGTGCTGGTAATTGGCAAATACCTAAAGGGGGAATTGAAGGGAGATCTTCAAAGTGTTTCCCTTCTCTAAGGGATCTTGGCTCCTCAAGTCCTGACCCTTGGTTGTTCTCCCGAAACCTTGAAATAGCTGGGGATTTAGGGGCATTTTATATCACTTTTATAGTTGTTTTCCATGGGAAATTTGGTCTGATATTGCTGTTCTCTCATAGGTAGCCTAATTGCCTTTTCTTTTTGTACCCTGGTTTTGTTTTATTTATTTATTTATTTAATTTTTGCTGTTTTGTGCTGTAGAATCAGCAGTCCTCTCTCTTTTATCCTTCTAGTTGCTAAGAACAGCTAAAACTAATTACTATGTTACTTACCATAGCACCATCAGCCAAGCAGTTGCTTAAGTCAGACGTCTGTTGGAGCCATCCTTGATTCCTCTCTTTTCCTCATTCTTTATATTCAGTCACTTTCAAAGTATATCTAGAATCCGTCTACTTCTCTTCATCTCCATGCTACCAACCTAGTTCAAGTACCCTGTCTCTCCTGGACTACTGTATTAATCTTGGAACTAATCCTGCTTTGATTCACATTCCCTGTAGTACCTTTTCCAAAAATACCTTGATGTTTTCCATTGAAGAATAAATTTCCATAGAATAAAATTACAAATCCTTTCCTTGGGCCTTCAGGGTCCTGCATGATCTAGCTCCTGCCTAACATGACTATCTCATCTCATTTGATTTACTATGCTTTAATTATATTGGCTCCCTTTCAGTTCCTCAAACATGCTACAAGCCCTATCCCACAGCAAGGCTGAGTCTTTGCCTCGGATATTCATCAATTACTTCTTTTTTTTTTTTTTTTTTTTTGAGACAGCATCTAGCTCTGTCACCAGACTGGAGTGCAGTGGCGCGATCTCAACTCACTGCAACCTCCGCCTCCCAGGTTCAAGTGATTCTCTTGCCTCAGCCTCCTGAGTAGATGGGACTACAGGCACGCACCACCGTGCCCAGCTGATTTTTGTATTTTTAGTAGAGATGGGGATTCACCATGTTGGCCAGGATGGTCTTGATTTCTTGACCTCATGATCCACCTGCCTGGGCCTCCCAAAGTGCTGAGATTACAGGCGTGAGCCACTGTGCCTGGCCTGGATATTTATCAGCATACTTCTATACCCTCTCTGCATCACTGAGTCTTTGCTTAGGATACTCATCAGTATACTTCCATACCCTCTCTGCATCTGCATTGGTAGTTTTTCTTTCTTCAGAGAAACTTTTCCTGACATCTAAAGTTGAGAGCCTTTACTCCTCCCTTGGTTTCTGTTGCAAGACCATATTGATTTCTTCTGGAGCACGTATCACACTTTGTAATTCAGTTATTTGCCCTCCCCAGTAGGCCATAGATTCCAGGAGGGTGGATATATATATTTTTTATTTGCTGCCATAACCAGTACTTAGTATAGTGCCTTTTGTGTAGTAGATTTTTCATAAATGTTTGTGGATTAAAGGAGTAATATGATTGCTTACAGACACTGTGCCAAGCTTATTACTTGAAACAAATTTAATCCATCAGAAAACTCTCAAAACAATCCTGTCAGGTAGGTAGGTGCTACTGTTAACTTCATTTCATTGATAGAGAAAGTGAAGCTTAGTAATGTTTGATTATTTTCCTGAAGCCAGCTAGCTAGGTAGCCTTTTTTGTGTTCTTGGAGTTTTTACTTTTCTAACTTTTTGACCATTCTTCACTTTGTCATATCCTCTTTACTATATTTTAAAGCCAATGGTTATGGTTATGCTAATACTCTGATATTTCAACCTCAGCTTCTTGCCTTTAACATTTTAAATTAGCATGTAATTTAATAATTTAAATGTGAATTTTAACATTTGTTTATCATTAAGCCAAAATGTCAGAAAATAAATTTGAAATTTGAATGGAAGTTTTGAGAAAGCATTAACTGAAGTTTGGTGTCTTTAATAGGACTTAAGTACTTTAAGTGGTGGATTTGCTATGTGGCTATCAAGTATTGTGAGTGATTTTTCCAGCTATAAAATCTTTCTCATTACTTTGTGACTGTAAAGAGAAAGACTGTATTATAATTATATATATTTGAATATATTATATCATATATGAAGAAAACATTTTTGAGCCTTTTATATTTAAAGAACTATTTAGTTATCCATATTTTTTCATTTTAGCATCCAAAAAGATCAACAGATTTTTCATGTTAGGTATCATTTTTATGCTTATGTACTAGTCTACATGTAATCATTCTGTTCTTTTTACTCCTTTTTTTTTTTTCTCAAGACAGAGTCTTGCTCTGTCTCCCAGGCTGGAGTGCAGTATGGCACGATCTCCGCTCACTGCAAGCTCCCGGGTTCAAGCGATTCTCCTGCCTCAGCCTCCTGAGTAGCTGGGATTACAGGCACGCGCCACCTGTGCCTGGCTAATTTTTGTATTCTTAGTATAGACGGGGTTTCACCATGTTGGCCAGGCTGGTCTGGAACTCTTGACCTCATGATCTGCCGCCTCGGCCTCCCAAAGTGCCGAGATTACAGGCGTGAGCCACTGCGTTATTTATTCAGACAGTCAATAAGTACTTGTTGAGTACCTCCTATGTGTCAGACGCTCTTTTAGGTGCTGGTGTATAGTGGTGAATGAAGCAAACAAATCCTTCTCCTAATAGAGCTTACATTTAAATAGTAAAGATACAGACATTGAACAAAATAAGTGACATATATTGTATATTAGATGGTGGTAAGTATTACAGAGAAAAATAAAGCAGTAAAGGAGGTTGGGAGTGCTAAGAGTATGTCTGTGTTCAGTTTTAAATAGTGGGATCAGGGAAGGGCTCACAGAGATGTTGACATTTATGCAGGAGTCTAAAGGAGGTGGGGAACAAGCCATGCAGCTATCTTGGGGAACTGTATTCTAGGCAGAGGGAATATTGCCTCATTGGAGTCTTTGTTCTTTTTAAATCTCTCAGTGTGTCTTCTGCCATGTCCTCAAATTTTTATGTTTCTTGTGGTATTTGTTTTCTGTCCTGTGTGATCTAAGTGGTCTCATTATTTTCCTCACTAATTTGGGCAGCAAACATTTTTGGGTGCCAGTGTCCTAGATAGATCCCATCAATAGAGCCAGTCATTTTTCTCTAATATGTTTCAAATCAATTTCCTCTTTTATCTCCACTACTTTTTAACCCGATCTCCATCCAGACGTCTTTTTAGTTATCCACTACCGTCCGCCTTCCACCGTTTTCCCAGATTTGTCTATGGAAAATACAGATCTCAGTGTCTGACTATACTACCTACTAATGGCTGGCTATCACTCACATGCTAATCCAGGTCAACCTTCTTACCGTGACAGCATTAAGGCTCTTGTCTTGGCAGTTGGGCCACATTCCAGCCTCATCTCCTGTTGGCCCCTTGTATGTACCCTGTGTTTGAGTTGTAATGAACCCCTGCTTGTCCATAATCTTTCTTTTAACTCCTGTGCTTCTCTGTCATCCTTTGCAGAGCCTTCACTTTCTGCTTAAAGTGGACCTTGACTTCTCTTTATCTTGCTCCATTTGCACCTGATGTCCTCAACTGCAGTGCTAATTCCTTGGTAATGTTTTATAACTTTGTCAGGCAGCTAGACACTGGAAGTATAGAACATGCTGGGAACTCCAAATTAAAAATGACAGTTGGCACAAAGCTGACTTCTGGGAGGGACCAAGGAAAAGTAGCCAGAGTGGCAGGATAGCTTCTTCCTTCAGGGATTGCCAGCAATGTAAAGCATAGACTCCAGAGGAACAGTGCTAACTTAAATCGTATGCAGGCATCAGTACTTCTGGTTCTGATGGCCCGGGGATTTCTAGGTAGTAGTGAGTCTCAGCATTATTTGTCATACAGTCATACTGCTAGACGAACAAAGCTAAGTCTACAGAGAAGGTAAATTATAGAAATTAGGCTCCGTCTCTACTAAAAATACAAAAAATTAGCCGGGTGCGGTGGTGGGGGCCTGTAGTCCCAGCTACTCGGGAGGCTGAGGCAGGAGAATGGTGTGAACCTGGGAGGCGGAGCTTGCAGTGAGCCGAGATAGCGCCACCGCAGTCTGGCCTGGGCGAAAGAGCAAGACTCCGTCTCAAAAAAAAAAAAAAAAAAGAAATTAGGTAAAAGGATTGGAATCTTAGCTAATTGGTCTGAAATTCAGAGCTAGGCCACAGAATTAGTTGCTCTTTCATAAATTTCATTACCTGTACTCTAGCAATTGTAAGTGTTTTTATGTGTTTCTCCCACTAAACAGACTATGTACCATTTGAGGGCAGAGAGAGGCCTTATCTTTCTAAACCGCTGTATCTAGCACAGTGCCTACTAAATAAGGAAAACTCAATGAATGTTGAATTAGCACTGTAGGTGTCTGATAGAACTTAGCACAATCATGGAAATGTTCTTTATTGTGTTGTCTAGTAAGGTAGCCATTTGCTGGGCTACATGTGTCTGTTGATCACTTTCATCATGGCTAGTGTCTGAGGAAGTGAATTTTTACTTATGTTTAATTTTAATGAAAATATGTGTATCTAGTGGCTACTATTATTGGACAGTGCACTTGTATGGTTTATATAATTAATTCTTTCAGTGGACTAAAAAGATCTTTGACTTTTTTTGTTTTTTTTTGATTGTTTGTTTTTGACTTGTATTCCAAGTGGTCCCAGATTGCTAAGCTTTTCGTTTTACTTTTTGTGATTTTTCAGTTTTTTTCTTCTCTTAATGTCAGAATTCTTTTTTTCTTTCTATCATTAAGTAAGTTGTCATCAGCCTTTCTTTTAACTTTTCTGATTTTAGTCAACTATCATATAGAAAGACATCAAGCTTGTAGAATTATCTTTTTTTTTTTTTTTTTTTTGAGATGGAGCTTTGCTCTTGTTGCCCAGGCTGGAGTACAATGGCGTGATCTTGGCTCACCGCAACCTTTGTCTCACTGGTTCAAGTAATTCTCCTGCCTCAGCCTCCCGAATAGCTGGGATTACAGGCAGGCACCACCACCCTGGCTAATTTTGTATTTTTAGTAGAGACAGGGTTTCTCCATGTCGGTCAGGCTGGTCTTGAACTCCTGACCTCAGGTGATCCACCTGCCTCGGCCTCCCAAACTGCTGGGATTACAGGCATGAGCCACCATGCCCGGCAAGAATTATCTTTTTTAAAAGAGCAAGTAGTATAGGAATCTGTGAGTCATTTTACCTCTCCTTAACTTCCGTAAGAGTGTGAAATTAGTCATCAGGAAAGAAGAGAAGTCTAAAAAGTATAAATTTGTGTGAGCATTCAGTTGAAAAAATATCAATATGAGATTAGATGAGTCACCAAGGGAGGGAGGGAAGATACCCTGAAGGCACAACTCCTCTATTTGGGAACAAGGGAATTAAAAAAGTGAGAAAAGGAACAGTTATAGGAAAAAAAGAAAAAAAATGCTGGATTGTCATTTAAGGCATATAGGGAGAAACTCAAGGAGGCAGAGTGGTCAACAACAGCAGATACAGCAAGGAGGTGAGGAATATTGTATAATTTGGTGAAAGCTGTATGGATCTCAATACATTATCAAATATTTGAATGTGGTCAAGAGTATTTTTAATATAATTCTTGTAGTTTTCTTCCATATTGATATGCTAGGCATAGAAGGATTCAGTATATCTATTTTTTTGGAAGTCATTTTTTCCATTCTTGTGCCTGTATCTATATTTTCCCAACACTTTATAATTGTCAAAATACCTTTGCTTTGCTACTGCATATAATCAGGACAGGCATTAATAATACTTGCTTTTTCTCTGAAATTATTCCTTTTTAATCTTACAAAGGTGAATTTTTCTATTACAGAATAGTAGGGCTGTTGGTTCAGTAGCAATCATCTAGTTCATGCTTTGATGCAGAGATTGCAAAGAGATGTTGTTTCTTGTTAAATACTTTGTACCCAGAGAAGGAGTTTTACTAAAAAATTGGGAAATCAGATTCCCAGCTGTCATAGGAGGGAAGCAAATGGCTTTTTCATTCCCCAAAGTACTGTCTACCTTACTCCTTTGGGACTTAGAACAGGCAGCCAAGAAAAATCAAAAGCTGGGAAAACTTTTTCCCTAAATACCTTTATTCTGGGTTCATTGATAAGTTGTATGTACTACAAACTGCAGATGTAAGCCTGTTATTATATTTTTGCTTTTCAAATTATGGCAACACATGAGTCATTTCTGGAAGAAATGCTTACATATCTCATTTCTCAATTAGAACCACTAGATGGACAGCTGAAGTCTTCCTTGAGTAGTTCAAGTGTCCCAGGATGGACAGAAGGGAAAACAGTTTACTCTGAAACTGTAAAAGCCTTTTTTTTGTTCCCCAGCTGACTTGAATAACTTATATAACATAATTACCTGAGAAGCACACCAAAAATAATCACAACTGCAAAAGGGAGGTTTTCCAGGATAGGCACATCAGATTATTACAAAGATAGGAACAATTGTATATCCACTTTCACTCGGTTTGAAAACATAGTATATCTGTGGTCACATATTAGATCATTAATTTAAGCTAGAAGAGTAACTTTCCCAAATTGACCATTCTTAACATTTTAAGAAAATAATTTAATTAAAAATATTATGAGTAGGGGGCGGTTCCAAGATGGCCGAATATGAACAGTTCCAGTCTACAGTTCCCAGCGTGAGCGACGCAGAAGACGGGTGATTTCTGCATTTCCAACTTAGGTACCAGGTTCATCTCACTGGGACTTGTTGTATAGTGGGTGCAGGACAACGGATGCAGCCCACTGAGCGTGAGCCGAGGCAGGGCAAGGCATCACCTCACCTGGGAAGCGTAAGGGGTCAGGGAATTCCCTTTCCTAGCCAAGGGAAGCTGTGAAAGACGGCACCTGGAAAATTGGGTCACTCCCACCCTAATACTGTGCTTTTCCAATGGTCTTAGCAAATGGCACACCAGAAGATTATCTCCCGCGCCTGGCTTGGAGGGTCCCACGCCCACGGAGCCTTGCTCATTGCTAGTACAGCAGTCTGAGATCGAACTGCAAGGCAGCAGCCAGGCTGGGGGAGGGGCGCCCGCCATTGCCTAGGCTTGAGTAGGTAAACAAAGCGGCCTAGAAGCTCGAACTGGGTGGAGCCCACTGCAGCTCAAGGAGGCCTGCCTGCCTCTGTAGACTCCACCTCTGGGGGCAGGGCACAGCTAAACAAAAGGCAGCAGAAACCTCTGCAGACTTAAATGTCCCTGTCTGACAGCTTTGAAGAGAGTAGTGGTTCTCCCAGCACGGAGTTTCAGATCTGACAATGGACAGACTGCCTCCTCAAGTGGGTCCCTGACCCTTGAGTAGCATAACTGGGAGGCACCCCCCAGTAGGGGCAGACTGACACCTCACATGGCCGGGTACCCCTCTGAGATGAAGCTTCCAGAGGAACGATCAGGCAGCAACATTTGCTGTTGAGCAATATTCACTGTTCTGTAGCCTCTGCTGCTGATACCCAGGCAAACAGGGTCTGGAGTGGACCTCCAGCAAACTCCAACAGACCTGCAGCTGAGGGTCCTGACTGTTAGAAGGAAAACTAACAAACAGAAAGGACATCCACACCAAAACCCCATCTGTATGTCACCATCATTAAAGACCAACGATAGATAAAACCACAAAGATGGGGAAAAAACAGAGCAGAAAAGCTGAAAATTCTGAGAATCAGAGCGCCTCTTCCCCTCCAAACAACGCAGCTCCTCACCAGCAAAGGAACAAAGCTGGACGGAGAATGACTGACGAGTTGAGAGAAGAAGGCTTCAGACTATCAGACTTCTCCGAGCTAAAGGAGGAAGTTTGAACCCATCGCAGAGAAGCTAAAAACCTTGAAAAAAGATTAGACGAATGGCTAACTAGAATAACCAGTGTAGAGAAGTCCTTAAATGACCTGATGGAGCTGAAAACCATGGCATGAGAACTACATGACAAATGCACAAGCCTCAGTAGCCGATTTGATCAACTGGAAGAAAAGGTGTCAGTGATTGGAGATCAAATGAATGAAATGAAGGGAGAAGAGAAATTTAGAGGAAAAAGAGTAAAAAGAAATGAACAAAGCCTCCAAGAAATATGGAACTATGTGAAAAGACCAAATCTACATCTTATTGGTGTACCTGAAAGTGACGGAGAGAATGGAACCAAGTTGGAAAACACTCTGCAGGATATTATCCAGGAGAACTTCCCCAACCTAGCAAGGCAGGCCAACATTCAAATTCAGGAAATACAAAGAATGCCACAAAGATACTCCTCGAGAAGAGCAACTCCAAGACATATAATTGTCAGATTCACCAAAGTTGAAATGAAGGAAAAAATGTTAAGGGCAGCCAGAGAGAAAGGTCGGGTTACCCACAAAGGGAAGCCCATCAGACTAACAGTGGATCTCTTGGCAGAAACTCTACAAGCCAGAAGAGAGTGGGGGCCAATATTCAACATTCTTAAAGAAAAGAATTTTCAACCCAGAATTTCATATCCAGCCAAACTAAGCTTCATAAGTGAAGAAGAAATAAAATCCTTTTTAAACAAGCAAATGCTGAGAGATTTTGTCACCACTAGGCCTGCCCTAAAAGAGCTCCTGAAGGAAGCACTAAACGTGGAAAGGAACAACTGGTACCAGCCACTGCAAAAACATGCCAAAATTGTAAAGACCATCAATGCTAGGAAGAAACTGCATCAACTAATGAGCAAAATAACCAGCTAACATCATAATGACAGGATCAAATTCACACATAACAATATTAACCTTAAATGTAAATGGACTAAATGCTCCAATTAAAAGACACAGACTGGCAAATTGGATAAAGAGTCAAGACCCGTCAGTGTGCCGTATTCAGGCAACCCATCTCACGTGCAGAGACACACATAGGCTCAAAATACAGTGATGGAGGAAGATCTACCAAGCAAATGGAAAACAAAGGCAGGGGTTGCAATCCTAGTCTCTGATGAAACAGACTTCAAACGAACTCAGACTTTAAACCAACTCAGAAGTACCCCTCTGAGTTGGTTTAAAGATCAAAAGAGACAAAGAAGGCCATTGCATAATGGTAAAGGGATCAATTCAACAAGAAGAGCTAACTATCCTAAATATATATGCGCCCATTACAGGAGGACCCAGATTCATAAAGCAAGTCCTTGGAGACCTGCAAAGAGACTTAGACTCCTACACAATAACAACGGGAGACTTTAACACCCCAGTGTCAACATTAGACAGATCAACGAGACAGAAAGTTAACAAGGATATTCAGGAATTGAACTCAGCTCTGCACCAAGCGGACCTAATAGACATCTACAGAACTCTCCACCACAAATCAGCAGAATATAGATTCTTCTCAGCACCACATCACACTTATTCCAAAATTGACCACATAGTTGGAAGTAAAGCACTCCTCAGCAAGTGTAAAAGAACAGAAATTATAACAAACTGTCTCTCAGACCACAGTGCAATCAAACTAGAACTCAGGATTAAGAAACTCACTCAAAACCACACAACTACATGGAAACCGAACAACCTGCTCTGGAATGACTACTGGGTACATAACGAAATGAAGGCAGAAATAAAGATGTTCTTTGAAACCCATGAGAACAAAGACACAACATACCAGAATCTCAGGGACACATTTAAAGCCGTACCCTTAGAGGGAAATTTATAGCACTAAATGCCCACAAGAGAAAGCAGGAAAGATCTAAAATTGACCCCCTAACATCACAATTAAAAGAACTAGAGAACCAAGAGCAAACACATTCAAAAGCTAGCAGAAGGCAAGAAGTAACTAAGATCAGAGCAGAACTGAAGGAGATAGAGACACAAAAAACCCTTCAAATAATCAGTGAATCCAGGAGCTGGTTTTTTGAAAAGATCAACAAAATTGAGAGACTGCTAGCAAGACTATTAAAGAAGAAAAGAGAGAAGAATCAAATAGAAGCAATAAAAGATAATAAAGGGGATATCACCACCAATCCCACAGAAATACAAACTACCAACAGAGAATACTATAAACACCTCTACGCAAATAAACTAGAAAATCTGGAAGAAATGGATAAATTCCTGGATACATACACCCTCCCAAGACTAAACCAGGAAGAAGTTGAATCCATGAATAGAACAATAACAGGCTGTGAAATTCAGGCAATGATTAATAGCTTACCAACCAAAAAAAGTCCAGGAACAGCCGAATTCTAGCAGAGGTACAAGGAGGAGCTGGTAGCATTCCTTCTGAAACCATTCCAATCAGTAGAAAAAGAGGGAATCCTCCCTAACTCATTTTATGAGGCCAGCATCATCCTGATACCAAAGCCTGGCAGAGACACAACAAAAAAAGAGAATTTTAGACCAATATCCCTGATGAACATTGATGCAAAAATCCTCAATAAAATACTGGCAAACCGAATCCTGCAGCACATCAAAGAGCTTATCCATCATGATCAAGTGGGCTTCATCCCTGGGATGCAAGGCTGGTTCAACATATGCAAATCAATAAACGTAATCCACCATATAAACAGAACCAAAGACAAAAACCATATGGTTATCTTAATAGATGCAGAAAAGGCCTTTGACAAAATTCAACAGCCCTTCCTGCTAAAAACTCTCAATAAATTAGGTATTGATGGGACATACCTCAAAATAATAAGAGCTATTTATGACAAACCCACAGCCAATATCATACTGAATGGGCAAAAACTGGAAGCATTCCCTTTGAAAACTGGCACAAGACAGGGATGCCTTCTCTCACCACTCCTATTCAACATAGTGTTGGAATTTCTGGCCAGGGCAATCAGGCAGGAGAAAGAAATAAAGGGTATTCAATTAGGAAAAGAAGTCAAATTGTCCCTGTTTGCAGATGACATGATTGTATATTTAGAAAACCCCATCGTCTCAGCCCAAAATCTCCTTAAGCTGATAAGCAACTTCAGCAAAGTCTCAGGATACAAAATCAATGTGCAAAAAATCACAGGCATTCTTATACACCAATAACAGACAAACAGAGAGCCAAATCATGAGTGAACTCCCATTCACAATTGCTTCAAAGAGAATAAAATACCTAGGAATCCAACTTACAAGGGATGTGAAGGACCTCTTCAAGGAGAACTACAAACCACTGCTCAACGAAATAGAGGACACAAGCAAATGGAAGAACATTCCATGCTCATGGATAGGAAGAATCAATATCGTGAAAATGGCCATACTGCCCAAGGTAATTTATAGATTCAATGCCATCCCCATCAATCTACCAATGACTTTCTTCACAGAACTGGAAAAAACTAAAGTTCACATGGAACCAAAAAAGAGCCCACATTGCCAAGACAATCCTAAGCCAAAAGAACAAAGCTGGAGGCATCACGCCACCTGACTTCAAACTATACTACAAGGCTACAGTAACCAAAACAGCATAGTACTGGTACCAAAACAGACATATAGACCAATGGAACAAAACAGAGCCCTCAGAGATAATACCACACATCTACAACCATCTGATCTTTGACAAACCTGACAAAAACAAGAAATGGGGAAATGATTCCCTATTTAATAAATGGTGCTGGGAAGACTGGTTAGCCATATGTAGAAAGCTGAAACTGGATCCCTTCCTTACACCTTATACAAAAATTAATTCAAGGTGGATTAAAGACTTACATGTTAGACCTAAAACCATAAAAACCCTGGAAGAAAACCTAGGCAGTACCATTCAGGACATAGGCATGGGCAAGGACTTCATGTCTAAAACACCAAAAGCAATGGCAACAAAAGCCAAAATTGACAAATGGGATCTAATGAAAGTAAAGAGCTTCTGCACAGCAAAAGAAACTACCATCAGAGTGAACAGGAACCTACAAAATGGGAGAAAATTTTTGCAATCTACTCATCTGACAAAAGGCTAATATCCAGAATCTACAAAGAACTCTAACAAATTTACAAGAAAAAAACAACCCTATCAACAAGTGGGCGAAGGATATGAACAGACACTTCTCAAAAGAAGACATTTATGCAGCCAATGGGCACATGAAGAAATGCTCATCATCACTGGCCATCAGAGAAATGCAAATCAAAACCACAATGAGATACCATCTCACACCAGTTAGAATGGCGATCATTAAAAAGCCAGGAAACAACAGGTGCTGGAGAGGATGCGGAGAAATAGGAACACTTTTACACTGTTGGTGGGACTGTAAACTAGTTCAACCATTGTGGAAGACAGTGTGGCAATTCCTCAAGGATCTAGAACTAGAAATACCATTTGACCCAGCCATCCCATTACTGGGTATATACCCAAAGGATTATAAATCATGCTGCTATAAAGACACATGCACATGTATGTTTATTGAGGCACTATTCACAATAGCAAAGACTTGGAACCAACCGAAATGTCCATCAATGATATTCTGGATTAAGAAAGTGTGGCACATATACACCGTGGAATACTATGCAGCCATAAACAAGGAAGAATTCATGTCCTTTGTAGGGGCATGGATGAAGCTGGAAGCCATCATTCTCAGCAAACTATCGCAAGGACAAAAAACCAAACACCGCATGTTCTTACGTATAGGTGGGAATTGAACAATAACACATGGACACAGGAAGGGGAACATCACACACCGGGGACTGTTGTGGGGTGGGGGGAGGGGGGAGGGATAGCATTAGGAGATATACCTAATGTAAATGACGAGTTAATGGGTGCAGCACACCACATGGCACATGTATACGTATGTAACCTGCACGTTATGCACATGTACCCTAGAACTTAAAGTATAATAAAAATAAATAGAAAAATGAGTAATTCCGTATAAGTTTAAAATTGATGTGAATATTTTAATAAAATAAAAACAATATTTTTAAAAAATTAACTTTTCACAAGGAAAGCTAATTATCATTATGTAGTGTCAACGAGGTTAATGTGGTTGGCACTCAGTTATCCTCCATAGTAGTGAAATTAATGACATTTATTCTTTCTGTGATTTCTCAATGTACTTGACCAGTGGTTCCTAAAGAGAAGTATTTATCTTGTATGTGGTTCCTAAAGAGAAGTATGTATCTTGTCCCATTTTTTCCTTTCTTGGCCATACTCTTATTTATTTTTATCTGTCTGCACTTAAAAATCTAAATTTGCTGCCAGGCGCAGTGGCTCACGCCTGTAATCCTAGCAGTTTGGGAGGCCGAGGCGGGCGGATCACCTGAGATCGGGAGTTGGAGACCAGCCTGACAAACATGGAGAAACCCATCTCTTCTAAAAATACAAAATTAGCCAGGCGTGGTGGCACATGCCTGTAACCCCACCTACTTGGGAGGTTGAGGCAGGGACTCGCTTGAACCTGGGAGGCGGGGGTTGCAGTGAGTTGAGATCACACCATTGCACTCCAGCCTGGGCAACAAGAGCGAACTCCTTCTCAAAAAAAAAAAAAAAAAAAACTAAAAACTAAATTTACTATTTTGTTTATTATTCTTTCATTCTGATTTTGTAATTAATTAGAAAAGCAATGAGATTATTGTAAAACTTGTAAAATAGAAAACATTTTAAGGAAAATAATACCATTTATGAAATTCTTCTTCTTACATATGAATACTATTAATGTTTTTTCTCTCTACACTCCACATTTTTTATGTGTGATGTGATGTATGTGTTTGTGTTCGTGTGTGTGTATACAGTTGATAATTCATTTTGAAATGTTCTAATTTGGGGAGATCTTAAAGATCAAATTTAATTATGTGTCCTTTTATGTGCCCTTTTGTGTAGGCAATTTACACTCACTCAAAAGAAAACCTTTAGTTCTTTGAGTTTTTCCATGGGATAAAACAGGCTTCTTTTTAACACATCATAGTTGTACCGTATTTCCTTTTTAAAATGCAGTCTTTGGCCAGGTGTGGTGGTTCGTGCCTGTAATCCCAGCTACTGGTGAGTCTGACATGGGATGATCAGTAGTTTGAGACTGCAGTGAACTGTGATTGCTCCACTGCACTCCACCTCAGGTGATTCTATAGAGTAATATGGTTGTGCCAGTGACTAGAAACACTTTTCTAATTTTAATCCTGTAATTTCACTAAGATCGAAGCAAATTAAATCTCTCCTAAACTAGACTATTTCAGTAGAATCAAAAGGAGCAGAGGTTTGAGTTTATATTTGAGATTTGTGGGATGCTTATTTTAAAATCTTTGAGATCTCACAAAAGGACTGTTTTGTTTTTAACTGTTCCCTCCTCCAGTCAGTACTTTATCCTATTGCTAGGTTTGTAAATACATATATGGTCTCTGTATACATCTCTGTAGTATACAAGACCTTTGAAAAGAATCTTTAGATTTTAATTATATTTTACTGTACTCCCCCTTTCACCAGCTAAAAGTAAATGAAGTAAAAACAAATCTCTAAATGTGTGATTTACAAAATTTACACATACATTTATCTTTTCAGAAATCACATTTGCATAAAGTTCATTAACTGAGTTCAATGTCTGCTAATTTATAAGATACTTTCCCTGCCATATATATTCAACCAAGGCAGCATATTCCAGTGGTGGTATTGTTAATTATATCAGAATTAAGAACATCAACACTTTCTCAAAAGTGGTGAATGAGAGCAAGTTTCTGGATCTTCTAATTCAGGTAATTTAATTTAACAGAGAGCTTTAGGACTAGTTGCAATCACCTAGCAATTACTCATAAAATTGTTTTAAATTTCATCTGCGTTCCTTGAGAGCCACTGTATTGATGATTCTGTTTTGGGGATTTATGTGCAGTCAGATAATTCATATTTTGTATTTCTGTACGAAATCAGTGGAACAAGACAAAAGTAAACTTACAGAAAATTAGTAAAAAAATTTTCGTATGGTCTCGTACTAGAGAATATAAAGCAAATAAAAGATTTTTATTGGCTAAAAACTAAACTTTGCTACCTGTGGAGTACGTATGTAATGAATAAAGGATATACATACAAAGTGTTAGAAAGCTCAACCAAAGAAGTTAGCATGTTCCATTGGAAATGAGAATGTCTTCATGTTCCAGTGACATTTAGTACCTGGAATGCAGTAGTAGCCCGATCTTACTTTAGAGGTTTTAAAGTTAGATCTAGCAATAAATGGCTGCAAAAGGTATTACATCTGGCTTCCTGAGCAATTTGATTAGTTATCTAAGAGTTGTGATTACTATGACATGACGTAGTACAGCTGTAAAAAATAAAGGCAAATTTAAGTTTAGTCCTGGTATATATACACAGCTTTGCTATATTACAAGAAAGGTATTTTCTTTGTGATGAGTTTAGTGTAATAAATCAAACACATATATAACCTATAAGTAATAGGTTAAAAAAGTATAAATATATTGAAACACTGCTCAGACTTCATAGTCTTTTTTTTAACAAAGCTTTTTTGGTACTTAGGTCAGTAAGCCTTCTTCTTTGCATTATTTTTTAATAGTGAAATACCAGTTGCTGGCATCTATTGAGTGACCAGGTGGGCACTGTTCTATGCTTCACACATGTTAACTCAGTAAAATTTCCCTACAATGCTATTAGGTAGGTATTATTATTATCCCCATTTTACAGATAAGGAAGCTGAAACATGGAGATTTTAAAGCAGTGTTCTGGTAACTGGTGGAGCCAGGATTCAAACCGTGACATTCTGTTTCCAGAGCCTATTTAGTGACAGCCTATTATTCCCAGAATTCTGGGAAGGCATACTTGGCTATTAAATACTATATATATTAGAAATAAGGCAGTTCATTTTATATATGCATGTGGTAAGATTATAGAACAAAAAGACAACAGTCATTTAACAAATAATAGCAAATAAACTGAAGGGTTGACTTCAGTAACTTTAGTATGTAGTTATGTTTACTGTTTTTCTCATGGTCGGAACCTAATATGTTGATTTAAGCAGTGTCTATAGTTAATTCATTAGAATGAAAGGACAGAAATGTAGTGGATGATAACTCAAGGGAGAAAAAAGCTTGATATAATAGTTTTTAAATGTTTAATACTATTTCAAATATAGGAACCATGAGTGAAAAACAAACTCCAGGATCGCAAGGAATCTAGGGAGTATCCTAAACTCAGTTCATTCTGTGTTACTATAAAAAGTCTGAGGACCTCAGGCTGGGCATGGTGGCTCACTCCTGTAATCTCAGCACTTTGGGAGGCTAAGGCAGGTAGATCACCTGAGGTCAGGAGTTCAAGACCAGCCTGGCCAACATGGTGAAACCCCATCTCTACAAAAATGCAAAAATTAGCTGGGCATGATGGCACATGCCTGTTGTCCCAGATACTCAGGAGGCTGAAGCAAGAGAATTGCTTGAACCTGGGAGGCAGAGGTTGCAGTGGGCCGAGATCGAGCCACTGAACTCTCCAGCTTGGGTGACAGAGTGAGACTCCATCTCAAAAAAAAAGGAACTCTGAGGACCTCTCAGTGGGATTCTAATTTCTGATACATCTTTCTTTTCAGGGTCACTCACATACTACTATTACTAAGGACTTCATTAGAGAAGCTTCTTTCCAGAAAGGAAGAAAAAACCATATGTTGGAATAAGTTAAGAAACATTGTTAGGCTTATGCAAACACCATAAATCATTCTATAAAACTTATTTGTAGAACCTTTTACATTTTTGAAATGGTTGACATTTTATCTTTGCAGTTGTCTATAGAAAAGTTTTGGGGGTAGGGAGTGGGGAAAAAGGATTATGTCCTTGAATTATCTCCTGTGATAGAGGTCTCAGGTCTTGAAATCAGCCCTTTGATGTCAATGAATCTTGCTCATTAATTCTTGGGGTTGGGGGCGGTGGTGTGGTCCTTGGATTCTTTCTAAATCGTTTCTCTCCAACTTGGAAATATGGTTCTCTTCTAACTTTTCCCTTTTTTAAAAAAAGTGATGTCTTTTCTGGTAGAAGAAGAAATTTTATTTTTGAAAAATGCTCATAAAAAGAAATCTACATAATTTGCAGTGTCCTAGTATTTTAATTCATTGTTATAAGTAAGCAGTAATTATATAGGTTCGATTACAGAAAGTATAACTGCTTTATTGTATTAAATCTTCTAGTCCTGTGATTGGTAGGTTAATTTTTTTTCCAGGTTTGTAGAAGTAACATTGTAACAACCTCCATAGTTTATGGACTTGGCCAAATGTTGTGCTCACAGGTAACTGTTTCTTTTGAACTCTGGGCATCTTTCTTTATCCCAGGATTTCTTTTTTTTCTTTTTTTGGAGACGGATTCTCGCTCTGTCGCCCAGGCTGGAGTGCAGTGGCGCAATCTTGGCTCACTGCAAGCTCCGCCTCCCGGGTTCACGCCATTCTCCTGCCTCAGCCTCTCCGAGTAGCTGGGACTACAGGCGCCCGCCACCACGCCCGGCTAATTTTTTGTATTTTTAGTAGAGACGGGGTTTCACCATGGTCTCGATCTCCTGACCTCGTGATCTGCCCGCCTCAGCCTCCCAAAGTGCTGGGATTACAGGCGTGAGCCACCGCACCCAGCCTATCCCAGGATTTCTGATATGGATAGCCTTGATGCAGTTAAGGGTAAATGCAACAAAATCACCTTAGTTGGCTTTTCCCTTTCGTTTTACACTTCATAGTTCTCCTTTTCTGTCCCAAAGCTAAACATGGGGTTTAACGCTCTCAGATTATAAAACATTTAGAGAGTCACTTAGGTGAGATTTTCTAAGTACTTTTATTTTAACTTTCATGAAAAATTTCAAACATACAGAAGTAGAGAGAATATTATAATAAAACTTCCATGTGTCCATATCTCAGCTTCAACAGTTATCACCACATAGACAGTGGCGTTTTATCTGTATTTGTACTTGCTCTACTTGCTCCTTCTAAATTATTTTGAATCAAATTCCACATCTTTCATAAATATTCCCAGATATATAATATATAGTGATTATTTTTAAAACAACCATAATACTCTTATCACACCTTAAAAATTAGCAGCAATTACCTAATATTATCAAACACACAGATATGAAGCATGTAAAGATGCTGCTATCTTTTAGCAATTGAAAAATTAACATTTCAGAATGTGATTAGTGTCAAGGTGGTTTTTGTCTTGTGAACATTGTGAAGGAGAGAACGCATGGGAAAGGTCTTTTTAAATTCTGTCTGAGACAGTATTCTTAGAGTTCTGGGTTTTTCAGTCTTAAACTAAAATGAATTGTCTCAATTTGCTATCAAAATATACAAGCTATTATACATTGGCCACTAAGGTGAAATGCAAGCACACTTGTGATAGGCGTATTATGTGAAGTCAGAACTTTAAAAATAAGGAAACAAACACTTTTTTGAAAGGCTGGGAAAACTGCCTTAACATTAAAATAGTTCTTAAACAGAGAAAAATTTGTCAGGTGATTGATTGGCCTTAATTTGAGAAATTATTAGTTTTCATCTTCCTGTTTTATTGGAAGGAAAAGGAAGAAAATAGTTATTTGTGTACTTCTGATCAAGTGACCTAAACAGTTTTCTTTTTCCTTTGCTCTGCAAAAGATTAGTAGTTGTTTAAATAATTGATGTTAAGTGTCTCTGAATTCCTGTGGTTTGAAGGCTTTGCACATATTAACTTTCTCTTCCTGACTGAAAAGGATGTGTGTGATAGTATCTTTTTACTTAGTTAGTCTAAATTTAGATTTCTTGATCATGAATTAGAAAGCCTGTGAGTATATGTGAACCTTAGAGTATGACTGTTTTCTTATTTTTAGCTACTTTTGCTGCTGAACTTCCTTTTTTCACTGCTTGATGCAGTTAAGGGTAAATGCAGAGCTGATTCTAGTGTAATGCAGCTTCTAGGACAGAAATTTGCATATAATATGTTCTATACCAGGAATTTGAAATGGGGACTAAATGCAATTTGTGAATGAAGCACATTAATTTGCTAAACTAGCAGCTATGTCAGATTTTAAAAATAAAGTTTTGCTGTCAGTTCAGGCTAGCATAAGTTATTTTCTGTAACTCAAATGAATAAAAGCAAAAGTTTAAAACATTCTCTGGATCAAATCTAATTTTGAATTCCTGGCTTACAGAGAAAGCACTTGTTTATTTCTGGTTGCCATTTACCCAGCTCCCTGCTCTCCCATCTGTCAGAATGCTGACCCAGTTTGGGATTAGAGTAGGGATTTACCACACGCACAAGTTTATACATGCATGCACACATGTACATGTGAATTCGTACCTAAGTATTTCACTTAACAGATTGGATTTTAGCATTGATCTTCTGCTAAATGGAATTTTAAAAAAATTATCTATGATTACTTTGCTTTTAGAGTTGGATTACAGATTACATTGAAAAAATAGAAAACCTCCAGAAACCCTTTCCTTTCTAATACATTTCAGCTATTTTGCTTTTGGTCTCTTTCCTGTTCCTCCCCTGACCCATTGTTATTTCCATCACCTCAGCCAGTTTTATCATCATAACCCTGTACCCCTCCCCTACCGAGTAGAGCAGGGACTAAGCAGCGATTAAAACATTGGAGCAAACCTGAATGGCTTAATTCATTTAAAAAATTCGAAGGTTCTGCTGCCCATTTATCCGTCAGATAAGAGGCAAAACAAACAGAAAAACTTAGCTTTAGTTATTATAGTTTATGTTTTCATCTTACACGTGTTACATACCAAGCTATGGTAACTGTAGACTTCCCCAAATGACATTCAGATTCCAAACTAGAAAATGCCTTTATTTATTTACTCCAGAATAAATAAAATGTTGCAGACAAGAAGTTAACGTATTTACCTCCTAAAGTGACTTTAAAGATTGAGGTGGTTTAGTATTTAGCACTGAAACTTGGAATCAAACAGTTCTCGGTACAAAACGTCCAGGAATAATGAGGAAACGGCGTGGCAGCACTGCCATGGTTTTTGTCTTTGGGGGATTGTTGTATGCAGGCAGGATAACTTTTGCATCTCACATCTTGAATCAAGAGGTGATAGATAACCCTAATTTACCTAGCAGTTAGGTATAACAGCAGTCTGCTACCTAGAGTTTATCCAAGAGCAAGGAAATAGCAAATGTCTCCAAGCAATAAAAATATTACACAGATTCTTGTAACCAAATTTATAAACTTTACTCCGAGAAGATTTTCAGAGTTCAACATTGTTCCTTTTTTTTCTTTTTTTTTTTTTTTTTGAGACAGGGTCTTGCTCTGTCACCCAGCCTGTAGTACAGTGGCACAAACACAGTTTACTGCAGCCATGAACTCATGGGCTCAAGCAGTCCTCCCACCTCAGCCTCTTGAGTAGTTGGGACCACGGGCATGTGCCACCATGCCCAACAACTTTTTTTTTTTTTTTTTTTTGTAGATACAAAATCTCACCATGTTGCCCGGGCTGGTCTCAAACTCTTGGGCTTATTCAATCCTCCTACCTTGTCGTCCCAAAGTGCTGGGATTACAGGCATGAGGCAATGTGCCTGGCTCATTTACTTTTATTTTAGACACATTTGTTATTATTTTAGGTAAACAGTTTAAAACTGATTATTTCAGCACATAGCAAGAGATTTGTTTTAGATAGTCAAAACAGTCAGCTTCTATGGTAAAAATTCCTTATTGTTATTTGGTTCTAAAAGTAAATTCCCTAAACTCTGTGGTTATATTCCATAATTTAGTCAATTTCTTCAATACCATATTGCTTTAATTGAGGAGAAGGGTCTCTAGACAAAGTAACGTAATAATATTAATATTATTCAATAACTGTAATATGTTTACAGAGTGCTTTTTGCTTTTCAGTTAAAGTACTTTCATTCATATTGTCTTATTTAAAAATAGATTATTTCTTCTTAGGCAGATCCTGGTGACAGTGAGAACAAAAATCCTACAAAGCTAACAGAATTCCTAGCATAGCATTCTGAAATTTAGTGGAAAATAGCCCTGAGCACCTACCTAATATGTCCTAAAAGCATCATTGTGTGATAAATGATATTTATGATGACTCCATGCAGAAACTGGTTATTTGATAGATATTGAAAGGTGTTAAACTTACCTACATCAGAAGTGTATAGATTATTCAGCTGTTCTCAAGTTGAGGTAGCTCCCAAAGATAAAGCTAAGATAGACCTGTATGAGTTCAGTTCCTTCATTGCAGTAGGTAAGTAATCTAGACATCTTTCATTGAGTGCTTTTCTGTTTGAATTGGCATCTGTTTAATCACTTTGTGAATGACATAGGTATGGAAACCCACTCATCTGGTAACTTTTAGATAGATTTTTAGGCAATTCAGAAAGCACTCTGAGAATTTCCCTAAAATGTCAGTAACATTGCCTGAAGTTTTATTTTATGGTTCTGGGTTGGAAAGATAGTACATATTTGGGAATAAAGTGGCTTCAGAAGAGCAACAATAAAATGGGTTTTGTTTGTTTAGTTTAGCTGTGGGTTATACATATTCCTTGGCTTCTAGACCTCACAAATTTATTTGTTCGGGAAGTTAATTAACACATTTCTAACTTGGATAAAATACTTTTAATGTTAATATCTTTGATCTATGGTAGGTGGGTAATTCATGGTCATTTCCCAAAGTATTTATCTATCATTTTTGGTATCCAGACTAGAGGATCTCAGAAGTTTGAAGCTGATTTATTATATGAGATATTTCTCCCCCACACACACCCATTTCCCACTCATCTAACTTGTTCTATTTGAAATCTCAGCTGAGTCTTTTTCTCTGGGATGCTGTTTCAGACCCTTGTAAATCTGTATTGGTGCTCACTCTTTGTGCCCCAGTGACACAGGATTTCTGTTGTAGTACACACTGGATTGACATTTCATTTGCTACTGTGTTTTGCCCAGAGTTAGGACAATTCATAGGCGTTGGAAACTAACAGTTGGTGAACTAACACAGTAATAATAATCTTTAAATATTTGCCCAACATATATTTAATAGAAGAGGAATAAACTGATTTTCTTTTTATAACATTTCTATATAGAAACAAATACCTACTAATTCGTTTTCTACTGGCCAATGCAGGGTCAGTTTTCTAGAAATAATTAGACAAAACATTTCTGAAGGTTCGGTAGTTTTAATCCCTTAGTTTTTATTGCAGGATTTTTCTGAACCAGACAGCTTTCTAAAGGCCATTTAAAATTACACAATAAAATTTAATTCTGGTAAAAATATGTTGTTCAGTTTTGGAACTTCAGCTGACTGCAACCACACATGGCCAATCATATTCCAGTGGTGCATTTCTGGACAGCAGCCCGCCTAGGTCATTCTTTAATAAAACTCTGGTCTATCTCATTAGCTCATGTGCTAGGACAGCATGGCACATGGGCATCTTATTCAACTTTATAATAGGCCCTTATATCTTGGGCCTATTACAGTGCTTGGAAAATAGTGGGTGTTAATATTTATTTGATGACTTGTTGAAAGAGTATTAAAGTTTTTCTCTTTACTCATGTACAAAATTTGGCTTGGCATCCCAAATAAAATTGTTATTATTTTTTATTATATAGTTGTTATATATGTCTATATATTAAATAATTATTTGTGATAACAGTAGAAGCTCTTAGTAGGTTTTCATGTTGTTGCCATTAATTTGTTCTAGATTTTCTGTTTGGTAGAATATAAATTTGTTTTCCTTGAGAACATCTGTAAGCTAGCAGGCAGGCTCAGTTTTAGTTAAGGACTGATGAGTAAAATTTGTAACTGCTGAAAGACCTTGTATGATTTTTGATATCTGAAGTAATTAAAACAACCTGTATTTATTCATATTGGCTGTGCAATATAACTTCACAAAATCTACAGCAAAATAACATTAGATACTCTTTAAAAAAAAGAAAAATTCTAAATTAGACCTAAAACTACTGTTTCTTCTTGGATTAGACCTAATAACTCAGAATAGAAAGTAACCCTCTTGAATAAGCTGAAGAAGAGTGATTTGCATGCACTCCTTCTTTTGTAACTCTGAACATTATTTCATTAGATAACCAGAACAGTGTCACTTATACTCATTGATTACATCTTTTTCTTCTGAGGATTTTAATTTTATTTCAAAAGTGGCTCTGACTCTTCTTCCCCAAAGCATATGAGAATATTGTGGTGGTGTTTAAAGGTTGCTTTATTTCTTGAAAATAATGATGCAAAGTGAATTTAAAAAGTAGCAGTTTGAGGAATTGAATACAGTCATCTCTCAGTATGAGGGAAGGATTTGTTCAGGACCCTACCATCACCCAATACCAAAATCCACAGATGCCTCAAGTCTGTGATATAAAATGGTGCAGTATTTGCATATAACCTATGCACATCCTTTCCTATATGTGAAATTATGTCTAGATTACTTACAACTAATACAATTTAATGTTGTTATATGTATTGTTTTTTATTTGCATTATTTTTAATTGTTGTATTGTTTTCAATTTTTTCCAAATATTTTCAACCTGTGGTTGGTTGAACCTGTGAATGCAGAGTCTCGAGGATAAAGCCAACTTAACAGCTTTTCATATTTTACTTAAATAAATATGCCTTTGCCTTAAGTTGTTTTGGTATTTCCCAGGCTTTGGTTCTTACTGAAGATAATTACTTTTCTCATTGTAAAAAAAGATTTATGACTTTCAAGAAGAAAAATAATTTCTGAGCAGAGAGAAAATGAAGAAGAATACTATGATTGGGCTAGCTAGCTGGCTAAGTGTTACCTGACATTCTATGCAATTACTGAAGCTTGGCTGTAATTTGGCTCTCAGCAAGGCAAAGGGAGGTATCTGATTGATAATGAGATTCATAATGTTTATAAATTAAAACTATACCAATTGCTTAGGAAAAGGAATTTTTTTCCTGACACTGAAGTCTCAGAGAAATGTCTTACATAGGCCCTTATAAAGGAGACATTGACTAGTTCTCTCCAAGTAAATGTAACAGGTATTTTTAATGACATAACTCTTAGTCACAATTGGGTAAAAATGACTCTTTAGAAAATAGCACTGTCCAATAGAAATTGAACACAACATATGTAATTTTAAATTTTCTGGTGCCACATTAAAGTTAAAAGACACAGGTAAAATTAATTTTAATAACATTTCACCTGATATATCCAAAATATTATAATTTCAACATCTAATTGATAGAAAATTATTGATGGTGTTTTACCTTTTTTCATACTAAGTCTTCAGAATCTAAAGTGCATTGTACTTAGAGCACATCTGAATTCAGATGTCAGATTTTCATTAGAAATAGTCTATATTTCATAAAATTTACAGTTGAAAAAATAAAATCATATACCCAAGTTCCAAACATGCTTAAGGTTTTCTGGTAACTGAATCTCACATATCAATTTTTAAGTTTAAATTAATTTTAAGTGCTCAATAGCTGTATATGGCCAGTAGCTACTATATGGAATAGTGCAATTCTAGAGTATCTAGAGTTAGAAAAATCTTACCCAGGAGTACACATCAGAATCACCTGATACCTTCAACATATATGACCTTGGAAATGATTCAGTACATCTGGGGTGGTGCCTTGGAATATGTATTTTGGAAAGTTCCACAAATATATTCTAATTTATACACTTGGCTAAGAATGTATTAATCCAGAAGAGAAAATGAGCTGCATATACTTAAAGTGATACAACCATGAGTAGTGGTTCTTGCAGGTAGGCTTTGTACGAGAGTTCAGCAATAAGAGCCCAAAGTGCAGATATTCAACATTCCCAGCCTGAAAACTCTTAGAATTGAATTTTGAATTGGCTAAACCCTGTGCTGATTTGAAAGGAAAGGTTTACATGGGGAATAAATAATGGCGAGACTGCCAATACATTCAGAGAATTGTGGACTTCAAGACATAAACCCTGTGGCTTGGAGAGGCTTCTTGAAGGATATAGGAATTAAGCTAGGCCTTTTACAAATTGATAAGATTTAGATAGGGGAGCATTCCAAGTAGAGGAACATTAGTACAAGTTCAACCTATATTGGAGAAGAAATTTTGAAGTGAGATGGAGTCAGAGTAAGGGATAAAATTTTGAATTTTGTTTATTTAAAGGGCAGCACGAAGATACTTGGATATATGAGAGAAGATAGAGAGTGTATCAGTTAGGAATACTTTTAGCTGCAGAAACAACCAACCAAAAAAACACAAAAACCCCAAACAACCCCAACTAATAGTGACTTTATCACTAAAGATACTTAATTGTCTCTCATAACAAGAAATTGGGAAAAAGGCATTCTGGCTAGTCTAGCAGCTTAGTGATGTTATCAAGCAGCCAGGTATTTTTCATTATTGGAGGTAGGCTTTTTATCCTTGTGCTTGTTGCTCAGTAGTTTCAAGATAGCCGTGTAGCTCTAGGTATCACCACCAATTGAAAGAGAAGAAGAGCAAGGGGTGAGGAATGGCATGGAGGGCATGGCAGGGACAGCCTGTCTACCAGTTTCCTTCCACAGCTCTCTCTCCTTTGCAGCATAGGATTAAATTTCCTAGAAGCCCCCATCAGTCTTCCATACACCTCTTTGTCCAGAACTAGGTCACATGGCTAGTGCTAGTTGCAGTGGAGTTTACTGTAGCTCTAATGTCCTCTTAACTGTGTTAAACGTTGCTTCATTTTAAAATACTCTTAGGAAGGAATGAAACGAACATGGCATGTATCAATTAATATTGAGTTTAGCAATTAGTAACTGCAAAATCACACTTAGTAGATTAAAATAAGTAAAGTTTATATTATTCTGCAACAAGAAATTTGGAAAGTGGCAGTCCAGGGCTAGTACAGTGGCCTGAGAAGTGCCCTCAAGGGACCAGTATCCTCCTGTCTACTTGCTCTGCTTTCCTTAGTTTATGGATTTCCTCCCCATGGTCCAAAGATTATCGTATAATAATTCTGAAGATCACATTGTGTTCTGGGTGGTGAAAAAGTGTGTGGGCAAAAGGCTTTTCCCTAGCAGTGCTTTGAGAAATGACCCTTCCTCCCCAGGTACTTTAACCTATACCACCATTGACTTGAACTATGTCAAGGATCTATACATAGCTAGTAAAAGTTGAGTACGTTTTCCAGGTCTTTATTGTAAAGGCCCAAAATTCATAATTGTTAACAGTGAGCAAAAGAACACATTCCCACATTGTAGCCAGCCTTTCAGACTGTCATTTTGTGTCCTTCTGTTGTGTGTGCAGCTACTTCTTCCTAAGCAGAGTGCTGGTTTCCAATCATAGCTTGCATTATAAAGAACATCGGTTCAAATAAGGCAAATCATGTTCCTTAATTTAAAATATCTAATTCACATGTAGAAAACTCACTGTTAAACTAAAAATACCTGTATTTTCACTTAGTAGAATATTAACTAGTTATTAAATATTTACAAAGGCTATGCACAAAATGTACTATACACCACTGGTCTTCAGTTTACAAATCCAAAAGATGCCGTGTGTTCATCTTACTTGGCCTCTCAGCAGCACTTAAAACAGTACAGCATCTGGCCTTTTAAACACTTTCTTCTTTTGGTTTCTGTGACCCCATATACATTGTTTTCTTGCTATGTCATTAGCTATTCCCTCTCAGTTTCTTTGGCCAACTCTTTATTTGCTTTTTAAATATTAGCCTTCTTCAGAGCTCAGTCTGTGCTCTCTTCTATCTCTCTCTTTTCTAGAATTGGATCAGTTCCCAGGCTAAATACCACTTAAATGCTGGTGACCCCCAAATGTGTATTTCTAGCCCAGACGATCTCCTCTGAATTCCTTAATCATGTGGCCAGTTATTTTTAACATCTCCACTTTTTAAAAAAACAAATTTAGGATTGATCCTATTGATACCATCATCATTCTCCCAGTTGCTCAATCAGATATGTGGAATAACCTTAATTCCTCAGTTTCTCCATTATTCACATCACATAACTCAGCAAGTTGTATTTTTTACTCCTAAAATATACAGTTGGCCTTTCATATTCGTAGGTTCTGTGTCTGTGTATTAACCAACTGTGAATTGAAAATATCCAGGAAAAAAATTTTACAAAAGTTTCAAAAAGCAAAACTTGAATTTTCTGCAGTCTGAGTAGTATGTAGGATCCACACAAATGAAGTAATATATAGTCATTTGTATTAGGTATTAAGAGTAATTTAGAGTGATTTAAAGTATATAGGAGGATGTGCTAGGTTATATGGAAATACTGTGCTATTTTAGATCGGGAACCAGAGCATCCTTGGTTTTTGTTATCTGGGGGTGGGGGTCAGAAGGCAGGGTCCTGAAACATAGCCCCCACTAATGCCTAGAGATGACTCTATATTTAATGGAAACATATCTTCTTCACTGCCTCCATCCCTGTCCAGGCTTTTGTCATCTCAGCTAAACTCTTGCAAAGTCTTCTAACTGGTCTGTCAGCTTGTGTTCCTAAAGAAAGAATGCTCCATCCATACAACGGCCATGATGACCTTCAGTGTAAATTGGACTGTGCTCCACTGCCGAAAACTTTTTAATGGTTTCACAGTCCACTTTAATATTTAAATTCCTTCCCAGGCTGTGCGAGATCTGACTCTTGCTTGCTCTTCAACCTTATTGGTGGCTGTCTTCCTCAGTTACCATTCTGTCCTGATTTATTTATTTTTTCCTCAGATGTGCCAAGGCTTTTTCTTTTCTGCTTTGGAGTTTTTATGCATGAAGTTCCCACTGCCTAAACTGTTCTACCACCTACTCTTTGCATTTCTGACTCCTTCTTCAGGTCTCAGTGCAAGTATCCCTTTCTCAAGCCCCCTCTCCCCAGGTTCCCTATTCTAGGACCCTGTTGACCCTGTTATTTCTTTATAGCATTTCCCACAAGTTGTCTTTTGTTTGTCTGCTTGTTTACCCGTCTTCATCGCTGTACTGTTAGTTCCATGTTTTCAGACATCCACCTGTGTTTTACATCATGCGTACCCAGTAGGTGTCTAGGGTAGGTGCTCAAAATTTTTGAATGCATGATTAATACCTTGGAGAGATGTTCATATTATTTTGAGGAAAAGAAAGATTTATATTCTATTGAGCATGATCATACTGTGTTAAAAATATTAATAGTCTTTAGTTAATCCAGTTTTTTTTCAATTAAAACTTAAAAACTCTTCTAACTTGAAGTTTTATACCTGGGCACAACGGGAGATCATTGAATGCAACTACTACTTCCCTAAGAAGGGAACATAGAAAATAATATGCTACTTTATATTTTTACAAAAAGTTTCAGAGCTTAGAAAATACATACATATTGTCTCATTTGAGCTTTACAATAGTCTTCTGAGTAGTTAGGATATTTAACTTTATGTAAGCACTGGTCTTGCTACTAGATGTGTGACTTTGGGAGGTAAGTCATTTGCAAAATGAGACAATGAGGGTGGTGTGGGTATATATAGAATTAATATACATGAAAATATTTTGTAAACTACACAAAACAAAACAGATGTTGGTGATAATGATATTACCACTAAGAAACTTAGCTTCCAGGACAGTTAAGTGGCATGTCTAGGATGTCACAGCTATTAAGTGGTATGATTGATAACGACACCCAGGCTGTATAGTGAAATGGAAAAATCAAAAGGTTGAGTGGTAACATATTAGAATGTCTTCATAAATCATATGTGTGAGGTGGGGGAAGTGGGAGCTAGGGTTTTGAAATTTTGTAATTAATTTAAAATAGTCACGTCATCCTTTATTAAATGGTCATATATGCACTGTATGCATTGATTATACACTGAGCAAATAAGAATACTGTGACACCTTTTTATAAATTTTATACAAAATTAACTTGCTAGCTATACATTAAATATTTAAAAAGAGTTGGAAGGAAAATGGAAGGTGATTTTTAATGGTCTAGAATAGATTGTAATGAAAGCTGCTTAAGCAGCTTCTTTTTGTTCATTTTGCCCTTTAGCAAACAGAGGCTTTCAGAATTCCTCATATATACCTGATTTCTCTTAGAAGCACTATGAAAGCTGTTTTAATGCATGTTTGTTAATCATTGTGGTTTTTACCCAATACAAAAAATTTATAAAATAGACTATTATAATACGTTTAACCATTAAGTAGCAATAGACAAGTCTTTTAAAATTTGAAAAATGAAGGAAATATTAAAAAGTAGCAAAAAGTCATCCATATTGTTACCTCCCAGAGACAGCCTTTGTAAATATTTTGGTTTCTGTCTTGCCAATCTTGCAGTTAACTGTTAGAGATAAGTCTTGAATCAACTTTTTCCTTCTCTTTTTCAGAATTCCATTTTTTTTTTTCAGAACAGCAATCATAGCTGATTGCTTCCTTGAGGGCTATATTTGATCTGAACCGTGATGCTATTAAGACTACACTAGATACTATACTTAGAGTTATTATATTAAGTCATACTTCATTGAACAGCAATGTAAACAGTTACTTGGATAATAATAACTACTGAATAAAAAGGAGCTTTAAAAATTCATAGAATTAATAGGAAAAACTGGATGTAGAATTGTGGTTGAAGTCAATAATTTGGTGGAGAGCAGAAAACAAAGAGATAAAAGGCAAAGAGAATTGAAGTCTGAGGTACAAAAATCACAGAACTCAGGAGCAGTAAGGCAGCTGGACTGGCAGTCTAGATTCTTATGCAGCTCCCCAGTTTGTGGGCTAGGGAATTGAGCCTTCAGCAGTGAAGTGACTTACCCAAGATTATATAGTCGGCTAGTTTAAAAGACAGGACTAGGAGAGTCCAAGGTTCCTGACTTACAGTTTAACCTTCGTTTCCCATACAAGAAGTAGCAAGAGGCCGGGCGCGGTGGCTCACACTTGTAATCCCAGCACTTTGGGAGGCCGAGGTGGGCGGATCACGAGGTCAGGAGATCGAGACCACGGTGAAACCCTGTCTCTACTAAAAATACAAAAAATTAGCCGGGCGTGGTGCGGGCGCTTGTAGTCTCAGCTACTCGGAGAGGCTGAGGCAGGAGAATGGCGTGAACCTGGGAGGCGGAGCTTGCAGTGAGCCGAGATCGCGCCACTGCACTCCAGCCTGGGTGAGAGCGCGAGACTCCGTCTCAAAAAAAAAAAAAAAAAAAACGAAGTAGCAAGAACTGGGCTTGACGTTATAGAAAATGAATTATACAAATATTAACTTTATACAAAGTTTGTGGTACCTAGGTTCTCTTTAACAATAGTTGGGTCTCTGTGGAAAAGGAAGGAAAATACGGTAAACTTTCAGATTCAAATGCCCAAATTCATATTCTGACCAATTGCTTTTTGGTATCATTACTCTTTCTTTGTGATTTCATCATTCTGAAGTATACTACATATTAGAATAACTGATAATTATAATTGAACTGATAAAATATGGTATATATTAAATATTAGTTTGGAAATACAATCTCACAGTAGGAAAGAACAAGATAGAGGTTATTATTATAAAACTTAAAAATTGCACCATAGAAACAAAAGCTACTGAAGAAAGCATTACAGATCACAAAAGACAATAAAGTGAATTATGAGTTTGCACGTGTTATCACTGGGTCAGGAGAGATGACAGAGCCATGGCCAATATAATATCCCTTCAGGCAGTGATCACGTGAAGCCAGTTTTGGAGTGAGGAAAATGCTTTTTAATATTTCTGAATTTAAGCCAAAGAATGCCTCAGTATTTATAATGAAGCAAAGATCTTGGTCTAATTTAAGAAGGTGTTAGACCAGGGTCAGTAAGTATATGGCACCCTTGCACCTTAGCACTGCACCCACCATACTCCCTGCCCCCCAGCCCTACCCTTTACTTATGACAGACATGGATGATTAATAACAACTCATTTTCCACTAAACCTAGAGATGGTTTAAGATCCTTCTTAAGGGAGCATATTTTCAGCAGCTCCTTATAAATTAATAATTGGCAAGAGTGATAAACTTTGTTTTCCAGGCCAGCATTAGATATTTTCTGGATATTTTTCTTGCTAAAGTAGACTAATGTAAAAGTAAGTCAATCAATAACCATACAAGAAGAGCTAACTACTCACTTGCTGAGTAATAAAGGTTTTTTCTCGGCCGGGTGCGGTGGCTCACACTTGTAATCCCAGCACTTTGGGAGGCCGAGGCGGGCGGATCACGAGGTCAGGAGATCGAGACCACGGTGAAACCCCGTCTCTACTAAAAATACAAAAAATTAGCCGGGCGTGGTGGCGGGCGCCTGTAGTCCCAGCTACTCGGAGAGGCTGAGGCAGGAGAATGGCGTGAACCCGGGAGGCGGAGCTTGCAGTGAGCCGAGATTGTGCCACTGCACTCCAGCCTGGGCGACAGAGCGAGACTCCGTCTCAAAAAAAAAAATAAATAAATAAATAAAGGTTTTTTCTCCATAGCACAGTTTTATCTAATTGGATGCTAGTGTGTAATTTTACTAATATAGAAATACAAGATACTACTTTGTGGGGTTTTTTGGTTTTGAGACAGCGTGTTGATCTGTCACCCAGGCTGGAGTGCAGTGGTGCAATCTTGGCTCACTGCAACCTCTGCCTCCTGGGCTCAAGCTATTCTCCTGCCTCAGCCTCCCAAGTAGCTGGGACTACAGGCACACACCACCATGCCCAGCTAATTTTTTGTATTTTTATTAGAAATGGGGTTTTACTGTGTTGGCCAGGCTGGTCTCAAACTCCTGACTTCAGGTGATCTGCCCGCCTTGGCCTCCAAAGTGCTGGGATTACAGACATGAGCCACCATGTCTGGCCACAAGGTACTACTTTGGATGCATACCACTTTATTTTAGAATGGTATTTGTAATGCCCTAGTTTTCTGGAAATCCTTAGTAGTTTTAGAAAATGGTAGAATTTTTAAGAATTTATTTTAAAGTCTAGCCTGTATGTAACTTAATGTTGGATAATTGCATGGAAATTGTATATAATGAATAGGTGAAATCATGTTCTGTCATCTCACCTTCTTCAATGTCGTGATGTTTCAACCATTCATTCAATAAAAAATATGGGAGGGCAAGTTATAATTAAGCCAAACCAGTTGTACTAGGGAGTGATTCCCACCCCTCGCCAAGTTAAAGGAGACTATTTTTTATTAAAAAGATGTATAGCATATATAGTCATGTTTCTCAAAGAGAAGGCAGTATTGGGGGTGTGAGAGCCGTTTTCTAAGTGGAGATGCCCATGCTTTCATCCCAGAGGACAGACGTATCAGACTCTTGGAAGAGGGGCCCGGGCCAAGAAACATAATTTGAAAAAGCTCCCTAGGTGATTTTGAATCTACCTTGCCCTCAAGGACTGCTGAAATCTGGGAATTTTAAGAATTTAGATTCTAAAATTTAGTTTGTTTTCCAGAGAGAATTCCCAAGAGAGAGTTACTGTGGAAAGCTGCTGTAGACCATTTAGTCCATCCATTGTGATAAAATGGCAGACATTCTTAGTTTAATATAGGTGTATGTTTTACATAAATCTTAGTATTTCAAATATTTTAAATATCTTTTAATTATTGAGTAGTCTCTTCAGAGAGTTGTTTTTTATTTAAATCATTGGCTTAGCTTAATTAAATGGTCTCATATTTCTGAATCAGATGGCTATTTTGATATTTAATAATCTGGCTCTTTCAAGTTAGTACTGTTACCTGAGATACAGAATTATATGTAACCAAGTTGTATATATATGTGCATGTGTATTTCAGGCCATATGCACACGTGTTGTGTATGTTCAGATCATTAGAAGGTAGGAATGATGGAATGCATTATAAGCTGTTTCTGTAATCTCTGTTATTTATAGCTATAAATCATGTTCATTGTGGAAATTTGGAAAAATGTGAAAAGGATAAAGTAGAAATCTGAAATAACTCATTATGCTATCACCTGGAAATAACATCTGTTGTGTTATTCAGTTTCTTCCTGGTTCGATCTTTGGAGGTTCTGTTTCCAGGAGTTTATCCATTTGTTCTAGGTTTTTTTAGACTGTGTGCATAGAAGTATTAATAGTAGTCTCCCGGGATTTTTTTTGTATTACTGTGGGGTCGGTGGTGATGCTCCCTTTGTCATTTCTTATTGTGTTTATTTGGCTCTTCTCCCTTTTTTCTAGCTAGTGGTCTATCTTATTTAATCTTCAAATAACCAACTCCTGGATTTGTTGATCTTTTGTATGGTTTTTCACATCTCACTTTCCTTCAGTTCAGCTCTAATTTTGGCTGTTTCTTGTCTTCTGCTAGCTTTGGGGTTAATTTGCTCTTATTTCTCTAATGTTTCTAGGTGTAATGTTACGTTGTTAATTTGAGATCTTTCAGACTTTTTGATATGGTTATTTAGTGGTATAAACTTCCCTCTTTATAAACCTCCATCTTTAGCTGTGTCCCAGAGATTTTGGTATGTTGTATCTTTGTTCTCATTAGTTTCAAAGCATTTCTTGATGTCTACCTTAATTTTATTGTTTACCCAAAGGTCATTCAGGAGTAGGTTGTTCAATTTATCTGTAATTGTATGGTTTTGAGTGATTTTCTTAGTATTAAGTTCCATTTTTATTGAGCTATGGTCCAAGAGTATGGCAGTATAATTTCAGGTTTTTTTTTTTATTTAGCTGAGGATTGTTTTATGGCTGATTGTGTGCTCTATTTTAAAGTATGTGCCATGTGCAGATGAGAAGAATATATATTCTGTTGTTTTTTAGTGAAGAGTTCTGTAGATGTCTGTTAGGTCTTTTTTGGTCAAGTATCAAGTTCAGGTCTTGAAAATCTTTGCTAATTTTCTGCCTTGATTATCTGCCTAATATAGTCAGTGGGATGTTGAAGCCTCAAACTATTATTGTGTGGAAATCTAAGTCTCTTTGTAGGTCTTTAAGAACTTGTTTTATCAGTCTGAGTGCTCCTGTGTTGGGTGCAGATATGTTTAGGATAGTTAGATCTTGTTGAATCCCTTTACTGTTATATAATGTCCATCTTTGTCTTTTTTGATCTTTGTGGGTTTACAGTCTGTTTTGTCTGAAATTAGGATTGAAACCCCTTCTCCCTTTTTTTTTTTTCTGTTTTCCATTTGCTTGGTAGATTTTTCTCCATCCCTTACTTTGAGCCTCTGGGTGTCACTGCGTGTAAGATGAGTCTCTTAAAGACAGCGTACCAATGGGTCTTGCTTCTTTATCCAGCCTGCCACTCTATGCCTTTTAATTGGGGCATTTAACCGGTTTACAGTCAAGGTTAATATTGATATGTGTGGATTTGATCCTGTCATTGTATTGTTAGCTGGTTATTATGTAGACTTGTTTGCATCATTCTTTTATAGTGTCAGTGGTCTATGTACTTTTGTTTTTGTCGTATGTACTTCTGTGTGTTTTTGTAGTGGCTAGTAATGGTCTTTCCTTTCCATATTTAGCACTCCTTTAAGGACCTCTGGTAAGGTAGGTCTGGTGGTGACAAATTCACTTAGCATTTGTCTATCTAAAAAGGATCTTATTTCTCCTTTGCTTATTAAACTTAGTTTGTCTGGTTACGAAATTCTTGGTTGGAAATTCTTTTCTTATAGAATGCTGAATATATTTGTATAAGTGAATAATTTGTATAAGTGAATAATTTGTATAAGTGACCTGCCTCTTCTCTCTAGCTGCTTTTAACATTTTTTTATTCCATTTTTACCTTGGAGAATCTGATGACTGTGTGTCTTGGGGATGGTATTCTTATGTAGTATCTTTCAGGGATTCTCTGCATTTCCTGAATTTGAATGTTGGCCTCTTTAGTGAGGTTGGGGAAATTTTCATGGACAATATCCTGAAATATGTTTTCCAAGTTGCTTACTTTCTTCCCCTTTCAGGAATGCCAGTTAGTCATAGATTTAGTCTCTTTATTACATAACCCTGTATTTCTCAGGAGTTTCGTTCATTCTTTTTTATTCTCTTTTTTGTTGTTTTTGTCTGACTGAGTTCAGCAAACCAGTCCTCAGGCTTTGAGAGTCTTGCCTCAACTTGGCTTATTCTGCCGTTAATGCTTGCAGTTGCATTATGAAATTCTTTTAGTGTGTTTTTCAGCTCTATCAGATCAGTTTGGTTATTTCTTATAATGACCACTTCATCTATCAGCTCCTGCATCATTTTATTGTACTCCTTAGATTCCTTGGATTAGGTTTCAACTTTCTCCTGAACCTTGATGATCTTCATTTGTATCCCTATTCTGAATTATATTTCTGTGATTTCAGCCTGGTTGGAGGACCCCTGCTGGGAACTAGCGTGGTCA